>NC_072412.2:2623240-3873240 GCF_028858775.2 Pan troglodytes
GCGCCCCGCCCGCCCCGCGGGGCGGCCCCGACGTCCGGGCGGCGAGCGAGAGGCGGACCGCGGCGCCCGGCCCGGGGACAGTCGCGCCGTGCGGGCCGCAGCGCCCGCGCACCGGTCCGGTCGAGGGCCCGGAGCCCGGCCGAAGCCCGGCTCCGAGCCCCGCCGGCGGGCGCGGGCGCAGGGGTGGCACACGCCACACGACGGCCAAGGGAGGACGACCGCAGCCGGCCGGCAACGCCCACCCCCACCCGGGACGAGGGACCGCGACCGGGGCCGAGGCCCCGGCCCGGGCCCCACCCCCCGACCCGGGGAAAGGGCGAGCGACCGGGCAAAGGCGGAGGCCGACCTGCGCCACACATCGCACGAACGCCTGTCCGGGAGGGACCACCGGGCCGCGCTCGGGCGCACGCGCGCGCCGAACGGGGCAACGCCACGCGGGGAGGACGCGCTCTCCCCGACGCCGACGCCCGGGACGGACGCCTCCAGGGAGGGCCACGGCAGGCCCGGGAAGCGAGGCGCACCCGGGGGACGCGCCGACCCGGCTCGGAAGAGCGGGCCGGGAGAAGACGAGGGACCACGGGCGAGGCCGAGGCGACGGGGAAGGCGCGAGAAAGGCGGCCGGCGGGGAAGGGGACGCCACGGGACCCCTCGGGCGCAGCCGACCGCGGCCGGGACACACACGCGGGGGTCTCACCGCCGGCAGCCTCCGAGCGGGAAGGCGGCCCCGCGCGGCACCCGGAGCGGCCGACCGGCCCTCGGCGCTCCCCGCGGCTCCCCCCCACCACCGCCGCAGTCGCGGCCGGTCCCCCCCGGCACCCTCTCTTCCCTCGCACGCGCGCCACAGGCCGACCCCCCGAAACCCTCCGGGAAGCCCACCGGGCCCCACGCGGGGCGCCACCGACCCGGTCCCGAAGGCGCGCGCCGGGGGACGCGGACACCGGGCCAACCAGTGGCCGGCGGCGGCGCCCCCAACAAGGCGGTGCCGGGTTCGGTCCCAGACGGGGCCACCAACCGACGTCAAGCCGGTGAGCCGCTCGGGGAGAAGAGAGGATCGGCGGGCGGCGGGCGGGGAAGAGGGCACAGACGGGCAAGGGCACCCGGGAGCCCGCAGAGGCGGCGGCTCGGGGAGAAACCTCAGGCACGGCCGGGCCACCAGGAAAACACGGCCGCGGGATCCCACCGCCACAGACACGAGGGCGGTCCCGCGGCGCCCCGCCCGGGACGCCGGACGGCCCTCGGCCCCCACCGAGACCCGCCTCGCGAGCCCCGGGGTCCCGCCACCGGGGGCCCCGAAGCGACCGCAGCCACAAGCCCGACAACGCCAGCACCACCACCGCGCTCGTGATTCTCTCGTCCATCCTCCGGCCCGGTCCCGCTCCGGGAGACCGGCGCGCCCCCACCGTGGGACGCTTTCCCAGGGCCAGGCGGCCCGACCCCGCGCCACGCAAACGCGGTCGTGGGCACCGGTCACGACTCGGCACACGGGAGCGGGCGGAGAGCCGACTCGCGGCGGAGGGGGTCACGCGCCAGACGGAACGCCGCGCGCGCACACCCACCGCCCGCCGGCCGCCACGTCCCAACCCGCTGGGACGCCAGGGCCCGGCCCGGCGGGATCCTCCCCCGACTCAGAAGGGGGAGGCGCGGGCCACAGTAGGCGACGAGCCGCGCTCGGCCACCACGGCGGTGGCCGGCGGAAACCCTCGCTCTCCCCCGCGAACCCCGTCGAGGGGGAAGGGGAGGAGGGTCCTCTGCGAGCGAGTCGCTACGGCAGCGCTCCCATCACGGAGGCAGAGACAGAGGCGGCAGTCCGGGGGATCCGGTACCCCAAGGCACGCCTCTCGGATCGCTAGAGAAGGCTTTCTCACCGAGGGTGGGTCACACTCCCCCACACGCCAGCCGCCCCTCCTCGGGCCCGCAGAGGCGCCGAGGGACGCCTGGGGAAGGGAGGGGGCCTGCAGTACGAGGAAACACCTGCGTGCGGCCACCTTGAGCGTCCGCGGTCAGGGCGGGGGCCCGGCCGGTGCGCGCGTGCGCGCAACCCCACGAGGCCCCCCCGTCCACCCGCCTCCTTCCTTCCGAGGCAAAGCACCCCCGAAGTCAACCCACACACTACCGGTCGGAGGCAGAACGGCAGCCCCTCGGCGGCCGGCCGGCGCACGCGCCACCGGCCCGAACCCACCGCGATCGCTCACACGGCCCGCGCGCACCCGCCAGAGGGGAGCACGGGACGTGCGCTCGCCGGACGCCCTTCCCCGCGTGGGAGGGGCGCGTCTCGTCTCACTCGACCGCCTCGAACCCCACACCAACGAGCTCCCTCAGGACCCACGCGCGGACACCGCGGCGGCGACCGGAGGAGGGGGCGCTGGGGGCGGGAACGACACACCACCGCTCGGCCTCGGGCACCTGAGGGACAACCCGGAGCGCTCCAGGAGCACCGCAAAGGCCCAAGCGGAGCCGACGCTCGCGCACACCCCCCGAGAGGGCAGCACGACGGGCCGGCGGGACGGCACCCCCCACCGCCGCGGAGGGGGGCCGCCCGCAAGTCCACAACCACTGGAGGCGACAGCGAGGGGTGCCTGCCGCGTCAGAGGACCCCGCCGACCCGCCCCGCGACGCAGAAGGCAGCGGGCGGGACGGCGAGGTCGGGCCGGGCTCCGCACCCCACACGCCTCCCCCACACGCGCCACCCGCAGGCGGGGAGAGGAGAGACGAGGGGACCCCGCGGGGCGGAGCGAGAAGAACGGTCCCGTTCGCCACGAACGTCCGCCCCTCGCCCGTCGCGGCTCGGACCCGGCCCGGGAGAGCACGACGTCACCACATCGATCACGAAGAGCCCCCCCGGGAGCGGAGGTCGGCCGGCCGGCCGACGCCCTGCTCCGGGGAAGGGGCGGCGGACAACCCAGCGGAGACGAGAACGCCTGACACGCACGGCACGGAGCCAGCGGGGTGGGGTTGTCGCGGCCGCCCCGGGCGCCCGCAGCGGAGAGCGCACGGGGGCAGGGTGGCCCTCGCCGCCTTCCCCGCCGCCCCCAGGCGGGTCAGAGACCCGGACCCGGGCCGGCACCGGGAGTCGGGACACGCCCGGGCGCGCGAGAGGACAGCAGGCCCGCGGGCCCCAGCAGGCGGCTCAAGCAGGAGAGCACGGCCGGCTAGCCGGGTCACCGGTAGGCCAGAGCCCCGCACGCATCCGGAGTCCCAACCTCTCCAGCGACAGGTCGCCAGAGGACAGCGTGTCAGCAATAACCCGGTGGCCCAAGATGCAGACTCGGAGTGAAAGATATACCTCCCCCGGGGCCGGGAGGTCGTGTCACCGACCACGCCGCCGGCCCAGGAAACGCGCGACACGGACACCTGTCCCCAAAAACGCCACCATCGCAGCCACACACGGAGCGCCCGGGGCCCTCTGGTCAACCCCGGGACACACGCGGGAGCAGCGCCGGGCCAGGGACGCCCTCCCGGCCGCCCGTGCCACACGCAGGGGGCCGGCCCGTGTCCCCAGAGCGGGAGCCGGAAGCATTTTCGGCCGGCCCCTCCTACGACCGGGACACACGAGGGACCGAAGGCCGGCCAGGCGCGACCTCTCGGGCCGCACGCGCGCTCAGGGAGCGCTCTCCGACTCCGCACGGGGACTCGCCAGAAAGGATCGCGGCAGAGGGACCGCGGCCCGGCCCGGGGACCGCTCCCCGGCACCCGGGGGACGGGGGCAGGACGGTCCCCGGCTCCCCACGGGGACTCGGAAACGAATTCGGCCGCCGCCTCAGACGGCCAGGATGAGCGCGGACGGACCCGCGACCGGGCCGGGAAGGGCGTCCCCAGCCTCCCGCGCCACGCGCGGCGGGTCCCCGCGGGTCGCGGCTCGGGCCTCGGGAGCTGCGGCGCGCTGGTCGACCGGCCCGGGCAGCCCCACGCCCGGCTCGGGCCCAGAAGCGCAGCGACAGCCTCTCCCCCACATAAACCTGCACGCCAGAGCTCTGACTCACAAGCGACGCGCCACAGCTCTGGCGCCACCGGGCCAGCCGGTCTGACGACCGCGGGCTTTCCGGAGCTCTGCACAGCTCACAGCGGGGACGGTCCCCTCCCTCGGCAGCTGCCACCGCAGCTCCGGAAGCCGAGAGCACGATCTAAAAGCGGCCGCCAGATGGAGCCCGACGACCGCCGCGAACGTCAGCGAGACAGATCCGGATGGCAGGCAGGGCGGCCCGTGGACCGCAAAAGCGAAACCGTGAGCCGAGAAGCTCTTCCCGAGGCCGAAAACGCAGCCCCTCTGCCCCAACCCCACACACACGGTGCCCAAAACGCGTCTCTGCCTCGACCGCGACAGAGTCAGAAGACAACCCACGGCGCGTGGGTGTTCGGAGATGCATCTCGGAAGCAGGGAGGGAGGGAGGGAGGGAGGGAGGGAGAAAGAACACACAAGGACTCGGTCGCGGGTCGCTGCAGACACACGGAGAGGCAAAATGCATAGGCTCTTCCGGAATCCACGCAGAGACAGACGGGGGGGGGGGGTGGGGGGGCGGGGAATGGGGAAAAGAGACAGATGGTGAAAGGGAAGGAGGGAGGGAAGGGAGCAGGGAGGGAGGGAGGGAGGAAGACAATGGAGAAAAGAGAGACAATTTAAAAAACGTCGATACACAGAGAAAACTTTTGAAACACTCCATTTTTAAAAGACAGACGGAAAGGAAAGAAACATGAAAAAGAGAGAAAGAATGAGGAAAGAAACGAAGGAAAGAAGGGAAAAAGAAACAGAGAGGAAAGAAAACAGAAGGAGAGACAGGGAACGAAAGAGAAATAAAGCACGAAGGAGAAAAGATCAGAAAGAGAGAGAGAAGGAAAGGAAGAGAGGAAGAAAAACCTACAGAAGGAGAGAAAGGAAGAAAGGAAGGAAGAAAAACGTAAAGGAGAGGAAGAAAGAAAACAGAGATAACTACGTACACCTGTTCATTTATAAACATAAATACAACACTTTTCGTACGTAAACGTAAACGTATTTCTCGACGATCGCTTCTCTGTAGAGCGATGTGTATTTCTTTGTATAACAGAAACACCTACATCTGTCATATAGAAGTATGTTTCTATACAATCGGTACGTGTTTACTACACACGAGAGTATTAAATGCAAAGATATACGCATTGTCGTTTACATACAAATGTACAAAAATGTTTACATTAATAAACGTCAGTAAATACATGGAAACGAAAGAAATAAAAAAAAAGGAAAGGAGTCAACAGGCCGGGCACGGTGGCTCACGCCCGTCATCCCAGCACTTCGAGAGAGGCCGAGGTGGGCGCATCACCTGAGGTCGGGAGTCGGAGGCCAGCCTGACCAACACGGAGAGACACGGTGTGCCTACTAAAAACACAAACATCAGCCAAGCCAGGCGTGGGGGTGCCTCCCTGTAATCCCCGCTAATCAGGAGGCTGAGGCAGGAGAAGCCCTCGAACCCGGGAGGCGGAAGGTGCGGTGAGCCAAGATCGCGCCATTGCACTCTAGCCGTGGAAACAAGAGTGAAACTCTGTCTCAAAAGGACGAAACAGAAAGAAAGAAAGAAAGAAAGAAAGAAAGAAAGAAAGAAAGGACAGAAAGCAAGCAAGCAAGAAAGCAAGCAAGAAAGCAAGCAAGAAAGCAAAAAAGCAGGAAAGAAAGAAAGAGAAAAGAAAGCAAGAAAGCAAGAAAAAAGAAAGCAAGAAAGAAAGAAAGAAAAAGAAAAGAAAGCAAGAAAGCAAGCAAGAAAGAAAAGAAAGCTAGAAAGAAAACAAAGCAAGAAAGAAAGCAGGAAAGAAAGCAAGAAAGCAAGAAAACAAGAAAGCAAGAAAGCAAGCAAGAAAGAAACAAAAGAAAGAAAGAAAGAAACCAAGAAAACAAGAAAGCACGAAAGCAAGCAAGCAAGCGAGAGAGCAAGAAAGAAGGAAACAAAAGAAAGAAAGCAAGAAAACAAGAAAGCACGAAAGCAAGCAAGAAAGCAAGAAAACAAGAAAGCAAGAAAGCAAGCAAGAAAGAAAGAAAAAGAAAAGAAAGCAAGCAAGAAAGAAAAGAAAGCAAGAAAGAAACAAAAGAAAGAAAGAAAGCAAGAAAACAAGAAAGCAAGAAAGCACGAAAGCAAGCAAGCAAGCAAGAAAGCAAGAAAACAAGACAGCACGAAAGCAAGCAAGCAAGAAAGCAAGAAAGAAAAAGAAAGGAAAGCCAGAAAGCAAGCAAGCAAGAAAGAAAAGAAAGCAAGAAAGCAAGAAAACAAGCAAGCAAGAAAGCAAGCAAGAAAGAAACAAAAGAAAGAAAGAAAACAAGGAAGCAAGAAAGCACGAAAGCAAGCAAGCAAGCAAGCAAGCAAGCGAGAGAGAGAGAGAGAGAGAGACAGAGAGAGAGAGAGAGAGAGAGAGAGAGAGAGAGAGAGAGAGAGAGGCTGGGCGCTGTGGCTCACGCCTGTCATCCCAGCACTTTGGGAGGCCAAGGCAGGCGGACCACCTGAGGTTGGGAGTTGGAGACCAGCCTGACCAACATGGAAAAACACCGTCTCTACTAAAAGTACAAACATCAGCCAGGCACGGTGGCCCATGCCTGTAATCCCAGCTAATCAGGAGGCCGAGGCAGGAGAATCGCTTGAACCTGGGAGGCGGAGGGTGCGGTGAGCCGAGATCGCGCCATTGCCCTCTAGCCTGGGCAACAAGAGTGAAACTCTGTCTCAAAAAAAAAAAAAAAAAAAAAAAAAAAAAGGAAGAAGAAGAAGAAAAAAAGAAAGTAATAAGAAAGAAAGAAAGAAAGAAAGAAAGAAAGAAAGAAAGAAAGAAAGAAAGAAAGAAAAGGCAAGGCCAGGCAAGGCCAGGCAAGGCCAGGCAAGGCAAATCTACCTGCTTTCACTACATCTGGGGAGAATCGGGAAAGTCCCCAACAACAACAAGGCCTAAAGTGGAGCTGCCATCTGTCAAACCCGAGCGGAAGAGTCCACGCGGGTTAAAGACACGAAGAAAGACAAGGAAACCATCGACCGAGGAGAAGAACAATCTGGCCCAGCCAGGGTCTGTCTCCTGAGGTTGTCTGGGCAACCAGGGAATGGGACGGAGGGAGGGCGGGCCTCCGAGACTCCGTCTCGAAACAGAAATCATGAGAATAAAATAAAAGTAAGTTAAAAAAAAGAAATCACGCATAATTCCTAACGTGTTTGATGCCTCGAAAGGCGAGAGGCGTACGTACGTGGATGTCACGGTGGGGTTGTTTTTTGTTGTTGTTGTTGTTGTTGTTGTTTTTTCTTTTTCCCCGGAAACTCACTTTTTAATTATTTTGTTGCATTTCATTTTCATTTTCATTTTGTTTTCAAGTCCAGGGTCGCAAGCATGGCGATACCCCTTCTCTACTAAGGTACAAAAATTAGCGGGGCGTTATTGCTGGTGACTGTAATCCCAGCCACTCAGGAGGATTAGAGTGGAGAATCGCTTCAACCCGGGAGATATTTGCTGCAGTGAAACGAGTGTGCACCACTGCATTCCAGCCTGGGTGGCTGACCGAGAGTCCTCCTTAAAAAAAAAAAAAAAGAAAAAAGACACAAGAAAGAACAGACCAAAATACTCCATTGTTTCAGAACGTTTCCCCAGAAGACCCCAAACCCCCTGAGTCAGGTCAAGGAGGTGGTGCTTTATTTTACTTCTCTCTCTCTCTTTCTCTCTCTCTCTCTTTCTTCCCTGTTATTTATTTTCGAAGCATACATGTGCAAGATTGTTTCATAGGTAAACTTCTGAGTAGGGGGTTCAGTTTGCCGATGATTTCCTCACCCGGATTCTCAGCGCAGTACCCGACAGTTTTTGTGTTTTGCTCGTTTTGCTTTGTCCTGAAGCTGTCTGTCCTTCCACACCTCCTCCCTCAAGTAGGCTCCTGTGTCTCTCCTCCCCCTAGTTCTTCACATGCATTCTCATTATTTAGTTCCCACTTATGGGTGAAAACACGCGGTATATAGATGATTGTTGCTTTCATCTTCGGTGGTGGTGATGAAAGAGGCATGACACTACATCGACCCTTAGGACGCTCCCCTCCATCCCCACCCTACACCCCCTCCCCACGCACACCGTCTTTCCTGAACCCCGTCCTGAAACCCAACAAACGAAGAAAGACAGAAATGAAAGTAAGAGTTCTGCCACCAAGGCGGTGGAGGGGGGGAATCTCAAAGGGTGAGCAAGCGATGGGGTTCGGGGGATGTCATGGCCTAGGTAGCAAAAATAGTGGACCGACTTTCCAGCCCCCCCCACACTCCCTAATCCTCAGCCATCACTTTGGAGTTCATCCAAGGAAGGCTGGTCTCAGGGACTACAGACCTAACCTCTCTGGATTCTATAGGATAAGATGTTATGGCCGGACGCGGGGCTCACGCCTTTAATCTCAGCACTTTGGGTGGTCAAGTTGGGTGGTACGCCTCAGGTTGGGTGTTCTAGACCAGCCTGACCATTATGGAGCTACCTAGTCTCTATGAAAAAAAAAAAAAAAAAAGCCAGGCCTGGCGGTGTTTGCCTGTGGTTTCAGCTACTCGAAAAGGTGAAGACTGGAAAATCTCTTGAACACAGGCGGCAGAGGTTGCGGTGAGCTGAGGTCGCGCCACTGAACTCCAGCCTGGGCAATAAGAGCGAAACTCCACCTGAAAGAGAAAAAAAAAAAAAAAAAAGAAAAGAAAAGAAAGAAGATTTTATGAAGTACAGTTTATATCAATCGGCTCTCACTGTACCTTGAGAGATTCCGAAAATCGCTACTTAATGACAGAAGAAAACACCAGCTAACAGGTTTTCGGGAAAATACACATCTTCCTAAAATCGGTAAAATCTACTTCAACTGAAAAGAGATAAGTAAAGTAAAAACTACAAACAAAACAAAACATAAAAACAAACACAGACCAAAGCATCGCTTGTGGAAATATTATGGAAGCAAATTCTCACATTTTAGAAAGCGTTTCTATGTTGGGCAAATACCAATAAGGCCCAGGGAAGATCTGTGAAATGTGGCAGCGTGCACCATTTTGAGGGCTGAAATCTGTCTGGGTCTCTGCTTTCATCACAGCTCTTTTTTTTGGGCGGGCGGATACCTGCAGTTCATGAGTTCAAGAGCAGTCTGGGCAACATAGCAAAATTCTGACTACTGGCAACATAGCAAAATTCTGACTACTAAAAAGGCGAATGTTAGCTGGGTATGGTGTCACACTGATTTATGTTCCAAGAGGAAGCATCACAAATACCCGCGGTCCGCAGTCAATAAATGAAGTGAGTTTACAAGTTTGTAGTGTCATTGCTGCCTCGAAAGGCAAGAGGCATATGTTTGTGTCACTGTGGGTTTCTATTTTTTCTTGGAAACTCACTTATTTTTAATTACTTTTTTTTTTTAGATGGAGTCTGACTGTGTCACCCAAGCTGGAATCCAGTGGCATGATCTGGGCTGACTGCAATCTCCGTCTTCCGGCTTCAACAGATGCTACTACCTCAGCATATCGAGTAGCTGGGACTAGAGGTGCGTGCCACCACACCTGGTTAATTTTTGTATTCTTCGTACAGACAGAGTTTGACTAAGTTGGCCAGGCTGGTCTCAAACTCCTGACCTCGTAATCCTCCCACCTCCACCTAGCAAACTGCTGAGATGACAGTAGTGACCCACTGCACCCAGCCTACTGGTTTATTTTTAAAAATAGCAATTTGGGTCAGGCGCACTGTGTCTCGCCTCTCTATATCAACCAACATTCTTTCTCGAATCTGATGACCTGGGACCTCCCAGCACTTTGGGAGGCCAAGGCCACAGGATTCCTGGAAGTTGGAGTTCAAGACCAGCCTAGGCAACATGGTGAAACCCTGTCTTTACTAAAAAGGTAAAAGTTAGCTGGGTATGGTGGCACGTGCCTGTTATCCCAGCTACTCGAGAGGCTAAGGGAAGAGAATCGCTGGAACCTGGGAGGCGGCGGTTGCAGTGGCCCGACACTGCGCCATGGCCTGACCAACAGAACAAGACTCCATCTCAAATAAATTAATAAATACGTTAGTTAATCGAAAAGTATAAAAAGAAAACTGCAAGGACGTGGCGGGATTGCACGGGAATGCTTCTCTCATTCCTAAAGATCAGAGCAGAAACACAGTACCATCAGGTTGAGATATAGGCCGTTCTGAATCTCTTCTCACTGTGCTCAACTGACACCAAAGAAGGGCAGGTTTCCATGCCGCCCGTTCATCATCACCGCTCTCGTCAAGTATAATTGCGGAGTCATGACTACACAGAGATCTCTCAACCCACCAACTGCGTCCTTACTTTTATGAGTGCAGTTGAAAGAATAAACAGGGCATTTAGCGAAGTAATCATCATATGTTCTTTCGTCTCCCATGTCTCTCATGAAACCAATCAAATTCGTGGTCCACTTTTCCCCCACCCTTCGAACATCCACAGAGCACCAAAATAAAAGAGCAGTGAATGCATTTTACGCGACAAGGAGGAAAAACAACAAAGTGAAAGTCACAGAGGCTCGTGATACACAGGGAGATACAGAATAAGGAGAATTTTCCAAAATCCACACTATGACAGACAGACAGAGGGACGGAAAGAAACAAATGAAGAAAAGAGAAAGAGTAAGGAAGATCAAGAAAAAGAAAATAGACAGAGATGTAAAGGGAAGAAAGATGAAAAAGAAAACCGAAAGACATAGAAACAGAAAAAAAAAAGAATGAGAAATGAGAGAAAAAAGGGAGGAAGAAAAAGAGAGAGAAGAAAAAGAAAAGACAGAAAGAAAGAGAAAGAAAAAAGAGAAAAAATGAAGGAAATAAAAAAGAGGGCAGGGCATCGTGGCTCACACCTATAATCCCAGCACTTTGGGAGGCTGAGGTGGAAGAATTGCTAGAGCCTAGGACTTTGAGACCAGCCCTGGCAACACAGTGAGACCCCGTCTCTACTGAAAAAGAAAAGAAAAGAAAAAAATCCGGGCATCGTGATGGCAGGAGCCTGTGGTCCCAGATCCTTTGGAGCCTGAGTTGAGAACATCGCTTGGGCTCGGGAGGTGGAGGCTGCAGCGGGCCTTGGTCAGACAAATGCTCTGCAGTCTGTTTCCCAGGCTGTCTTGAACTCCCAAGCTCTAGCGAACTGCCCTCCTCAGCCTCCGAAATTGCAGCCGCCACAACCAACGGTCCTGAAGGTGTCATTGACAGATTTTACTATACAGGGTGTTTCGCCATATTTCGAATTTCAACCCAGGAATTTGAAGCTGCAGTGACCCAAAGTCGCACCACTGCACTGCACTCTGGGTGATAGAGGAAGACTCCATCTCTAAATAATTACATAAATAATAAAAACAATAACAATAACGACAAACAATAATACAAAGAAATAATAACAAACAGCAGTAATAATAAACAAACTCGTGGGAGTGAAAAACTATAAAAGGTAATTTAGATCACAATTAATTGCAGTTTATTTCAAGGAATTTTTTTCTTTAACCTGTCTCTCTTACCTTCTGAAACACTCAGACTGGAGGGCAAGGCATGATCACGGCTCGCTTCAGCTTCGACATCACAGAATTAAGTGACTCCTGTAGTCTCAGCCACTTGGAAGGCTGAGATAGGAAGATCACCTGAGGGAGCCCTGGAAAGTCGAGGCGGCTGTGAGCCGATATTACATTCTTACACTCCAACCTGCCTCAAAAACTACAAATAAATAAAAGGTAAATGTAAAACAACAGCAACTTCACTGTGTAGAAAGAGGAGCAAGAAAAATAAAAGAAAAACAAAACGAAGAGAAACTGAAAGTACTGTGGAAACAGTTGGAGAGGAAGAAACAACTCAAGGAAAAAGCGACACCTAGTGAATGCGGGCGGTACTGCTGCTGACCAAAGTTATCTGGTCTACCTTAGAAATCCCAAGTTGACGGTCAAGTCCAACGCTTGCCGCGGACATCAGGTGGCCACGGCGACCCGACACCTGAGGACTGGGGCCTTAGGCCCTGGTCCCTGGTCTTCCAGACAGAGAAGCCCGCGGCCTTGTCAACTGGATGTTGCTTGCCTCCCGCAGTCGGTTGATTCGCGGGCTGATCGGGAAGCCAAATGCCAGCATCTAATCGACAGGGTCCACCCTAAAGACCAAATGTGGTGCTCGCGGAGGGAAGCGATCAGACGCAGTTGGAACCTTATCACACAGAACCGGCCCAGGTTTGAGGCCGTCTAACTTGGCAGACCTGCCAGCCATTTCCCTGCAGTCCACTGGTTAACCCGGGCAGAGAAGAGGAGTAAAGACACAAGGGTAGTGACTAGCTAGTCTTTCATCCCAGCACCCCTGGGGCGGGGAGAGGGACTGTGACCCAAACAGCCACCCACGGGCATCGCGCGAACACTACTCAGACAGGGACTGCAGGGGCAAAACCTCTGACACCCGCGCCTCAGCCATTCGCACGAGGCTCGAAGAATCCGGTCCCAACTCGTGGAGGAATTCCCAGCGGGGTGGGAGAAAGAAGCTCAATCAGAGAGGTGGAACATCGAGCAGGGGCGCCAACCCTACCTCGCAACCCCCAGCGCTGCATCTTGGAAAGCCCGCTGTTGGGGAAGGACCCCTCCCAAATGCACGGCCAACGCCAACGTTATCTCGCGAGAGACAGCCCTGCATGCCCTGGGGCTCCGGGGCGGGGGGCCTGAGCAGGCCCCGGAACTAAGTCCCCGGGGGCAAAAGGAAGGAAGAAGGAAGGTAGAGGTCCAGGGCTGAATTATACAGAACACGCCACAACGCTAGGTTTCCCGCACACTGGTTGAGAGACCCTTGTGTGGAGGGCTGACTTTCAATAGGTTGCAGTGAGGGAGTTGCTCTGCTCCATAGGAAACCCTGACCCAGAAGCAGGGCGTTTACGAATAGTTTAGTATCAGATTACCCATAAGCATGTTCTGTGACGGGCCAGGGAGCAAACCCCTTTCTGGCCGCACCCCGTTTTTTAGGATGAGGGGCTCTCCGCACCGGAGCCAGGTCTTGGCGCACAGCGGGGCGGAGCGTCCGGCCGGTGGCAAAGGCTGGGGACTGGCTATCTGAGGCCAACCGAGTCTTGCCAGCGCTGCTGCATCTTTTCTACTGGGCGGGATTCTGACTTAGAGGCGTTCAGTCATAATCCCACAGATGGTAGCTTCGCCCCATTGGTTCCTCAGCCAAGCACATACACCAAATGTGTGAAACTTTGATTCCTCTCATACTCAGCAGGATTACCATGGTAGCAACACATGGGCAACAACACATGGAGAACACACGCAGTAAAACTAACCTGTCTCACATGGGTCTAACCATGATGCTTTCCAGGGAATGCATTCCGCTTTTAGGTGAATCCATTCCACTTTGCCTTGCCCTTCACAAAGAAAAGAGAACTCGATGGCCAAAGTGGCTCACGCCTGTAATCCCGGCACATTGAGAGGCTGAGGCCGACGGATCACCTGATGGCAGGAGTTCGAGTCCAGCGTGGCCAACATGGTTAAACCCTGTCTCTATGAAAATACAAAAATTAGCTGGGCATAATAGCGGGTGCCTGTTATCCCAGCTCCTCGGTAGGCTGAGGCAGGAGAATCGCTTGAAACCAGGAAGCGGATGTTGCAGTGAGCCGAGATCGCTCCATGGGGCTCCATCCTGAGCCTCTAAGCGAGACTCCAGCTCAAAAAAGAAAAAAAAAAAAAAAAAAAGAAACGAGAACTCTCTCTAGGGCTCCCATCTGCTTTTGCTGAATCAGAGACTGTGATTGCCGGCAAAGGTTGAGGGGAGGGCGCAGGGGAAAAAAGGGGGAGGAGCAAAGGCTGCAGGCACAATAGCTCACTCTGGAACGTTTCCAAGTTTAGTGGGGACAATTTTGAAACAAGCTGACTCTGGAAATTACACAGAATTCATAGTATTATTGCTTTTTTGAAGGGTGAGCGGTTCATGATTTTTTTTCTCAGCATTTATTCATTTACTTGTAGTAAGTGCATTTAGTTTCATACAGTTTACATACAACTGGTTTGACTGTATCTGCAGAGATTTAGGATAGGTTTCTTAATGATAAGTCCTAGGGTGGAGCTACAATGCACTTTCCGTTGTGAACCCTGAAAACTTGAGAGAGGTCTCAGTTAATTTAGAAAGTTTACGTAACCAAGGTTCAGGACGCATACCCGTGACAGCCTCAGAGGGTTCTGAGGACATGTGCCTAAGGTAAACAGAGAACATTATCGTTTTATACATTCTAGGGAGACATAAGACATCAATCAAAGTATGCAAGATGAACATTGGTTCGGTCTGCAAAGGCGGGACAACTTAGCAAACGCGGGAAGACTGAAAGTGAGGAGGGGACTTCCTGGTCACAGGTAGTTAAGAGACAAATGGTTGCATTCTTTGGAGTTTCTAATTAGCCTCTCCAAAGGAGGCAATCAAATATGCATTTATCGCTTGAAACCAGGAGGCGAATGTTGCAGTGAGCCGAGATCGCTCCATTGGGCTCCAGCTTGAGCATCTGAGCGAGACTCCATCTTAAAAAAGAAAAAAAAAAAAAAAAGAAAAGAGCAGAGGAGGGACTTTGAATAGAATGGGAGGTTGGCCTTAAACTGTTGCCAGCTTCACTTTTCCCTTTACTTTAGTGATTTGGAAGCCCCAAGATTTGTTTTTCTTTCACACACACAATTTTTAAAACCTAGGTAGAAGTGTTCATGCTTACTAAAAAAAAAAAAAAGGAACATAGAAAAACAAATGATAGGCCAGGTGCCCTGGCTTATTCCTGTAATCCCAGCACTTTAAGAGGCTGAGGTGGGTGGATCATCCGAAGTCAGGACTTCGAGACCAGACTGGCCAACATGGCGACATAACGTCCCTACTAAAAAAACAAAAATTAGCTTGGAGTAGAGGCAGGCACATGTAATACCAGCTAGTGGGGAGGCTGAGGCAGGAGAATCGCTTGAATCCAAGAGGCAGAGGTTGCAGTGAGCCGAGATGGCGCCATTGCACTTCAACCTGGGCTACAGGAGCGCAACTGTCTCTGTCTCTAAATAAATAAAGAAATAAGCATTCCCAGCCAGGGTGGAGGTTTCCTAGGCAACAAGGCATTGGGGGAGGGACGGAAGGAGTGCCTCTGAGATCAGGGTGGGGCCCGAGAGAAACCAGTTTTCCCTGGCTGTGCGCGGGCGGCCAGAAGTTTTGGTGTGATGCCTCCATTTTCAATAACAGTGACCGCTAGGTGACGCCAAATGACAACCGAACGAAGTTCCAGCCTGGAATGAGTGGGGTCACTGGTTTAGGGGTGAAAGGAAGGAGAAAGAGATGGAGGCACATGGGGTCGCCGGTCTTCTGATCTCTCTTGGATTACGTTTCCGGGCCCGAGACACCCTCCCAGACAATCCCCGCAGCTCTTCAACCAGTGTCCCTGGGGAAAAGATTATCAGTTCTCAGAAAACATTCAGACAGACATTCAAACATTCAAACATTCTCAGAAAACATTCAAACATTCAAACATGCGCTCACGTGAGCACATGATAAGTATACAAGTTTATATGTGATAGTGAGCTTTCTTTTGCAAAACGTCTTCGTGATGGATTTCACTACATAGTATTGTTGAAAACATCAAATTATAGGAGTGAGCACAGTGGCTCAAGCCTGTAATCCCAGGACTTCTGACGACCAAGGTGGGAGGCTGGATAGAGGACAGGAGCTTGAGACTAACCTAGGCAACACATCGAGAGAGATTACCACTACTTCAAAATATTGCCCAGCATTGTGGCACATGCCTATATTTTCAGCTACTCGGGAAGCTGAGGCAGGAGGATTGCTTAAGCCCAGGATTCAACGTAGCAGTGAGTGAGCTGTGCAAAGGCGACCAGAGTTTTTTTGTTCTCTACAGCTTACATTTTCAATAATGGTTGCCGCTAGTTGTCGCCCAAAGACAACGAAAACACGTGTCATCCTGGAATACGTGGGATCCCTGATGAAGGGGTGGGTGAGGAAGTGGGAGGGGACGGAGGCACACGGGGTCGCCCATTTTCTCATGATTCCCGTTGGACAACGTTTCTGGGTGCAGAGCATCTTCCCACAAAGTCCCCAAAACGATTCAACCAGAGCTCCTGAAAAAAACAGTCGCACTCTCTGCCCATCAGATCATCCGGAATTTCCATTTATCCATTGAGAAGAATGCTCCATTGGAGTTTGGCGCAGGTTACGGTTAGAGGCAGGGGCTGCCTCAGACAGAAGTCTAGTCTACAGAGTTTCACATTAGACCCTAGGTTCAATCTCTCACAAACTCAGAGTAGCAATATCTGTCACAGTAGAATGAAGTGCATGAAATGCGTGCTCCGAAGAAAGCGTGTTTCACATAGATGATTTGCACACTTCTTCTTGTCCCTAGGCCAGTTGTTTCTTCCAAAATACCCATTAATCAGTCGTTCACCCTCTAGTGAACCAGGTAGGAATCCTGTTCTATGAAACCTGGAGTTTCAATATTTGACATCATCAGAAGAACATGAATGCTATCCTAGCCTGGTAGCAATAAGGTACCATTTCTCAGAAAACACGCACCTATGCACACAAGCAAGCATGTATACACACATGCCCGCAACATATCTATACAATTTTACGCTGTGATAGTGAGCTTTCTTTCCCTAGATAACTTCGTAATAGCTTTCACTACATAGTATTGTTTAAAATATCAAATTATAGGTGCTGGGTGTGGTGGTTTGACTCTAGTCAAAGCACTTTGCAGGCAAAGCTTGGTGAATCGCTTGAGGTGGGGAGTGTGAGAACAGCCTGGAAAACACAGCAAAATCTAATCTCTACTAAAAATGACACAAAATTAACTAGGCGTTGTGGGGTGCACCTATAGTCTCAGCTACTTAAGAGGTTGAGGCAAGGATTGCTTAAGACCAGGAGTTTGAGATACTATGATACTCACTCCCGCAACACTGCTGTGGCCCTTGAATTGGCTACATGACCAATGACATGGAAGGAACATGATTACATAATTCCTGGCAAAAAAAAATTAGAAAAACTTTTGTGGATAAACCTCTCACTGGGTAAATTACATAAAGATATGTCTGTTCTATATGAATCCCTGCTAAGGGGTAGCCGTATCAGAGCAGGATTTTGATAATGTTGTGGACAGAATGTCTTGTTCCGTGAGTATGGGTCATTCTTACTTTCCTGTCACCCCCATCATCACCCAATGGGCTTATAAACAAGGTGAATATAGTAGCAGAAATAGAAGCAATGCACGGGCTAAGCAACATGAACTTTGAATCCCAAAGGCCAGTCTGGCTACAGTCAGTTCTGAATGTTTAATTTGACAGCAGCACAGATCTACACTGAGTCTTTGATATGACATCGTTTCCAGGGTGATCCACCAGGCAACTGGTAGTAAATTTATTACGTTGAATAACTTTTATAATATAGGCGGCAACAGTTTGTACTCACTGGAGTAGGCTCTTACTATGGATGCAAATTTGCTTTCCCTGGGTGGAATTCTGCCAAAACTACCCTCCATGGACTCACAGAATCCCTCATCCATCCCTATGATATTCCACTTAGCATTGCTCAGACCAAGAAACTCACTTCACAGCCAAAGTGTAGCAGTGTGCTCATCTTCACGGATGTCAGTGGACTTACCATGCTTTCCATTATCCGGAAGCAACTGGATTAATAGAATGATAGGTTTGTGAGCACTTCCAGCCACCCTAACACCTATATCTCCCTGTGCACCCTAAGGGACTCCACAGAATGGTGAATTAGATACATATATCCAAAGGAACTACATACATTTGTGTTCCCCCATCCAAACCTCCAATCTTATGTAGTTTAATATTTAAAGTTGCTGAAGTTAGCTGTAGACAAAGGACAAAAATTAGAAATGCAGAGGGAATGGGCTCCTCAATGCGGGTAAAGGAGAGACTTACAAGACCTGTTTAATGTGGCTTTTTGCAGTCTTTTTGCTGCTCACAGCTGAACCACATGAACTTCTAGTGTTTTGGACTCATCCAAGCCTCAACATTAGCTTTAAGAGCTCCTTGATCTTTCCAGCAGGAGAAAAATGAACATGCAAAGCTCTCAGTTTCACTGTTATAATCCTCTCAAGGATCAGTATCATTAGAAGACAGCAGAGTCTTGATCTCTTGTTTCACCAAACTAACCACTTGGCCGAGAGAATTTGCTGTTGGTCCTGGGGGAACTTCTCATATCCCTTGCAAGCTCTTCAAGTATTTGTTCCTTTTCCCCTTTCAGAAAGTTGTGTTTATCTCAGCATGCCATTCTCATCTCCAAAATTAAATAATTGTGAAGTATCTAAGATTTTATAGTATTTGTAAACCAACATATTAACCTTCCATTTTCATCGATGCTGGTAGAAGGTATGAGACACTGAAGTATGAAAAAAAATACCTACTATTTACTGCTTACCTGGAGGCAAAAGCCTCATATTTGTATTAGTTCTCCTTGTCCATACTACATTTTTTAGAAGGATTTCAGAAGGCTCAGATGGACATTGTACATGGGGAAGATTTGTGTCACAGCTGAGCAGACTCAAGACTAAGAAACCTCAATCTTTTTAAAGTAGGTTACATGGAAACCTGTGCAACCTTTGCGTTACAGAGAAAAATTGTCTTTATTATATTGATTGAGTAATTTATCTACCATTCACCTGAAGAGAAAAACTACTACCCTTTTTCCAGGTTATTTGTGTACAAAAATCTTTGAAAAATAGCCTGGAACAGGACAGGTATGTGATGTAAGACACAACAAAACAAGAAAATCTAAGAGACTTGTGGAGAACTACATCTCAGTAGCATGCATCTTTTCCATGAAATGTTGCACTAAGCAATCCTGTGATTAAAAAAAATCCATTGAAGACTTTCGACATGAAGACTAACCTCGGTTGTTTTGTGTTGTGGGATTGGTCAAGTGATTCTCCAGTGTCAGCCTCCAAAGTAGCTGGGAATACAGGCTCCCAAGACCACGCTCAGCTTATTTTTGTATTTTTAGTAGAGGCGGGGTTTTACCATATTGGCCAGACTGGTCTCAAACTCCTGATCTCAGGTGGTCCGCCTGCCTTGTCCTCACAAAGTGCTACGAATATAGGCATGAGCCTCCGTGCCCGGCCCCAGAAATGAAAGTTCTGCTGCGCAGTAATGTAATTCTGACAGATAAATAACAGGTGAGAGTAAGTGAAAATCTAACACAATTCAACATTTTTACATATTTAGACATTGAAATTGGTTAGCTTATTGGAAAAAGTTAAATGACTATTAATATATACAGCGTATTTATTCTGAATGAATTGCTAATCTAGATTTGAGAGATGAAATAATTATTTTTACAACACAGAAACATAAACTGCATTTCCGTATACAATGAGCATTTTGACAGTAAATTAAGAAAACAATTGTTCGCAACAACATTAAAATAATATAATTCTTACCAATAAATTTAATAAGGAGGTAAATATCTTGTACAATAAAAAATACAGGATCAGAATATTTATGACAAAAACTAAAAAGGACTTAAATAACTGGCAACAAATTCCATGTTCCTGAACCGGAAGATTTAATGAAGTTAAGATGACATACCACTACCCAAAGGAGTGTACAGATGTACTGTAATCCCAAGTTTCCATTTTTCCAACTTTTCTTCTCCAAAAGGAAAATAGCTCATTTAAAACTTCATATGGAATTTGAACATCCTCTGAATGTACAGAATAATCTTGAAATGTAGGGCAAAATTAGGTGGCTCACAATTTTATATTTGAAAACATAAAAAGCTACTGTAATTATAACAGTTTGATAGTGGCATAAGAACAATTGTGGAGATCAAATAAATAAAATAGATACTCCAAAAAACCCTTGCATAAATTATTGATTGTCTTTTTAAAAGTGTGCCTTAATCATTATGTAAAGACAGTTTGTTACACAAGAAATGCTGGGAAAACAAGTCCACATTTAAACCAGTAAAGTTGAATCTTTATCACATTCCAAGTAGAAAAATTAAATAAAAATTGATTAAAGATGTAAAAACAAGTGTTAAACTTTAGTGGTTTCTAATAGTTGTTTTTATTTACGTGGGGACAGTACTAACATGAACAACTTTATACGCACAAACTAGAAAACTTTAAAGAAATGGATAGATTCCTAGATATACACACTCTCCCAAGATTAAGCCAGGAAGACAATGATTTCCTGAACAGACCAGTAAAAAGCTCTGATATTAAATAGGTAATAAGTAGCTTGCCAATCAAAAAAATAAAAGCCCTGGACTTTATGGACTTACAGCCAAATTCTACCAAATGTACAAAGAAGAGCTGGTACAATTCCTACAGAGACTATACCCAAAAATTGAGGAGGAGGGTTTTCTCCCCAACTCCTTCTATGAGGACAGCATCATCTTGACACTAAAACATGGCAGAGACACAACAAAAACACAAAAAATTAGCCGGGCTTGGTAGCAGACACCTGTAGTCCCAGCTACTTGGGAGGCTGAAGCAAGAGAATGGCGTGAACTCAGGAGGCGGAGCTTGCATGAAGCAGAGATCGCGCCAGTGCAATCCACTCCAGCCTGGGCAACAGAAGGAGACTCCGTCCAAAAAAAAAGGAAGGAAAGAAAACTTCAGGCCAATGTTCTTGACGAACATCAATACAAAAGTTCTCAACAAAATATTTGCAAAGCAAATCCAGCAGCACATCAAACAGGTAATCCGTCATGATCAAGTAGTCTTCCTCCTTAGGACGCAAGGTTGGTCCATCATGTGCAAATCAATAAATGTAATACATTACATAAACGGAAGTAAAAACAAAAAAAAAAGATTATCTCAATAGACGCAGAAAATAATAAAAGCCGTCTATAACAATCCCACAGCCAACAATCTGTTGAATGGGCAAAAGCCGGGAACATTATTTCTGAAAACCAGTAGAAGGCAAGAATGCCCTCACTCGCCATTTCTATTCAACTTAGTATTGAAAGTACTGACCAGAGCAATCAGGCTAGAGAAAGAAATCCGAAGAACATCCAAATAGGAAGAGAGAAAGCCAAACTATTTCTGTTTGCAGATAACATAATTCTCTATCTAGAAAACCCTGTAGTTTCAGCGACAAAGCTTCTTTAGTTAACAAACAGCTTCAGCAAAGTTTCAAGATACTAAATCAATGGGCAAAGATCACTAACATTTCTCTACACCAACGATAGCCACACTGACAGCAAAATCAGAAGGCCATCCCATTCACAATTGCCACTAAAATAACAAAATATCTGGAAATGCAGCTCACCAGGGAGGTGAAAGAGCTCTACAATGAGAATTACAAAACACGGCTCAAAGAAGTCAGAGAAGATACAAACAAATGGAAAATCATCCCATGCTCATGGATAGGAAGATCCAATATGACTAAAATGGCTATACTTCACAAAGCAATTTACAGATTTAATACTATTTCCATCAAACTGCCAATGAAATTTTTTACGGAGCTAGAAAAAACTATTTGAAAACTCATATAGGCCGGGGGCTGTGGCTCAACACCTGTAATCCCAGCACTCTGGGAGGCCAAGGGGTGCGGGTGATGAGGTCAGGAGATCGAGACCATCCTGGCCAACATGGCGAAACTCCTTCTCTACTAAAAATACAAAAAATAGCTGGGCGTAATGGCAGCGCTTGTAATCCCGGCTACTTGGAAGGCTGAGGCAGGAGAATCCCTTGAACGTGTATATAATATATGTGTGTATATTATATATATATATATATTTATTATACTTTAAGTTCTAGGGTACATGTGCACAAGGTGCAGTTTTGTTACATATGTACACATGTGCCATATTGGTGTGCTGCACCCATTAACTCATCATTTATATTAGGTGTATCTCCCAATGCTATCCCTCCCCCCTCCCCCCACCCCACAACAGTCCCCAGTGTGTAATGTTACCCTTCCTGTGTCCAAGTGTTCTCATTGTTCAATTCCCACCTATGAGCGAGAACATGCGGTGTTTGGTTTTTTGTCCTTGTGATAGTTTGCTGAGAATGATTTTTTCCAGCTTCATCCATGTCCCTACAAAGGACATGAACTCATCATTTTTTTATGGCTGCATAGTATTCCACGGTGTATATGTGCCACATTTTCTTGATCCAGTCTATCATTCTTGGACATTTGGGTTGGTTCCAAGTCTTTGCTATTGTGAGTAGTGCCACAATAAACATACGTGTGCGTGTGCCTTTATAGCAGCACCTAGCATGTCTTTTTTTATTTTCTTAGATTGTGAGTTTCTTTCAGACTAGGACTCTGCTGAGTCAGCTCTCTGTCCTCCCTGTAGTCCTTATCACAGTGCTTGGCTATGACAGATGGTTAATAAATATTTGAGAAACACAGTAAATCCATATGAGTGACACAATGTTACGGAAAACTGTGGTCGTTCAACAAATTCTATTCTCCCATTTATTAGGGACACAGCAGAATTACATTTCTTAGCCTCTTTTGCATTAGATGTGGAAACGTGACCAGTTACTGTTAATGGTTGTAGAGTGAGATGGATGTGAGTCACTTTAAGATGAGTCCATCAAGTCTTCCCACATGCATTTCTTAAAGTACTTTCTTTTCAGGGGACTGAACACAAACGACAACCACGACTCATGGATGATGAAGACAAATAATGAAAGAACTTTGAGTTTCTGAATGACCACATGGAGAGGAGGTGCCTTTTCAATTTGGCCACCGAACAACTCTGTGATGTGTGCTAAAAAGTGCTGTTAATCTACTGCAAATTAGGGATGTGGTGGTATTTGACATTTCAGCATAACCTAAAACATGCACTTAAAAACCTATTCACTGAATTAATTTAAAAGGCATTTTTATAGTACACTTAAGATGACAAACGTTAAGGTGGTCTTGCAATTTTTACCCTTCCATTTTGACCGTACTATGTTATATTAGAGAACTTGAGCCACATAAATTATCAGTTTTTATTGCGTCTATTTGATTCTTCTCTCTTTTCTTCTTTACTAGTCTTGCTAGCAGTCTATCAATTTTGTTGATCGTTTCAAAAACCAGCTCCTGTATTCATTGATTTTTTGAAGGGTTTTTTATGTCTCTATTTCTTTCAGTTCTGCTCTGATCTTAGTTATTTCTTGCCTTCTGCTAGCTTTTGAATGTGTTTGCTCTTGCTTCTCTAGTTCTTTTAATTGTGATGTTAGGGTGTCAATTTTAGATCTTCTCTGCTTTCTCTTGTGGGCCTTTAGTGCTATAAATTTCCCTCTAAACGCTGCTTTGAATGTGTCCCATAGATTCTGGTATGTTGTGTCTTTGTTCTCGTTGCTTTCAAAGAACATCTTTAGTTCTGCCTTCATTTCGTTATGTACCCAGTAGTCATTCAGGAGCAGGTTGTTCAGTTTCCATGTAGTTGAGCGGTTTTGAGTGAGTTTCTTAATCCTGAGTTCCAGTTTGATTGCAGTGTGGTCTGAGAGAGAGGTTTTTATAATTTCTGTTCTTTTACAATTTGCTGAGGAGTGCTTTACTTCCAAATATGTGGTCAATTTTGGAATAAGTGCGGTGTGGTGCTGAGAGGAATGTGTATTCTGTTGATTTGGGGTGGAGAGTTCTGTAGATGTCTATTAGGTCTGCTTGGTGCAGAGCTGAGTTCAATTCCTGGATATCCTTGTTAACTATCTGTCTCGTTGATATGTCTAATGTTGACAATGGGGTGTTAAAATCTCCCATTATTATTATGTGGGAGTCTAAGTCTCTTTCTAGGTCTCTAAGGACTTGCTTTATGAATCTGTGTGCTCCTATATTGGGTGCATATATATTCGGGATAATTAGCTCTTCTTATTGCATTGATCCCTTTATCATTATGTAATGGACTTCTTTGTCTCTTTTGATCTTTATTGTTTTAAAGTCTGTTTTACCAGACACTAGGATTGTAACCCCTGCCTTTTTCTGTTTTCCATTTGCTTGGTAGATCTTCCTCCATCCCTTTATTTTGAATCTATGTGTGTCTCTGCACGTGAGATGCATTTCCTGAATACAGAACACTGATGGGTCTTGACTCTTTATCCAATTTGCCAGTCTGTGTCTTTTAATTGGAGCATTTAGTCCATTTACTTTTAAGGTTAATATTGTTATGTGTGCATTTGATCCTGTCATTATGATGTTAGCTGGTTATTTTGCTCGTTAGTTGATGCAGTTTCTTCCTAGCCTCCATGGTCTTTACAACTTGGCATGTTTTTGCAGTGGCTGGTACCGGTTGTTCCTTTCCGTGTTTAGTGCTTCCTTCAGGAGCTCTTTTAGGGCAGGCCTGGTGGTGACAAAATCTCTCATCGTTTGCTTGTCTGTAAAGGATTTTATTTCTCCTTCACTTATGAAGCTTAGTTTGACTGAATAAGAAATTCTGGATTGAAAATTCTTTTCTTTAAGAATGTTGAATATTGTCCCCCACTCTTCTGGCTTGTAGAGTTTCTGCCGAGAGATCAGCTGTTAGTCTGATGGGCTTCCCTTTGTGGGTAACCCGACCTTTCTCTCTGGCTGCCCTTAACATTTTTTCCTTCATTTCAACTTTTGTTAATCTGACAATTATGTGTCTTGGAGTTGCTCTTCTCGAGGATTATCTTTGTGGTGTTCTCTGTATTTCCTGAATTTGAATGTCACCCTCCCTTGCTAGATTGGGGAAGTTCTCATGGATAATATCCCTCAGAGTGTTTTCCAACTTGCTTCCATTCTCCTCATCACTTTCAGGTACACCAATCAGATGTAGATTTGGTCTTTTCACACAGTCCCATATTTCTTGGAGGTTTTTTCATTTCTTTTTATTCTTTTCTCTCTAAACTTCTTTTCTCATTTCATTTCATTCATTTGATCTTCCATCACTGACACCCTTTCTTCCAGTTCATCGAATTGGCTACTGAGGCTTGTGCATTCATCAGGTACTTCTCGTACATTGGTTTTCAGCTCCATCAGGTCCTTTACGAATTTCTCTGCATTGGTTATTCTAGTTAGCTATTCATCTAATTTTTTTAAAGGTTTTTCACTTCTTTGGCATGGGTTCGAACTTCCTCCTTTAGCTCGGAGTAGTTTGATCGTCTGAAGACTTCTTCTCTCAATTCGTCAAAGTCTTTCTCTGTCCAGCTTTGTTCCATTGCTGGTGAGGAGCTGTGTTCCTTTGGAGGCGGAGAGGTGCTCTGATTTTTAGAATTTTCCATTTTTCTGCTCTGTTTTCCCCCCATCTTTGTAGTTTTCTCTCCTTTGGTCTTTGATGATTATGATGTACAGATGGGATTTTGTTGTGGATGTACTTTCTGTTTGTTAGTTTTCCTTCTAACAGTCAGAACCCTCAGCTGCAGGTCTGTTGGAGTTTGCTGGAGGTCCACTCCAGACCCTGTTTGCCTGGGTATCAGCAGTGGAGGCTGCAGAACAGCGGATATTGGTGAAAAGCAAATATTGCTGCCTGATTGTTCCTCTGGAAATTTTGTCTCAGAGGAGTACCCGGCCGTGTGAGGTGTCAGTCTGCCCCTACTGGGGATGCTTCCCAGTTAGGCTACTCGGGGGTCAGGGACCCACTTGAGGAGGCAGTCTGTCTGTTCTCAGATCTCCAGCTGTATGCTGGGATAACCACTACTCTCTTCAAAGCTGTCAGACAGGGACATATAAGTCTGCAGAGGATTCTGCTGCCGTTTGTTTGGCTATTCCCTGCTCCCAGAGGTGGAGTCTACAGAGTCAGGCAGGCTTCCTTGAGTTGCAGTTGGCTCCACCCAGTTACAGCTTCCTGGCTGCTTTGTTTATCTACTCAAGCCACGGCAATGGCGGGCGCCCCTCCCCCAGCCTTGTTGTTGCCTTGCAGTTTGATCTCAGACTGCTGTGCTAGCAATGATTGAGGCTCTGTGGGCGTAGGACCCTCTGAGCCATGTGCAGGATATAATCTCCTGGTGTGCCGTTTGCTAAGACCTTTGGAACAGTACAGTGTTGGGGTGGGAGTGACCCGATTTTCCAGGTGCCGTCTGTCACCCCTTTCTTTGACTAGGAAAGGGCATTCCCTGACCCCTTGCACTTCCTGGGTGAGGCGATGCCTCACCATGCTTTGGCTCACATGGGGTGCGCTGCACCCACTGTCCTGCACCCACTTTCTGACACTCCCCAGTGAGATGAGCCTGGTACCTCAGTTGGAAATGCAGAAATCACCTGTGTTCTGCATTGCTGATGCTGGGAGTTCTGGACTAAGGCTTTTCCTATTTGGCCATCTTGGCTCCACCCCCTCTCTAATTAAATTTTAATGTGAATAGTCTGAAATTATTTTTTCTGTATCCTTCAGTTTTTTCATAATTCGTCACTAACTTTTAGGTTCTATGTTTATGCCCCTTATATTTTCCAGAAATGTCTCTGAAGATTTTTGCCCATTTTAAAGTTAAACTAATTTTTTATTTAGTTTTTTGCTTCTTCTGTATTCTGCTTATCAATCGCTTGTCAGCTGTGTAGTTTGCACATATTTCCTCTCATTTTCTTTCTTTTATTTTGAGACAGTCTTGCTCTGTCACCCACGCTGGAGTGCAGTGGCATGATCTCAGCTCACTGTAACCTCCACCTCCTGGGTTCAAGAGATTCCCTGGCCTCAGCCTCCTGAGCAGTTGGGCTTTCAGGAACCACGCCTGGCTAATTTTTGTATTTTTAGTAGACCCAGTGTTTCACCATGTCATCCAGGCTGGTCTAGAACTCCTGACCTCAGGTAATCCACCAGCCTCAGCCTCCCAAAATACTGAGTTTATAGGTGTGAGCCATCGTCCCCAGCCAATAGAATATTATTTATACAATGGAGTATTAGCTAGCCATAAAAATAAATACAGAACTGATATGTGCCACAACATGGATAAATAATGAAAACATGCTCAATGAGAAAAGCCAAAGAGAAAAGGTCACATATTATATTATTATATTTCTATAAAGTGACTAGAATAGAAAACTAGAAATAGAAGCCGGGTGTGATGGCTCACGCCTGTAATCCCAGCACTTTGGGTGGCCGAAGCAGGCAGGTCACGACGTCAGGAGATCGAGACCATGCTGGCTAACATGGTGAAACCCCGTCTCTACTAAAAATAAAAACAAAAATAGCTGGGCGTGCTGACGGGCATCTGTAGTCCCAGCTACCCTGGAGGCTGAAGCAGGACAATGGCGTGAACCAGGGAGGTGGAGCTTGCAGCGAGCCGAGATCGTGCCACTGCACTCTAGCATGGGTGACAGAGTGAGACACCAAAAAAAAAAAAAAAAAAAAAGGAAACAAAGAAAGAAAGAGAGTACTAGAGATAGAAAGTCAATTAGTGGTTACCAAGGAAATTCGGTGGATGAATGATAAATTACTGCTTAATGGATATGGAGTTTTTTTGGTGAAAGAGTGATGAAACTATTTTGGAATTTGATAGGGGTGACAGTTGCATAGCATTGTAAATAAACTGAAAAACACTGAATTTTACACTTTATGTTAGTTAGTATATAGAACTCTATATTATGTAAATTTTAACTGACTAAAACATTTTAACAAGCAAAGAAAAATAAACTGTAGGCTTTGCATGGTGGCTCACACCTATAATCTCAGTTATTTTCAGAGGCTGATGCAAGCGGATCACGAGGTCAAGAGATCGAGACCATCCTGGACAACATGGCGAAACCCCGTCTCTACTAATAATACAAAAATTAGCCAGGCTTGGTGGCACGCCCTTATAGTCCCACCTACTCAGGAGGCTGAGGCAGGAGAATCACTTGAACCCGGGAGGTGGAGGTTGCAGTGAGCCGAGATCGTGCCACTCCACTCCAGTCCCGTGAAAGAGCGAGAAGAGAGAGACTCTGATAAAGAAAGAAAGATAGAAAGAAAGAAAGTAAGAAAGAAGAAAGAAAGAAAGAAAGAAGAAAGAAAGAAAAAAGAAAATAAGGAAAGAAATGAAAGGGAGGGAGGAAGGAAGGAGAAAGAAAGAGAAAGAAGGAAAGAAAGAAAAGGAAGGAAGGAATGAAGGAAGAAGAACAAAAGAAAGAGAAAGAAAGAAGAAAGAACGAAAGGAAGAAAGAAAAGAAAGGAAGGAGAAAGAAAGAAAGAGAAAGAAAAAGAAGGAAAGAAAGAAAGAAGAAAGAAAGAAAAAGAAAGAAAGAAAAAAGAAAAAAGAAATACTACGAAACAGGAGGGCAAATGAGGGAGCCCTGGAAACCGATTCTGTCTCCACTTTCAAGAAAGATCGCCCCCTCCAAAAAAAAGGTCCCCAAAGCTCTGACCGAGAAGGTCTTCTCCTTGGATCCCGGAGCAGTGGTCTGAGGATCTGTCACATTCTACACCAGCCTGAGTGCTCAGTCCCGCACACCCCTAGGCCACTTTCTGCTCTGAAAGACCTTCGGAGGATACAGAGCAATTTCCAAAGTTCTGAGAGTACAGTGGTAATTGATAGACAGCAAGGTCAACTCACTTCTTTAAGCCTTTCAAATTTAGGGGTCGCCCAGTTCAATTATGTCAATTTATACAGAGAAAAATTGAAGGTTTCACTACTGTATTCCTCTCTATATTGGGTGTAGGGGGATTCCTTACCATTTTAATTATGCAGATTAATGAATGGAGAAAGTAAGGTTTTGTCCTTGGAAAGCTATCCTGGTGTTGGCTGCAGCCCAGTCAGATCCATTGAAGCCTTGAGCCTCCCAAGCCATCAGCCTATTGCCTTCCCCTCCCCATGTTATGGGTCCTGGGCATGTTACCAGAAGATGGGGTGCTTCTACCCCATGACAAAGCTGCCCCTATCCTCTATCTTTTTTCTTCTCATCACTCCATCAGTGTTAACTCCTCTTATGACCTTTAGCCTGAGAAGTTTGTGTGTGTGTGCATGCATGTGTGTGTATGCACAAACCTGTGGAAGTCTAATGAAAATAATGCACAAGAAAGAAAACTGATAATGCTTAAAATTAAACACGGTGCAATATATCATTGACTAAAAACTGATATAAGAAAACATTATTCTAAAAAACATTTGGATATCCACAACTTAACCCAGGAAAGTTGACCGTGTAGAAATAATGGTCCCTACGGACAATTTGTAGAAGCAGAATCTGTAAATTATGATGTGAAAAATTCAGGTATTTTTTATTTAAATGTAGTGATCCTGATAATAATTCAATTGAACTAAAAATTAGAGAAGATTAACTTGAATTAGTTATGTTCTTATAAAATACAAATTATGAAGTTAAAAAGTAATATATAAGTTTGCTCTGGAAAACACATTCTCAAATGAATAAAATTTGTTTTTATTTGATTAGTTGACTGTTTGATTTTATCTGTTTATTAAACCCAAGGAGATATGACCACATAATCCCACAGAAATACAAACTACCATCAGCGAATACTATAAACAACTCTATGCAAATAAACTAGAAAATCTAGAAGAAATGGATAAATTCCTCCACACATACATCCTCCCAAGACTAAACCAGGAAGAATTTGAATCTCTGAATAGACCAATAACAGGCTCTGAAATTGAGGCAATAATTAATAGCTTTCCAACCAGAGAAAGTCCAGTACCAGATGGATTCACAGACAAAATCTACCAGAGGTACAAGGAGGAGCTGGTACCTTTCCTTCTGAAACTATTCCAATCAATAGAAAAAGAGGGAATCCTCCCTAACTCATTTTATGAGGCCAGCATCATCCTGATACCAAAGCCTGGCAGAGACACAACCAAAAAACAGAATTTTAGACCAATATCTCTGATGAAGATCTATGCAAAAATCCTCAATAAAATACTGGCAAACCGAATCCAGCAGGATATCAAAAAGCTTATCCACCAAGATCAAGTGGGCTTCATCCCTGGGATGCAAGGCTGGTTCAACATACAAAAATCAATCAACGTAATCCACCTTATAAACAGAACCAATGACAAAAAACCATGTGATTATCTCAACAGATGCAGAAAAGGCCTTTGACAAAATTCAACAACTCTTCATGCAAAAAACTCTCAAAAAATTAGGAATTGGTGAGACATATCTCAAAGTAATAGGAGCTATCTCTGACGAAGCCATAGCCAATATCATACTAAATGGGCAAAAGCTGGAAGCATTCCCTTTGAAAACAGGCACTAGACAGGGATGCCCTCTCTCACCACTCCTATTCAACATAATGTTGGAAGTTCTGGCCAGGGCAATCAGGAAGGAGAAGGAAATAAAGGGTATTCAATTAGGAAAAGAGGAAGTCAAATTGTCCCTGTTTGCAGATGACATGATTGTATATCTAGAAAACCTCATCATCTCAGCCCAAAATCTCCTAAAGCTGATAGGCAACTTCAGCAAAGTCTCAGGATACAAAATCAATGTGCAAAAATCACAAGCATTCTTATACACCAATAACAGACAGAGAGCCAAATCGTGAGTGAACTCCTATTCACAATTGCTTCAAAGAGAATAAAATACCTAGGAATCCGACTTACAAGGGATGTGAAGGACCTCTTCAAGGAGAACTACAAACCACTGCTCAAGGAAATAAAAGAGGATACAAACAAATGGAAGAACATTCCATGCTCATGGATAGGAAGAATCAATATCGTGAAAATGGCCATACTCTCCAAGGTAATTTGTAGATTCAATGCCAACCCCATCAAGCTACCAAAGACTTTCTTCACAGAATTGGAAAAAACTACTTTAAAGTTCATATGGAACCAAAAAAGAGCCCGCATTGCCAAGCCAATCCTAAGCCAAAAGAACAAAGCTGGAGCCATCACGCTACCTGACATCAAACTATACTACAAGACTACAGTAACCAAAAGAGCATGGTACCGGTACCAAAACAGAGATATAGACCAATGGAACAGAACATAGCCCTGAGAAATAATGCCACATATCTACAACCATCTGATCTTTCACAAAGCTGACAAACACAAGAAATGGGGAAATGATTCCCTAGTTAATAAATGGTGCTGGGAAAACTGGCTAGCCATATGTAGAAAGCTGAAACTGGATCTCTTCCTTACACATTATACAAAAATTAATTCAAGATGGATTCAAGACTTAAATGTTAGACCTAAAACTATAAAAACCCTAGAAGAAAACCTAGGCAATACCATTCAGGACATAGGCATGGGGAAGGGCTTCATGTCTAGAACACCAAAAGCAATGGCAACAAAAGCCACAATTGACAAATGGGATCTAATTAAACTAAAGAGCTTCTGCACAGCAAAAGAACCTACCATCAGACTGAACAGGCAACCTACAGGATGGGAGAAAATTTTTGCCATCTACTCATCTGATGAACGGCTAATATCCAGAATCTACAATGATCTCAAACAAATTAACAAGAAAAAAACAAAGAACACCATCAAAAAGTGGGTGAAGGATATGAAGACACTTCTCAAAAGAAGACATTTATGCAGCAAAAAGACACATGAAAAAATGCTCATCATCACTGGCCATCAGAGAAATGCAAATCAAAACCACAATGAGATACCATCTCACACCAGTTAGAATGGCGATCATTAAAAAATCAGGAAACAACAGGTGCTGGAGAGGATGTGGAGAACTAGAAACACTTTTACACTGTTGGTGTAAAACTAATTCAACCATTGTGGAAGTCAGTGTGGCGATTCCTCAGGGCTCTAGAACTAGAAATACCATTTGACCCAGCCATCCCATTACTGGGTATGCACCCAAGGGAGTATAAATCATGCTGCTATAAAGGCACAAGCACAAGTATGTTTATTGCGGCACTGTTCACAATTGCAAAGACTTGGAACAAACCCAAATGTCCAACAATGATAGACTGGATTAAGAAAATGTGGCACATATACACCATGGAATACAATGCAGCCATAAAAAATGAAGAGTTCATGTCCTTTGTAGGGACATGGATGAAGCTGGAAACCATCATTCTCAGCAAACTATCACAAGCACCAAACACCAAACACTGCATGTTCTCGCTCATAGGTGGGAATTGACCAAAGAGAACATATGGACAGAAGAAGGGGAACATCACACTCCGGGGCCTATTGCGGGGTGGGGTGAGGGGGGACGGATAGCATTTGGAGATATACCTAATGTTAAATGGCGAGTTACTGGGTGCAGCACACCAACATGGCACATGTATACATATGTAACAAACCTGCATGTTGTGCGCATGTACCGTAAAAGTTAAAGTATAATAAAAACATGAAAATAAAATAAAATTTAATTAGAAATGAAAAAAGAAAGTTCTACAACTTGAAACTGGATAAAAGATAGATTAGAAACAAAAATAGGAGTAAAGTGTGACTTTCTTCTCACTTTTTGATTATTATATAGGCATTTTTATTTCATTAAAATCTCATATTTCTGGGCCTAGTTAATGTTATGATATTTTATTTTTAAATAGTTTTATTTTATTTATTTCATTTAATTTGTAATTTTTGAGGATACATTGTAGGTGTATATACTTATGGGGTTCATGAGATGTTTTGATGCATAATATGCAATGCATAATAATCGCATCATAGAGAATGGGATACCCACCCACTTGAGCATTTATTCTTTGGGTTAAAATGTGATTATTCTTTCTTAGCTAGTTTAAAATGTACAATTACATTATTATTGACCAGAGTCATCTCGTTGTGCTATCAAATAATAGGTCTTATTTATTCTATTTTTTTGTACACATTAACAGTCTCTACCTTTCCCCCAGCCTCCACTGTCTTTCTTAGCCTCTGAAAACCACCCTTCTGCTATGTCCGTGAATTCAGTTGTATAAATTCTTCCATCCCACGAATAAGTGAGAACACACAGTGTTTATCTTTCTGTGCCTGGTTTATTTCACTTAACATACTCTTCTCTTTTATCCATGTTGTCGTAAAAGACAAAATCTCATTTTTATGGCTGAATACTACTCCAATGTATATATGTACTACTTTTTTTATACATTCATTCATTTGTAGACAGTTTGCTTTCAAATCATAGCTATTGTAAACAGTGCAGCAACAAGCCAATTTTCTTTCTTTTGGGTCAATGCCCACCACTGGGATTGTTGGGTTGCATTGTAGCTGGGGCAGCTCAATTTTTAGCTTTCTGAGGAAACTGCAAAGTTTTTTATAGTGGTTATACTAATTTACATTCCCACCAAGAGTACACTAAAGTTTTCTCCACATCCTCATCAGCACTTGTTATTGTCTGTCTTTGGGATATAAGACATTTTAACTGGGGTGAGATAATATCTTATTGTAGTTCTGATTTGCATTTCTCTGAGGTTTAATGATGTTTAGCAACATTTATATGCCTGTTTACCATTTGTATGTTTTCTTTATAGAAATGCGTCCTCCTGGCTGGGTGTTTCACACCTGTAATCTCAGCACTTTGGGATGCCGAGATGGAAGGATCACCTGAGGTCAGGAGTTTGAGATCAGCCTGGCCAACATGGCTAAACCCAATCTCCACTAAAAAAATAAAAATTTGTCAGGCGTGTATTCTGCATGGGAGATGCATGAGGAAGAAGAAAAGGCACACACAATACTTTTAAGGGTAAACAGCTTTTGTCCCAATTATATGGCAATACAGATATAATAAGTAAATGATATGATAAGCAAATTGATATGAGAAGGGGAGAAGGGAAAAGATATATATACATATAAAATATATATAATTATATATGTATTTATTTACATTTATTTATTTAAAGAATTATGTACATAATTATATAATTATTTTTATTTACAGTTATATGTATAAATATATGTATTTACTTATATTTATATGTATAAATATATATATTTTTATATATATGTGTATATATGTGTATATATACATATATATTTACACACAGCAGACTACATAGTATGGAGGAAGCATCACCAGACAGAGAAGCAAGAGCCTGGGCTCCAGAGTCAGACACTACACTCACCAGACTATGGAGGATTCATCAACAGACCGGGAAGCAACAGCCTGGGCTACAGAGTTGGCCCCTCATCCCTGCACAGATGGGGAGAGGTCTCAGGAAGCTCTAGTGCCATCTGGGACCCTAGCTCTTTTTGTAAAGAGTTCTTTGGCATAAGGCCGACTAACGAGGACTCTTCACTACTGGGCTCAAAAACCACAAAAATGTCAACTTTTTTTGGCGATTGTCTGTTGTTTTTCAATAACTAACATACAGGAACAGATTAAAATAGAAATTTCTCTGAAATACTGCTGGATGAATGCCTGAAGAAACTCACAGAACCTGTTCCGGGACTTGGTGACCATTGTTTGTGTCCATGTTCAATTGAGATAAAATTTAATATTTAACTTTTCTTCCAAATTTGGCTTCAATTTGATACTCAATTGTAGGAAAATGCCCTTACAGATACTTGGGGAAAGCATAGTTTATACAGATTACAGATTCAGGGTAAGCACAGGAGAATTAAAAGCATAGTTAATAAAAACCACACCCACCATGGCTGTGCAAGGAGAGTCACAGTGTGAGATTTGTCAGGGATATACACACAACATTCGGTATGCAGTAAGGTACAGGGACGATTCTCCAACGTAGCCCATTTTTGGTGGCCTCTTGCAATTCCATGCATAGCCAACATTGACTGCAGTTGGCTTCCGTTGCAGTGGTGGCTACGAAGATGATGAATTTATTCTTGGCATCAGACACAGAGACACAGGTACTGACCATTAGTAAACAGGTTATTCTCTGTAATAACCAAAACAGGGGAACATAATATTGTTTTTCATCTTTAGGAAACTGTACTATGCCTTCAGTTTCTGCTCCCATAGCTACAAGTTCACCAGCCATAGGAGTAGGATGTGATGGACGCTGTACTCATATTTTGGCTCCAGGATTTAAACTACCTGTACCAGTGCATCTGAATCCCCCAGTTCTGTATGTAGCCTCTGTTGGGGCAGAGACATCCTCAGGGGTAAATTGTTGACAAGGTACCACTAAAAATTGAGCAACCCACATCTGCGGTTTTACAGCAAAAGAATCTGGAGTGATATTGTATAAAATGACCTTTAACTCTCCCCTGTAACCACTCTCAATTATACCACCATACATTATGCCTTTCATTGCAAGACTTGAATGTGTTTTAATCCATTCATCCGCATTCAAATTTGCAACTATGGTGGAAATTTTGGCCTGTTGATCTGTCTGCTGATTAAATAGTCTGTCGAGAAAGCAGAGACACATGAGCATCAACATGAAAAACAATGATAATGATAGTTTGCACCAGGATTCAGGTATCTTCCCAGTAGTGTTTTCCCTCTTTATTCCCAATTAACCATGTGTAAAGATAAAATAGAGAATGAAGGTTGTGTGGGTGAGATTGGACATCAAAAGACACAAAAGGAATGTCAGATGGTGACCTGAGAAAGGAGTAGAGAGAGAAATTAAAATAGACAAAAAGGGGAATCAGCAAGGAGATGGAGGAGGCAGAATAGAAGAGGAGACACAACAAACACGAGCAGTTGGTGCAACAGAGGGTGCTTAGCATACTTGTACGACGCTTCTTTCATTTTCTAGTTACTTTTTCTTTTCAATTTGTGTCAGATTTAGTTAAAGTGTCAACGTTTTTAAAAATCTTTTTATATACTGAAAATATTCTTTGGTGTTTAGTAAATAACTTTCAGTATTTCAACTTGCCCTTGATAAGAGTATTAATTTTTAAATCAACAGACAACATTCAGTAAAACTAGTTAGTCTAATATGCAACAACTTCTTCTCTTCCACATGTGATTTTGGAAATTAATGCACTGTGAGACAAAATTCCCAAGTCTATGATGTCTTTAAGTTCCCTTTGCTCTTTTTTTTAGCAGATATTGAAGAATGTGCTGGCTGGGCATGAAACTTTCTTCCACCAAGACCATCCGTTCATGATAAATACATTGTCCTGAGTTATTTTTATAGCTAATCCTCTTTCATGTTTTCAATTGTCAATTATTACATCTTTTCAACTTTATAATTTTGGAAGTTCGATGTGATTTCTCAAAAAAAAAAGAAAGAAAGAAAGAAAGAAAATGCTTGAGTTTAATGTGATTAGAATAACAGAGAAGTCTCTCCGGGTCAAGAGTATAAAATACGGTCTGAGACCTTTAGCCATTGCTGGTGACTCTCTACTGGCCTGTCCTCGTCCTATCCCTCCCTTCCCAAACATACACTTACACAGTCCCAAGGCAGCTGAGGAGAGGAGAGCACAGACTTTAAACTCTGTATAGGTATAAATTTTAAGATAGAATCTTGCTCTGCTGCTCAGGATGGAGTGTAGTGGCACTATCTCGGCTCACTGTAACCTCCACCTCTGAGTTCAAGCGATTCTCATGCCTCAGCCTCCCAAGTAGCTGGGATTACAGGTGCCTACCAGTATGCCCAGCAAATTTGTGTGTTTTTAGTAGAGTCAGGGTTTTGCCATGTTCCCCAGGCTGGTCTCAAACTCTTGGGCTCAAGTGAGCCACTGGCCTTGGCCTCCCAAAGTGCTGGGATTACAGGCATGAGCCACAATACCCGGCCTGTCTTTATATGATTTCTTTGGCTGTAAAGAGTATCAGTGGTGTCTGTACCTTTCTCAGTGGCTTAGGGTATCGTTTTTAGCAGAGGCTGTGGTAAAGTTTTGCTGGGAATAGGGGCACCAGAGGTTTAGTCATTGGATCCCAGTGGTGGCAGTGGTGAGCTTAGCATGCCTGCTTTTGAGCCTCAAGGCGGTTATGCTGGCAGCAGTGTTAACAGGTCCAGGAAGACTAATTATTTGGCCTTCCTGTGACTTGCTCAGGTGCCAGCAGTGAGCAAGGTGGGTGGGCAGCTTCTTGAGCCCCTGGACAGTGGTTATGGCATGGATGACGGCAGTAGCAATGACAAGAAAAACCTTTGACTCCCAAGCGTTCCATGCTGGTGTCGGTGTTGGCTGTGATGGGCTGGGAAGGCCAGTTTCTAGGAACACAGGTGGTGCATATGTGCGGGTACCAGCTGTGGTAGTAGCTCCATGTTCAGTGAGTCCATCCTCAGGTCTCAAAGAAGAGTGCTCAGGTGCCAATCTTGTTAGGCTTCACTGGACTAAAGTCCATATTTTAAGCACTATCTGGCTCCACAAACTCATTGGCTGTTCTTATCATCACTCTGAGCCCATAAACCCACCAGCAGAAAAACATCAGGAAAGTTTTTAATATTTCTTCTTTGGGGCACAGTATGCAAGGAAAGGAAGTGTATTAAGAGATGAAGTAAGTACTCTTATTAGAAAAAGGAACACTTTGGGGCCAGAAATGGACCAGTGCCCAAGGCATGCAGAAAGGAGGAAATAATTACCGGGTCATGGGATCGAAGTGTGGAGAGTGACTAAAGTTTCAAGATCATAAACCAGTCTTTACCTGCTCCTAATTTAATTTAATGCAATCCTCACTGTTTCTCATCATTTGGTTTTAATGTATAAAGCTATGGGATCTGTTTATTGTATGTTTTGTAGTATAATTTGGAAATTAATCTACCAGCTCTTTTTTCTCAGCCCAGTTGGTGGCTTGTCAACTCCTCTGCACTAAGTGCTTCTTGTTTTCTCACAGTCCAGCCCTATGTTCTCATGAGCTGTGACCCTGGGTTATCCAGGCTCCGGCTTGCCTGCTGTGGAAAAAGTGCAGCTTTCTAAGCTGGTCACATATCTCTACATTAAATGTACATTGTCTTTTTAAAGCAATGTTCAGACATTTATATATTCTTTCTTGCTGAGGTTTCAGCACCACAAGCAGCAGTCATATAATGGAGAGATTCTCAACAACAGAGTGAGTCTCTGCCATAATTGGATTTATTATACGTTAGAAACAGCAGTTACATACTAAATGTTTTACAAAGTGTTTTTTATAATTTTTATTTCCTTAAATATTGCAAATAGAAAATTTAGAGGTCGAATATTTATTTAAAATTTGGCTCTTGTAATTTGCAGTGGAAAGCTTATGTGAGTATCTACCTCTAAACCAATTAATTAAAAATGCTCTGGGGTTAACTGGGCACCAAGAGTAAGAAAATTTTAATTAAGTGAAAAAGTCTAAGTAATGACCAACTAAGGAAATAAAAAGGAAATTATACTTTCAACCCCCTTTCCCCCAATTGCTCTATGCTCTATTTTTTTCTATTGCCAAGTTGTACAATTTTATTTTTGTCCTTGATAATTGTACTTTATTTTAATGTGACTAGATTTTATTTATTTTATTTTATTTTATTTTATTTTATTTTAATGTGACTAGATTTTGCCTCACTCCAGGCTGGAGTACGGTGGCATGATTATAGTTCACTGTAACCTCAACTTCCTGAGCTCAGGTGATCCTCCTGCCTCAGCCTTCTAAGTAGTTGAGACCACAGTATAATGTCAAAATAATTTTTAAAACATTTTTAGTGACAAGCTCTTGCTTAGGCTTGTCTCAAACTTCTGGCCTTAATTGATCCTCTGGCCTCAGCATCCCTAGCAGCTGAAATTTCAAGTGTGACCAACTGAGCCCAGGTCTTTATTTTTATAAATATTTATCTCTTTAGTTTTTTTCTGAAACATTTTCAACACCTGCACCTGAACTTTCAGGCTTTCAACTCACAGTTGATTTTATCCATTTTGCTATTCATCCTATTTGTTCTATTGCTTACATGCTTTTGTAACATATTTAGTATTTTGAGTTTTAAATTCTTGCTACTTATATGTATGTATTTTTAATTCTCTCTTTTGCAAGGCTGCGATTCTCTCCAGAGAAGAGAATGGGCTCTATGCTTTCTTGAGAAAAGCATTTTATAACATGGGACTAAAACAAACCCTGTGGAAAATAAAATAAAAAGCATGTTAATCATGATTTTTTATAAATTGCTACTTGGGAGACACAAATTTAGCAAGAAGCTATATCATGTTCCATTCAGATGAGGTTAGGGAGGGACTTGTAAAGTTTTACTGCAAGTTTACACAAGTGAAAGATTTTAGCACAGTCTATGACGGACAATGGTTGGTTGCCAGCTTAGACTGTATATAGGCAATCATCAGCTTAATTCAGCACAGCTTTCTCTTCAGGAGGTTTGTGATCAGGCTCAGTATAAACAATTCAAGTCAAATGCAGTTGCCTTTTTAGGACATCTGTAATTTTCCCAGTTCGAACAGGTAAAATTCCACCTGGGTGTGTGTGAGTATTAATTCAACTCCTCATGTCCTCCTAGTTTGTCTTTAGAGACCTCTCAAATAACTATCTCCACTTTGGATTTCTTTTAATTAGAAATAAAGAGTGCAAGGATTATCACTGGTTAGGAATATAGAAAAATAGTTCCCACCTGTGATTCATCGGACCCCAGTCAGAGAGAAAAGGCCAAGATACGCCTGACAGAAAGGCTTGAGGACTTTCAGGTAATTTATTCCTCAAAAAGAATTGGTTCACACCTGTAATTCCAGCACTTTGGAAGGCCGAGGCGGGCAGATTATTTTAGGTCAGGAGTTCAAGACCAGCCTGACCAACATAGTGAAACTAAAAATACAAAATTTACTAAACATACTAAACGTACAAAAATTAGCTGGGCATGAAGCTGGGTGCCTGTAATCTCAGCTACACAGAAGCCTGAGGCAGCAGAATCTCTTGAACCTAGGAGATGGAGATCGCAGTGAGCCAAGATTGTACCAATGTACTCCAGCCTGGGTGACACAACAAGACTCTGTCTCAGAAAGGAAAAGTTGGATAAAGAATTGCCCTAATGCTGGGAATTTTACCTCATAGATAGTAAAAATATTTACAGAATAAGGCCCAGGTGTAGCCATAAAGTGGCATTACAATTCTTTCATTCTAGATAAGAAACTAACTTAAAAAAAGAATAGAAATTCTAAGGTAAGAGACAAAACTCTGGGAGGATTTATATCTAAGGTAAAGACTCAATCACAGGACACCAGAAGAAGATTGAGAATGCAGCTTCCTTTCTGCCCTGCATCCATTGTCAATGGACTTTCCCTGGCCTTCTCCTTTTCACGTTGGTCATTTTGATTATTTTATAATGTTTTTTTCCACATAGACCTGATGCAACTCCAGAGTTGGAAGAAAAAACGACAATGTCCTAATAGTTGCTTAGAGGAAACCTCAGCAAGTGAAGCAGAAGTTGATGCATTTTTTGTAAAATCATAGAAAGGTATTCATCCTCCTGATCTCTGCAACTGCTTTTTAAAGAAATCTATATTTCCAAGACTGTCACTATGCTTTGTGAAAATACCTGCAAATTATTAATTCTGCAAGTTTGAATGATCTATCTTCACTCTTTCCTTGGGCTAATACTAAAATGAACATATGCTCTGAGAAAGATGGACTTGGGTGTCTTATCCGGCAGCCAGAAAGTATGGCTGTTTTTCTCTTCTTCCTCATACATTATGCGGCCGACTCTGTAGGATTTCATAATTCAAGGAGAAATGTTAGATTCTGTATCTCATTTAAGCTTACACAAGTGAAATAAAAAGAACCACAACCACAAATCCGAGTTTGTAGTAGAATGAGATTTTCATATAATATTCGAATCTAGCACTTACTCTTTACGAAAAATAAATATTTCCCCTCCTCTCTGGATAAACACATTCTGGGGAAGAGCTCTCAGGGAGATGGAGAAGAGCTGTCTCTTCTTCTGATTTTCAGTTGTTCCAGCAAATGTCTCACAATATTCTTTACATTGAAGCTGCAGGAAATGAACCAAAACACCAAGTGCCTTAGTTGGGCCCTGCTGCTGAGGAAGAGGCTGTGTTTGAGCTGGTCTCAGTTTGCCCTGTCACTGGCATAGGACTCTGTACTGGGGCCCGGCTACTAGATGGAAGGGCTAAATTATGTTGGGACTTCCCTCAGAATTATGGCTCACCCTCCTCCCTCATCTGCATTCTGGGCTCCAGGCACTGTGCAGAGCACTCCGTTCATTGACAGTTCCCATGTATCCCTGATATGTGAGTCATCAGCACGGCCGCACTTCACAGAGGACAAAATGAAATCGAGGGGAGGAGAGGCAACTCTCGCCACCTGCAGGACTGGTCAGTGGTGGAGCCGGGATCCCAGAGTCAGCTTTTAGGATCACTTCACTCACATTAAGCCCAAAGCTTCACTGAGCCTTTTAAAATAAAGGGATACTGATTGTCCCACCTCACAGCCCTCGGGTAAAGCTAGATCAGGCTCAATGTGGAGGGCACTGAGCACAGCGCAAGTTGCATGTGAGTGGGGACTGTCATTGTTTCCTGGGGCCCTCAGGTTTGGAGGTTTCCTGCCATGTAGTGACAGCTGGCTTAGGGGGTATTAGGGGAGGGGCTTCCCCACAGTTTGTTGCAACAGCCACCTGGCTCAGCCAGGACTGTTCCAAAGTCATCCAGATAATTTCCCAGATGACCACTCAGTCATGTGGTGTCCTACTACCCATGGGATATAGCCTAAACTTTTTATCATAGAAGGAATAATTTCTAGTGTCTGACAGCACAGTAGGATAACTACAGTTAACCCTAATTTTTAATATATTTTAAAATAGATAGAAGAGATGGCTTTAAATTCTCCCAACACAAAGGAAATTTTTCAAACACAAAGAAAATAGTATCCATGTTTGAGGTGATGGATATTCTAATTACCCTGATTTGATCACTGTACATTGCATGCATGTATCAAAATATCACTCATGCATCACAAATATATACTATTATTACGTATCAACAAAGGGAAAAATGCTAAAAGTGGCTCCCAACTAAAAAACAAAAGTCAATTTCTAACTCACAGAAAAAGATGCTCACTTTAAATTGTAAGTTATGTGACAGAATGTAAAGGGTTGCATAGTCACTTTTACAGTCCCAGACTATCATGCATAGAACTGCCTGGCCCCGTGTGTATGTACACACAGAGATACAACCATGCTTCTCTAGTGGGGCATTTTTTTTTCTCCTTGAAACATTTGCCAATGTTTGGAAACCTGTCTTGCTGTCTGGTTATTTTAGTAAATTAAATGTGACTGTAACTAGGCCCAATTTAGTGACTGTAATTAGGTCCAATTGCTGTCTGCACAGAGATGATCAGGGGCAAGTAGTCAAAGATATAGTTAAAGACATGATGAAACTGGCACATGTGCCTGTACAAGTGTGGCACCGATTTGACCCTGAGGCCATGTTTGAAAATGGTTCCCAGCACTAGAAGGATTTAAAACTCTTATAATGGAAATTGTAGTAGTAACAGGAACCTCCTTACTGATCTCTTGCTTACTAGCTGTACTCATTCAAGTGGTAAAAGGTTTCATCGCAACTCTAGTTCACCAGAATGCTTCAGCACAAGTGTACTACATGAATCACTATCAATCTGTGGTAGAGGAAGACATAGGTAGTGAGGAAGAAGGTGAGAACTCCCACTAATAAAATGAGTGAGAGTCTCAAAGGGGGAAAATAAGGGAGGAGACCAACCCTCATATTGTCTTATACCCAATTTCTGCCTCCAAAGAAAGAAGAAGCAAAAACTAGAAGGCAGAAATGAAATCCACAAGCAGACAGCCCAGCGCCACACCCTGGGCCTGGTAGTTAAAGCTCAACCCCTGATCTAATCGGTTATTTGCATAAAAAATGCACTGTGAAGATCCCCGTCCTGTTCAGCACGTTTCTAATTACCAGTGTATGCAGCCCCCGGTCACATACCCACTGCTTGCTCAATAGATCATGACCCTCTCATGCGGACCCTCTTAGAGTTGTGAGCCCTTAAAAGGGACAGGAATTGCTCACTCGGAGAGTTCAGCTCTTGGGAAAGCAGTCTTACTGAAGCTCCCAGCTGAATAAACACCTTCCTTCTTTAACTCAGTGTCCAAGGGGTTTTGTCTGTGGCTCTTCCTGCTACGTTGGGAGAGGCCAGTGTGGGGAGTGACATGGGGAGGCACAGATCCCTTATTGGTGGCTGTGTGCTCTGAGGCGAATGTGGGGAAAATCAGACCTAAGATGCTTCATATAGCTGATAGTACCAGCTTTACAGCTGCAGCAGTCTGTGACAGGGGAAGGCATGTTCCTGGCTAAGCAGCATCTGAAACTCCCGCAATAGGACCAGGTCTGGTGGACTCAAGAGTGAAAGTCAGAGTGAAAGTGAACTGCAAGAGAGGAAATGAGAGGGAAAACATCAAAAGTGACTCCTTTGAAAAGCATAATAAAGAATTTTAAAGATTTAGAGGTGATTATAGGATGGAACTGAATGTTCAAAAGTTAAGGACATACTGTGAATTAGAACAGCCCTGTTTTAGTGTCAGATGGCTTGCCAAAGGCACTATAGAAAAACTGGCCGTGTGTTTTAAGGTGGTGACTACGCTCAGAGAACAGCCAGGACATTCAGGCCTAGTCTTTATATTGACTCATGGCCAAATGAATGCAGCCCTGCCAGCAGTTTACTGTAGAATGCTCGCAGCTCACGGCAAGAGAAATCAGCTGCTCTGGCAGCTACAGAGTTAAAAGGAGACACAGAGGCTTGTAGCACCTCCCAGCCAAAAGTGAAAGTAAAATCAGCTGCCCCAGCAGCTGAAGACAAATTAAAAAATCTCAGAAAAGGCAGAAAAACCGGTTTTGTAACAACCACAGGAAAGAATAGAGACCGCTCCTCCTTACATTCCAATCTACCCCCTTTACCAAGGTAACTGTCCCTAAGGAGTTAAGTTCAAATGGATACATGCTGCCAGCCTCACCCGAGAAGGTGAAATGAGAGCGAAAATCAGGCAGGCCATCTCAGGTCTGGTTGTGCATAAGATATGCTCATGCCTCTTAAGAGGACAGGAGGACCCCCACTAGGACCGAGATGATGCAGTCCAGATTCAGCACCTACAAAGGTGCCGAGAAGCCCATCTGCAAAGGCTAAAGGATGGTAAAAGAAAAAGGCAATCAATATTTTAAATAATCTCAGAGGTGCTTCAGGGTGCAGATAAAAGCACAGCAAGTTTTATGAAAGACTTTATGAGGCATTTTTATTGTACATCCATTTAACCCTGAGGCTACTAAAAAATCAGTGCAGGGTGAATACAGCATTTGTAAGGCAGACCCAAGGAGATATCAGGCATAAATTGCAGAAGTTAGAAGCTCCGTAGGCCTGAATGCTACTCAGCTTATTAAAGTGACAACCAAGGTGTTAATTAACCGAGATGAGGAAGCAAAGGAAAAGGCTGATCACAGGCTTAAGAAAGGCTAACTTACTAGTGAAAGGAGCCGGGCACATTCCTCAGCCCCAGGCTCAAAACAAACAAGCCCAGTACAAACACATCCCATCCTCCCATCCCACCACATATTGCCATATATCTCTCAAACTTCCTGAGCCCAGTACAAACACCACCAGGAAAGTCTCCGATAAAAGGACAGCCGTTCAAAGTTTTACTGAAAGAGCGGGAACCAAAAGAATTCCTTTGTTCCCCTGTAACTTTCAGGCTATAAAAAGCAAACACTCGCATTGTTCAGGGCCCTCTTGTATGCTGTGGAATGGAAGGACCAGGTTCAAACTTGTAGTAAAGATCCTTGCTGCTTGGCTTTGACTCTGGACTCTGGTGGTCTTCTTTAAGGAACTAACGGTCTAGGCATAACATCTGGGGGCCCGTCCGGGATTCCCCAAGCCCACCAGACCCCTGGTCAACGGATCTGCTAGGATCGATCTACTGATAGGTGAGCTGGCTCATCTCCGTTTGTCTGTCTGTGTCTGTTCTGAATCCGAATCTGTGACTCGCGAGGTCTGAAACTGGAGCTGGCCCAGTCCTGGCGGACGCACTATAGGACAGCCAGCAGAGACTGGTGGGAGACATCCCCTGGCTCTCATCTGATCTATATTGCGATCTGAGCTGCCCCGGTTTGGCGGGCAGCAGCTGTCTCTGATCTGAGCTGCCCCGGTTGGGCGGGCAGCAGCTGTCTCTGATCTGAGCTGCCCCGGTTTGGTGGGCAGCAGCTGTCTCTGATCTGAGCTGCCCCGGTTTGGCGGGCAGCAGCTGTCTCTGATCTGAGCTGCCCCGGTTTGGCGGGCAGCAGCCGTCTCTGATCTGGGCTGCCCCAGCGTGACCGCGATCCAGGCAGCTAACTCTGACCCGGGCTTCTGGTGCGCACTTGCAATCTGAACTGTCCCGGTTTGGCGGGGAGCAGCTGTCTCTAATCTGGGCTGCCCCAGCGCGATGATGATCCAGGCAGCTAACTCTGACCCGGGCTTCTGGTGCGTGCTTGCGATCTGAACTGCCCCGGTTTGGCAGGCAGCAGCTGTCTCTGATCTGAGCTGCCCCGGTTTGGCGGGCAGCAGCCGTCTCTGATCTGGGCTGCCCCAGCGCGACCGCGATCCAGGCAGCTAACTCTGACCCGGGCTTCCGGTGCGTGCTTGCGATCTGAACTGCCCCGGTTTGGCGGGCAGCAGCTGCCTCTGACCAGGGCTGCCAAAGTGCGCCTGCGATTAGATATCATTAATAAGTCAGATCAGATTTCCTTTACAGGGATTCAAACCCACATTCCTTTACAGGAAGAGACTACAAATTATTACAGGATAGGTAATACCCAGAGCACTCCTCTATCTCTCCTTACGAGTAATTTCAAAGAAGTTAGAGCAAGGGGCCATGATCTTAGTATAGAAATCAAGAAAGGAAAGCTAATTACTCTGTGTCGCTCCGAATGGCCCGCCTTTGATGTGGGGTGGCTGCCCGAAAGGACCTTCCGACTTGCTGTCATCACTAAGGTAAAGTCCAAGATTTTCCTACCTAGGCATGCAGGCCACTTAGATCAAATCCCATATATCCTCATATGGCAGGACCTTGTTGAGAACCCGCCTCCTTGGCTGTCCCCTTTCCAATTGGCCTCTGAACCCTGTAAGGCACTGGTTGCTCGACCACTAAAATCCAAGCAACCAACTGCCGCCCCCAACCTGTTCTACCTGAGAGCGAGGACCCACTGTTCACAGAACCCCCTCCATACCCCTCCGGGCCCCAGGCCCCAGCCCCCCTGGCTGAGCTGCGGGAGGGAGCAGGCGGACAGGAGGCGGCCGGCACACACGGGCCCGCTGAAAAGGAAAGTAACTTTGAAGGGCCGGCGAGGAGGACGTGAGGGCACACTTTGCGGACTAGCCCCCCTCAGCTGCCTGACTCCATGGTGGCTTTACCCCTTTGGGAAATAGGACCCCCGGATGACACAGGAATCCCCAGGCTCCAGTACTGGCCATTCTCCACCAGTGATCTGTATAACTGGAAAACTCAGAGTGCTTGGTTTTCAGACAATCCCAAAGATTTACTGGCTTTACTAGATAGTGTCATGTTCGCCCACCAGCCCACTTGGGATGATTGTCAGCAGCTCCTCCGAATTTTGTTCACCACGGAAGAGCGAGAGAGAATAAAGATAGAAGCTAGAAAGCTGGTCCCGGGGGACGACGGTCAACCGACTGCCAACCCCGACCTCATAAATGCAACCTTTCCTCTGACCAGGCCGGCGTAGGACTACAACACGGCAGAAGGTAGGGGACGGCTACACCTTTATCGCCAGACTCTAATGGCAGGTCTCCGGGCAGCTGCTCGCAAGCCCACTAATTTGGCTAAAGTATATTCTATTCTGCAAAGAAAGACAGAGAGCCCAGCTACCTACTTAGAAAGATTAATAGAAGGTTTTAGACAGTACACCCCCATAGATCCAGAGGCTCCAGGAAGTCAGGCAGCTGTTGTAATGTCTTTCGTAAATCAGGCAGCCCCAGATATTAAGAGAAAACTCCAGAAATTAGAAGACTTGGAAGGAAAGCAGATTCAGGACCTCCTTCAGATAGCCCAGAGGGTTTACAATAACAGAGATACTCCAGAGGAAAAACAATTTAAGGCCACTGAAAAAATGACCAAGGTCCTGGCAGCAGTAGTACAGGAAGAGCATCTACAGCCAGAGTACACCCAACCTAGGCGGCCCCCCCGGCATGATAATCTGAGCAAAGACCAATGTGCCTATTGTAAGGGGGCTGGACACTAGGTAAGAGACTGCCCCAAAAAGAAACCACGAGGACAAGGACCCAGACCCCCTAGGTCTACACCCGTACTAGTCACTCAAGACGAAGACTAAGGAAGATGGGGTTTGGACCCCCTCCCCGAACCTAAGGTAACTTTGCAAGTGGAGGGGTCCCCAGTCCAGTTCTTGGTCGACACGAGGGCAACAGCCATTTAATTGGACAGACGAAGCCGAGTTGGCCTTCCAACAGATTAAAACCGCCCTACTCTCCGCGCCTGCACTAGGACTACCTGATGTTACCAAGCCCTTCCACTTATACGTGGATGAGAATAAAGGTGTCGCCAAGGCGGTAATAACTCAGAACTTAGGCCCCTGGCAGAGGCCTGTTGCCTACCTGTCAAAGAAGTTAGACCCAGTAGCTGCCGGGTGGCCCCCTTGTCTCCGAATGATTGCGGCCACGGCTCTGATGGTGCAAGATGCTGATAAACTTGTCATAGGGCAAGAATTGCAGGTCGTTACTCCACATGCCATCGAAGGTGTACTCAAACAGCCACCTAATCGATAGATGAGTAACGCCCGGCTCACCCACTACCAAGGACTACTACTAAATCCTCTCAAGATAATTTTCCTGCCCCCAACGACCTTAAACCCTGCCTCGCTGCTGCCCAACCCGGACCTAGATGCCCCACTCCGTGACTGCACCAAGATACTAGCTCAGGTGCACGGATTTCGAGAAGACCTGCAAGACCACCCACTTCCTGACGCCGACCTCGTCTAGTTCACTGATAGGAGCAGCTTCATGCATCAAGGCCAGAGGTACGCTGGAGCGGCAGTAACTTCAGAGACTGAGGTAATCTAGGCGGAACCCCTGCCCCCGGGGACATCGGCCCAGAAGGCCGAACTGATAGCGCTCACCCAAGCCCTTACCTTAGGGGCGGGGAAAAAGCTGACAGTATATACAGACAGCCGATATGCTTTTGCAACGGCGCATATACATAGGGCCATTTACAAGGAGCGAGGGTTACTGACGGCTAAAAGAAAAGAGATAAAAAACAAGCAAGAGATCCTAGCCCTGCTAACAGCCCTATAGAGGCCAGAAAAATTAGCCATTGTACATTGCCCAAGGCATCAGAAACTAACTACTCCAACTGCTCAAGGCAACTTTCTGGCAGACCAAACTGCAAAGAATGTGGGGAAGGCTCCCAGCCGACTCCCTGCACTCCAGCTCCCTGACCCGGGCCCCCGGGACTTGCCATATTTCCCTGAATATTCAGAACAAGATCTCCAGTGGATTGACAAACTTCCCCTGAAACAAATCCAGAATAGGTGGTGGACTGATACTAATGACCAAACCATCCTACCAGAAAAATTAAGACAACAGGTGTTAGAACACGTCCACCGAACCACCCACCTGGGGGCCCGGCGGATGATAGACCTGATCAGACGCTCCAAGCTCAAAATCAGACATATAGCTGAGACGGCCAGCAGTATCGTGACAAGTTGCAAAGTCTGCCAGCTTAACAACGCATACCCCCAATCTCAAGCTGCAGCAGGAACAAGGCTCAGAGGAACCAGGCCCGGTATCTACTGGAAAGTAGATTTTACTGAAATAAAGCCAGGAAAGTACAGGTACCGGTACTTACTTGTCTTTGTAGATACTGTTTCAAGGTGGACTGAAGCATTCCCAACCAAAAGAGAAACTGCTCAGGTCGTAGCAAAGAAAATTCTGGAAGCTATCCTTCCCAAGTATGGCTTCGCCATCCAGATAAGGTCAGATAACAGGCCCGCTTTCGTCGCTAAGGTAAGTCAGGACTTGGCTTCCATCCTTAGGGCAAATTAGAAACTACATTGTGCTTACAGGCCCCAGAGTTCAGGACAGGTAGAAAGGATGGATCGGACCTTAAAAGAGACCTTAACTAAATTGACTATAGAGACTGGTGCTAATTAGGTAGTCCCTCTCCCCTATGCTCTGTTCCAGGCCCGTAATACCCCTTAGAAACTAGGCCTTACCCCTTACGAAATCATGTATGGCAGACCTCCACCCCTGGTTCCTAGCTTAAAAGATGACCTGCTTAAGTCTGAAACAGAAAATGTCTCTGAATTCTTATTTTCCTTACAAGCCTTACAGAAAATTCACCAAGAAATCTGGCCCAAGCTGAGAGAGCTATATAAGACCAGTCCCCCACCGACACCCCATCCGTACCAGCCGGGAGACTAGGTCCTAGTTAAGCGACACCGACAAGAGACCCTACAGCCCAGGTGGAAAGGACCACTCCAAGTACTCCTGACCACACCCACCGCCCTGAAGGTAGAAGGCATTGCGTCGTGGATCCACTACACCCACGTCAAGCCAGTGGACCCAACCTCCGACCTTCTGGGGCCAATCACGGCGGCGGCTAAAGCACCGGACACGTGGACTGTGGACAGAGCTAAGAACAACCCCTTAAAACTCACCCTGCGCCGGCAGCATAGCTCACTGCAAACATGCAGTTAAGTAGTCTAACTCTAACATTGGTCGCCCTAGTGGCCGCTGAAGAAAACATAAAGCCAGCTCCTAATCCCTTTGTCTGGAGATTCTGGCTTTATGAAAACCAAACCCACCCTAGGCAACCTCATAAGCCCAAGAAACTAGTGGCCAGTGCAGATTGCCCATCCTCAGGGTGCAATAGCCCAATTTTACTAAATTTTACCGATTTCCCAGTAGCCAAACCAGTGGCACCAATAATACGCTTCGAGTATGATCAGACTGAATACAATTGTAAGCACTATTGGTGGCACCAAAGTGCCGGCTGCCCTTATAACTATTGTAACATCCATAAATACCAATGGTAAGGTAGAAAAGAACAGATAGATCCCAGATGGCCCTTCCATCGCAGACGAGATAGAGACCTTTCATATACATGGATAGTTAGAGACCCCTGGAACTCCCGCTGGACCACGCCTCAACACGGGGCTGTATACTACTCCTCCGCCTCCACATGGCCTAGCAGTCACCTCTATCTGTGGCGGGGTCTAGTGCAGGTACGGCCCCTGGTCCATAGAAATATCCAGCGACAAGAAAACCGCCTGACACAAGATTTACGTCCTTTTTCCTGGTTAAAATTATTGCAAGAAAGATTAGAACTTGCCAACCTTACAGGACTTCACAGCCTGTCTGGCTGCTTTCTGTGTGCCACTCTAAGGTGTCCACCGCTAACCGCTGTCCCCCTGCCATAAAGATCCTCCACCTCTGCCCAAGCTAACAACCACCGAAACCTCTCATATGCCCCTATCCCTAACGTGCCACTATACCTAAACCCCAGTCAAGAAAAGTTTCCCTACTCTTTCTCAGGAACTAATTCCAGCCTCTGCAACATCACTGCAACGCCCCCTAACATCACCTTAAAGGCTCCGTCAGGCATAATCTTCTGGTGTAATGGAACATTATCTAAAAACCTATCAAGCCCCTCTGTTACCAACCTACTGTGTCTTCCTGTCACATTAGTTCCCCGGTTAACTCTACTTACTGCCGGCGAGTTCCTAAAGTATACCGGTAACTGGACTAGTGCTGTTATTCACCCAGACCCTAGACCGAGACCTGCACGAGCCATATTTCTCCCCCTCATTGCAAGAATCTCCCTCACCGCATCCTTCATGGCGGCCGGACTGGCTGGGGGAGCCCTAGGTCACACCCTCATAGAAAGTAACAAGCTGTACCAACAATTTGCCGTTGCTATGGAGGAGTCAGCTGAGTCCCTTGCCTCCCTCCAGCGGCAGCTCACGTCCCTAGCACAGGTAACCTTGCAGAACCGGAAGGCCTTAGACCTACTCACTGCTGAAAAAGGGGGAACATGTATGTTTCTGAAGGAAGACTGTTGTTTCTACATAAATGAATCAAGGCTCGTGGAAGACCAGGTCCAACAGTTACGCAAGTTAAGCACAGAAGTAAGAACACGGCAGTTTGCTTCAGCTGCAGACCAATGGTAGAACTCATCTATGTTTTCTCTGTTAGCCCCCTTCCTTGGACCCCTGCTGAGTCTACTATTTCTGCTTACCGTAAGACCTTGTGTTGTTAACAGAATTTTGCGGTTCGTTAAAGAAAGGTTTAACACTGTAAAACTCATGGTCCTCAGAGCCCAATACCAACCTGTAAACGCTGAAACAGAATCAGACTTATAAGACCCAAGATTGGCTCTAAAAAATACCTGAAAAGGGGGGAATGAAAGGAGCCGGGCACATTCCTCAGCCCCGGGCTCAAAACAAACAAGCCCAGTACAAACACATCCCATCCTCCCATCCCACCACATATCGCCATATATCTCTCAAACTTCCTGAGCCCAGTACAAACACCACCAGGAAAGTCTCCGATAAAAGGACAGCCGTTCAAAGTTTTACTGAAAGAGCGGGAACCAAAAGAATTCCTTTGTTCCCCTGTAACTTTCAGGCTATAAAATGCAAACACTCGCATTGTTCAGGGCCCTCTTGTATGCTGTGGAATGGAAGGACCAGGTTCGAACTTGTAGTAAAGATCCTTGCCGCTTGGCTTTGACTCTGGACTCTGGTGGTCTTCTTTAAGGAACTAACGGTCTAGGCATAACACTAGCAGCAACCCTTCCGGGAAGAGGAGCTGGCTTTACAAGGAGGCATGGATGCGGGCGTGAACGTAGTCATGAAAAAGGCTAGTCTGGACAGGAGTTTGAAAGCCACCCGTGGCTAGAGAGAGATTAATGTGCATGGTGCAAAAGGAAAGGACACTGGAAGGATAAATGTCAAAGAAATAAGGAAAATGATCAGGGCAATGGTAAAAAAACCAAAAACCAAACAAAAAAAACCCAAAAAAACAAAACCAAAAAACCACACACACACACCAGTCAAGGGCTACTACACCCAGAAGAAACCCAAGAACCACTGCATCTGCTGTAGAAGGCAGAATAAAAAGTGTCAGAAAAAAGCTCAAATCTCCTCTAAAAGTGTCTAATATTTAAGCTTTTATATAAGCCAAGAGGAAAGATGGCTTAGTCCTGAACAAAAGCAGGCTGTTTGTGCACTTTCTACTCCAACCACCCGGTGTCAAGTAAGAGAGCTCCTAAGAGCAGCAAGGTTCTGCCGCGTTTACAACCCAAATTCTTGCTCATGGTCAAGGCATTATACCAAGCCACTAAGAGGAGAAAAAAAGGAGCCCCTCCTCTAGGAGGCCAAAGAAGAGAAGGATTTTAAAGAAATCAAAGAAGCCTTGACTCAGGCCCCAGCTTTAGGACTGCCAGATCTAACTAATCAAGCTTTTCTTCTTGTATGTCCACAAGTGAAAGGGAGGCCATAGGGGTTCTGACTCAAGCCATAAGGTCATGGCATCCCCTGGTGGCATATTTATCCAGGCGATTAGATTCTGTTGCACTTGGATGGCCTCCTTGTTTTAAAGCACTAGCTGCCACTGCCCTACTGGTGCAGGAAGCTAGTAAACTAGCTTTAGAGACTGTGAATGCCCTAAACCTGGCTACCTTACTCTTATCAAGGCAGTGCCAGGAGGCCCGTTTCATTGCCGTGTGGACGTGGTAGATAAAGTGTTCTCAAGCCAGAGAGATTTGACAGATCAGTCCCTCAGGGACCCGAACATTGAATATTCTACTGATAGAAGCATTTTCATACTAAAAGGAGCCTGACAAGCTGCGTATGCAGTGGTGACTTTAGACTCAACAGTAGAGGGGCAGTTTTCATCTACAGAAACTTCTGATTAGAAAGCAGAACTAATAGCTCTGACAAGAGCTCTTTGGCTAGTAAAAGACCAAAAGACCAATATTTATACAGATTCCAAATATGCTTCTGCCACTTTGCATGTTCATAAGGTTATTTACAAAGAAAAAAAGAAGACTTTTAACTGCTGGAAAGAAAGAAATAAAGTACAAGGAAGAAATTCTACAGCTCTTACACGCTGGATGGGCCCCAGAAGTGATGGTAGTGAAGTCCTGCAAGAGGTAGCAAAAAGCAAGAACACTAAGGGCTAAAAAAGATAGGAAGGCAAAGAGGCAAAGCAGGCTGCAATGACAACTCCACCTAAAGAAGACACCTTAGCTATGCCTCTCCTCCCGGAGATTCCCCTCCTGGAGATCCCAATCTTCACTCTAAATAAAAGAGCTTGGCTTCCCCAGGAAAATAAGAACTACACTGAAAGAGGATAATACAAATTCTTCAATGGGAGGCTAGCCATAGCTGATATGGTGACCCCCAGGTTTGTAAAACAGTTCCACCGCAGAACTCAGATTAAAAAAAAAAAAAGACATTATTAAGGCATCATTTTTGTCTGCCATGGCTCATTGCTATTACTCCTGCCATTTGTAAACTGTGTTTAACTCGCACTCAGGACAATCCACGACAAGGTCCTACTCAGCCCATGGTAGTTCAGGAAAAAGGAGCCATGCCCTGTGAAAAACTGCTTATGGACTTCACTGAATTGCCCTGAGACGGGGGATACCAGTTCATGTTGGTGTTCATTTGCAACTTTTCAGGATAGCTCAAGGCCTTTCCCACCAGGACAGAGAAGGCACTAGAGGTGACCAAGGCATTAAGAGACATTGTTCCCAGATTTGGACTACCTCTAACTCTAAGATCAGAGAGTGGACCAACATTTGTGGCTAAAATAGTTCAGGACTTAACTCGACTATTAAAAATAAAGTGGAAATAACATACAGCCTACAGGTAGCAGATCTCAGGTAAAGTGGAGAGCATAAACTGGACACTCAAGCAGCTGTTGAAGAAATTTTGTCGAAAAACTCATCTGAAGTAATATCAGGTATTGCCCATGGTCCTCTTCCGAGTCAGGTGCACCACCACCAAAAAAACTGAGTATTCGCCCTCTGAGATTTTGTTAAGCTGCCCACCCACCATAAAAATCAGATTAAGGGTAATCTCTGTATACTGGGAAAACTAACTTTAAGAAGGCAAATGCAGGCTTTAAGTACGGCTGTACAAAAATGCATGGTTAAGTATATAAAAAAATGCCTATAAGTCTAACAGACCCAGTACACCCTTTCAAAACTAGGGACTTCGTTTAGGTTAAAAAATGGAATTCAACCTCTCTAGGACCCATATAGGATAGGCCCTATATTGTAATCATGTCTACTCCCACTGCTGTTAAAGTTGCAGGTGTCACACCTTGGATTCACCATAGCCAGCTAAAACCAGTGGCAGTAGCGAGTCCTGATGACAACCTGTGGATTAGCCAACAAGACCCAGATTGCCCCACTCGAATAGCCCTATGGCAAATCTCAACCACTGGTAAAAAGGACAACTGTCCTGCTCTGACCACATGGGAGGCTGGTCAGTCTACACATGGCTGAAGCTTGAGGATCCTTCAAATTCTGCTCTAGTCACATCCCGGAAGCTGACTAGTGTACATACAGCCGAAGCTAAGAGGACCATCTCCAGATAAGTAAATGTGAATACAATTTACAACCCTAGTTATAACTCTGTCAATACTGATTGTTCTGTTGTTATGTTATTACTGCAAATGCTGCAAATGTCTATGCCCAGAGGAAGGTTTTTGTGCCCATGTGTAGTGTAAGCATGTTTCTATTACATACAACAATGTTGTTACCATTTCTGCTTATACTAAAAGGGGATAAATCTCTTGAAGGATGTCCACACTGTGTACACACTACCTGGATAAAAAATACCACAGTTAAAACTCTACTGTATCATACCTACTATGAATGTACAGGAACCAAGTTAGGAATATGCAAGTACAACCAGACCACCTATTCATTCTGTGACTGAGGAAATTATCAGCTATATGTATGTTATGAACCTGGGCTCTTACCCTATGAATTCTGGTTTGAGGTACATATTAAATCAGAGGGAGAAAAAGAAGGAAAGCTTATAGCTCAAACCAAAGAAGACCCTCCCTTCCAAAGAGGGCTTATTTCTTCTTTGTTGATTGCCATGCCACGTATGTTCGTAATCCTGAAAACCAGATTGTAAGACAAGGACATGCGATCCTTTAAATTTTACTATCTTAAAGCCAGAGCTACCTTTTGGGTCTACAGGACAGACAGCACTATTAAGAGTTGATAGACAAGGAGCAGGTCTTGGAGTTCCACTACTAATTGTCAAAAATACTATAAGGACTCAAATGCATCCAACCCCTCAATACCAAGTCATTCTGCAAGCATTTTGATCAGCCAGTGCCAGAGCTTTCCCCATCAACCAAAAACTTATTTGCTCAACTAGCTGAAAACACAGATGGCAGCTTAAAAATTTCTTCATGCTATGTATGTAGAGAAACTAATATGGAGAATGAGTGGTAATGGGAAGCAAAGGAATTAGTGCCACAAGATAACTTCACTTTGCTTAACCTTGCCAGTGATTCGACAGCTTCAGCCAGTGTTTGATTGTTAAAAATCTCCATAATTGGAAAGTACTGTATCACTCGACGGGGAAAGGCTTTCACAGAGGGAGTAGGAAAAACAACCTGCCTAGGGCAACAGTATTATTATGAGACTAAAAACAAAACTTTATGGAGAAATGCCCAGAATGACTCCTACTTACCAGATCCAAACCCTTTCTCTGGATTCTCTATTCTAAGCTTCACTTGGCATCAGCAAGAGGCTTCAAAAGCTTGAAAGGCACCCTCTGGCCTATATTGGATCTGTGGAGCATGGGCATATTGGCAGCTGCCAGCAAAATGGGCAGGGGCATGTCTGTTAAAAGCAATCAAGCCATCCTTCTTTGTAATTCCTCTAAAGCAAGGGAAATTCTTAGAATATCCAGTTTATAATAAAAATAAAAGAAGAACTAGAAAAAGCACAATCACAAAAGTAACAAAAATATCAAAAAAGGTGTGGACACAGGAGACTAAAAAGATAATAAATGGCCTCCTGAAAGAATCATAACATACTACGGGCCAGCTACCTGAGTGCAAGAGAGGTCATGAGGGTACTGCACCATAATCTATATCCTCAGCCGCATCATGAAGTTGCATGCAGTCCTTCAAATCATAACCAATGAAACATCGAGGGCACTAGATTTATTGGCAATAAAAGCAACACAAAAAGGAAACGCTACATATCAAAATAGGCTGGATTAAATTACCTCTTATCCTCAGAAGGAGGAATATGTAGAAAATTTAATTTAACCAACTGTTACCTAGAAATCAGTAGCCAAGAAATCAATATTAATGGTCATAAAAATTACAGCTAGAATGCGCAAGTTGGCCCAGGTTCCACTTCAGACTTGATCCAGGTAGTCCCCGGATTCCTTGTTTGGAGGACGGTTCTCAGCATTTGAAAAATTCTGAAACCTCATTAGTAGGTTCTTCCTTATTCTTTGAATCTGCCTCATCCTCCTTTGCCTTTTGTCTCCGTTTATTAGGAGTATTCAGTCAACTATGGAGGCAATAGTAGCCCAAAACACTACTGCACATTTGATGCATTAATCAGATATCAGCCACCACCAGAAGAAGAAAAAGCTCAGCTCCATGAAGACGTGGCAAATAATGTTGCTTTCTATTAACACCTCTGTTATAAAAAGCACCAATGGGAAGAATGGAGCAGGAATTATAAGAAATTAAAGAGTGTGTAAGCAGAAACTCACTTGTGTGAAAGAAAACCTAACTCCTGTTGAGAAAGAGTAAGAGCTGGAGTCCTTTAAAAACTAACTGCCTGTTTTTCTGTGGCTAGTGATCCTTCTCTCTCCTCCTTTCCCAGGCATTGTGAAGACCCTGCTTCCCTAGCTGTGAAGCTGCAAGGTCACTAGACAGATAAATTCAAGTCAAAAAACAGGTTTTTCCTTGAAAAGTAAGAAATAATGTAATGCATGTCTCAATTGAATAACTGTCTTTGTTTCTTGCTTCTGTAGTATGATTCTCCCTGCACAAACCTCCCCACACCCATGAAATGCTTAAAAGGTAACCTAACTCTTTTTTCAGGACTCATTCCTTTGGATGTTAATCCAACTGGACCAGTGCACCTAAATAATTAATAAATACCCTCCTGAACCCCATCGGCCTCTCTGATTTCTTAAAATTCCACTACATACAGACTTCTCTACTATTGACCCCCACATTCTTTTCTTCCACACAGGAAGTCCACATATAAAATCGTGTGTGAAACTATTCTATTTGAGGTGTATTTCTGTGCCCTAGGATCCAGATAATCCCTTACATTTTAAATTCTTGCTTTTTTGTGGCTCACAGTATGATGTTATCAAAAATTAGACAAATATTCTACTTTCTTAATTTTACAAGGGGAGAATTGTCCTTAGATAATTACATTCTGGAAAGGCCATAATGAGCAACTCTGGACCTGATTGATTGTCATTTTGGGGCCCACTGCAGGGCTGCATACTAAGGGACAGTGGTCATTCTGAGTTCATAGAAAAAACCTGACATGAGAGGGGACATTTTGCTAGGCATGCCACCTGGTGCACAGAGCTGAAAAATGATACCTGCTGGTGACTTGCTTATCAAGCTTAGGGTCTTAAGGGCTTTTTAAAATCAGGGCTTTAAAAGCTGGCTTCACATCCTGAGTTCAGATACACCAAAATTTTTTGTTTTCTATAGACTTTTTGGTTGAAAATTGCTTTTCCATGGACCTTTAAACTAGTTATTTACAGCACAAGCCCCATGTCTAGTAACAAAGGTGTCCGCCATCTTCAAAATGTGTTTTCACTAATACTTTATTTTCAAGCTCTATTAACTAAAGATATATTTATTTATAGTCCCTTTGAGTCTCCAGGATAAATATTAGTCTTAAATTGTTATTTCTCATAAAGTCTTGGAGGTTGCTAAGTTCTACTGTTTTGCACGTAAAAAATCAAGACACTGTTTAGTACAATATTAAAGAATACTTGTATTTACTTAGATTTTATTGTACTATTTTTATTTTTCTCTTTATTTCTTAGATATAGGTACTCAGATTTCTACAAACTGACAACATAATATACTTACTTTAAAATATTACCAGAATAATTGAAGTTGATAATTAAAAATGAAAGAGAAAAGTATGAGAATTGCTGAAGCCTTGTGATGGGTATGTATGATAAATGTTAGCTTATAATTCTCCCTATGTTTGCTAAGATTTTTTATTTTCATAATATCTTTTAAATATATAATTTAAGAATTTTATGGAAACTTTCACATACTGTATATTAACCTTGTTTTACAATAAAACAAGTCAAACATCTTCTCACATGTTTTATCAATAAATTTAGGAGTTCAGTATTGAATTTGAGTGTTGAAATTGGTTACAAATGAGGGACAAAAGAGCAGCTTTCTAATTGGCCATACACTAAAAGTACCAGCAACTGTGGACAGGGGTGCCACTAACACACTTTATTTAACATTTTTGCTCTGAGTCATTTTTGATAAGGGATATTTTAACCCTATGATGACATCATAACAAGTTTCTAATAATCAGTGACTCAGAGTGGTCTTCAATAATGTACTATTATTTAATTTACATTTCTGGCCTGGTAAATCTAACCAGGTAATTTATGTCTATTAATACATTTTACAAATGTAATTTTTTCTTATAACTATTTGCCATGAACATTTTAATGTTATAACTATATATTTGTCTTTTCCTCTTTATTTAACATGCTTTGAGATGAACAATAAATGGGTTTTGTTTTACAGTCTGTGACTTAGTTCTCCAAAAGTCAACAGTTTCATTTGGAAACGTTTTAGAGGGATATAATTTTATAACAAAACCATCACATGTTTTAAGTGTACAATTCCAAGTTTTTAAAGTATACTTACAGACAACCGTAACCACAATCTAATTTTGAAATAACCTTATCACTATGGAAAAAGAAATTAATCTCTTTTGTACTTACTGATTTCATTACCGTGGTCATAGGCAGTCATTAGCCTGTTTTTATATATAAGCCTTTTATTAAAAGTTATTTTAAGTGAAATCATAAATTATCTGCCCTTTTGGGTTTGGTTTATTTTACTTACTTTAGTGATTTTGAGGTTTTCTACAGACATAGCAGGTATTATTACTTCATTTTCTTTGTTTGGCAAATAGTATTTGATTTGCAATAGTGTTTGATTTGATAGCTTTTGATTTGCATTTCTCTAAACTAATAATGCCATATATTTTAAATTTAATGACAAATTTTGCTTTTTATCTGTAGAAATTTTTAATTGAAATTCTTTGCACATTTTTCAAGTAGTCAATTGTCTATTTATTATAGATTTATAAGACTTTGTGTATTTGAGCAAGATGGCTGAATAGACAAACCAAGGTGGAACAGCCGACACCAAGGGACCAGGATGACTGCCACGCTCTTAACAGAAGGCAGGTACTGATAGTGGATGGACGAAAGACACAAAAGCTGAACTTAAGGTTTGGAAGCTGGGAACCCTGCACAGGGCTAAAGCACAGTGGAATTAATTTCTGGCCCCCCGTGACTCTGAGAAAAACAGGTGAGTTTAACTGGCAAGGAGCTACCTGCTTTCCTGACTGGGCTCTGGAATCCCAGTGGCCGAGACCGTCTGACCACCATGGAAAATGAGTTGAAAGGAAGAGCTGCTTAGAGAAGTGATAGGGGCAGCACAGAGCCAGTGCACAGCCAAGAGGGTTTATTGTGGGAACATCTGTAGTGAAGCATGTCCAGGGATGCGCACACCAATAAGCTTAACTTGCTCCCATAAGACACGTTAGCCCTAGGGGAAATTTTGGACAAAAAGTCTGCAGGGTGGTGGCCCATCAGATGGGGCTGTTTTGACCTGAGCTTGTGTTGGTGTGCTGGCCTCTCCTGTGGCCCCAATTCATCCAAGCATGGTTGAAGTGCAGCCTTGAGTACCCTGGGGGCCTGCATCATAGATCCTGAACTGGCAGATCATGTCTGACTAGTAGACAGCTCCAGTGGGGTGACCCCATCCAGGCATCAGCCTGCCTGCTGCCTCTCCTCACTGCAGCTTCCCCCCAAGGCCCATTGCCACCCCACACATCACTATGCTGGTGTGTGTGTGTGTGTGTGTGAGTGTGTGTGTGCATGCATGGAAGGATCTTGCTTTCCCTGCCCTGTCAGTGCACATGTGCATATGCATTCTGCCCTGGCACTGCTGTTGGTAGGAGTGTACTCCAGGCCCCCTGCTATACCACCATTGCATACAGAGTCTTGGGGGAAACAGAGCCCACTAGCCCCACCACATCAGCACACTGCTCCTTTGCCAACACTGCCATTTGAGTACGACTAAGCACAAAAAACAGCATAGTCTCCTCAGCCCTGAGCAGCCACCTTCACCTGCATGAATACACAAAAAACCACTTGACTGAGCCAACTTTATAACACAATTAAACACTTAGGGTCGTCAAGCAGAATAAAAGGAAAAATCCAAAAGTTGATGACTTCAAAGATTAAAGAAATATCATCACAGAAAGATAAGAAAGAATAAGCACAAAAACTGTGATAACTCAAAAAGCCAGAATTCCTCTTTTCCTCCCAATGGCCACACTACCTCTCCAGTAAGGTTATAAACCAGTCCAAGATGGCTACAATTACAGAAATCGAATTCAGAATATGAATAGAATTACAGATCATTAAAATGCAGAAGTACCTTGAAACTCAATTAAAAAACGTTAAGAATCATAATAAAATGATACAGGAGCTGACAGACAAAAGAGCCAGTATTAAGAGCATAATTAACCTGAGAGAGCTAAAAAAATCACACTAAATTTTTTTATAAGAAATTCACAACTATTAATAGTAGAATAGACAAAGCTAAGAAAGAATCTCAGAGTCTGAAGACTATGTGAAGTAAGACATTCAGACAGAAATAAAAAAGAATAATAAAAACCCCCAAGCCTCTGAAAAATATAAGATTATGTAAAGAGACCAAATGTATGACCCACTGATGTTCATGAAACAGGTGGGGAGAATGGAAGCCATTTGAAAAACATATTTTAGGATATCATTCATGAGAACTTCCCCAACCTGGGGAATGCTGGCTAGAGAGGCCAGCATTCAAATTTAGGAAATGCAGAGAACTCTAGTAAGATACTTCACAATATAATAATCACCAAAACACATATTTATCAGATTCTTCAAGCCTGAAATAAAAGAAAAAATGTCAAAGGCAGCTAGAGAGGATAGGGAGGTCAACCACAAAGGAAAGATCATCAGTGTAAAAGTATGCCTCTTAGCAGAAATCCTACAAGCCAGAAGAGCCCAATACCCATATTTAACATCCTTGAAGAAAATAAATTCCAATCAAGAATCTCATATTTGGCCAAACTAAGCTTCATGAGTGAAGGAGAAATAAAGTTCTTTTTAAACAGGCAAATGCTGAGGAAATTCATTACTACAAGACATGCCTTACAAGAGATCCTGAAGGAAGAACTAAATATAGTTGAAAAAAACCATTTTTAGCCACTAAAAAAACACACTGAGGTATACAGACCAGTGACGCACAAAGAAGTCTGCGTAATAAGCAGCTACCATTATAACGGCAGCATCAAATGCACACATATCAATACTGACTATGAATGTAAATGGGCTGAATGTTCCAATTAAAAGGCATAGGGTGGGAAACTGGATAAAGAACAAAGAACCAATGATATGCTGTCATCAAGACTCATTTCACATGCAATCACTTTCATAGGCTCAAAATGAAGAGATAAAAAATCTACTAAGCCAATGGAAAACAGAAGAAAGAATGGGTTGCAACCCTAAGTTTAGACAAAGCAGACTTTAAAACAACAAAGATTTAAAAAGGCAAAAAAGGCATTACAAAATGTTAAAGGGTTAAATTCAACAAAAATATATGTATTCTTATTTAAATATATACATTTTAAACATATACACACCCAACACAGAAACACCCAAATTCATAAAGCAAGCTCTTAAAGGTCTTCAAAAAGACTTAAATTCATGCACAATTAAGGTGAGAGACTTCAACAACCCATTTACAATATTAGATTATTAAGGCAGAAAATTAACAAGATATTCAAGATCTGAATGCAGCACTGGATCAAATGGATGTAATAGACACCTTCAGAACTCTCCAGCAAAAACAACAACATATACATTCTCATTGCCACATGGCACATACTCTAAAATCAACCACATAATCAGATATAAAACAGTCCTCAGCAATTATAAAAGAATTCAAATTATGACAACCACTCTCCCAGACCAGAGTACAATAAAATTGCAGGTAAAAGTTGAGAAAACCAAGACTCAATACCATATGATTACATAAAAATTAAATAACTTGCTCCTGAATGGCTTTTGTGTGAATAATGAAATTAAGGCATCAATCAAAAAGTTATATGAAACTAATGAGAACAAAGACACAACCTACCAGAATCCCTGAGACACAACTAAATCAGTGTTGAGAAAAAAGCTGATGGTGCTAAACATGCACCACAAAACGTAATAAAGATCTCAGTTTAACCACTCAATATCACAACTAAAAGATGAAAATGAAGAGCTATCCAGCTCCAAAGCTAGAAGAAGACAGAAATAACTAAAATCAGAGATAAACTGAGATTAGGACACACAAAAAAACTAAAAGGTTAATGAATCCAGGAGTAGGTTTTGTTTTAAAGGTGGACTACTAGCTAGACTAATATAGAGGAAAAGAGAGAAGGTCCAATTAAAGACAATCGGAAACAACAAAGGGGATATTACCACTGGCTCCTCAGAAATACAAATAAATATCAGAGAATATTATGAACATCTTTATGCAAAAAAACTAGAACACCTAGAACAAATAGATAAATTCCTGGACATGTACACCTTTCCAAGACTGAACCAGGAAGAAATTGAATCCCTGAACAGACCAATACCATGCTCCAAAATTGAATCAGTAATAAATAGACTATCAACTTTAAAAAGCCCAGGAAAAGATGAATTCCCAGCCAAATTCTACCGGATATGCAAAGAAGAATTTGGTACCATTCTTACTGAAACTCCCAAAAATTTGAGAAGGAGCATCTTCTTCCTCACTCATCCTATGAGGCCAGCACCCTTCTGATATCAAAACCTGGAAGAAAAGCAAAAGAAAGAAAAATTTCATATCTTTGATGAATATTGATGCAAAAATTCTTCATAAAATACTGGCAAAACAAATCCAGCAGCACACCAAAAATCCTATCCACCACAATCAAGTAGGCTTTTTCCCTGGGATGCAAGATTGGTTCAACATATGCAAATCAATAAATGTGATTCATAATACTAACAGAACTAAAGACAAAAACCTCATGATTATCGTAGTAGATGCAGAAAGAGCTTTCATTAAAATTCAAAACCCCTTTATGATAAAACTCTCCATATACTAGGTATTCAGGACACACACTTTGAAATAATAAAAGCCATCTATGACAAACCCACAGCCAACATTATACTGAATGGGTGAAACTGGAAGCATTTTTCTTGGAAACTGGCACAAGACAAAGATGCCCCCTCTTACCAGCCCTGTTCAACATAGTATTGAAAGTCCTGGCCAGAGCAATCAGACAAGAGAAAAAAATAAAGAGCATTCAAATAAGAAGAGAGGAGGTCAAACTACCCATTTGCGGATTGTATTAGTCAGTGTTCTGTGTTTATGGATTGGAAGAATCAATATTAAAATGTCCATGCTACACAAAGCAAGCTACAGATTCAATGCAATTTCTGGAAAAATACCATTGACATTCCTCACACAAATAGATAGAACAGCTCTAAAAAATCTTAAATTTATATAAAATCACAAAAGACCTAGAATAGCCAAAGGTATCCTGAGCAAAAAGAATAAAACTGGAGGAATCCCATTACATAACATACATTATTACATTACATAAAATTATACTACCCATCTGTTGTAACCAAAACAGCATAGTACTGGCATAAAAACAGACACAAAGAAAAATGGAGCAGAACAGAGAACGCAGAACTAAAACCATCCATCTACAGTGAACTCATTTTTTACATAGGCACCAAGAAAATACATTAAGAATAAAAAAATCAGTCTCTTCAATAAACAGTGCTGGTAAATCTGGATATCCATATGCAGAAGAATAAAACTAGACCTCTATCTTTTGCCACGTGCAAAAATTAAATCAAAATGGATTAAATATTTAAATGTAAAACCGCAAACTATAAAACTTCTGAAAGAAAACACTGGGGAAACTCTAAAAAACCTTGGATTAAGAAAAGATTTCTTGAATAACAACTCACAAGCACAGGCAACCAAAGCAAAATGGAAAATTGGTATGACGCCAAGTTATAAAATTTTGCACAGCACAGAAAAGAATCAACAAAGTGAAAAAACAACCCACAGTATGAAAGAAAATATTTTCAAACTACCTAGCTGAAAATAGATTTGTAACCAAAACATAGAAGGAGCTCAAATAACACTACAGAAAATTAAATCTAATAATTCTATTTTTAAAAATAGGCAAAATATGTAAACAGACATTGCTCCAATAAAGACATGCAAATGGCAAATAGGTATATGAAAAGATGATCAACATCATGAATCATCAGAGAAATGGAAATCAAAATTACAATGAGCTATTACCTCACCCCAGTTAAAGTGGGTTTTATCTAAAAGGCAATAACAAATGCTGACAAGCATGTGGAGAAAAGGGAACCCTCATATGCTGTTGGTGGGAATGTAAGTTGTTGGAACCACTATGGAGAACAGCTTGAATGTTCTTCAGAAAACTAAAAATAGAGCTTCTATACAATCCAGCAGTTTCACTGTTAGGTATATACCCAAAAGAGAGAAAAATCTGTGTATCAAAGTGATAGCTGTACTCCTGTGTTTATTGCAACACTATTCACAATAGCCAAGATTTGGAACTAACATAGGTGTTTATCAATAGATGAATAAACAAAAAAGTGGTACACATACACAATATGGTACTATTCAGCCATAAAAATGAATGAGATTCTGTCATTTGTAACAACGTGGGTTAAACTGAAGGTCGTTATATTGAGTCAAATAAGCCAGGTATAGAAAGACAAACTTCACACGTTCTCACTTATTTGTTAAAGCTAAAAATTAAAACAAAAGAATTAATGGAGATAAAGAGTAGAATGATGGTCACCAGAGGCTGAGAGGAGTAGTAGAAGGTTGGGGGTGGGGAAGTGGGGAGGTGGGAATGGTTAATGTGTATAAAAATATAGTTAGAAAGAATGAATCAGTTCCAGCATTTGACACCACAAGGTGACTCTAGTTAATAATAATTTAAGTGTACATTTTAAAATAACAGAAACTGTATAACTTGGTTATTTGAAATCCAAAAGTAAATACTTCAGGTGATGAATACCCCATAAACTCTGATGTAATTATTACACATTGTATGCGTGTATCAAAATATTCTATATACTTCATAAAGGTATACACCTACTATGCACCCAGAAAAACCAAAAATTAAAAAATTAGGATAAACTTTAAGACAACAAATACTATTACTAGAGATGAAGATAGATTATAAATAGAAGGATAAATTCATGAGAAAAATAAATTAACATATATGAAAGTAACAAAAGTTCACAGAAATACATAAAGCAAAACTGACAGTAATAAAGGCAGAAATAGTTGCGACAATAGTTGCAACAATGATAATTGCAAGCTTCACTTCCCCACTTACGCTATTGGGTAGAAGACCTAGACATAAGAGAAACTAGGAAATAGAAGAAATGAATAACATAAACCAAATAAAACTAAAGATATATGCAGAATTCTTCACCCCAAATCAGAATATATTTTCTTCCCAAATGCACATAGAACATTCTCTAGAATGGAGAATATGCTGCATCATAAAACAAACATCAATAAAGTTGAAAGATTGAAATTATAAAATGAATGTTTTCTAATCACAAAAGAGAAAATTAGAGACAAAAAAGCAAGAAATTTGGGAAATGCAAACATGTGTACATTAAATGACAGACTCCTAAATAACTAATGAATAAAAAAATTTACAAATAGTGTCAGAAAATATTTTAAGATAAATAGAAATTTAGACAAAACATAACAAACTTTATGAGACTTAGTGAAAGTTGAGCTCTGAGGGAAACAGCAGAATTAGTTTATAAAAAACAAAGCAACCTTAAATTAATAGCTTAATGCTTATCGAAGCATTTAAATAAAAATGAACTACCCAGTTCACCTGGAGCAAATACTATCAGTGGTGTCAAAAGATAGTCATGCTGACAATCGTAGGAGGAAATACTTGGAAACAAGACACTGAGAATTAGGATTGTGATAGTACTCCTTGGAATCTAGAAAAAAATGGGGATGCTCTAGGCTACACAGGTGCTCAGGAAAAACGCTAAAACCCTAAGCTCCCACCTGTTTGTCTTTTAATCTCTGCATGAGCAGAAAGTATAGGCACAAGCAGAGTTAGGACTTTATGGCACACATACACATTCCGGATGAAAGGATCAGAAGATTCATATTTTGAGAGGGCTAAAATATCTGAGTCTTGCTCTCCTATTAAAGTTTAGTGAAACTATATTGCAGATTTGCATTGCTCACTTCTTCCAGTAATCCAGTAATCTAGTAAAGCTTGATTTTGCTATTTGAATCCTCTTATAAATGAAGTCAGCCTCTACCTTGAGGTACTTTTTGGGATGTTGGAGTTATGGCCACCGTGACATTACTATTGGTTACACTAATTTGTAAGTCAACAATGAGCTTGCTACAGAGCTGTGAAACTGAATTCTGACCCCTGTGGGAGGTCGTTAGCTTGATCTCTCTGTTTTGAGATGGGTCAATTTGAACTCTATGAAATAACTCAGGAGGCCACTTGGTAAATAGAAATAACATATTCTAGAAGGAAATTAGACTAAAATAGAAACAACATTAAAGTAAAAATTAAACTTCATATTTGGTAGAAATTTTATGCCACCCTCCACTATCTCAAGCAAACTTTCTGACTCTGTGGGACTCCCCAATTTACTGATTATTTTCTAAATATCTGTTCCTGGCTCACTAATGGGCCAGGGAAGATGACACCTCATGGTGTTCACTGGGCTGATGTGGGTGTTTGATCTCATTGTCAGCCAATGAAGAACCTGAATCAGGGGTGATTACTTCACTCAATTGTGAGAAATGAGAGTTCTGGGTTATTGCCACATTCTACGTGTTTAGGCTTTCACATTGAAAATGATTAACTGTCTAATTAAGAACATCTTTGGGGCTGCAAACTGAAATTTATCTTAGCTGCTGATCTAATTGTCAGGCCATTAATTTAGAAGTTCACAATTAGGGTTATGTCTCCAAAGAGATGAAGAACAATCAAGCCTAAATCCATGTCTACTGCAGAGGTCATCACCGCATGCCAGGTTGGTGGTTCTTGGTGAAAGTTGATCTATGTGTCCCGTGTATGGGGAAGTCCCAGACCATTTCTGGCAGAATGACTGCCTTAGACTTTTGACCCATTACTTGAAGTATTTGTCACTACTGTTGACACCTTCAGCATAAAGATCAGCTGACTCCAGCCACATTATGTGTTACTTGAAGCTAATCCATGTCATCTTTTAGGTATTTGAGACAACTTAAATTCTCTCTCTTTTTTTTTTTTTTTCTTTTATCACCATATCTATTAAAATGAGCCAATAGTCTCATTTTAACTTATTTTCCTCATCAGGGTCCACAGCTGTTGGTTAGGAAATGTGTTGATTAAATGGTTTATTAGTCACCTTCTTTGGTCCCAGAAGAGATTATCTCCTGTTGACTGTCTCTAAGATATAGATAACATTGTTATTGAGTAAAAGGAGCTCACTTCTTGAGGTGCTAGAAGCCAATACTATGACACCAGGTTTTTAAGAGAAAGCAATTTTATACTGAAACGTTACTCTCAAGCTCGTTGCCTCCTCATGGATCTCATGTGCAAACTGAAGGGGAGTTGTGATGAAACAAGTAGTGAAAATTCAGACTGTGACCTCAGCAAGGTGATTCTGCCAAAACACCATTTGGCCATATTGATTCCACCAATTTAAGCCAGTTTGTTTTTTTCATAAGTAGAGGGAGTTTCAGTGTTTTGGCAAGTTGAGTTTTTGTTTTATTTTCTTGTCTGTTATTCTGCAAGCTCAAGATTTTCTGTTAGATACTGGCTTTCTTTTAACTCTGCAGAAGTGTTGCAAAATGATTGGGGCTATAGGAATCTATTTTCCAAATTTGAGATTCCACACTGACATTCCTGGGCAAGATGTGATTTCTCCTAACTGCAACTTCCAGGCAGCCTGGTTTGTATGATTTCTGAGTAGCAGCCCGGTCAAAAAGGGGGTTATGGAACTCCAATTTAGTTCTGATTATGTTGTATATAAACATTCTTGTCTCTATTACAACTGGCTCTACTACATAAAATGTCTACAGCAAAATAGGAGGGAATCAGATAAAGGTGCAATTATAAGTATTGGAATGGATCACATTAATTCTGAGGATATAGAAGGGGAGCAACAACCTGAAACCAGGGGAGTGAACGACTTAGATCTCAGGAGCTATGGGAAATGGATAGGCATGAATAACCTCTTTTCTTTCTGAATTACCCCTGGCACACTCCAGAAAAGTCTGGCAATAATTTTGGGATAGGATGAGAGTAGGGTTAGTTAGACCAGGTGGAAGTGCAAAGACTAAGTTTATTTTTTCCATTCCATCCCCCATATCACCCTTAAGAATCCTTTGGGCTGGGCACAGCAGCTCACACCTCTAATCCCAGCACTTTAGGTGACCAAGGAGGGTGGATAACGAGGTCAGGAAATCGAGACCATCTGGCCAACATGGTGGAACCCAGTCTGTACTAAAAATATAAAAATTAGCCAGGCAAGGTGGCACATGCCTGTAGTCCCAGCTATTTGGGAGGCTGAGGCAGGAGAATTGCTTCAACCTGAGAGACCAAGGTTGCTGTGAGCTGAGATGATGCCACTGCACTCCATCTTGGATGACAGAGGAAGACTCCATCTAGGAAAAAAAAAAAAAAAAAGAATCCTTTGTAATTATCCCATTTCTCTGCAATGTAGTAATGAAATTCTAGTGAGGAGCATGCATTCTCAGTGCCCAGTTGTCTGAGGCCACAGTTGAGTTGCTTCAGGGAAAAAACAAACAAACAAACAAACAAACAAAAAAACAAAAACAAAAACACAGAAGCAAAAGCAAAAACAAAAACAAAAAACCCTATTGCTTTTGTTTTTTTCTAAAAAGATTAAATGCCCCATGGTTTAAATTAAGCTGGATCTACAAAACATTGAATTCATCTTTTATTTTCTCTGTGAGCAGAGGCTCCTCCTTCTGTTTTTCTACCATCTGGAGATGAATCTATAATTGTCAATATTGACATAAATTGGAGACATAAATCATGTAAGAACCCTAGACAAGCCTTCAAGATAATCTGAGTCTTGCTCGTTTCTCTTCTCAATTATGTTGTCAGAGAGAACTACTCGGGATGAAGTGTCTCAGGAATAGTTAGAACATTGCACTTCTAGAGAAGATGGTGAGACAGGGCAACACTCACAGTGAGAATAAAAGCTTCTTCTCAATGTTTCAGTGTATCTGTTTCTGGTAGATGAATCCAGAAAAGATTCCAGAGCCAGGGAAGGGCTATTTGAGAGGGTAGAATCACTGTAGATCAGAGTACTAGGTCATATGTTTATTAGTCACCTTCTTTGGTCATATTCTCAGTGCTAAGCCTCTGATAGGGCTTCAGAGCAATGTATGCCTGTGAAAACCTCTAATTCCATTTGAAAGATGAAGCTCTGGCTCTGGGAGAAGTCTCCTATCTGACAGAACATCATGCTTCTGTGGGCGTGAGATTCTGTGCCCTTCCTCAGCAGACACCACTGACTCAATAATTGTTTAAGAATCATGCATAAATAGGCCTTCTTTTTTAAGAGATCATGAATCCTTATTTAAGAGATCATGAATCTCTTAAATAACAAAACAGAGAAAACCTATTTATCCATGTTCAAATTGAATAAGAGTGTAAGAAACTTCACAGAAATTGTTATAGAAGGAAACTCTTGGGCTCTGTCCATCCCCAGAAATCTCAAAATCCTGGCACAATCTGTTATAATTAACCTTATCAGAACTTGATTTTTTTTTTGCTATATATATTTACCTTTAATTGGACCTTAATTTTGTTATATGTTTTAGTTTAATTTTTTTTTTTTTGATGGAGTCTTGCTCTGTCTCCGAGGCTGGAGTGCAGTGGTGTGATCTCAGCTCACTGAAAGCTCCACCTCCTGGGTTCACACCTTTTTCCTGCCTCAGCTTCCCGAGTAGCTGGGACTACAGGTGCCCGCCACCACACCCAGCAATTTTTTTGTACTTTTAGTAGAGACGGGGTTTCACCGTATTAGCCAGGATGGTCTCGATCTCCTGACCTTGTGATCCACCTGCCTTGACATCCCAAAGTGCTTGGATTACAGGCTTGAGCCATCATGCCCGGCCAAGGATAAACCATTTTTTAACCTTTGTGATAGAAACATCAAATTCCCACATACCAAGCATTAATGATATTGTCCACTGCAGTTGTTATTGCTTATTAATTTTTTGCTATGGTCTGGATATTTGTGTTCCTCACTCTCCACATTCATATTTAAAAACTTAATCCACATGTGGATTCAGTGTGATACTATTAGTTATTGGAACTTTGAGAAAGTTATTAAGTCAGGAGGGCTGCATGCTAACGAAAAAATAATAGTGCCCATGTGAAGGAGGTTGAAAGGAATATTCATGCCCCTTCTGTCGTGTGAAGACATAGCTAGAAGGTGCTACTTGTGAGGAAGAGAAACTCACAAGAAAGAGCCTCAGAAAGTTGTTATACAGCAGAACATCTTTCTCTCTTGAGAGATTCTGGCCAACAGTGCTGTATGGTGGACTGTCTTTAGAATGTGAGTTTTTGGTTACCAGAGTACTTAGTACTGTTAGGGCCTTTCACCAAAGAAATGAGGTCACTTCTTGAAGGTATTATTCTTCTTTCAATAAGACCTATCTTCCTTCAATAAGACCTACTCAAAGGCTTTTCTGCACTGCTGACTGCTCACCATTCTCTCCCAAGTCATCTGATTACTTGTGCACAATTATGCAAATACAGCACCTCCTGCACCAGTCCCGGAGGAAATGGAATGCAGCCAGAGCCACATGTTTGAGGATACAAGCTGTTTATGTTTAATGTATTAATTCTGTGATCCCAAGTATGTCATTGTGCCTCTCAGGGACTCCAGAGTCTCACATCCTGCACAGTGGGGATTATGGTGGCATCCAGCTGCAAGGGATCTCATGAGATATGTATAAAATGATACGCATGACTGTTGGGTTTGATATTAAACACAGCTACTGCATAAACTTAGAGAAAGAAACTACAAGGGATGGGACATTGTTTGAATATCTCTCAAAAATGCCTGGGTTTTATAACTTGAATCTTGAGAAAGTCATGTCCCCTCTTGAATTTATTTTTCAAACTCCACCATGAAAACGTTGAAATTGAATAAAATTTAGATGTTGTTATTCTTTGGCCAGAACAACAACAATAACAACAACACACATTGTAATACCTTCTCGTTATATTTAGAATCAGGCCCATTTGTCTCACCTTGGCATACGTAGTGAACAGCCTTCATGATGGCTCATAATAATTTTTATTTCCAACTATACACACCCAAGTGTAATCAGTAAGTGGTTAGTGACTCACTTCATGTCAGTAGAATACATTTGAAAATAGGTAATGTCACTTCCAATATTTGATTATGAAAAGATTGTCACTTGCTTCTTACTTTCTCTCTCTGGTGATATTGTTTACTTCCTTTTTTCCTGTCTTTCTCTCTGTCTGTCGCATACTTTGCTCTGGAGAAGCGAGCTTCAAGTTTTTAAGCTGTCATTTTTACAGGCTTGTGTGACAGATAATGGAGAGAGTGCCCTGACCAAAGACAGAAAGAAACTAAGAACTCAGTCAAAACAATAATGCACAACTAACCAGATTGAGCTCAGAAGTGCATCCTTCCCAGTCAAGCTTCAGTTGAGACACAGCTTCAGTCTAATGAGTGAGAGGTGACAGCATGCTGGCAGCCCTCACAGCCCTTGCTCACTCTTGGTGCCTCCTCGGCCTTGGCGCCCACTCTGGCCACGCTTGAGGAGCACTTCAGCTAACCGCTGCACTGTGGGAGCCCCTTTCTCAGCAGGCCAATGCCGGAGCCGGCTCCCTTATCTTGCGGGGAGCGGGCAGGAACCGAGGCTGCCTGCGGTGCTTGCGGGCCAGCGCGAGTTCCGAGTGGGCGTGGGCTTGGCGGGCCCCGCACTTGGAGCGGCCAGCTGGCCCCGCCAGCCGCAGGTAGTGAGGGGCTTAGCACCTGGGCCAGCAGCTGCTGTGCTCGACTTCTCGCCAGGCCTTAGCTGCGTCCCCGCTGGGCAGGGCTCGGGAACTGCAGCCCGCCTTGCCTGAGCCTCTCCCCCCAGGCCAAGGGCTCCTGTGCGGCCCGAGCCTCTCCAATGAGCTCCACCCCCTGTTCCATGGCCCCCAGTCCCATCGACAACCCAAGGGCTGAGGAGTTCGGGAGCACAGCGTGTGACTGGCAGGCAGGCAGCTCCACCTGTGGCCCTGGTGCGGGATCCACTGGGTGAAGCCAGCTGGGCTCCTGAGTCTGGTGGGGACTTGGAGAAACTTTATGTCTAGATATGGGATTGTAAATACACCAATCGACACTTTGTATCTAGCTCAAGGTTTATAAACACACAAATCAGCATCCTGTGTCTAGCTCAGGGTTTGTAAATACACCAATCAACACTCTGTATCTAGCTAATCTAGTAGAGACGTGGTGAACTTTTGTGTCTAGCTCAAGGATTGTAAATGCATCAATCAGCACCCTGTGAAAACAGACCAATCAGCTCTCTGTAAAACAGACCAATTGGCTCTCTGTAAAATGGACCAATCAGCAGGATGTGGGTGGGGCCAGATAAGAGAATAAAAGCAGCTGCCCGAGCCAGCAGTGGCAACCCTCTCGGGTCCCCATCCACATTGTGGAAGCTTTGTTCTTTCGCTCTTTGCAATAAATCCTGCTGCTGCTCACTCTTTGGGTCCACACTGCCTTTATGAGCTGTAACACTCACCACAAAGGTCTGCAGCTTCACTCCTGAGCCAGAAAGACCACGAACCCACCAGAAGAAAGAAACTCCAAACACATACTGACATTAGAAGGGAAAAACTCCAGGCACGCTGCCTTTAAGAACTGTAACACTCACCGTGAGGGTCCGCGGCTTCATTCTTGAAGTCAGTGAGACCAAGAACCCACCAATTCCGGACACATGAGGACATTGTGGTAGACCCATTCAACTAAGCTGTGTCAGTATTTGTGGCCAACAGAAAATATGACATAATGCATAGTTGGAATTTTAAGCCACTACACATTGAGCTAATGAGTAGAATTATTTTTTCTAATTTTATTTACTGATTGCCCCTAGTTACTGTATAAAAGTGCAATTTAATATTGTGCATTTATCTTGTATCTTGTGACTTGCTGAACTCATTTATTAGTTCCAGTTGATTTTTGTAAACTCTTTAAAAATTCTTGAATATAAGTTGATGCCATTTACAATAAAAGTATATTTTATAAATTTAGAATTGTTTTATTTGTTTTTATTATATAATTTCTCTGCCTAACATCTTTAGTTCAATTTAGTAGAGTAGCAAAAGTAGCCATGCTTATCTGTTTCCCACACTGTGAGGCAAAGCGCCTAGTCTTTCATCAGCAAGTGTAATATTAGTGGGAAATTTTTATGAATGCTTTTTAGTAGTTCTAGTTAGTTTTTCCTTCCTAGTATGTTAAGGATTTTATAATGAATCAGTGTTGTTTGCATCACAAGCTTTTCTGTGTCTATTAAAAGGATCATTTTATGTTCTTCAGTTTATCAATGTTGTGTATTAAATTACTGGTTTTTAAATATTAAGCCATTTCATTTGTAAAAAGATTGTACTTGGCCATGGTGTATAATTACTTTTATGTGTTTCTGTATTTAACTTATTAGTACTTTTTGAGAATTATGTGTCTTTATTTATCAGTCGTATGTACCCATATTAATCCTAACACATGATGGGTTTGTCTGGCTTTGGTATAGTAATATTGGCCTCATAAAGTAATTAGGGGTTGTTTATCTCTTATCTATGTATGGTGTGTATTTGTAAAGGATTGGTATTTTTATGAAATATTTTGTATAATTTAACAGTTAAAGTATTTGACTCTGATTTTTCTTTGTGGTAAGATTTTTAAAATAGTTTAATCTTTTATTGTAGGTCTCATATCTTCCACTTCTTGAGCTTCATTTGTTAAATTGGGCCTATCAAGTTATTTACTTCGGTAGATAGAGCTCCCTCTCCCCTCTCCCCTCTCCCCTCCCCCTCCCCCCTCTCCCCTCTCCCCTCTCTCCTCTCCCCTCTTTCCACGGTCTCCCTCTGATGCCGAGCCGAAGCTGGATGGTACTGCTGCCATCTCAGCTCACTGCAACCTCCCTGCCCGATTCTCCTGCCTCAGCCTGCCGAGTGCCTGTGATTGCAGGCGCGCGCCGCCACGCCTGACTGGTTTTCGTATTTTTTTGGTGGAGACGGGGTTTTGATGTGTCGGCTGGGCTGGTCTCCAGCTCCTAACCGCGAGTGATCCACCAGCCTCGGCCTCCCGAGGTGCCGGGATTGCAGACGGAGTCTCGTTAACTCAGTGCTCAATGGCGCCCAGGCTGGAGTGCAGCGGCGTGATCTCGGCTCGCTACAACCACCTCCCAGCCGCCTGCCTTGGCCTCCCTAAGTGCCGAGATTGCAGCCTCTGCCTGGCAGCCACCCTGTCTGGGAAGTGAGGAGCGTCTCCGCCTGACCGCCCATCGTCTGGGATGTGAGGAGCCCCTCTGCTTGGCTGCCCAGTCTGGAAAGTGAGGAGCATCTCTGCCCGGCCGCCATCCCATCTAGGAAGTGAGGAGCGCCTCTTCCCGGCTGCCATCACATCTGGGAAGTGAGGAGCGTCTGTGCCCGGCCGCCCATCGTCTGAGACATGGGGAGCACCTCTGCCCTGCCGCCCCGTCCGGGATGTGAGGAGAATCTCTGCCCGGCCGCCATGTCTGAGAAGTGAGGAGCCCCTCCGCCCGGCAGCCACCCCATCTGAGAAGTGAGGAGCGTCCTCCCTCCTCGTCCGGGAGGGAGGTGGCGGGGTCAGCCCCCCGCCCGGCCAGCCGCCCCATCCGGGAGGTGAGGGGCGCCTCTGCCCAGCCGCCCCTACCGGGAAGTGAGGAGCCCCTCTGCCCAGCCAGCCGCCTCGTCCGGGAGGGAGGTGGGGGGGTCAGCCCCCCGCCTGGCCAGCCGCCCCGTCCGGGAGGCGAGGGGTGCCTCTGCCCGGCCGCCCCTACTGGGAAGTGAGGAGCCCCTCTGCCCGGCCAGCTGCCCCATCCGGGAGGGAGGTGGGGGGGTCAGCACCCCGCCCGGCCATCCGCCCCATCCGCGAGGGAGGTGGGGGGATCAGCCCCCTGCCTGGCCAGCCGCCCCGTCCGGGAGGGAGGTGGGGGGATCAGCCCCCCGCCCGGCCAGCCGCCCCGTCCGGGAGGGAGGTGTGGGGGTCAGCCCCCCGCCCGGCCAGCCGCCCCGTCCCGTCCGGGAGGGAGGTGGGGGGGGTCAGCCCCCCGCCTGGCCAGCCACCCCGTCCGGGAGGGAGGTGGGGGGATCAGCCCCCCGCCCGGCCAGCCGCCCTGTCCGGGGGGTGAGGGGCGCCTCTGCCCGGCCGCCCCTACCGGGAAGTGAGGAGCCCCTCTGCCCGGCCAGCCGCCCCTTCCGGGAGGGAGGTGGGGGGTCAGCCCCCCGCCGGGCCAGCCGCCCCGTCAGGGAAGTGAGGGGTGCCTCTGCCCGGCTGCCCCTACTGGGAAGTGAGGAGCCCCTCTGCCCGGCCAGCCGCCCTGTCCGGGAGGGAGGTGGGGAATCAGCCCCCCGCCCGGCCAGCCGCCCCGTCCGGGAGGTGAGGGGCGCTTCTGCCCAGCTGCCCCTACTGGGAAGTGAGGAGCTCCTCTGCCCGGCCACCACCCCATCTGGGAGGTGTACTCAACAGCTCATTGAGAACGGGCCATGAAGACAATGGCAGTTTTGTGGAATAGAAAGGGGGGAAAGGTGGGGAAAAGATTGAGAAATCGGATGGTTGCCATGTCTGTGTAGAAAGAGGTAGACATGGGAGACTTTTCATTTTGTTCTGTACTAAGAAAAATTCTTCTGCCTTGGGATCCTGTTGATCTGTGACCTTACCCCCAACCCTGTGCTCTCTGAAACATGTGCTGTATCCACTCAGGGTTGAATGGATTAAGGGCGGTGCAAGATGTGCTATGTTAAACAGATGCTTGAAGGCAGCATGTTTGTTAAGAGTCATCACCACTCCCTAATCTCAAGTACCCAGGGACACAAACTCTGCAGAAGGCCGCAGGGTCCTCTGCCTAGGAAAACCAGAGAACTTTGTTCACTTGTTTATCTGCTGACCTTCCCTCCACTATTGTCCTGTGACCCTGCCAAATCCCCCTCTGCGAGAAACACCCAAGAATGATCAATAAAAAAGAAAAGAAAAAAGTTATTTACTTCTAATTTGTAACAATCCATGTTTCCAGATCTAGGCAGCTGGCATGCCTGTTATGTGGGATAATGTAGCTTTGTGAAAGTTTTATGTATTATGTGGGATAATGTAGCTTTGTTAAAATCAATAAATAGCCAAGTTTTTCCTCAGCTTAAGGATTGAGACTATAATTTTTATACTTCATACTTGCATGTATTGCCTGAGTCAAAAAAGCTATTACATCTAAAAGAAAACAGTGAAGCATACCATTTGACATGAAGTTTTATCAAAATGACACATTGGCCTACCCCCTTTTTCACAAATATTTAGAAAAGAAAATAATAAATTTAAATAACATTATCAAATAATTTAGTAAATAAAGAATATTATAAGGAAGAAAAGTTTAATGAATCAGGGTTATTAGTACTTAGTAGCCCCTACAATGTTTTAGAAATTATTCTAATTTATTTACCCACATATACTTAATAGCTAAGAGTCTAAAATATATAATACAGAAATTTGTTAATAATGACAAATTGAAATATTTACAATTATATTAAATGACATTAAGACCATCAGAAATCAAATGTTTAACATACAGTAACTAAACACAAGTAATGATAAATAACTTTATTAGAAAGTCTGACTTCTAGCAAGAGAGAAAAATTAATAAAATTTTTCAGCAGTGAACCAAAGATACACACTGTATGACAGAGGGGGAAAATAAATGGCAAGGGTTTAGGCCTAACAATATCATTCATTTTATGAGAGCAGAAATTCAACAGGTCGTATCTTTTAGGACACTAAAATGACAGTAGAAATTCTAAATTGTACTCAACAAGTAATATTTAGCCATGCACAAATTTTGTTTCTTTAAATTAATTTATAAAATAAATATAAGATTCCATGAATTATTTTTGTGAGGTCAAGGACATACTAAAAGGAAGCACAGAGTTCTGTTCTCTGTAGTTAAGTATATATTTTCATAAAGGCACATAAAAGAAAATTTTAAGGATCAAAAGAACTACACTTTACAAGTGACTATTACTACACATTTGAGAGAGATGTTTTGAATGAAGAAACGGAATGTCTCATAAGATGTGGTTGTATGCTGCCCAATGCCTATGAAATATTCTACCCATGTGTACACTGGATATTTGTGCTTTCAGAAGAAAAGGCTACATATTTTTAAATATTTTAGTGTAGACAAGTAAAAGTTCTCAAGAAGTTACAAGAACCATGAAAATAATGACTACAGTTTAAAAATATATAAGCACTTGATGAAAGATAAAGTAAATCAAGAGAATAAGCCAGAGAAGTAATCAAACTGAAAAAAAGTGGTCCCTTCAGATACTGATAGATCACAAGGATGTCAAGTCTGTGTGCTGTCCACCTTCCTCCAAGGGAAAATGGAATAAGCACAGAAATAACATGACTACAGACATCTCAAATGTGATATTTCCCAAATATAGGAACCAAGTTAAAAACTGAAGAGCACAAGTAAATAAAAAGAAATTTCTGAAGAAAAACTAGGCCACCATTTTCCATATTCAAATAGCATATTTGAATCACAGCTCGGTAGAATGTAAAGAATAGGTGAAACACTAAATTAAACAGAGATAAAAAGATTACCTGAGTATTGAATAGAATGAATATAACCAAATATAGTAAAGAGAGATGACATATTATAAGATACAGTTTTAACAAGATAAAGGCTGGGATGAGACGCTAAACATGTTAATTATTTTATTAGTACAAAAAGTATGAATGAGGCAGAGCAAATAAGGCCAGCCATATCCAAGATTTAGGAAAAGAAAATATTTCCCTCCATGGAAGCAGCCTCAAGTGTACATTGCAGAGGGCCCAGATTAGAGAGGAATGAGAAGTGGTTGCCATTCTTGCAATCAGTGTTATGCATTTTCTTGCAGCCCAGGTTTATATAGCTGTTCTAGGTCCAGGAAATTTTCTATAGCTGCACAGCTATTAAGAGGCTGAGATAGCAGTCAGGACCAACTTTGCTAAATGTCCATAAACTACTCTACCTCATGGAAATTCTCTGGATCTTGGAGACTCTGGAGAGTGACACTTCTGCAAATAGAGGCATAATTTATTTGAGATTTTTATCCATCTGTTATTATCCTTTACCATTAGGAATAATCTCCTCTGAAAAATGCTTCTGAACCACCTTGGAAGGTATTTTAATAGTTTGGGAAACTGGGGCATGGCAAGCTGGCTCAAGCCTGTAATCCCAGCACTTTGGGAGGCTGAGATGGGTGAATCATGAGATCAGGAGATCCAGACCATCCTGGATAATATGGTGAAACCCTGTCTCTACTAAAAATACAAAAAAGTAGTTGGGCGTGGTGGCAGGTGCCTGTAGTCCCAGCTACTTGGGAGGCTGAGGCAGGAGAATGGCATGAACACGGGAGGTGGAGCTTGCAGTGAGCCGAGATAGCACCACTACACTCCAGCCTGGAAGACAGAGCAAGACTCCGTCTCAAAAAAAAAAAAAAAAAAAAAAAAAAAAAAAAAAAATTTGGGAAAATGGCTGAGGACTGAGGTTAGAAATCCAAGGTAAAACATTATGTTATTTATTTTACATCATAGAAGAAATTTGAAAACACATAGAATGCAATCCGCTATTCATATATTTTTTTGAGTATTTTCAGGCTATGTTTTTCACATAGACTAAGTTGAATTACTGTGCCAGAGACAATCTCGTCTCTAAAAGCAAGTGACATAAAAATAGATCTGCAAAGATACATTTTCTCCTGCTGCAATTTAACTAAACAGCTGAGTACATCTTCAAGTTGTACTTTGAGTTCAGTAAGATAAATCTGTTTTTTAAGACTCCAAATCTAGCACTAACAATAGGTCAAATCCCTGCAACAGACATGAAAATCACAAACAGCTAATGCGTTCCTCATCCTGAAATTCTCGCTGCCAGCACAGCAGTCTGAAGTTGACCTGGGTCAATTGAGCTCGGTTGGGGGGAGTGGAGTCCACCATTACTGAGGCTTTAGTAGACAGTTTTCCCCGACAGTGCCAAGGAGGCTGGGAGGTCTGGGTTGGGTGCAGCAAAGTGGCGGTGGCAGACTGCTTCTTTACAGTCCTCCTCACTGGGCAGGGCATATTTGAAGGAAAGGTAACAGCCCTAGTCAGAGGCTTACACAGAAAACCTCCATCTCCCTGGAACAGAGCACATGGGGGAAGGGGCGGCTGTGGGTGCAGCTTCAGTGGATTTCATCATTCCTGCCTGCCGGCTCTGAAGAGAGCAGCTGATCTTGACTAGAGGGATTCTGACAGCACAGTGCACCAGCTCTGCTAAGAGACAGAGTGTCTCCTCAAGTGGGTTCCCCGTGACTCCTGACTGGGAGAAACCTCCTAACAGGGGTGGACAGACACCTCATACAAAAGGGCTCCAGTTGGCATTGGGCGGGTATCCTCCTGGGATGAAGTTTCCAGAGGAAGGAGAAGGCAGCAATCTTTGCTGTTCTGCAGCCTTTACTGGTGATACCCAGGTGAACAGGGTCTGGATTGGACCTCCAGCAAACTGCATTGGACCTGCAGAAGAACCTTGCTGTTAGAAAAAAAACTTACAAACAGAAAGCAACAACATCAACATCAACAGAAAGGGCCCCCTCAAATAAAAACCCATCCAAACGTCATCAGCCCCAAAGATTGAAAGTAGATAAATCCATGAAGATGAGGAAAAACCAGCACAAAATTGCCAAAAATTCCAGAAACCAGAATGCCTTTTCTCCTCCAAATGATCACAACACCTCTCCAGCAATGGCACAAAACTGGATGGGGAATGAGGTTGAAGAATTGACAGAAGTAGGCTTCAGAAGGTGGGTAATAAAAAACTCCTCTGAGCTAAAGAAGCCTGTTCTAACCCAATGCAAAGAAGCTAAGTATCTTGATAAAAGGTTATAGGAACTGCTGACTAGAATAACCAGATTAGAGAGAAACATAAATGGCCTGATGGAGCTAAACAAAGCCTTTAAGATATATGGGACTACGTGAAAAGACCAAACCTACGATTGATTGGTATACCTCAAAGTGACGGGAAGAATGGATCCAAGCTAGAAAACAAACTTCAGGATATTATCCAGGAGAACTTCCTCAACCTAGCAAGACAGGCCAACATTCAAATTCAGGAAATACAGAGAACATCACTAAGATACTCCTCGAGAAGAGCAACTCCAAGACACATAATCTCCAGACTCTCCAAAGTTGAAATGAAGGAAATAATGTTAAGGGCAGACAGAGAGAGAGGTCAGGTTATGTACAAATGGAGGCCCATCAGACTAACAGCAGATCTCTCTGCAGAAACCCTACAAGCCAGAAGAGAATGGGGGCCAATATTCAACATTCTTAAATAAAAGAATTTTCAACTCAGAATTTCATATCCAGCCAAACTAATCTTCAAAAGCAAAGGGGAAATAAAGTCCTTCACAGACAAGCAAATGCTGAGGGATTATGTCACCACCAGGCATGCCTTACAAAAGCTCCTGAAGGAAGCACTAAATATGGAAAGGAAAATATGATACACCACTGCAAAAACACACCAAAGTATAAAGACAAATCGATACTATGAAAAAACTGCATCAACGAATGTGCAAAATAACCAGCTAGCATCATGATGACAGGATGAAATTCACACATAACTATTAACCATAAATGTAAATGGGCTAAATGCCTCAATTAAGAGACACAGACTGGGAAACTGGTTAAACAGTCAAGACCCTTTGGTGTGCTGTATTCACGAGACACATCACCTCACATGCAAAGACACACATAGGCTCAAAATAAAGGGAAGGAGAAATGGCAAATGGAAAGCAAAAAAAGAAAAAAAAAGCAAGGTTTCAATCCTAGTTTCTTATAAAACAGACTTTAAACCAAGATGAAAAAAGACAAAGAAGGGCACTACATAAAGGTAAAGGGATCATCGCAACAAGAAGAGCTAACTATCCTAAATATATACCTACCCAAGAGAGGAGCACTGAGATTCATAAAACAAGTTCTTAGAGACCTATAAAGAGACGTAGACTCCCCCAACATAATACTGGGAAGCTTTAACACCCCACTGCCAATATTAGACAGATCTATGAGACAGAAAGTTAACAAGGATATTCAGTATTTGAAATCAGTTCTGGACTAAGCGGACCTAATAGACAACCACAGAACTCTCCATGCCAGACGAACAGCATATACATTCTTTTCCTTGCCACATAGCACATATTCTAAAATTGACCACATAATTGGAAGCAAAACACTCCTCAACAAATGCAAAAGAATGGAAATCATAACAAACTGTCTCTCAGACCACAGTGCAATCAAATCAGAACTCAGGATTAAGAAACTCACTGAAAACCACATAAATACATGCAAATTGAACAACCTGCTCCTGAATGACTACTGAGTAAATGACAAAATTAAGGGAGAAATTACGTTTTTTTGAAACAAATGAGAACAAAGAGACAATGTACCAGAGTCTCTGGGACACAGCTAAAGCAGTTTTAAGGGGGGATATGCTAGCACTAAATGCCCACAACAGAAAGCTGGAATGATCTAAAATCGACACCCTAACATCACAATTAAAATAACTAGAGAATCAAGAGGAAACAAATTCAAAAACTAGCCGAAGAAAAGAAACAACTAAGATCAGAGCAGAACAGAAGGAGATAGAGACAAGAAAAACTGTTCAAAATCAATGACTCCACTAGCTGGTTTTTTGAAAAGATTAACAAAATAGGTGGACCACTAGCTAGATTAATAAAGAAGAAAAGAGAAAAGAATCAAATAGACACTTTAAAAAATGATAAATGGGATATCACCACTGATTCCACAGAAATAAAAACTACCGTGAGAGAATACTATAGACACCTCTACACAAATAAACTAGAAAATATAGAAGAAATGGATAAATTTCTGGACACATACACTTTCCCAAGACTAAACCAGGAAGAAGTTGAATCCCTGAATAGACCAATAACAAGTTCTGAAATTGAGGCAATAATTAATAGCCTACCAATAATAAAATGCTCAGAACCAGACAGATTCACAGTCGAATTTTACCAGAAATGCATAGAGCAGCTGGTAACATTCCTTCTTAAACTATTCCAAACAATTGAAAAGGAGGGACTCCCCCCTAATTCATTTTATGAGGTCAGCATCATTCTGATACCAAAACCTGGCAAAGACACAACCGCAACAAAAATTTCAGGCCAATATCCCTAATGAACATCGATGTAAAAATCCTCAATAAAATACTGGCAAACCGAAACCAGCAGCACATCGAAAATGTTATCCACCATGATCATGTCAGCTTCATCCCTGGGATTCAAGGCTGGTTCAACGTATGCAAATTAATAAATGTAATCCATCACATAAACAGAACCAATGACAGAAACCACAGTATTTTCTCAATAGATGCAGAAAAGGCCTTTGATTAAATGTAATATCCCCTCATGTTAAAACCTCTAAATAAACTACGTATTGATGGAAAAAGTCTCGAAATAATCAAAGCTGTTTATGACAAACCCCTAGCCAATATCATACTTAATAGGCAAGTGCCGGAAACATTCCCTTTGAAAACCAGCACAAGACAAGGATGTCCTCTCTCAGCATTCCTATCCAAGATAGTATTGGAAGTTCTGGCCAGGGTAATCAGGCAAGAGAAAGAAATAAAGGGTATGCAAATAGGAAGAGAGGAAGTCATACTGGTACCAAAACAGATATATAGACCGATGGAACAGAACAGAGACCTCAGATTGCAGAGATATGGAGGAAGCTGGAAGCCATCATTCTCAGCAAACTGACAGGAACAGACAACCAAACACTACATGTTCTCACTCATAAGTGAAATTTGAACAATGAAAACACATGGACACAGGGAGGGGAACATCACACATCGGGGCTTGTCAGGGGGCAAAGTGAAGGAGAGCATTACGACAAATACCTAATATATGTGGGGCTTAAAACCTAGCTGACAGTTTGACAGATGCAGCAAACCACCATGGCAAATATAAACCTATGTAACAAATCTGCACATTCTGCAGATGTATCCCAGAACTTAAAGTATAAATAAATAAATAAATAAATCTCCAGCAAGGAAGGAAACCAGAGATCAGGTTAGAGTCTTGCTATTCACATCTGAGTATACAGACTCAGTCCCCAACTCTCTTATTTTTATTCTGCCAGCTATGACCTGAATATGAACATAACAGACACACAAGAGTTCCAACACCTGACAATCGGCTTCTGCCCAAGAAGAGTGCCCTCCCTTTTGTCCATCCTGCAACTCATGGTACAAAGAAATGGCATGGGGCTGCCCAGATGAGATGATGAGAGAGGTCTGGCCTGGATGGACCTGTCCTGGGCTGCTCTGTGTTATCTGTAGGTGCACCTGGCCAATGGCCAGGGGTATCAGGGATGAGGGCTGAGTTGACATCTGTGTTATCAGACAAGGCTTTTACATTGAGCCTTTGTAAGGCTAGAACTCAGAAATATCAGGGCACAATGAAAGGACTTCTCACTCTCTTGAGCATCTCTCACCAACAAAGGTGGATACAGAGCTGTCTCAAGAATGTGGGTTCCTGGTTTCTTAACTGCTGTGGGGTTCTGTCACCAGGAAAGTGTGTTAAACTCTTCAAGGTTCCATCCACTGGGCCCCTTCTTTCTATAAGACCTACCCAAAGACCCCACTATGCTACTGATTGCTCAGTCTCCTCTTCCCTGTCAACTCTTTATTTGTACACAATTATGCAAACACAACTTCCCCTTAATTCCCTGGAAAGACCTAAATGCAGTCTAGGTTCCAGGATATGAGACAGCTGGAACATTACCTGGTTTTTCTTACCATCTCTGGGACTAAGGGGTGTTGATTGGATTATGGGGACGGGTTCTCCTCATTCTGTTCTTGTGATAGTGAGTGAGTTCTCATGAGATCTGATGGTTTCATAAGCATCTGGTGTATCCCCTGCTCTCACTCACTTCACTTGTTGGCCACCAAAATCGGAAGTTTTCTGAACCTCCCCCACCCAATCTTGTGGAACTGTGAGTCAATTAAACCTCTTTTCTTTATAAATTACCCAGTCTCAGGTGTTCCATCATTGCGGTATAAGAATGGACTAATACAACCATTACACTTTCTAGTGCCTTCTTATTATATATAGAATTATATCCATGTGCCTTATCTCACCTATGTCGGGGAAAGCCTTCACAAAGTCTCCTAGCACTAGGTGGTTAGTGACTCAGTTTGTTATTGAACAAAATGGCCTACTGCTCGATGCCAGTAGTATGGCACCTGGGTTTTGAGAAAAATGGCATCTTGTTGTAGGTTGGCCAACAGGAGATAGGAGTCCAGCTCAAATCGGTTTTCTTATATAGGCTTTAAGGTGTTGACTAAAAAATGCTTAATAACTGGGCTCTGGATTAGGAGGGGATTGCTGGAAGGAAAGTAGTAATATGGAAAGTCATGAGACATGCACAGTCATCTCCTCTTGCTTCCTCACAGGTCACATGAATATTCAGGGAGAGTTAATATGAAACATGCAATGGAAATTTGGGCTCTAACATCAGCAAACTCATTCTCCATGGACTTCAGTTGGCCATATTGCTTCCACAAATTTCAGCCAATTTTTTAAAATCTTATAAGCAGAGGAGATTTAAGTGTTTCAACAAGCTGTTTCTTATCTTTCATTCTAAATATCCAATTTTTAAAGTCTTTTTTTTATAACAGTTTGAAGGCACAAATTCAGCTTCTGTCAAATGGAATACAGAATAGTGTATGACTTTTGTATTAGTTCAGGCTGCTATACCAAAGAACCATGAACTAGACAGCTTATAGACAACAGGATTTAATTTCTCACACTCCTAGAGGTTGGAAATTTGAGATCAGGGTATCAGCATGGTTGAGCTCTGGTGATGACTCTTCTGAATTTCAGACTGCACACATCAAATTTTATTCTCATTTGGTAGAAGGAGACAGACATCCCTCTGAGGTTTCTTGTATAAAGCCAGTAATCTCAATCATGATGGCCTCAACCTCAGGAGTTAATTACAACCTATCTCCTTATAGCATTACACTGGGGGTTACAATTTTAATACAAATTATTGTAACTCTCAAGTTTTTTTTTAAATCTGTCATTATTCCTCCTACTGGGTTTTTCCTATTTGCTTCCTCAGCCTTTCCCTTTCTTTCTGTCTCTTTTTGTGTGAAACTGTTTGCCTAATTCTGTCTCTCAATTGTATTCCCCAAACGGAGGAAGCAAGCTCCAATGCTATAAGATGCTCTATGTACAGATGCACATAACAAAGAACGGAGGGAGTGCTCAGGCCAGTAGACAGAAGTAAAGTCATGCTCTCAGTCTACCCTTAACCCTGCCAATTTTCACAAGCATGACCTTAAATGCTGATGCTTTCCTGGTCCACCTTCAGTTGAGAACACAGCCCCAATCTCATAAAAGACCTGAAGGCAGAGGCAGCTAACTAAACTGTGTCCAGATTCTGGTCCACACAAATTGTGAGATAGTATATACTATTGAAAGGTGCTAAGTTTTAGGGCAATGTTGTCAGAAAGGAGCAGATATGTAGCCTCATCTCCCAAGCCCCAGGATTCTCCATGCCTCTGCTTATCTCTTCCTCAGGCTGTCTGTAGCAAATTGGTCCCTTTCTAATCTCTGCCAAACTCACACCTGTAAGACTCTTCACCAAGGGTGGCTTCTCTCTGACACATTCTTGTGCAGAGATGCCTCCCTGTTGTCATTCTCATCATGGATTAAAGATCACCTCGGTGAGGACTTTGGGTCCCCCCCATGCAATGACTTTGCAGCTCTTCTTCTCAATATTCTACTTTATATAATAGTCCTTGCTCTTTTCTTTTAGATATACTTGCTTTAGTGCTTTTGTCGAGCTGTCTTCAGAGTGTTCTGTCCTCGGAGGGGCATGCAGACATGATGTAATCATTTTCTGTGCCACATGTTGGTCCCAACAGGGTAGCTGGCAAAGGGTGAGTGCAAGGGAAAAAAGATTGGCTAAGTGGGCAATGTGGAAATTGTTGATAATAACATGAGGTGTGTGACTCTTACTTGAACCAGTTGCTTCAGAAAAGCTCAATAGGCACCTGAAACACAGCAGGCTGTAACCACCTCAAGGCCGTCACTAACACTGCAGCCCCATGCAGGAACATTATGGAACAAATCAGGTACCATTGTTTGGTGTCCTCAAGACACTGACTCTTTGGTGTTCCAGAGGACAAAGGAGAAGAATCTGAAGTCTCCAAGTACAATGAGTGACCTTGGAATCCTCTATTGCCCTCTCTTTGCCGCCACAATTTGGAATGTGCTATTTACTCATGAGGCACCCTCCCCTTATCCAGGGAAATTTTTTAATACGACTTTCAAATGAGGAGCTCAAAAACCCAACAGGAACTGACATTTTCCCGTGACTTCAGACTCAGGGTCCAGTGCTCTGACACGTTTAGCTCTATCCCATCTTTATCTACCCAAAATGCCTCTGGAGTGGCCATGCCTCTCTCTGATTTGAAGGGCCTCCAGGGAGTAGAAGCATTTTTGCAGAGTCTCAGAGCAAAGAGTCTTAGTTCACCAATGAAGAACCAAGGCTGGCAGACACTTATGAGTATGTGAAACAATCGAGGTTACCCACTTCGAGCACCCCTATTTATGAGGAAGAAAACAGTCTTTTCTGTAGCCATTGTCTACATTAGGCTGAGGTGGAGCATAGCTCATTTTACTTCCAGCTCTCCACAGAGGTGGATGCAGAACCCCAGTCCTGTCCTCTCGAAACCGACCTGGAGAGGACCCCAGGTGAAGCACAACCCTGGAGCTGCTCATTCTCTGTGCCCCGGATATGTATCTAGGGAAGTGGATGCCCTTGCCTTATGACAGATCTGCCCGCCCAGCTATTCATTTGTAATACATGGCTTTTAATGCTTTGAAGTGAATTTATTTTACACCTAATTTGTTGAGAGTTTTTATCATAAAGCGATGTTACTTTTTGGAAAAAAGTTTTCTTCGTCTATTTAAATGTTATGCTTGATCCTGGGTCTGTCGTTCTGATCAGAAGCTGACAGGTGCATCCATTCCTAGAGGACAGCATGAGAACATCAGTTCTCACATTCTGTGAACATGACCTGCTTATGATGTCCACTCTGAGTGTCTGACTCCCTGAAGTAAATTGTGGCCCAGGAACTGTCATCTGCTGTCTTCACTGAATTAGGCCAATTGTCTGGGAAAATGCGTTATATATATGTGATGAATAAATAAGCCCTAACTACAACCTCTTTAGCTATGTCTGAGTGTGCCTGGGGCCCCTTTCCTACAGGATCTCTCTGTTTCAAAGACAAAGTCCAGCTAACAGGAAGCCCAAGTGCCCTTTACAAATGTAAGAACATGTTTGTTTTCTATATGAATGTCCAATTATAGAGGAACATGAGTCATTGTGACATGAAAGGCCTTCTGGGGTGAAAGAAGAGAAAAAAATAATAAATACCAACAATCAGAGCATGCCCCAGCAGCCTTTCCACAAAGCTGAGCATTAGGGAATGACTTTTCATGTTTTATGCCATTCATTTGTCACAAAAACCATATAAGGTTGTGGGGGAAAGTTAAATATTAAATTTGAATTCAATTGAACATGGACAAAAGCAATGGTCATTAAGTCCCAGAACAGATTGCATGAGCCACTTGAAGCATTCGTCCAGCAGTGTTTTGGAGAAATGTCTATTTCAATCTATTCCTATGTGTTAGTTATTGAAAAACAACAGACAATTGCAAAAACAAGATAACCTTTTCAAGTCCCTTGAGCCCAGTTGTGAATAGCCCTCGTGACTGGGCCTCATGCCAAACAACTCATTACAAAAAGAACTAGGGCCCTAGGCCACGCCGAAAGTTCCTAAGACCTCTTCTTGTCTGCACGGACGGGTGACCTACTCTGGAGTCGAGGCTATTGCTTCCCGGTCTGGTAATGAATCCTCCGCAGTCTGGTGAGCATAAATATGTATATATGTTTCCCTTCTCCCCTTCCCATTGCAATTTGCTTATTATTGCTGCAGTGCCATTTATGTGAGATAAAGCTTGTTTACCCTTAAAGGTTTTTTTTGTGTGTGTTTTCTTCTCTCCTTGCATGTCTCTCGTACAGAACAGAGGTTCATTTTACAATTCTCTATAAAGATGAAAATTGAGGCTGATAAAGATGCACTGGTATGCTAAGACATAGTTAGTAGCTGGCAGAGTCACCACTGTGCCTTGAAGAAGACATATGCTCAACTACTAGACAGCTGGGCCAGGAATTACAGAGTGGTGAGGAAGTCCTGGTAAAAGTTGAGAAAAATGATAAAGAAGAAGAGAGTTTGACCCTGGAAGGCTGCTGTCAGGGACTTCGTCATCTTCTCCGTTGTGCCTGGTTTGGCGCATTGGCATCATTCACACCTCTAGGTTAAGAATAGACTCATTTCCTCCTGGGGAGGGGACAAGGCTTTTCATGGTAAGACCATGAAACACCAGAGGCTTGGAATGTAGAGCTTAGATGAGGAAATCTCCATCCTTCAGAGACTTGGGCACGTGGACGACATGGGTGTTTATGGTGAAAAAGGTTTTAGGCCTCTGATATCAAATTTAATGTGGAGGTAGAGAATAATTAATCCATGAATACATTCAAGGCCTTCACGATATCATATCAGCTGTAAGACAACATCACCCACTTTTATTAATAATCTTTATGAACAGCATTATCCCAGAGGATTCCCAAAGAAAATACTCAGCCTACAAATGAGAAAACAAAGCTTTGTGATGTCAAATGGCTGCTCAGAAAAACACAGGTAAGAATGAGAATCTTCCACGGTGAGGGTTGCATGAAATTCCCTCTAAGCTACCTGAGGCTCTATGTCTGTCTCTGACATAGGGAGAAGGGCATGGGGAAGCCTCACTTTCTTTCTATTTTAGAGACAGGGCACAGGAAAAGATACCCTAAGACAACCCTTTTGACTTAAAGCAACTTAATTGGGTCTTTTAAAACCTTAAAGGGAGTCTTGAGAAACAACTACAGCAACCCCACACCTGACAAAGGTGTAGTGCTCGGGGACTCCAAGGTGAGAGAAACCCCTCACAGGGCCAAGGAATTGAGCGGATTAACTGAGAGAACAGAAAACTCAAATAGGTATAAATCAACTGAAAGGTAACTCAAATATATCAGTTGAAAAATTGAAATAGAAACATATTTTTTTGCCACATAGCTAGCAGATTGACAAAAAAATTAAAAGAATGTTGACATCCAAGAGGGTCTGGATACATAAAAGCAGATAAATTCAGAAACTACTCTTTACAGTATACCTTTCACAACCCTTTTGGAATATATTCCGGCTTTACCTATTAAAACTTTACACTTTCCTACTGTTTCACTGAGTAATCATTTTCCTGGGAGACTATAATCTACAAGGGATTAGTAAATGTTGTGAGCTAGATTGCATTCACTTCCTAAAAATTATATGTTCATGTCCTAACACCTAGTGCCTCAGAACCTGACTATATTTGAACATATAGCCTCTGCAAATGTAGTTAAGTTTAAATGAATTAATTGGGGTGCATCCTAATTCCAGATGACTGGAGCCCTTATTAGAAGAGGCAGGAAGGACAGAAAAGCACAAGAGAAGATCTTGTGAACACAGAGATAGTAGATGATGATCTACAAGCCAAGGATGGAGACCTCAGAGAAACCACACAGCCAGTAGCTTGAGGTTGGATTTCTAACTTCCGGAATTGTGCCACATTCAATTTTTGTTGTTAAAGAACTTCAGCCTGTGGTACTGTATCATGGAAGTCATAGCAAACCGTTACAGCCTATTAGGACACAGATAAGATGTTCCCTGTAGCGGCTGGGCGCTGTGGCTTACACCTGTAATCCAACACTTTGGGAGGCCGAGGCTAGTGGATCACGACATCAGGAGATTGAGACCATCCTAGCTAACACGGTGAAACTCTGTCTCTACTAAAAAAAAAAACCACACACACAGAGAAAAAAAATTAGCCGGGCGTGGTGACAGGCGCCTGTAGTCCCAGCTACTCAGGAGGCTGAAGCAGGAGGATGGCATGAACCCAGGAGGTGGAGTGCAGTAAGCCGAGACTGCACCACTGCACTCCCACCTGGGCGACAGAGCGAGACTCCGTCTCAAAAAAAAAAAAAAAAAAAAAAAAGTTACTCCCTGTAGCATGGCTGAAGTGGAAATAGAATTTATTATGTCAGGCTCCACCAGTATTAAAAGCCTAAATTACTGAGGGAAAGGCCCCACTTATGGAATCTTATGAAGACATATGAGGGCACAGCTCCTGTCCTGATGGGGCTATAGAGGTGGGCTCTGGGAGACACATGTAAAGAGTTATATAAGACCCTTTTGCGTAACTCCCACTTTTTGGGTAAAACGTCTCTCTAGTAACAGTGTGAACTTCTAAGAATTAGAGAAGGTCTGGCAAGGCAGCGAAGCTGCCTGCTACAGGAAGTATCTGGGGTGGGTAGATATAACAATAAAAATAATACCAACATGCAAAGATACTCACAACCTAATGTAAAGTAAAAACAACACAAAAGTGTTTCTTTTTTTTTTTTTTTTTTTTTTTTTTTCTTTTTTATTGATCATTCTTGGGTGTTTCTCGCAGAGGGGGATTTGGCAGGGTCACAGGACAATAGTGGAGGGAAGGTCAGCAGATAAACAAGTGAACAAAGTTCTCTGGTTTTCCTAGGCAGAGGACCCTGCGGCCTTCCGCAGTGTTTGTGTCCCTGGGTACTTGAGATTAAGGAGTGGTGATGACTCTTAACGAACATGCTGCCTTCAAGCATCTGTTTAACAAAGCACATCTTGCACCGCCCTTAATCCATTCAACCCTGAGTGGATACAGCACATGTTTCAGAGAGCACAGGGTTGGGGGTAAGGTCACAGATCAACAGGATCCCAAGGCAGAAGAATTTTTCTTAGTACAGAACAAAATGAAAAGTCTCCCGTGTCTACCTCTTTCTACACAGACACGGCAACCATCCGATTTCTCAATCTTTTCCCCACCTTTCCCCCCTTTCTATTCCACAAAACCGCCATTGTCTTCATGGCCCGTTCTCAATGAGCTGTTGAGTACACCTCCCAGATGGGGTGGTGGCCGGGCAGAGGAGCTCCTCACTTCCCAGTAGGGGCGGCCGGGCAGAAGCGCCCCTCACCTCCCGGACGGGGCGGCTGGCCGGGCGGGGGGCTGACCCCCCCCACCTCCCTCCCGGACGGGGCGGCTGGCCGGGCGGGGGGCTGACCCCCCACCTCCCTCCCGGACAGGGCGGCTGGCCAGGCTGAGGGGCTCCTCACTTCCCAGTAGGGGCGGCTGGGCAGAGGCGCCCCTCACTTCCCCGACGGGGCGGCTGGCCCGGCAGGGGGCTGACCCCCCCACCTCCCTCCCAGAGGGGGCGGCTGGCCGGGCAGAGGGGCTCCTCACTTCCCGGTAGGGGCGGCCGGGCAGAGGCGCCCCTCACCTCCCGGACAGGGCGGCTGGCCGGGCGGGGGGCTGACCCCCCCACCTCCCTCCCGGACGGGGCGGCTGGCCGGGCGGGGGGCTGACCCCCCACCTCCCTCCCGGACGGGGCGGCTGGCCGGGCGGGGGGCTGACCCCCCCACCTCCCTCCCGGACGGGGCGGCTGGCCGGGTGGGGGGCTGACCCCCCCACCTCCCTCCCGGAGGGGGCGGCTGGCCGGGCAGAGGGGCTCCTCACTTCCCGGTAGGGGTGGCCGGGCAGAGGCGCCCCTCACCTCCCGGACAGGGCGGCTGGCCGGGCGGGGGGCTGACCCCCCCACCTCCCTCCCGGACGGGGCGGCTGGCCGGGCGGGGGGCTGACCCCCCCACCTCCCTCCCGGACGGGGCGGCTGGCCGGGCGGGGGGCTGACCCCCCCACCTCCCTCCCGGACGGGGCGGCTGGCCGGGCGGGGGGCTGACCCCCCCACCTCCCTCCCGGACGGGGCGGCTGGCCGGGCGGGGGGCTGACCCCCCCACCTCCCTCCCGGACGGGGCGGCTGGCCGGGCGGGGGGCTGACCCCCCCACCTCCCTCCCGGACGGGGCGGCTGGCCGGGCGGGGGGCTGACCCCCCCACCTCCCTCCCGGACGGGGCGGCTGGCCGGGCAGAGGGGCTCCTCACTTCCCAGAAGGGGCGGCCGGGCAGAGGCGCCCCTCACCTCCCGGATGGGGCGGCTGGCCAGGCGGGGGGCTAACCCCCCCACCTCCCTCCCGGACGGGGCGGCTGGCCGGGCCGGGGGCTGACCCCCCCACCTCCCTCCCAGACAGAGCGGCTGGCCGGGCAGAGGGGCTCCTCACTTCCCAGTAGGGGCGGCCGGGCAGAGGCGCCCCCCCCACCTCCTGGACAGGGCGGCTGGCCGGGCAGGGGGCTGATCCCCCCACCTCCCTCCCGGACGGGGCGGCTGGCCAGGCGGGGGGCTGATCCCCCCACCTCCCTCCCGGACGGGGCGGCTGGCCGGGCGGGGGGCTGACCCCCCCACCTCCCTCCCGGACGGGGCGGCTGGCCGGGCAGAGGGGCTCCTCACTTCCCAGTAGGGGCGGCCGGGCAGAGGCACCCCTCGCCTCCCGGATGGGGTGGCTGGCCAGGCGGGGGGCTGACCCCCCCCACCTCCCTCCCGGACGAGGCGGCTGGCCGGGCAGAGGGGCTCCTCACTTCCCGGTAGGGGCGGCCGGGCAGAGGTGCCCCTCGCCTCCCGGACGGGGCGGCTGGCCGGGCGGGGGGCTGACCCCCCCACCTCCCTCCCAGACGAGGAGGGAGGACGCTCCTCACTTCTCAGACGGGGTGGCTGCCAGGCGGAGGGGCTCCTCACTTCTCAGACGGGGCGGTTGCCAGGCAGAGGGTCTCCTCACTTCTCAGACAGGGCAGCCGGGCAGAGACACTCCTCACATCCCGGACGGGGCGGCAGGGCAGAGGTGCTCCCCACATCTCAGACGATGGGCGGCCGGGCAGAGACACTCCTCACTTCCCAGATGTGATGGCGGCCGGGCAGAGACGCTCCTCACTTTCCAGACTGGGCAGCCAGGCAGAGGGGCTCCTCACATCCCAGACGATGGGCGGTCAGGCGGAGACGCTCCTCACTTCCCAGATGTCATGGCGGCCGGGAAGAGGCGCTCCTCACTTCCTAGATGGGATGGCGGCCGGGCAGAGACGCTCCTCACTTTCCAGACTGGGCAGCCAGGCAGAGGGGCTCCTCACATCCCAGACGATGGGCGGTCAGGCGGAGACGCTCCTCACTTCCCAGACGGGGTGGCTGCCAGGCAGAGGCTGCAATCTCGGCACTTAGGGAGGCCAAGGCAGGCGGCTGGGAGGTGGTTGTAGCGAGCCGAGATCACGCCACTGCACTCCAGCCTGGGCGCCATTGAGCACTGAGTTAACGAGACTCCGTCTGCAATCCCGGCACCTCGGGAGGCCGAGGCTGGCGGATCACTCGCGGTTAGGAGCTGGAGACCAGCCCAGCCGACACATCGAAACCCCGTCTCCACCAAAAAAATACGAAAACCAGTCAGGCGTGGCGGCACACGCCTGCAATCGCAGGCACTCGGCAGGCTGAGGCAGGAGAATCGGGCAGGGAGGTTGCAGTGAGCTGAGATGGCAGCAGTACCGTCCAGCTTCGGCTCGGCATCAGAGGGAGACCGTGGAAAGAGGGGAGAGGGGAGAGGGGGAGGGGGGAGGGGAGAGGGGAGAGGGGAGAGGGGAGAGGGAGCTCTATCTACCACCCACAAAAGTGTTTCTTTTGGCATTCCTGCAAGCATATGACCTGTGACTGTGTGCCTAAGTTGCCATTATGGACTAATGGAGGCCAGATTTCTCTGGGAATGAACTGTGGGTCCTTAATTGAGAAAGCCCTAAAACGGTTTCTGGGGAATCCTCACATTTGGGTCAGAGTCCTGGGCTTCCCTGGTCTTTTCCATTTGGAGACCTCTCTGTGCCCACCTTGACTCCAGTCTAGCACGGGCCATGGTTGTTGGCATGGTGCACCTGCCTTTTGTTCAATGAGATGGAGTAGTTGGACTCATCAAACAGCTCCTCAGGGATCTCCTGAATAGAGTTCTGCAAAGAAAGTGCCTGGAAGCCTGGCCAAGAGGCATCATTGGCATCCTGGCTTTCCCCACAGGGGAAATTCCAGTTAGAAAGTCTACTTCCCAGATCAGGCATATGGGAGCATTTGCATAGACCTCCAGCCACGGAGAAAACAAGATGACAGCTTGAAGCCTTAGAATAAACGTCTGAACGGACAAAGATGACCCCCAGCACTCACCTTCCCCTCCTGCCAGCTGTAACCTGCGGTATAAATTTGACAGACTTTTAGCCTCCGAATACCTGGAAACCTGCTCCTGTCAAGAAAGGACCCATTATCTCTTTATTTCCCACAAGATGTGGAGATGACGGGTGTGTGGCTACTGAGATGATATCAAAGGTGAGACCTGGCCTGGATAGGCCTGCCATGGGTGGCCTTGTGTTATCTATGGGTAACCCTTTCCAAATGACCAGAAGAGCCAGCGGTGCAGAATCAGCAATGTCTCCATCATAAAAAAAAATCTCTCAGTTCAAGCCTTCCTGAGATGAGAGCCTCAGAAATTCAAGACATAGCAGTAGAACATCTTGCTGTCTTCAGAGTCTCCTTAGTAAATACAAGGCTGTCTCTAGAATGAGGGCTGCAGGTTACCAGAGTTCTAAACTTTCTTTGAGTTTGTAACTAAGGAAGTGAGGTCACTTCGAGATTCCATCACCTGGGCTCCTGTGCGGGAAATGCACGAGGGGAAAAGAAAAGGCACCCACAATAATTTTAAGGATAAACAGCATTTATGCCAAGTGTATGGCAATACAGACATTAAAAGCAAATAATATAATAAGCAAATTTCAATGGGAAGGAGAGAAAGAAAAAATATATATGTATATTTATACATAAATATACATATATATATAAATATACATATATATATAAATATACATATATATATGTATATTTACACTCACCAGACTATGGAGGATTCATTATCAGACTGGGAAACAACAGCCTGGGCTCCAGAGTCGGCCACCTGTCCACGTACAGATGAGGAGAGGTCTCATGAAAGTTCGGCACAGTCTGGGACCCAGCTCTTTTTGTAATGAGTTGTATGGCATGAAGCACAGTCACAGGTGCCCTTCACAACTGGGCTCAAGGAACACAAAAGATCAACTTGTTTTTGCAGTTGTCTGTTGTTTTTTCAATCACTAATGTATAGGAATGGATTGAAAGATTTCTCTGAAACAGCGCTGGATGAACACCTCAAGGGGCTCATGCAACCTGTTCCAGGACTTGGTGACCATTGTTTGTGTCCATGTTCAATTGAGTTCATATTAAATATTTAACTTTTCCTCCATATTAGATTCCCAATTCTCAGAACCAAGTCCACCGCCACAGGGCCTGGCTGGGAATATTGTCACTCATAGAGTTTAGAAGATGGAATGCTGATCAGTGGTGATGCTAGGGTGTTGAGTGAAGGCAGCTGGGACAGTCCCTCCAGGTTGACAGAGGAGTTGGCCTCTCTTGTGGAGTCCTTGGCATGTCATTTCCCCTTTGGGTCTCTGTTTTCTTATGTGGAAAATGTAGGAATAATGAGCCTATTGGGCAGGCCTCACAAGGCGATGATGGGGCTCAGAGAGAAAGAGAATATGAGGGTGCTTGTGTCTGGCTCATCCTGAGAGGGATGATGGCGAGAGCAATCCTGACAGCCACATTAAACCGAGGTGTTAAAAGTCGTTGTGAGGTAGTTGGGTCCCACCACAATTTCCAGTTGAGGAAACAGCTCAAGAAAACCCGACTGCATGCCCAAAATGACACATCCAGGGAGTGTTGGACCTGGGAGTGAGTCTAGAGTCAGAGCTCACTGGAGGTGGTCATAGCATTGGACAAGCTGACTCAGGCCACTTATCCATGTCCAAGGTTAGCGTGGCTGTGGCATAACTGAAAGAAGCATATTTTCACTGACCTTGTCCCTCATCCTAGCAGGTGGAGACCTACAAGTTGTGTACCCTGTAGTGGAGTCCCAGAGAGCCCAGATGAGGCTGTGACAGCAGAAGGTGAATGTGCCTATGGTGGGGAAGGGCTCCAGGGTTTCAGAGAACAGAGCTTATTTCTCCCAGCTGGAAACCTCCAACTCAAAAAAGCAGAGGGCCTTTCTACTCCAGCCCTTTTCTCCTGGGGCTGCAGTGCCTAAAACACCTTCATTAGACAGAGCAGAGCAAGGCCTGGGAGAGCTGGGCTCCGTGTGGCTTTTAAAACAGGTGGAGCCAGGGACCACATGACCTTGTGGCTTTTAAAATCCCCCCAAGGAAGTAATTATGGTGAGGTTGGTGGCCATAGAGGCCAGCTAATGGGAAGACATAGAGAATTGGGAAAAGGCAGCTGAGGGTTCTCAGCTACTCCAAGTGGGTAACCTAGGTAGAGGGTGCCAGGAGGCAGGGGTTTATAAGATTTCAGGGGACAGGACTTGGGTGGGCACCTGAGAGCAGGTGCTCCTCACCACTACCACTCTGATGGTGCAGGTGTCATGCCCTCTCTGGGGACATTCCTCACTGATGTGGTGATGCTTGACATTCCCATGAAGGAGTGTGTGGATGTGAGTGAGCCTGGAGCAGACAGGTCAGGGACCAGGATCCTGAGGCCTGGGAGAAGAGAGTCTTGAACTGAGCTCCTAGATCTCAGTCCTTGCCAAAATTTTTTGCGAGGGCCTCACAGCCCTCCCCACCCCACAAACAGGGTATTTTACTCATGAGTGATGGAGGCTCCACAGCAGCCATCAGTCCCACTCCCTGAGTGGTGAAGCTGCAGAGCTGCAAGGCCTGTTTTGTGCACATTCCCTGACCCTGGTGGCTCTGATGGTGGTGAAGCTTGGAAATCGCTGGAAATGGAGGCTACTTATGGACCAGCGGACCTTTCTGATGGTCTTTGGCTTTCTGTCTTCCAGAGAAATGTGATCAAAACCCAGAAAAACTGAAAGGTGAGCAGTAGCTGAAGTACTGACTTTGCGGGAGGGTGGAGGTGGAAATCAGAAATCACCCTGGGCAGGACATTCCCTGGTCCCTTCTTCCGCATCTAAGATTTATTGAAAGGGAGTAATACACAGAGAAGGAGGAGACCTATCCTAATGCAGAGTGCAATCAGGGGAGTGAAGTTGATGACAACTTCCTAGAGGAAGGGCCGTGTACATTCAACTCTTAGAACCAGTTAGGGCTCCATGATATTGGAGGGGAGGTGAGAGCCCCTTAAAATAAACAAGCCAGACACCAGCCCTGCTCCCTTCTTCTTTTATAAGTCCCCTACAGAGTCTTTCACCCAGGCCCTGTCAGCATCCTGTCTTTCCCTCTGTCTCCAGAAGATTAAAGTCCTCCTGGAGATGCAGCAGTTCCAGATAGCTGGAAACCATCATCATCTTCAGACTCAAGAGGAATTTCGGGCTTGGTTCCAAGCCTGGAGCAGCACAATCAGAATAAAAGCCAAAGACCTAGCAGATGAGCATAGGGTAGGAGGGGAGACTGTCTTGCCACCAGCCTCACACAGCCTGCGGCCATGCTTCCCTGGCTGGCATCAGGTCCTGTTGCACCTGGATTCCAGCTGCTGGGGAGGAAATGGGGGACCAGAGGTGTGGCTTCTGGAACCTCACAGCTGTCACTCTTCTCTGAAGTTGCTAGCCATGAAGAACAGTCTGTGATAAAATCTCAGAGCCATTAAGTGCCTGTTGTTGGAATTGCTTTCATGGCTCATTGAAGTTTGTACTAAGCATGGGCTCTGGAAGTCAGGCAGCTCGAATAGGGTCCCAGCCTCACCATTGACCAGCCCTGCGAGTGGGGCAGAAAGCTCACTGCTCTGGCACTTGAGGCATCACGTCATAAATTTAATGCACCCAATTCCCTTTTCACTGTTACCTACCTTTCTCTATAATCACCATGACCTGATCTCTGCGAGCATTTCCTTTAAATGGATAAACATATGTTATATAGTATATATTATTATTCCTCATGATTTTTTTGCTATATTGTCTCTTTCCACTCATATGAGATATTTACAGCAGTTTAGTTCATAGAAACACAAAGTAGAAGAGTAGTTTCCAGGGACTACACAAAGGGCAATGGGAGGGGAGTGTTGTTTACTGGGTACACAGTTTCAGTTTTAAAAGATTGAAAAAAAGTTCCTTATGAACGTGGACAATGGTTGCAAAACAATGTGAATGTATTTAATTTCTTTAAACTGCACACAAAAAATACTAAAACGGTTAATTTTATGTATTTTTATATTTTACTAAAAGGTAAAAACTACTTTCTAAAATGAACAGACTATAGCTATTTGCAACTGGTGGGTGAATATCACAAATGTAATGTTGCATAAAAGAAAGCAGACATGCCAGCTTGGGCAACATGGTGAAACCTTGTCTCTACCAGAAATACAAAACAATTAGCCGGGCATGGTGGTGCAAGGCTGCGGTCCCAGTGACTCAAAAGGCTGAAGTGGAAGGATATCTTAAGCCTGGTAGGCAGAGGTTGCAGTGAGATCATGCCACTGCACACCAACCTGGGGAAAAGAAAGAAAGAAAAAAGAAGAGAGAAAGAAAGAAAGAAAGAGAGAAAGAAAGAAGAAAGAAAAGGAAAGAAAGAAAGAAAACAGAAAAGGAAATAAAGAAAATAGATGTACAAGTATACATACTATATAATTTCATTTATATAAAATACTACAATCAAATAAAACTGAGGTTCTGACTTCCACTAAGTGTGGAGTAGCTTGTTGAACTCTCACAAATAACAATGATGAAACTTGAATAAAATATATTATTATAGAAAAACGCCTATGCGTAATACATATATGATATGTGTGTTTAACAACTGAATGAAGATTTCAGCTATGCCCACTGTAGCGGAGATAAGCATTGGTTTGACACTAGCCCAATGAACTCTGTTTATAAAACAAAAGTCTTCAAGGTAAAACAACAAAATCCTGAATTTCTATTCTATAATTATCGTTTATAGTTTCTAGTACACAATTTTAAAATTCATAAGACTTGTAAAGAAATGTGAAAATGTCATCCATACACAATATCAAAAGCAGGCAGTAGAAGCTATCCCAGGATGTTGCAATCAGCAGACAAGAATTTGAAGGCAGTTTTTATGAATATGTTCATGGGGAAAAAAGAAAATATTCTCTTCATAAACAAACAGATGTGGAACTTCAGCAGAGAAATGAACTTATATATAAAAAAACTAATAGATAAGGAAATGAAAAAAATCTTTTGAGTTTAGCCACAGATTTAAAACAGAAGACACAGCAATAAAAATTATCCAGTCTGGGGAAAAAAAAAGTACAAAAAGTTTAAAGGAAATGAACAGAGCTCTCGAGACCTGTGGAATGACTGAGTCTAAGGAGAAGGGAGAGACAAAAAAAATTAAATAGGGAACAAAAGTAAATCAACAACTAATAGCGGAATACTTCCAAAAACTGTCCAAATACCTAAATATTTATATCCAAAAGGTCAATAAATACAAAACAAAATACAAATAAAACCACAGCAAGGCCATAACGTGGTTTATGAAACAGGCAATGCAGGGCTTTTGCTTGACTTGCTATGATATCTAATTGCTACTATTTATGGATACTATGGAAATAAATAATAAATAGAATGGGAGATAGGTTATTCTCAGAGTTTTTTTTTTTTTTTTTGCAAAGATGACTGTTATTAAAGGTAGATGACTTTCCAGCATGTCGAAAGGGGCGTGGCAGGGGAGGGGCGAGGAGGAGGGTCGGGGCTGAGGGAGGGGCCCTGCAAAGGTCTGGGCCCGCCCAGCTCCCCGAGACCAAGCGTTATGGCAACGCTGGGCAGGCTGTCGGAAGCTCCCGGGCTCTGTCTTGTCAGAGAGAAATCAAACTTCAGGCACAAATAGTCGTGCAACTGGCAAGTGGGGAGACTGTGTCACAATTACAAGTGAGACCACCTGCCCTGGCCACGCTGTCTCCTCGCACGCAGGAGAAGTTTGGGAACAGATAGGCTCCCCTCAGCAGGGCGGAATTGCACTGGAAACATGGAGGGGCGGAGGAGAAGATGAAATTTTCCCCGCAGTGTTGGAACTGTAGTCTCAGAGAAGATGAAATTTTCCCCGTAGTGTTGGAACTGTAGTCTCAGATCCACTCCCAGGCTTTTTGTCGCGGCAGTCGGACTATAATCCCAGCATGCGCTGGGCTTAGGGGAGGTGCCCAGCCCTGGAGGAAGGGTCAACAGGGTGGGTCCCTCGCAAGGCATCCTGGGAGTCATAGTCCTTAAACGGTTTCCAGCACGTTGATCGGAAGGCTACCGAACTACAATCCCAGCATGCACCGGGATTGGGGCGGTGTGTAACCCTGGAGGGAAGGATAGAGAGGCTCGTCCCTGGCCAGGGATGCTGGGAGTTATGGTCTCTTAAAGGTTTCCAGCGATGGCCCCCGGCCTGCAGACTACAATCCCAGCAGCACCGGGCTTCGAGGCGGTGTGTAGCACTGAAGGGAAGGACAGGGAGGTGCGACCTTTGCCAGGCGTGCTGGGAATTATAGTCTCTTAACAGTTTCCAGTCAGTTGGTCTCAGGGCTACCTGACTACAATCCCAGCATGCGTTGGGCTTGGAGGCGGTGCGCAGCCCTAGAGGAAGGATTGGGACGGCGGGTACCTCGCAAGGCATTCTGGGGGTCATAGTCCTTTAAGTATTTCCAGCCCATTGGTCGCGAGGCTAACGGACTACAATCTCAGCATGCGCTGGGTTTGGGGGCGGTGTGTAGTATGGAAGCGAAGGATAGGGAGGCGCGTCCCTAGCTAGGAGTGCTGGGAGTTATGGTGTCTTAACGATTTCCAGCCCATTGGTCGCCGACCTGCTAACTACAAAACCAGCATGCGCTGTCTGTCCTCCCCCGTGGTGCGCAGCCCTGGAGGGAGGGACAGGGCGGTGTGGACCTGGTCCTTTCCTAAGCGATGCCACATGCTGATTCTGTGCCAACCCCTCGCCAAGGGAGTCCGCAGAAGGACTTGAGGGGCAGGTCTAGGCTGGGCGATGAGGACGGTGTGACCCTGCGAAGTGCACCTCCGTTGCTCAAATCGGAGGTGTCTGGTCCTCACTGCACAGCCCACTGCACATCTCGGTGTCCTCTCAGATACACACCCGCGGGGGGTTTCCAGAGCATCGCACCTCTTCCAGCCCAAGAAGCCGCCTGCTCTGCTAAACTCCATGGGAACTGAGACATCCACCTGCTGCGTGGCCCAACCGTGAGCAACTCCATAGCTTTCAGGGGGTGATGCGGGCTGTGGCTCCTTCGTGAAAATGTCACCGTCTGCAGCGCCTTTCTTGTGATATAGAACTTGACGCGTGAGAGAGGGTATTTATTGGGTTACCCAGGATCTGCTAACAGCAGAGGAGAAAACCACAATTCCCAGGCATAAGAATCTACCTAAAGATGATGGTTTAGATATTTTACAGTTGAAATCACCAGCCTTATCTCAACTGAGTCCTGACTGACGAGTGTCTCAAAAACGCAGTTGGTGACCTGATCCCTCAGGAACAGGTGGTGCTCCAGCTTTGTGGGGATGACTTTCAAGGTGCAGAGCACTTGAGCAGTATTTGAAGTCATTCATGTTTTACATCTCTGCTTTGGATGGAAAGTTGATCACCCACAGCCGTTGGGGATGTACCTTAATATACTGGGGCTTATCAGTTAAATTTTTCTGTCTAGACAATGAAAACCCAGAAATTCCACTTGCAGGTAGCCTCTTAATAATCGACGTCCCTAAGTTCCTTATGTCCTCAGGATGGTTCCTTTTGTTCCCAGATGTTACCAACTTTCATCATGCATCTAATCTGTACAAACCTGTGTATTTCTCTATGTGAAAAGAATACTTTGTTCAAATTACATGTTCTTATAATTTTCACTTGTGATTAGTGAGTATAGGACACTATTAAAAAACCTGAAAAACCTCATCATAGCAATTGAATCACGTTACTGTACTTTATGAGGAATTAACCCCTTCAGGATTAATTACACATGGGTTCATCAGCACATTTGTAAAGAAAGGAAGAAAAACTGTATGGCCTTTATAAAATTGGAAAAATAAAGAACTATATATAGGGAGACCACAGAACAAAACTAGGGCCATTCTCTTATTTTAAATAGACTCTATGGGGTCGAATGCCTGCATTCTTAAGCTATCCTGCAATATTCTCATCCTACTCTTCACTGTGTATTTAGGTGGGGTTTTCTGAATTCACTTGTCCAGAGCGTTAGTGGGGATGTTGTAACGTGAGGGTATCCATCGTCTATCATCTTAATAATTAATGAAGAGAAGAGCCTTGAGATCTGTGTTCAGATGCACTGCTGCTGAGTATGTGCCTGCAAAGACACTGCCCACAGCGGTGGCCTCAGAAATTTGAACCTGATGCCACCACACCTGCTGTTCACAGATCTAGGTGCTCCTTGTGATTTGAGTCTCCTGCTTAGATTTGTGGTTGTGAACCTGCTATGCTCACTGCATTTATGGTAGTATCTTTTGTGTTGCCTTTTCTATTCCATTTGTTTCCTGGTAACTCACTGTGTAACTGCAATTCAGAGAATATGTGCGGATTCCACCCCCCACTACCTAAGTCACTGTACACTGGTCACATTTGTGTCATGTTGTCAGACTCCACGCACTTCCTCTCTAATGGAATTTGTGGAAGAAATATAGTTACCTGCAGATCTCCTCAGTGTAATGTGGCTGGGATTGATTACGAAGATGGGCATGTTGTCCTTGGCCTCATTGACATTATTCAAAATACCTTTCCCATATTTTGAAGTTTGATACTACTTTGATAATGTGAACACTTGCCATAGCAGGCTCTATTAAATATCTTTGTGAATTTAACTGTCAAAACAACTTATGAAGTAGGCACATGATCCCCATTTTACAGGTGAGGAAACCAATGTTCCAGGATTTTGAGTAATTTAATGAATTTTACACAACTTTCTGGTGCATTTTGAATCTTAAGTTGAATCTCTGCCTCCACAGTGTGTGGGCTTACCTCCTTTTCTATTTTGTGCCTCTCTTCTAGCATCTGCAAGCGTACATGTTTTATTTTTAGTACATCTACTACTTGATGGTAGGAAACTTGACAAACAGGTCCTTAGTGGGAGAGAAAACTCACTGGCATTTGTCCTTCTCTCTGCTGCTTCTTACCCTGGCAGGTGTGAGATTTATCAGGTGAGATGGAGCAGTGGTAGATCCTGACCAGTCCTCACCTGGAATATTTGTTATTATAAAAAAAATAGTCCTCTCACTTTTTACAAGTGTAATTTCTTTGCCTTAAAGTTTTGTCTGGGCTTTCTCTTACAGGTTCCTGCGAATGAAGTTGCAAATATTGATGAAGATAATACTACTGCCTTGCTGTCAAACAGTAACAGTCACTTTTTTTTGTATCTCCAATTATAAATGCAATACATACTGTAAAAAGAAAAGAACACATCATAAATATCTTTATAAAGTAAAATTCTTGGCTGGTGGCCGGGAGAAGTGACTCATGCATGTAATCTCAGCACTTTGTGAGGCCGAGGTGTGTGGATCATGAGGTCAGGAATTTGAGACCAGCCTAGCTGACATGGTGGAACCCCGTCTCTACTAAAAAATACAAAAATTAGCTGGTCTTGGTGGCGGGTGCCTGTAATCCCAGCTACCCACGAGGTTGAAGCAGGAGAATCACTTGAACCCAGGAGGTGAATGGTGCAGTGAGCCAAGATCGTGCCACTGCACTCTAGCCTGGGCAAGAGAGTGAGACTCCATCTCAAAAACAAAACAAAACAAAAACTTGGTTGGCCTAGTGGCTCAATCCCAGCACTTTGGGAGCCCAAGGCAGGTGAATTGCTTGAGCCCAGAAGCTCAAGACCAGTGTGGGCAACATGGTAAAACCCTCTCTCTACAAAAATACAAAAATTAACCAGTTATGGTGATGTACATCTGTATTCCCAGCTACTAGGGAGGCTGAGGTGAGAGGATTGTTTGAGCCTAGGACGCCAAATTTGCAGTGAGCTGTAATCACACCACTGCGCTTCCATGTGGACAACAAAGTGAGACCCTGACTCAAAAAATAAAGACATAATAAACTGAAAGTCCCCTTTATTCCCTTCTCTTCAAACTCACTTTTTTTTATTTGAAAAAACTGTTAAGAGGTTGTTTTTTATTCTTCTGGCTAAGTTGTATAAATTTCTTTTCTTTTTTTTTTTTTTTTTGAGAAAGCGTCTCGCTGTGTTGCCCAGGCTGGAGTGGAGTGGCACAATCTCGGCTCACTGCAAGCTCTGCCTCCTGGTTTCACACCATTCTCCTGCCTCAGCCTCTCGAGTAGCTGGGACTAGAGGTGTCCACCACCACGCCCGGCTAATTTTTTGTATTTTTAGTAGAGACAGGGTTTCACCGTGTTAGCCAGGATGGTCTTGGTCTCAATATCCGCCCCCCTGATCTGCCCACATCGTCTTCCCAGAGTGCTGGGATTACAGGCGTGAGGCACCGCGCCCTGCCTGTTCTATAAATTTCTAAGTGATACACATAAAGTTTATTTTAAAATTTACATCACACTACATTTTCTTAAATCTTCTGTTTCTCCAGGTGTATTCTATCTATCTATCTATCTATCTATCTATCTATCTATCTATCTATCTATCATCTATCTATCTATCTATGACAAGGCCTTGCTCTGTCACCCAGACTGGAGTTCAGTAGCTCAATTATGGCTCACTGCAGACTCAAACTCTCAGGCTCAAATGATTTTCTAACTTCAGCTTCTGAAGTAGCTGGGAGTACAGGTGCATGCCACTACTCCTGGCTAATTGTTAGTTGTTTTTTTTTTTTTTCTTTAAACAGGGTCTCACTCTGTCACCTGGGCTGGAATGCAATGCACAATCACAGCTCACTCTAGCCTTGACGACTCAGGCTCAGGCAATTCTCCTGCCTCAGCCTCCTGAGCAGCTGGGACCACAAATGTGTATTAGCACACTTGGCTGTTTATTATTATTTGCAGAGACAGGGTCTCCCTATGCTGCCCAGGCATGTTGTGAACTCTTGTGCTTAAGCAGTCTGCTACCTCGGCCTCCCAAAGTGCTGGAATTACAGGTGTGAGCCACCACAACTTACTCAGCCTTTTTACTTTGTGTAAGAATAGCATCAGTGTATTAAAAATATAACGGAAATTATTTATGGTGTCTTTTCAATTCTTATCCATTAAAATTCTCTTGTTAGAGCCTTTTATTAATGGTTATACTGTATTTTCTGTGAAATTTTACTGTCATACACTACATGCCAATGATTCAAGGTACCCGAACTTCATGACTGCACAGTCACAGTAGAATATTTTAGTTATCTAAAAAATATTTTTATAAATGATATATCAAGTTTATATGCAAGGTAGCCTGGTCTGGTAGCAGGTGCTTGTAATCTCAGTGAAGGCTGAGGCAGGAGAATGGTTTGAACTCAGGAGGCGGAGGTTGAAATGAGCCGTCGTCTGGCCACTGCACTTCAGCCTGGGTGACAGAGTGAGACTCTGTCTCAAAAAAAGAAAAAAAACTTTGCTTGCAAGATTTTATGAGTAAATATGTTTCTTGTTTTTCTTTACAATTCCATATTACTGTCTCGATTATTTAGAATAGGTTTCAGGGCAGCTGTTGATTTTATTTTCGGTTTTACGTATGTATTATAACATTGGATGTTATAATTTCCAACTCTGCCTGTACACTTCAAGTCAATGTGGATTTTTAAAAAAATTTTAATAGTACAAACTATTCATGGATTCAACTTCATAATGTTAAAAGCAATGGCAGCTCCTGGTTTAAAAAGGGAACGGTGGAAGCAGCAGGCCATTTTATTTAAAATCGCGTTAGGTTTTTCGGATGGATGATAGTTAAGATCATTAAATCCCATTACTGCTTCTAAGATTTCCACAAAATAGCACATTAAATCCTCAGTCCTAAGCAATCACGACAGAGATTCAAAATTGCCTCTCAATGTCAAGGTAAACAGCGCACTGTCTTCTCTTCCAGTAAAGGAACATCATTTGATATGCAAGGGAGAATAGCAATCAGACACTTACAAGATCCTGCTGTAGAAATAACTTCCATGTTTTCATCCGCCATGTGTATCCTCACCTCTGTCTCCCATGCAGTAACACTATCAGTTTCCTCATCTGTCCTTTCTACTTTCTTTGAAAGAGCATGCTGATTGCAGACAATACACGACAGAGGCATTTCAAATCAGAAAGCAGTTTCTTGAGATATACGTGATTTTAGTTTTAAGTAGAATGTCCTGAAGAGTTTTAGTTACAATACCACCTTCAAGAGGATGGTGGTGAAATTCATAGTAAACATTTGGCAAAATATAGGTTATGAGGCAGCCATCTCCTAGAAACACTTCATCGGGGTTTATATATGAAATGTGAAGTATCGTAGGTTTAATCCTGGCACAGAACCAAAACTGAATGCATTGCACTTGAACAGCTGACCAGTCCCCAGCACAGGTCCATATCAAGAAACGGAGAAGAAAGAATCCTTTTAACCACAGAAAGGTCTTCATTTGCCCAAATTGAAAACCAAATTTCACTCAGGAAACCAATGTTGGGTTTAATTAAAATATAAATCGGTCATACGTTTTCAAAATTAAATTATATGTGTGTTTGTTTGTCTCTATAAATATGTCCCCAACTTTGCTCATGGCTTATCTTCCATATTTTTTGGCTGATTTTCAGTGGCTGTCTTTTCTTGTGTGGATGAATAGTCAATGAAATAGTCTTAATTTCACAATGTGTTTAATTATAAATCTATACTTCCTTTGTGTGAGAGAAAATCTTTTGTGAACAAAATTTAATTTTTGGAAAGCTTTATAAGTCCATATCTTTCCTTTTAAAAATTGCGATTGTGGTAAAAACACATAATGTAAAATTTACCATTTTAATTCTTTTTAAGTGTATATTTCATTAGCGTTAAGTACATTCACATAGTTATGCAAAAGACCTGCGGAACTTCTGTGTCTTGCAAAACTAACATTAAATGTCTTTTAAGACAATTGCCCATTTTACCATCTCTTGAGCCCTTGACAAACACCATTCTAACTTTTTTTTTCCTATGAGTTTGTCTACTTAAGATACCTGATTATGAATGGAATCATAGACTGTCACTTTGTTCCTGGCTTATTTCAGTTAACGTGATATTCTCCAGAATTATCATATAATGTGACTTTTTAAAGACTGAATAATATTCCACTTTGTGTATGTGCCACTTGTTATTAATCTGTTCATTGGTCAAGGGACATCTGGATTGTTTCTGCCTTTTGGCTTGTGTTAGTAATGTTGCAATAAATTTGGGTGTGCAAATATCTCTTCCGGATCATGTGTTGTATATTTTAAATACATAGCCAGAATGGGGTTTGCTGGATTGTATAATAATCTCATTTTAAATTTTTTGAAGAGCTTTCATACTTTTTTAAAAATAGGTTTGAGGTGATAGATTATTGTGACTTTTCTTTGTATTTTTCCAGAAGAGAGTTGTCGAGTATCCTTTTAAATGCCTAGTCATTTCTATGTCTTCTTTGGAGAAAGTCATTTCAAACATGTGCCATTCTAAATCAAGTTATTAACTTGTTTTGTTGTTGAGTTTTAGGAATTTATATATTTTGAAAATTAACACCTACCAAATATGTGATTAGAAAATATTTTTACTCTTTTTTGTTATATGTATGTATGTATGCATATCTGTAACCCTATACAAGACAGGGTCTTGCTATGTTTTCATGGCTAGTCTCAAAGTTTTGGCCTCAAGTGATTGTTCTGCCTTGGCCTCCTAAAGTTGTAGAATTAAAGGCATGAGACACCATGCCTAGCTTTCACCCACTTATTAGGTGACGTTTGTATGGCACTAAATGTTTTATTTGATGTGTAGAATAGTTGAAGCTTAATGTAGTCCCTTTTTTTGGTCGTTGTTCTTTTCCTTGTTGCTTATGAATTTGATGTCAAACTTAAGGAAAGAGTTTTAAGACTTATGTCATAAACTTTTCCCTTATGTTTACTTCTAAGAATTTTATTAGGTTTTATGTTTAAGTATTGAATTCATTTTAAAAACTTTTCTTTTTATATATGATACAAAGGAAGCATCCAACTTTATTTTTTTCTCTGTAAATATTCAATTTGGAAAATTATTTGTTAAATAGATTCTTATTTTTCTATTGTGTGGTCATGGAAAGCTTATGGAAGATTATTTTATCACATATGCAAGGGTTTATTTCTGGGATCTCTATTCTGTTTCATCATCTATGTATCTGTTTTTGTGGCAATACCATATTGTTTTTATTTTTGTAGCTTTGTATCATGATTTTGAATCAGAAAATGTAATACCGCTTTGTTCTTTTTAAAGGGTGTTTGGCTAGTCACCTTTCCTAAGCAACCTTTAGAATTATACACAAAAATTCTGCAAAAAAAATACCATTGGGATTTTGACAAAAATTACCTTACATTTTTATATCATCATGAGTAGTACTGACAACATTTTTTTTTTTTTTTTTTTTTTTTTTTTTTTTTTTTTTGGAGATGGAGATTTAGTGAGTCACTCAGGCTGAAGGGCGGGGTGTGAGATGTGCTCACTGCAGGCTCCGCTTCCCAGGTTCAAGCAATTCTCCAGTCTCAGCCACCAGAGTAGCTGGGATTACAGTCATGCACCATCACATCTAGCTAACTTTTGTATTTTTAGTAGAGATAGGGTTTTGCCATATTCACTAGGCTAGTCTCAAACTTCTGATCTCAAGTGATCCACCCACTTTGGCCTCCCAAAGTCCTGGGATTACAGGCATGAGCCTCATGCCGGCCCTGACATCTTAACAATATTAAGTCACCTGACACTTGAGCAAGACTATATGAAAGATTTTGCTTAATTTCCTCTTATTTACATATTTGCCACATTTTCTTGCTTTTGTATTCTAGTTTCATTTACATTGTATGGCTTCAATTTTCTTAAATTTAATAAGACATGTATCCTAACAGAATGTACCATGTGTGATTTAGAATATTGCAGATTTTGCTCCTTTAAATTGGAGAGTTCTGTAAATACTAGTTGGGTCTATAATGTTCAGGTTTGGCTTTCTTACTGATATTACTTCTGACTATTCTAGTCATTACTGAAAGTGGAGTCTTGAAGTCCACCATTGTTGTGTTGCTATGTATTTCTTGCTTGACTTCTGTCAATATTTGTTTTACATATTTGAAAGACGAGAATCAGTTGAACCTGGGAGGAGGAGGTTGAAGTGAGCCTATCGCGAGATCGTGCCACTGCCCTCCAGCCTGAGAGAAAGAAACTCTCTCTAAAAAAAAAAAAAAGAAAGAAAGATGTCAGTGCTATTTATAGTAATACAAAAATTTAATGTAATTTCTGTCAAAATCTCAATGGTATATTTTTGCAGATTTTTCAAATTATATATATATGATTTATAAATTATTGTTATAGATTCCTGGAAAGTTAATCCATCTCAGCATTACATAATACCAATCTCTCTCGGCCGGGCGCAGTGGCTCAAGCCTGTAGTCTCAGCACTTTGGGAGGCCGAGGCCGAGGCGGGTGAATCATGAGGTCCAGAGATCGAGACCATCCTGGCCAACAAGGTGAAACCCCATATCTACTAAAAAGTACAAAAATTAGCTGGGTGAGGTGGCGGTGTGTGCCTGTAGTCCCAGCTACTCGGGAAGCTGAAGCAGGAGAATCGATTGAACCAGGGAGGTGGTGGTTGCAGTGAGCCGAGACCGTGCCACTGCACTCCAGCCTGGTGACAGAATGAGACTCTGTCTCCAAAAACAAAAACAAAAACACAATACCAATCTGTCTCTTGTTCATATTTTTGATTTAAAATATATTTTGTTTAGTATAATTATGACCATGGCCCTCCAATTGTAGCTACTGTTTGCATAAAATATATTTTCTTTATACTGTTACTTTCAACTTATTTGAGTCCTTAGAGCTGAAGTGACTCTTGTAGAGAGCACATTGCTGGATCTTCTTTGTTCTTATTCCATTAAATTATTTATTAATTTTCTTTAAGGTATTTAACTTTTTATATTTGAAGTAATTACTGCAGTTAATGAAGTTACTTTATTATTTGTAATTGTCTTCTGTGTTTCTTGTAGATGTGTTATTTATCATTTTTTCTCTTACTGCTTTATTTCTGTTTGTTGATTTTGTAGTGACGTGATTGAATTTCTTTCTCATTTGCCTTTGCTTACATTCTACAGGTTTTTTTGGTAATCATCCTGAGAAATAAAGACTTCATAAATCATCTTAAAGTTATGACAGTATATAACAACTATATTTCAACTGAATGCAAAGTTGTACCTCTTCACACCCCCACTGTTTTATTAATATCACATATTATCTTTCCTTATGGTCTAAGAACACAAATTTATGCAGAATTTGCTTCATGTTTTAAACTCCATGGCAATATTTTGAAAGTTTTGTGCACCATGATTATGACAGTAGAGATTTCTTTACCTGTTTATATATTTACCTTTAATAGAGAGCTTTCTATTTTCATGTGCTGTTATGATGCTGTGCAGCATCATTTCATTTTTGGACGTGATAGACTCTTTTACATTTCCTTTAGGACGGTTCTAGTGGTTAGTAACACACTCAACTTTTATTTATTTTGGAAAGGTTTAGTTTTTTTATTTCTGAAGTGATATTACTCCAGTTGAAGGTTTTTGTTTGGAAGTATTTCTTCTTGTTTAATTACGTTGTCATCTGGGGATTTCTCAGCTACTTTTTAAAAATAACCTCTTTATTACTTTTCTCCTATATTGTTTTTGTAAGACTCCTTTCATAAATATAATGGTCCACTTGATGGTGTGCAATACGTCCCATACTTTTTTCTTCATTCTGCTTAAATAATTTGTTTTCATCACTCAGTATTTATAACTACAATGTCGTCAACTGTGTAATTTTTTCTCCTGTATTAGTCTGCTTTTGTGACTGTTGATTAAATTTTTAATATAGCTATTATGTTCTTCAGATTCACAATTGGTTTTTAAAAATCTATTTATCAATATCTCATTTTCTTTATGTATCACTTCTTCTAATATTCTTTTGTTGTCTATGTTCTGTTTTTGTTCATTAAGCAGTTTTTTCTAATTACATTTTATTGAAAACTGCACTGAATGCTAAATGTCCATCTTTACAATAAACAACTACAGTAACGGTAACTCGCACTACACTAAAACAAAACGTACTTCCGATAGCCATTATTTTTCTGCTTGGGACAATTTAAAAAATTTTTCTTTTCTTACAAAAACGGGAATGTACCTAATCAAAGGATCAAAATAGGCCATCTTTTTAAACAAAAAGACAATGATTCACAAAAGACTATGAATAGAACATGTAACTAATTGATGCAAATCTAATAGAATTTGTTAAAATCAGTCACATCGAATACGTCTGAACTGTTCTTGTGTAAAACACAACGTGAAGAAAAGAAGACTTTATCAGTGTCTTAAAAAGTGGGTTTTTCATAGACCATCTGACAAGTTACCATTAAAAGTGTTTCCTGTGACATAAGAAAATGCAATATTATTTTTCTTGAACGCTTTTAGTGCAAGACTTTCCACTCGATAAAATAGCAGAGGATATGAAACTGAGAAAATATACTTGATTACAAACAGGTTGTGAAACTTAATACTTTTTTTTTTTTTGTATTATCGGAGGCTTTTACTGAACTTAGAACCAACTTGCCCTCTCAGTATGTAGTTCAGATGTGAGATGCTTCTCTGTACAGGAGCCGGTACTGTCTTCAATCCTATGCGTGCAGGTGTCAACCACAGGCAAACAGTTTACTCCACATTTTCTAGTAATGTGATCTTCCTATTAGCAAAAAGCTGTAAACAGTCCCTGTAGACTGAGGGGACTCAAGTCACAAGATGGGGATTTCCTCCTCATGGTTTTTATTTTGATGTTTGAAGTCTTGATGCAACATTCTGAGCAGGGTGTTCCGGACCTGCTGTGCCCAAGGGACTGATAAAGGAAAAAGTTGTATTTATTCTTTGTGATTTGACGAACAGATGAAAAACTTAACACACAATAACGGAAGCTGGTTGTTAATAAATCACACTCTAGTCTTTCAGAGCTTCCGTAAGCAGACGACATCTTCAGTTTTCTAGCTCTTGTAGTTTTAACACCGCAATACCAATGAGCGTACGTACAGAATCAGCTAAAAAGAGCGTCAGATTCTTTTTCTCTTAGTTTATCTATTTTTCACTGTCTCTTGTTCCCAAGTGTATCTGAATGATTACCTTCCGGCATTGTCTGTTATTTCTCGTTGGCGTACTCTCGATTGTCCCCGTGTTTGAGGGCTGGTTGGGAGAGGGCGCTTGGGAAGGATGTGCCACTGTCGGGAGTTTGTGAGTCACCGGGATGTCTCCAGGGAAGATCCCTTCCATGGATGCAGGAAGTCCTCCTGGAGCCACACCCATGATGCCTGGACGAATTGCTTGCTGGTCTATTTCCCACCAAAGCACAGATGTGACAAAGAATTCCTTGTTCACACAGTTTCTTAAGCTTCCTGGGATGCGACCTGTGATGGCTCGGCGGATCTTGGTGGCAGCTGTCTCCCTCATCTCCAGTGACACCTGCTGGCTGTAGCAGGCAGTGTGAGGAGTGCAGATGAGATTGGGGGCATCTTTCAACGGACCCTGAGCAAAGCTAAACGGCTGCGACTCATTCACGTCGAGGACTGCCCCTCCTATCCTGCCCTCCTTGAGGGCCTGTGCTAAGGCTTTCTCATCCATCAGGCCACCACGGGCTGCGTTCACAAGGAATGCTCCCTGCCTCATCCGCTTTATGGTAAATTCATTGATGAGGTGATGCTTATGTTCGTTGAGACTGCAGCGCAAGGAGACGCAGTCGCTCTGATACAGCCAATCCTGCAGGGTGTAGACCCTCTGCATGCCCAGGGACTGCTCGATCCCATCCTTCAAGTAGGGGTAATAAAATATGACGCTGAATCCAAAGGCTGTGGCTGGAACTGCAAAAGCCTGCTGCGTGCGACCGTAGCCGATGAGGTCCGGCGTCTTCCCACGAATGCGGGCCACTCCCGAGGCCACCTCGCAGATCTGCTCCATGTTCTGAACCCGCTTGCCTTCCACAGTGCCTGGTACAGCCATGTGTTCCTCCGGTACATGTTGAGAATGTGGCAGTTGGTGGAATTGGCTGTCTCTTCCACGGCTGCGGACAGGATGTTTCACACAGCAATTCCGAGCTCACTGGCAGCCTTGATGTCCACGTTGTCATAGCCACTGCCCACCCCACGATCACTCTCAAGGACTTGAAATTTGCCAGAACCTCCCTGGTGAGGTGATTGTGTGGTGCATCATGGCGCCCACGGCTCTGTTTAGAACTTTCTCGTGGGTTTCCTGCGTGGGCTGCATCATAGAAGGCCACGGTGGCCAGGTCCTTCAGGATGGGCATGTCCACGGTGCAGTCACGGCCGACCAGGACCGCTGCCAGTGAGCGGGGTCTTGGGGGGTCTTTCATGATCTGGCGGCGAATTCCTTCACAAATTCTGTCCAATCGCTGTCTCTTGACTTAGCGCTTATCCACAGGGCCATTCTTTACGGAACTTTGCAACTCTCAGATCAAAAGGTAAAGCAGTCCTCTAAGAACTTAGGGGAACTCGCAGGAGTCTGTGTGCATGATGCCACTATGAACCCAATATAAATTTGTTCACAAACTCTATAGTTCACACGATGGGCTGTCCGTCTTTTTAAGGGAATATAGCTTCATTGGTTCAAAACCATTTAAGGTGATGAAACCCATTTGCTTGCAACTCAGCCACCATCGCGCAGTCAATCAACGAATCTCACCACCACCCCAGGTCTGGAGCTCCTGGAGTCCGCGACCGCTGGGGGTGGACGTGGCTTCGGCCTGGTGCAGCCAGGTCCTTGCTCCTGCTCTGAGCCTCGGGCGTGGGTTGGGGGTCCACCCGGGTGTCCCGCATGGTGTCTAGGCTCCTCCCTTGCCGGAGCCCTGCGGACCGGAGGAGTGTTCATATTATTAAGGAGCTTTGATAATTATTTTGATTTTTAAAATTATATAATTCAAAAACAACAACAACAAAGAATAAACCTACAAATTTTGACCTTTAAAAGTCAACAAAGATTTTTAAAGGTCAATATTTGTAGGTTTATTTTATTTCTTCAATTGGGACATGTTTTCGTCCTTTTCTGTATGCCCTGCAATCTTTTGATGAGATTCAGAAATTTATAAAACAACTGTGTAATGTAGTATGTACAAACTTGCTTACTACAAGATAATACAACAATCAGTGAGGCTGTACATTCTGGTACTTCATTAACAGTGTCTTCAATGTGTCTTCTCTGGGCTTGTGTGTGTATTTTTAAGGTAAAGATATTTTTCCCATTGTTTTCCAGACACTGTAGTCCTTTGCTTCCGCAGTTGATTGTAGTGTTTGTTTCTCTGAGGCTGTGATAAGCATGTAACTTCTCTTCTCAGCAGTCATAAGTTGTCATTCTCATTACTCTGCCATTTCCTTTAGCATTCTGTGTTGGGGGAGACAGAATCTAGTCATCAGCGGTAGCCCACAAAGCCAAACCTTTGAACATATGTTCCACTGTTCTCATTCTATACTGAGGGAGATACTAAAAGTTGGACATTTTCTCTTGAGCCCAATTGCTGTTCTGGGAAAGAAGAAGGGATGTGGTGAATATAAGCCAGACCTGGTTGCCTTGTACAGCAAGCTTTTCCAACCCACCTTGTTTTGTTTTTGTTATGGCTCTGTTTTGTTTTAGGTTTTTAGCAGCCTGCAGCAATGGTTTTTGGGTTCTGTCTCTAGTCATAAGTGGAAAAGGGGGATGAGGAAAGGGCCTTACTGGCTCAACCAGAAACAGAAACTAAGAACTCATGGCTGTAGTCTCCCATGGATGCCCCTGTTCTACAGTAAAGGAAATATCTTTGGAATGTAAAAAGAGAGAAAATAATAGGCATCACCCCAATAGGGAAGAATGAACAAATAACAAAGATGAGAGGTGCAAAGGCCAAGGAGAAAACCTTAAAAATGTGGTGTGGGAAGTTCTGCTTCAAAGAAATTGGTTCTGGAAAATTATAAATTTACTTCTTTTGCTGCCACAGGTGGAAATTTCCTACCCTATGCTTATTATGCTCTTAAATCTTCTAAGGCTTCTCCTGTTCATCCACTAACATTTCAGGGCATTCACAGTGAGAGCCAAAGTTCGCCTCTTCTTTCTGATATTCCCATGAAGGCCTTGTGGTCTGAGTGCTTTTCCATTGTTTTTGGGATCTGAGGAAATCTGCACATTTTGTGAGACTTCTATGTTAAGCTGTTTTGTAAAAATCTGTGCCTCATGTCAGAAGTTTGTGAGAGTAAAAGTGCAGGCATTGGGGTTTGGTTCACATATTTCAGAAACTCCAAGGACAAATGTTTCTTCCTCATAATTTTCAGTCCTATGATTTCAAATGTGTTCCTGCAAAAAAATCAGAAAAAAAATTTATCAGAGCCCAAAGCACCTCAGCACATATGATAAAGCTGAATCTTCTATTTCACTTTATTCTTTTTTTCATCTCTGGTAATGTAGGTCAAAAAGTTTTCTTTCCCTTAGTAGAAACTAACTGAGAAATGTGAACTCTCTATGCCAAACATCTCACCTGTGGAATAGTTTATTGTATCTACTCATCTCAAAGAATTTTTAAAGATCTTAATCCATAGAAAAACTTAGAAACATGCCAGGAATAGAACAAATTCTTAACTGTTACATTATTTCTTAATGAGTTATTTTATTAATTAATCTTATATAAAGCTTAGTGGGACTGTGATCTGTACGTTTTCCCTATCCTGTTTTTATGTATGTCAAATTAGCCTATAATTTTAGCTTCAGGGGTTTCAGAAAACATACTTGAATTTGTGTGTTATATAAAAAGTGAATTGGATAGTATGCACATCACATTAAGAAAAGTTTTAGTTTGTGTCTAAGTTCACTGCATAGAAAAACTTATCATTAGTGTTTCCATTTACTTTCCTCAACATTTATCTGAATGATAGTATAATTTATTTCTAATTGCTTATTATATTGTAGTTTTCCACAGCATATTTTACAATATTCATGTTGTTCCCATATGTAAAAATGTAAGGCTTTTCTTTGCTTTGAAAAAAATAAATTATAGGCCAGTGCTGTGTTTCATGCTTGTAATCACAGCACATTAAAAGGTTGAGATGGGTGGATCACGAGGTCCGGAGTTCAAGACCTTCCTGGCTAATACGGTGAAACCCCGTCTATACTAAAAATACACAAAAATTAGCCGGGCGTGATGGTGGGCGCCTGTAGTCCCAGCTACTCAGGAGGCTGAGGCAGGAGAATGGTGTGAACCCGGGAGGTGGAGGTTGCAGTGAGCCGAGGTCTCGCCACTACACTCCAGCCTGGGTGACAAAGCGAGACTCCATCTCAAAAAATTAAAAATAAATAAATAAATTATAGCCTTTCCATTTGTATAAAAAGAGGAGTAATATATTAAGAACATAATAAAAAGTGTCTCTAATATCATTGAAATCTTTATTAAAATTTTCTTCTAAATGCTCTTTATGGGAGATTATAATGTATTTGTTGTGCAATTTTGTTACTGTAACCATATGCTAAGAATTCAAAATCTGCTCTTTATGGGAGCCCAGTTATGGTTGAACATGCTTGTTATATAGAAAGAGTCTTCTTCCATTGCATGCTTTGTTTATTCGGTATTTCACAGGCTAATGTTTATTTAATTTTATTTTCTAATATTATATATTCTTGTATTTCCTTGTTAGGATAGGCTGCCTTACATTATTTAATTGTGTTTTTAGATTCTGCCTATATATTATAATTTTGTATGACTATATTCAACTGTGTACAGTTGAATATGAATCAGTCAAATATGAATCAACCACACGTCTATTGCCAACATAATTCTCTGTTCATTTGCCTGTATAAACATTACTCATTCTTTATTTATGACTTGTGTATTTGTTTTATTAGTTGGTGGTCAATTATTTTTTTAATCCTCTCTGGGTGAGTAGTTGTGGAAATTGTCTTAATTTCCACTTCTATATGTTAATGAATCTATATTACTTTTGTGTTGAAGGAAACACTTCTGTGATTTGAAGGTAATTTTTTTTTACCTCTGAACTTTTTACTGGCCTCCTGCTCCCCAAAGGGACCTTGCTTCTCATGGCTTACCACAACAAAACGTCTGTATTGTTGGTCTCAGACACCACTTTGCCGTCCACTATCCTGTGGGGGCTGTTCTTTTGGATAGCTTGCAGGTATTTACTGCTGTCCAGAGCATCCGGGAGATTGAAATCCTTCCCGTCTTCTAGCAGGCGGCAGTAAGTGGCAATCTCAGCCTCCAGCGCGACCTTGATGTTCCACAGGTCCTCGTGCTCTTGGGCGTGGTGCCTCTCTTCCCGGTTTTGGGATAGCTCTGACTCCAGGTGCAGCAGGATCCTGTTGAGCTGCTCCATCTGCATCTACCTCCCTCAGGCTGTTCTCCAAGCTGACTTTCAGATATCTCATTGAGTCCAGTTCGATATCCAAGGACTGGACTGTACATCTCAACCCCCTGAGCATCCTCTCAGCAGTTCCGATCTCAGCGGACTGCATGGTGACTACTCTGGTGCTCTCCTCAGTCTGCTGGGACCAGGACTTGTCCAGCTCCTCTCAGCTGTTCTCAGTCATCTCGTCATATTGGGCCCAGATGCCTGTCATGATCTTGCCAAGGTCCTGAGACTTGGGGACATCTACCTCCATGGTCAACCAAGAGCTGGAAATCAGGTATTATAGACCTTCAACTTCCTCCTCATGATTCTTCATGAAGAGCAGCTCTTCCTTGAGGGCCTCCATCTCTGTCTCCAGCAGAGGCTCAGTGACACTGGTATTATCAGTAATGTCGCTCTCCACAAACTGGCACATGGCCATCTCTGTCTCACACTTTAAAGTCATCAGCAGCAAAATGATCATTGTCAGTCTGCAGGATGATGCAGGCACTGTCTGCAGAAGTGGCAAAGATTTTTTTATTAGTCTAATTGTCTGTCTTTATGCCAGTAATATAAGATTTTGATTACTGTAGATTTCTAACATGTCTTGAAATCAGGAATTGTAATGCTTCCAACTTTTTTTATGTGGTCCCCTGAAATTCCGTATACTTTGGGGAGTCACATTCTCTGTTTCTGTCAAAAATAATATTAAGAATTTCATAGGGATTGTATTAAATCTTCAGCTCACTTTGGGCATTATAGATACGTTCAAAATATTAAATTTTTAACTCTTGAACAAAAACATGTTGAAGAATAAATTGTTTAATTATCATGTATTTGTGAATTTTATGAATTTTATTCGGTTATTGATTTCTAGTTTTAATCCATTTTGGTCAGAAATTATGGTTTGTAACCTTCAATTTTTATTACACTTTAAGTTCTAGGATACATGTGCAGAACGTACAGGTTTGTTACACAGGTATACATGTGTCATGTTGATTTGCTGCACCCATCAACTCATCATTTACATTAAGTGTTCTCCTAATGCTATCTCTTTCATAGCCCCCCACCCCCAAACAGGCACTAGCGTTTGATGTTCCCTGTCCTGTGTCCACGTGTTCTCATGTTTAACTCCTTCCTATGACTGAAAACATGCAGTGTTTGTTTTTCTGTCCTTGTGATAGTTTGCTGAGAATGATGGTTTCCAGCTTCATCCATGTCCCTGCAAATGACATGAACTCATCCTCTTTTAAGGCTGCGTAGTATTCCATGGTGTATATGTGTCACAATTTCTTAATCCAGTCTATCATTGATGGATATTTGGGTTGGTTCCAAGACTTTGCTATTCTGAACAGTGCCACAATAAACATACGTGTGCATGTGTCTTTATAGTAGCATGATTTATAATCCTTTGGATATATACCCAGTAATGGGATTGCTGGGTCAAATGGTATTTCTGGTTGTAGATACATGAGGAATTACCACACTGTCTTCCACAGTGTTTGAACTAATTTACACTCCAACCCACAGTGTAAAAGCATTTTTTTCCACGTCCTCTCCAGCATCTGTTGTTTCCTGACATTTTAATGATCCCCATTCTAACTAGCGTAAGATGGTATCTCATTGTGGTTTTCATTTGCATTTCTCTGATGACCAGTGATGATGAGCAATTTTTCATGTCTGTTGGTTACATAAATGTCTGCTTTTGAGAAGTGTCTGTTCATATCCTTTGCCCACTTTTTGATGGGATTGCTCATTTTTTTCTTGTAAATTTGTTTAAATTATTTGTAGATTCTGGATGTGAGTCCTTTGTCAGATGGGTAGATTCCAAAAATTTTCTCCCATTCTGTAGGTTGCCTGTTCACTCTAATGATAGTTTCGTTTGCTGTGTAGAAGCTTTTAAGTTTAATTAGATTTCATTTGTATATTTTGGCTTTTGTTGCTATTGTTTTTGGTGTTTTAGTCATGAAGTCTTTGCCCATGCCTATGTCCTGAATGGTATTGCCCAGGTTTTCTCTTAGGTTTTTATGGTTTTGGGTCTTACATTTAAGTCTTTAATCCATCTTGAGTCAATTTATGTATAGGGTGTAAGGAAGAAATCCAGTTTCAGTTTTCTGCATATGGCTCGCCATTTTTCCCAGCAACATTTATTAAATAAGGAATCCTTTCCCCATTGTTTGTTTTTGTCACATTTGTCCAAGATCCAATGGTTGTAGATGTGTGGTGGTATTTCTGAGGCCTCTGTTTTTTTCCATTGATCTATATATCTGTTTTGGTACCAGTACCGTGCTGTTTTGGTTACTGTAGACCTGTAGTATAGATTGAAGTCAGGTAGTGTGATACCTCCAGCTTTTCTCTTTTTGCGTAGGATTTTCTTGCCTATGCAGGCTGTTTTTTGGTTCCATGTGAACTTCAAAGTAGTTTTTTCCAATTCTGTGAAGAAAGTCAGTGGTAGCTTGATGGGGATAGCATTGAATCTGGAAGTTATCTTGGGCAGCATGGTCATTTTCATGATATTGATTCTTCCTTTCCAGGAGCATGGAATGTTCTTCCATTTGTTTGTGTCCTCTTTTATTTCATGGAGCAGTGGTTTGTAGTTCTCCTTGAAAATGTCCTTCACATCCCTTGTAAGTTGGATTCCTAGGTATTTTATTCTCTTTGTAGCAATTGTTGAGTGAGAGTTCACTCATAATTTGGCTCTCTGTTCGTCTGTTATTGGTGTATGGAAATACTTGTGATTTTTGCACATTATTTTGTATCCTGAGACTTTGCTGAAGTTGCTTATCAGATTTAAGGAGATTTTGGGCTGAGACAATGGGGTTTTCTAAATATACAATCATGTCATCTGCAAACAGAGACAATTTGGCTTCCTCTTTTTCCTAATCGAATGTCCTTTATTTGTTTCTCTTGCCTGATGGCCCTGGCCAGAATTTCCAATACTATGTTGAGTGGGAGTGGTGAGAGAGGGCATCGTTGTCTTGTGCTGGTTTTCAAAGGGAATGCTTCCAGGTTTTGCCCATTCTGCATGATATTGGCTGTGGGTTTGTCATAAATAGCTCTTATTATTTTCAGATATGTTCCATCAATACCTAGTTTATTTAGAGTTTTTATCATGAAAGGCTGTTGAGTTTTGTTGAAGGCCTTTTCTGCATCTATTGAGATAGTCATGAGATTTTTGTCATTGGTTCTGTTTATGTGATGAATTATGTTTATTGATTTGCATATGTTGAACCAGGCTTGCATCCCAGGGATGAAGCTGAATTGATCGTGGTGGATAAGCTTTTGGATGTGCTGCTGGATTTGGTTTGTCAGTATTTTATTGAGGATGTTTGCATTGATGTTCATCAGGGATATTGTTTTTTTGTTGTGTCTCTGCCAGGCTTTGGTATCAGGAGGATGCTGACCTCATAAAATGAGTTAAGGAAGATTCCCTCTTTTTCTATTGATTTCGAATATTTTCAGAAGGGATGGTAGCAGCTCCTCTTTGTACCTCTGGTAGAATTCAGTTGTGAATTCGTCTGGTCCTGGACTTTTTTTGGTTCGTAAGCTATTAATTATTGCCTCAATTTCAGAACCTGCTACTGGTCTACTCAGAGATTCAACTTCTTCCTCGTTTAGTCTTGGAGGTGTGGATGTTTCCAGGAATTTATCAATTTCTTCTAGGTTTTCCAGTTTATTTCCGTAGAGGTGTTTATAGTATTCTCTGATGGTAGTTTGTATTTCTGTGGGTTTGGTGGTGATATCCCCTTTGTCGTTTTTTATTGTGTCTCTTTGATTCTTCTCTCTTTTCTTCTTTATTTGTCTTAATAGCCATCTATCTATTTTGTTAATCTTTTCAAAAAACCGGCTTCTGTGTTGATTGATTTTTTGAAGTGTTTTCTGTAACATTCAATTTTTTTAAATTCTGTTAAAAATTTTTTTTCCTTATATTTATTTTTAGGACAAAGTTTTATGAGCTTTTGACAAGACTGTGAGTTTTGTTGTTGTGTAGAGTGATCTCTATGCATCTGTTACATCTAACTGTTTTACAGTATTTTCATGTCCTCTGTTTTCTTTTTAACATTCTCTCTGGCTTTATTATTAATTACAGAACTGGTGTATTAAAATATTGTTCTCAGTATATTGCAGTTTTTTGTTTATGTTCTGACAAAATATTATTGATTTATTTTAAAATCTTCATGTGAGGTTCATATATATGTGTGTCTGTATACATAATTAGATAAATACACACAGTTATATAAATGTATATTATATAAATGTATATAATTTTCCTAGGTTTCCAGTGAATAAACTTTTTTATTATTTTGTCCTTTGTTTTCTTTGACAGTTTTAACTTATAGTTTATTTTATAAACTAAGACAGTTATTTAAAAAGTATTTTGCATAATGTGCTTGTGACGTTGTCTTCATTTCATTACGATTTGCATAAAATTGTTTTGATGCATCTTGCCACTTTTAGTCTGTTTTTGTTACTATATAGTAAGATGGCTCATATCTGTCATCCAAGCATTTTAGGAGATTGAGGTTGGAGGTTAACTTGAGCCCAGAAGTTTGAGACCAGCCTGGGAAACAAAGCAATACCATGTCTCTAAAATAAATAAAAAAAAAATAAATTGAATCCCCTGTAGACAGATGTAGTTAGATTTTATTTTATTTTTTATCTCTGTACTCAATTTATGACTTTTGTTTGAGAAGTTTAGTTTGTGAGTAGCTACATAATTTCCTGCATTTGAAGGAATTACTTTTGACACTTTGTGGAGTAAAAGGTAAATATTAAATTTGAACTCAATTGAACATGGACTCAAACAATTGTCACCAAGTCCCGGAACAGGTTGTGTGAGCCCCTTGAAGCCTTCATCCAGCGCTGTTTCAGATAAATCTGTATTTCAATTTATTCCTATATCTTAGTTATTGAAAAACAATAGACAATCAAAAAAACAAGTTGACCTTTTTGTGTTCCTTGAGCCCCGTTGTGAAGAGCCTTCCTGACCAGACTTCAAATTTTAATCTGACTTCCAGACTGGCCCTGGTACCATGCCAGGCCTGTCTTGACTGATTAGGCTCAAAGCTATCAGCCTGTTGCTGAAAAAACAGCTGTCCGAGTGGCCCAGTCAGGGTAAAACTGAATAACTAGTCAGTTTTCAGGGCTTGAAGAGGGTAAAAACCCAAATCCTATCTCAACGATGGGAAGTTAACTCTAATAAAATTCAATGGCCTGCACAAAGTGTAAAGTTCCTTGGCATCCTATGGACTGCAGGGAAACAGTCCATTTTACCAAAGGCTAACGCTAAAATACTAGAATTTGCAGCCCTACCACTGAAAAGGAGGTCCAAAATTGTATTGGCTTGTTTGGATTCTGGAGACATCATATTCCCCACTTGGGTAACATATTACAACCTCTGCATGAAGTCACTAGAAAACACTATGAATATCACTGGAGAGAGAAAGACAGCCTGGCTTTTCAACAAGCAAAACAAGCGGAGCAACTGGCCCTGGATCTATGGCCCTTATAGGATGAGTCAACAGAACTGCAAGTAACTGTCCTACATCAACATGCTAATTGGAGCCTTAGGTAGAAGCAAGATGGGAAAAAGATACCTTTGGAGTTTTAGACCCAGAAGCTGCCAGAGGCTGGCAAAGCTTATACTCTTTGAGAAGCAGCTGTTGGCCTGCTACTGTGCTTTACAGGAAGCAGAACACCTTTGTTTTAATCATGATGTTTTTATGATGCCCCAAATTCCTATTATGACTTGGGTCATGAGCTCCCTCAAAACCCATTGGATAGGGTACACTCAAGAATGTAGTATCATAAAATGGAAATGGTACATACAAGACCAGGATAAGCCAGAACTAAAAGGGGTATCATTTTTACATGAAGATGTGCAAAACTTGCCAACTCAGGAAACCACAGGGCAAGTCCTGCAGATAGGGAAGGAAACCTCCCCTGCCCAATGGGGCAAATCCTTTAAAGAACTAAGCCCAGAGGATCAGAAACACGCTTGGTTACTGATGGTTCCACCAAATACATTGATGGGACCCGATGCTGGGAGGCCGTGGCTTATAATCCTGTTAAAAACATAAGCATTTCTGAGGAAGGGAGGGGTGTGAGCAGCCAGCTGGCTGAACTAGAAGCCATCCTCCGAACTATTCAGGAGGAGGCCAGAGCGATTTGTTGCTTGTATACCGACTGTTGGTCAGCAGAAAATGGTCTTACTACCTAGTTGCCCGAATGGCAATGAAACAAATGGTGAATAATGAATACAGAGGTTTGGAGAAAACAATACTAGGAAGATACCTGAATCCTGATGCACATTACTATTATTGCTGTTTTTCATATCGATTCTCATGCATCTCTGCATTCTCTTGACAGACTAAACAGCAGGTAGATCAACAGGCCAAAATTTCCAGCATAAATGCAAACTTGAATGTGGGTGAATGGATTACAACACGTTCAAGCCTGGCAATGAGACACATTATAATGTATGGTGGTATAATTGATAATGATTACCGGGAAGAGTTAAAGTTCACTTTACACAACACCACTCCACATTCTTTTGTTACAAGACTGCAGATTTGGGTTGCTCAATTGTCAGTGGTACCTGGTACCTTGTTAACAATTAACCCCTGAGGAAATCTCTGCCCCAACAGAGGCTACGTACAGAACTGGGAAATTAAGATCCACTGGTATAGGTAGCTTAAATCCTGAAGCGAAAATATGGATACAGCCTCCATCAGATCCTGCCCCTAAGGCTGGTGACCTTGTAGCTATGGGAGCAGAAAATAAAAGGGTAGTACAATTTCCTAAAAATGAAAAACAATATCATGTTCCCCTTCAGTTTTGTTGTTACAGAGAATAACCTGTCTACTAGTAATCAGTACCTGGGTCATCATGTCTGAGGTGGAGAGTGAATTCATCAACTGGGCAGCAACCACTGCAACAGAAGCCAACCGCAGTCAATGCTGGCTATGCATCAAATTGCCAGAGGCCACAGGAAATGGACTGCCTTGGAGAGTTGTCCTTGCCAATATTTCTGAATGGCTCTGTCACTACAAATGGGGCCAAAACAACAACACTTGCAATCCAACCTGGACTTCCTTTGCTACTTTAATAACATCTTAATACACTATAATTGTAGTTTAACCATTGCTGTCCCCTGGGGGGCCCTCTGGGTATGCAGACCCTATGGGTGGCCTACCTGCCCCCTTATTGGATGGGGAGATTCACTTGGGGGTGCCATTAATTCCATTCACCATCCGGGATAATATTCCCTTCCCCAATAATCTAGATGCTTACAAAGGTAGCTGGTTATGAACGTGCCAGACTCCCTGGTGTTGGAAACCTATCACAGTATTCTCCCTTGCCCCTTGTACAATCCTGCTTCAGCAACAAATTAAAATATTAAGTCTACATATAGAAAAAGCTCCTAAGATAGTAGCACTGGACTTCTGTTGTTATCAGAAGAACTTGTTCAGCTGTGTACTTGTGTTGCAAAATCGAATGGCATTAGGTATGTTTACCGCAGCCCAAGGAGGGGTTTGAGTCTTGCTGCATTCTGAATGTTGTGTGTATCCCTGACAGTTCTCACAGTATTACTCTCCTTGCCGAAGACATGCAAGGACAAGTAAAACAGTTAGAATCTAACCATCAGGACCCCAACGTGGACTGGCTGTCAAACTGGCATTGGCGTTGGCCATGGTGGGTGTGGTTTCTATTAATTGTGCTTTTAATTCTCCTCTGCTCTATCTGTAATCTATACCAGTTGTGCCTTCCCCGTATAACTGTAAAAATATTTTCCTATGATTCAGTGTCAAATTGAGGCTGAATGAGGAGGAAAAGTTAAATATTAAATTTGAACTCAATGAACATGGACAGAAACAATGGTCACTAAGTCCTGGAACAGGTTGTGTGAACCCCTTGTGGAATTCATCCAGCACTGTTTCTGAGAAATAGTTATTGAAAAACAACAGAAAATCGCAAAAACAAGTTGGCCTTTTCGTTTTCCTTGAGTCCAGTCACGAAGGGCCCTTGTGAGTGGGCCTCATGCCGAACAAATCGTTACAAAAAAAGCTATGGTCCCAGACTGTGCTGAAGCTTAATGAGACCTCTCCTTGTCTGTGCAGGGGTGGGTGGCTGACTCTGGAGCCCAGGCTGATGCTTTCCTATAGGCAAAGCTCAGGGAACAGAGAAGAGTCACATCAAATAGTTGATGAGTCAAGAGATATGTCACAGGGACTCCTGTATGCAGGGTCCAGACAGGAAATCCACATCGTTTTGGTGCTGAGCCCAGCAATATATTACAATGTCTTCTGAGGGAAGAACCAAGGCAAAAAAATTAATGTCACTTTGGTGTTAAGCCCAGTGATACATCACAATTTCCACTGCAGGAAGAACCTAGGCAGAAAAGAATAGTTACATCAGCTAGATGGTTCCCCCATTGATATGTCACAATCTCCACTTGAACAGGAATCAGTCAGCAGAAGCAAGTCACATCACCTGAGTGATGGGTACAGAGATAAGTCACAATGTCCCCTGTAGGCAGAGCACAGAAAGGAGAGCTGCATAACCTGGGTGTTGGACCCAGCAATATAGCTTATTTGGTAGACCCCTGGCAGAAAAATTACAACACGTGGGTGCAGCACCAAGTATGTTATAATGTCCCCTGTGGGCAGCACCAAGGCAGGACAGGAGACTCACATCACTTGGTTGCTAGGACAAGTGATCTGCTACAATCTTCTTCGTAGGCAGGGTGCACACACTTTTTCTAGGTGGTGAATGCAGAGAGATGTCACAAAGCCCCCTGTGAACAGGGCTCAGGCAGTAGCCATCAATTCCCTAGGTATTATGCCCAGCAGTATGTTACAATATACAAAATATGCAGGGCCCAGGCAAAAGAGGAGAGTCACATCATGTGGGTGCTTGTCCCAGTGATTTGTCACAATCTCTCTTTTTGACAAGACCCAAGCAGAAGAGGAGGGTCATAGGTGCTGGGTTCAATAATGTCAGAATTTTATCATGGGCTGGGCTACGCAGAAGAGTCAAGTCACTCACGAGCTGGGCCGAGATATATTTCACAGTTACACCTCCAGGAAAGTCCAGGGTTGAGACTGACAATCCTGCACGTGTCCCATATCTAGGTGTGAGAGCAAACACATTCTGTTTGTTGGGTCTAAGTGTACAAGTCACAGCCTCAATGGTGCACTGGATCTGTGCATGGCAGCTTCAGTCTTTCCCGAGGACCGTGGCCCCTTAATGGAGTCACAGCCTCACGTGTTTGCTGAATGTTGGTTTTAGAGTCACTGACTCAAACATGGATCGCATCTACTTATGAGAGTCAATTGTTCATCTCTCAACTGCCTCCAGGTGTGAGATTTGGAACCTCAACAGTGGGCTGTGTTCATGTGAAAAGATGACAATTTTTACTCTTGGCTCATAGTAGATATGAGTGTCACAATCTGTTTTTGTTCTAGGCCCTGTCAGGACACTCTCTTCACCACATGAAGTCTTTATAAAGTATGCATGAATGTAAAAATCCTCTCTGAAACCTTAAGCAGGCACCTCCTTAAGCGGAACCCTCCTTGTACCTTTAGCTTTAAGCCCTGGTATGACAGTCAACATCTTTCTAATTGGATGGGTCCAAATAAGAGTTCTTAACTGCCTATGAGCTGTGTTTAAAAATGAGTCACCATCCCACCTGTGGCTGGATGTTCACATATGAAAGTCACAATCCCAACTGTGGACTGTGTCTGCATGTGTAATTCAGGACCTCAAGAGTGGGCTCTCTCCACGTGTGATAGAGACCATCCTGAATATTGGTGGGGTGTGCATCTGAGAAGCATAATCTCACCAGTGTGGTGAGCCCTGTGGTGACAATTTCTCTACCATAGTTTACACAATATGTATGACAGTGGTACTCCTCCGTGTGACATATCACTGGGTCTTGCACACAGGTAATCTGAGTCTCCTCTCCTGCCTTGGAATGCTCACAGGAGGCATTGGGACATACCACTGAACCTGATATTCAGGTTATGTGACTGTCTTTCCTGTGCTCTGTCCATGGGCTTTTGTGACATATTTCTGGGTCCAAAACACAGGAGACATAACTCTCCTGTCTGAACTCTGCCTAGAGAGGGCATGGTGGCATATCTCTGCACCAGCCACTAGATGATGTGACTCTATCTTCTGTCTAGTCTCTGCCTACAGGGTGAATTGTGAGTTATCACCCGGCACAGCATTTACCTAATGTGACTCTTCCCTTTTTTCAGGTTCTGCCCTCGGGGGAGATTGTGACATATCGATTTGTAAAACACCAAAATGATTTTACTCTTTTGTCTTGGCTCTGCCCTCAGAAGGCTTTGGGATATATTGCTGAACAAGCACCAAGGTAATGTGATTGTCCTACCTGAACCCTGCCCACAGGGAGCATTGTGACATATCTCTGAGCCCATGAAATATTTGATATGGCTCTATTCTCTTACCTGGGCTTTGCCCATGGGAAAGATTGTGAAGTATTTCTTGATCCAGTGCTTAAGTAATGTGATTCTCCTCTCCAGCCTGAGACATGCCCACAGAAGTAAGAGTGACATCTCCAGGCCTAGCCCACAGGTGATGTGACTCTTATCCCTTGTTTCTGCCCAGGGGAGTCACTGTGATGTATCTCTGAGACCATTATTACAATGATGTGACTCTCCTGTTCTTACTGCGACCTGTCCACAGTGGGGATGATGATGTATCACTTAGGCCAGCACATATGTGGTGTGACTCTCTTCTCATGCCTGTGCCCTGCCCCCTGGGTTAATTGTGACATATAACTGGGCCCCTCCCCTAGGTTATGCAACATATCCCTGTGATAACACTCTTTGTACCATTTAAGAGCTTTATATAATATGAGAGAGTTGTATTCCTCTAAGACCTTCATACAAAAGGAAGACTTAAGACCTACCGGTTTCCCGAAGCCTCCCTATGAAAAATAGCATTTCTCTTAGTGGCAGGTTTGAGGTATGAGAGTCATTATTACACCTGTGAGCTGGCCAAGATATATGTTTGAATCTCTCCTGTGGGTAGGAAGTGAGCAGGAGAGTCACGTCACCAGGATGCTTGGCCTGAGATCTGTCAATATCTTCCCTGATGGCAGGGAACAGGTAGGAGAGTCACATACCTAAGGTTGGGCCAGGGATATGTAACAATGTTTTCTGAGGTCAGAGGCTAGGAAGGGAGTCCCATCACTTGTGTGCTCACAGGGGATATGTTACAATCCCCTCCTGAAATCAGAGTACAAACAGCAGAGTCAAATCACCTGAATATTGAGCTCAGTGATATGTCACCACACTCCCTGAGGGCAAGGCCATAGCAGGAGAGAAACATCATCTGATTACTGATTACTGAGACCAGTGATATGTCAGAATGTTTCCTGTGGGCAAGGTGCAGGCAGAAAGGAGAGTCACATCAACTGGTGTTGGAAGCAGAAATATGCTACAAGGCTCACTGTGGACTGAGTTCAGGAAGGAGCCTCTAATCTCCTAGGTGTTAAGTTCAGTGATACGTTACAATGCTCCCTGTGGGCAGCACGAAGGCAAGAGAATAGAGCCACATCACCTATGTTCTAGGTATAATGATATGTCCCAATTTTATTTGTGAGCTGGGCTTAAACAGAAGAGTCTAATCACTCAGGTGCTGGACAAATGTGTATGCTTGTCACAATGACACCTGCAGGAAAGTCCAGATATGGGATGAATCCCGCACATATTCTGGTTTTACGCATGAGAGTGAACACCTTCTGTATGTTTGATCTAAGTACACAAGTCACTATCTCAATAGTGGACTAAATTTGTGCATGGCAGCCCCATTTTCTCTTGCGTACTTTGTCCCCTAATTGAAATCACAGCTTCCTAGGTGTGCTGACTCATGATCTGAGAGTCATCAACACATCTGTGACTCTCAAATATGAGAGTCAATTTTTCAACTTTTCAATCTGCCTTTGGGTATGGGATTCAGAGCCTCAAAAGTGAACTATGATCATGTGAAAGAACGACAATCTTTAATGTTGGCTGGGTGTGCATCCCAATGTCATTATATTACTGTGTGCTGAGCCCTATTAGGACTTTCTGTGTTGCACCTGAGGGCTTTATGTGGTATGCATGACAGTCTCAATTCTTTCAGAGATTTTCATGCTGGTATGGACCCATGATCAAACCTGTGGCCCTAAGCCTATATATGAGTCAACATCTTTACAATTGGCGGGGTCCAGATAAGAGAATCATCACCTTTCTATGCGGTGGGTTTATAACGAAGTTCCCATTCCAACTGTGGCCAGATCTTTACATATGAGATTCGCAATTCCAACTGTAAACTGCATTCATGTGTGAAATTCAGGACCTCACCAGTGGGTTCTGTTTATATGTGAGGGTGAAAATCATAATGGTCAGGAGGGTGCAGGGTGCGCATAGGAGTAATAAATTTCACTTGTGTGCTGGGCCCTGTGATAAGACTCTCTACCACCCGAGGACTTTCTGTAATATGTGAGAGAGTGGATGATTTTAGCGAGGAGACCCAGGGCTTTTTTTCATTTCCCTAAGTGTAGCTAGGAGAAGCAATATCTCTTCTATTGGCTGGTTTGACATATGAATGTCATCATTGCACCTGTGTGTTGTGTTCCAAGATATATGTCACAATTACACCTGCATATAGGAAGAGAGCAGGAGAGTAAAATCAGTTGGACGCTGGGCCAGTGATATGTGGCTTCCCTGAGGACAGGGACCAGGCAACAGTCACGTTACCTGAATGTTCAGGCATCAGTATGTTGCAATCCACTCCTCACATTAGGAACCAGGCAGCAGAGACACATCACCTGCATGCTGGATCTAGCAATATGTCACAATCCTCTCTGTGGTCAGGATGCAGGCAGAAGTGTCAAATCTTCTTGGTGATGAATGCAGAAATATGTCACAAGCTTCACTGCGCGTAAGGTAGAGGAATAAACCTTTTATTCCCTAAGTGTTGGGCCCAGGGATATGTCACAATACCCAAAATATGCAAACCCAGGCAAAAGAGAACAGTCACATCACCTTGGTGGTAGGGTCAGTGATATGTCACAATCCCCTCTTTTGGAAGGGCCCAGGTAGGAGTGGAGAGTCACATCGCCTAGGCAATGAATAGAAGAGTATGTCATAATACCCCTGTTGGCAAGACCTATGCAGAAGAGTCACATCATCTATGTGTTCAACCCAGATATATGTTACTGTACACCATGTATGCAGGGCCCAGGCAAGAGAAAAGGCCACATCACCTCCGTTCTGGGCCCAGCAATATATCACAATTCCCTCTAAGAGGACGTAACAGACAGGAGAGTCACATCACCTAGGTCTGAGGAGCAGAGCTATACGGTAGTGCCCTGTGTGTGTGGGCCCAAAAATAGAGGAGAGTTACATCATCTGAAGACTGTACCCAGCTATAAGTCTCAATCACCCCTGTGGGCAGCACCCAAGTGTGAGAAGAGAGTACCATCATGTAGGTGCTGTGCCAGGCTGTATTTCACAATCTCCACTATGGATAGGTTTCAGGGGGAAGAGGAGCATCACATTATCTAGTTGATGAGTCTAGAGATATGTCAAAATGACCCCTCTGGAGACACCAGGATGCAGAATCACATGACCTGTGTGCTGGGTCTAGGAATAACCCACTCTCCCTTCTGTAAACATGGCCACGCAGAAGATGAGGGTCACATATTTAAGGTGATGAACGCGGAAAGATTTCACAAGTCTCCCTGTAGGCAAGACCCAGGCAGGACTTTCCCTTCCCTCAGTTGTTGGGAGGAGAAATACATCACAATGTGGGGCTCAAGCAGAAAACAAAAGAAATATCACCTATTTTCTGGGCTCAGAATTATGTCAAAATCTCTCCTATGGGCAAAGCCTTTGTTAAAAAAGGAGAATCTTGTCAAATAGTTGATGGGCTCAGAGATATGTCCCAATGCCATATGTTACAAATTGCTGTAGGCAGGCTTCAGGCAGGAGACTCACCTTGGTTTGGGCCCAATAATGTGTCACAGTGCTTTCTGCTTGCAGAGCAAAGTCAACAGAGTAATGTCACTGAGAAGTTGGACCCACCAATGTATCACAATCTTCTTCCAAACAAATCCTAAAAAACAAAAGAAGAGTAACATGAGCTAGGTGCTGGGTACGGTGATATGTCACAATCCTTTCTTTAAGCAGGGACTAGGCAGGAGAAGAAAATCACACCACATGGGTGATGGGTTCATAGATATTTCACAATGTCCCCTTAGGCAAAGCTCAGGAAGGAGAGATAGATCATCTAGGTTTTGGATGCAACAATATGTCAAAATGGCCATTGTGGACTGGGCACCGGCAGAAGAGTCACATAACATGGATGTGGGACCCAGCAATACATCACAACACCCCTGTGAGTAGCACTAATGCAAGACAGAAAACATACATTACCTAGGTGCAAGGCCAAGTGATATGTCCCAATGTCCCCTGTGGGCAGCACCAAGGCAGGAGATAAGAGTCACATAACTTAGGTGCTGGCTTCAGTGATATATCAGAATCCCATCTGTGAGCTGGACACAGGAAACAGAGCTAAAACACTCAGGAGCTGGGCAGAGATGTATGTCACAATCCCACCTGCAGAAAGCGACAGGGATGAGATGAACAACTCCACACATGTCCGGATTCCAGGTATGAGAATTTGTATGTTTGGCCTAGGTACACCAGTCCCAATCTCAACAGTGAACTGGATTCATAAATGAGTCTTCTCTGGCTGAGAAGAACTTCTCCCCTTAGGAGAGTTACAGTCTCACAGATGTAATGAATTTTGGTTTGAGTGTCACACACCTACCTGTGGACAAAATCCATATATGAGAGTCAATTTTCTCTCTCTTTCTTTCTTTCTTCCTTTCTTTCTTTCTTTCTTTCTTTCTTTCTTTCTTTCTTTCTTCCTTCCTTCCTTCCTTCCTTCTTTCTTCTTTCTTTCTTTCTTTCTTTCTCTTTCTTTCTTTCTTTCCTTCTTTCTTCTTTTGGTCCCTTGAGACGGAGTTTCACACTATCGCCAGGCTAGAGTGCAGTGGGGCGATCTCGGCTCTCTGCAACTTCTGCCTCCTGGGTTCAAGCAACTCTTTTGCCTCAGCTTCCCGAGTAGCTGGGATTGCAGGTACGTGCCACCACGCTCAGCTAATTTTTGTATTTTTAGTAGAGATGGGGTGGCCAGGCACAGTGTCCCATGCCTGTAATCCCAGCACTTTGGGAGGTCGAGGTGGGGGGATCACCTGAGGTCAGGAGTTTGAGACCAGCCTAATCAATATGGTGAAACCCCGTCTCCACTAAAAATACAAAAATTAGCTGGGTATGGTGGCATGAGCCTGTAGTCCCTGCTACTCGGGAAGCTGAGACAAGAGAATTGTTTGAACCCGGGAGGCGGATGTTGCAGTAAGCCTAGATGGTGCCACTGAACTCCAGTCTGGGTGACAGAGCAAGACTCTGTCTCAAAATAATAATAATAATCATCATCATCATCATCATCATCATCATCATAAATAGTAGAGAGACGTGGTTTCACCATGTTGGCCAGGATGGTCTTGATCTCTTGATCTCGTGATCTGTCCGCCTTGGCTTCCCAAAGTGCTGCGATTACAGGCATGAGCCACTGAGCCACACCGGTTGTGCCCATTTTTGAGGATGGTAACTTTTATTGTCACCAGAGTGTGCATGAGTGTTAGAATCTCACCTGTTTGCTGGGCCCTGTTAGGACACTATGTACCTCCTGTGGGCCTTGTAGAGTATGCATTAAACATAATCCACTCTGAGGTCTTCATGCTGATATGAACCTATGATCACACCTGTGGCCATAAGTCCAGGTATGAGAGTCAACATCTCTCCAGCTGGCTGGATCCAGATAAGAGGATCTTTACTTGGCTGTAAACTGGGTTCAGAAATAAGTCACTATCCCAACTGTGACTGGATGTTCACATATGATAGTTACAATTCCAGCTGTGGACTGCATTCAGGTATGAGCTTTAGACCTCCCTAATCACCTCTGTTCCTGTGTAGGAATGAGAATTCTGATGATTGGTGGGTGTGTATACAGAGAAAACAATCTCACCTGTGTTCTGGGCACTGTGATGACACTGTACAATCTGAGTGCTTTACAGGATATGCAAGAGTGCTTACTTTCTCTGACCTTCATAGTAAGAGAAGACCCATAATTTTGCAAGTTTTGTTAAGCCTGGCTGTGAGAGAAAGTATCTCTGCTATTGGTTGGTTTAAGGTATGAATATCATCATCACACCTACATGCTAGGCCAAAATATATGTGACAATCTCACATTTGGGTAGTCAGAAGCAGGAGAGTCTCATCACCTGGGTCTGTGTCAGGGACATGTTGCAGTCTTCCCTGAGGACAGGGACAAGGCAAGAGAGTCACATCCCTAAGTGTTCTGCCAGGGATATGTTCTTGTTCCCTCCTGAAAGCACGACACATGCAGCAGAGTTACCCCACCTGGGTTCTGGGCCCAGTGATATGTCACAATTTTCCCTGTGAACTAAGCACAGGCAGGTGAAACACATCACCTGTTTGCTGGGCCCAGAAATATGCTACAATTTTTCTTGTGAGCATGGTTCAGGCAGAAATGGTGGGGGGGATCATATTTTCTAGGTGATAAATGCAGAGCTATGTCACAAGGCCCCCAGTAGTCAGGGTCTTGGCAGAAGCTTCCTATTGTCTAGGTGATTGGCCCAGTGATACGTCACAATAGCTAAATTATGTGGGGCCCAAGGCAAAGAGGACAGTTGCATCACCTAAGTGATGAACAAAAAGATACTTCATAGTACCCATGGGGAAATGGCCCATGCAGGTGAGTCACATTACCTACGTGTTGGACCCAGTGATATGTCACAATACACAATATATGTAGGGCACAGCCAAGAGCGGAGAGTCAAATAGCTCAGGTGCTGGGCCCGGTGATACATTGTAATCTCTCTTTGGTCAGAGCCCTACAGTAGAAAAACTCAGTTCACCTCGATGCTGAGGTCAGCCATATGTCACAATACCCCTGAGAAATGAGCCCAGGCAAAGAGTCACTACATTTAGGTGAGAGGCTCACAGATATTTTGCAATGGCTCCTGTGGGTAGCGCTCAGTAAAAAGACAGTCACATTACCTAGAGTCTGCCCTCAACGATTTGTAACAATCCCTGCTATGAACAGGTAGCAGTCAGGAGAAGTGAGTCCCATCACCTGGGTGGTCAGTGTAGAGATATGTCACAATGCCCCCTGTAGGCAAAGCCTAGACAAGAGTTACATCACCTGGGTGTTGGACCCAGCAATATGTCACAATGGCTCATGTGGGCAAAGCACAGGACAGAGTCACATAACAAAGTGCCAGGACCAGTGTTAGGTCAGGATACCCATTATGGGCAGTGCCAAGACAGGAGAATAGAAGCATATTAATTAGGTGCTGGATTCAGGGATATATCACAATCTCATCTGTGGGCTACACCCAGGCAAAAATGTCAAATCACTCAGGTGCTGGCTAGAGGTGTACGTCAGAATCACACCTGCAGGAAGGTCCATGGATGAGATTAACAATCCCACATAAGTTCCAGTTCTGGGTAGGAGAGTGAACGCCTCCTGTATGTTGCATCTATGTGCATAAATCACAATCTCAATGGAGGAATGGGTTTTTTCCATGAGAGCCTTAATCCCTTTTGAAAACGGAGTTATCTTAGTGGACTCACAGCCTCACAAGCGTTTTGGATCTTGGTCAGGGAGTCACAAACCCACTTAAGGACAATATCCACTTTTAAGAGCCAATTTTCCAACTTTTGACTGCCTCTGGGTGTGAGTTTCAGAACGTCAATTATGGTCCATGTTCGTGTGGGAGAATGACAATTTTGACAGATGGCTGGGCTCAGGCAGGAGCCTTTCATCCTGCAGGTTTTGAGACAAAGGATATGATACAACACCTAAAATATGCTGGGTGCAGACAAAAGAGGAGACTCATATTAGCTGGTTGCTAGGTCCAGTTATATGTCACCACCTCCCTTTTTGGCAGGGCTAAGGAAAAAGAGGAGAGTCAGAGCTAAAGAAATGTCATACTATCCCTGTGGGTAGGGTCTATGCATAAGAGTTGCATCACCTAGTCATTGAACCCAGCCATATATTACAATACATAATGTATACAAGGCCCAGGCAAGAAAGGAGAGAATATCACATAGGTGCTGTGTCCAGCAATATGTCACCATACCCCCCAGAGGGGAGGCTCCAGGCAACAGGGTAACATTACCTAAGTGAAGTGCCCACAGAGATGTTTCAATGCCCCGGTGGGTAGGATTTTGAAAAAGGAGAAGTTACAGAACCTAGGGGCTAGGCCTAGGTATGTGTCACATTCATCTCCAAGACGGAGCCCAGATGTGAGAGAAATCTCACATGATGTAGGGCATGTAATATGTCACAATCCTTATGTGAGCAGACCCTAGGAAGAAGTAGAGAGACACATAGTCTAGATGATGGGCCCAGAGGCATTTGACAACGACTCCTGTATGTAGGAACCAGGCAGAAGAATCACATCACCCGTGTGCTGTGCCCAGTTATAAGTCACACTTCCTTCTGTGGGCATGACCCAGGCAGGGAGAATTCACATCATCCCAGTGCTAGACCCAGGGATATGCCACAATCTCTCTTATGGGCAATGCTCAGGTAAGAGAGGAGAGTCTCATCAAATAGGTGATGCACCCAGAGGTATGTCACGATGCCTTCTGTGAACTCGATCCAGGCAGAAGATTCACATCAACATCAACTTGGTGCTAAGCCCAGCAACGTGTCACAATCCCTTCTGTGTAAAGGGACCAGGCAGGAGAAGAGAATCACATCACCTGGCTGATGAGCACAGAGATATATCACAATGCCCCTGTAAGGCAGGGCCCAGGCAGGGGAGTTACATCGCCTGAGTAGTGGACCCAGCAATATAACACAGTGTCCCATATGGGCAGTGCACAAGCCGGAGAGTCACATAACCTGGATGCGAGGCCAAGCTATATATAACAACGCTTCCTGAGGGCAGCGCCAAGGCAGAAGAGGAGACTCACATCACCTGGGTGTAAGGTCTAGCGATATGTCAAAATACTCACTGTGGGCAGTGCCAAGGAAGGAGAATAGAGTTACACCCTCAATGTGCTGGATCCAGCAATATGTTAATATCCCATCTGTGGGCTGGGTCCATGCGAGATCATCAAGTCACTCAGGTGCTAGGCACCGGAAATTTCACAATGGAAGCTGCAGAATGGTCCAGGAATTAGATTAACAATCCCACAGCTGTCTCAGTTGTAGGCATGACATTCAACACCTCCTGTATGTTGGGTCTAAGCCCACGAATAATCATCTCAACACCAGACTGGATTTGCGCATGAGAGCCTCAATTCCTCTGCAGACTGACCTGTGTTCCCGTGAGAGGATGACAATAGTTACTGTTGGCTGGGTGTGCATATGAGTGTCACAATCTCACCTGTGTGCTCGGCCCAGTTAGCACTCTCTGTGTACTACCCAATGGCCCTATACAGTATGCATGAGAGTTGTAATCAGCTTTGAGACCTTCCTAATCGTAGGGACCCATGATCATACTTGTAGCATTAAGCCCAAGGATGAGAGTCAACATCATTACAATTAACTCGGTCAGGATAGGAGACTCATCCCTTGCCTATAAGCTGGGTTTAGAAACGAGCCACCATTTCAACTCTGGTTGAATGTTTATATATGAACACGGGCCTAGCACCAATGTGATGTGAGTCTTTGGCCTAGACACTTCAAGCAGGAGGCAATGTGACATATCTCTGGGTCTATCAACTATTTGATGTGACCTTCCTTTTTTACCTGAGCTTTCCCTATAAAAGAGATGTGACATATGTCTAGACCCAGCACCTGGGTGATGTGGCTCTTCTTTATTGACTGAGCCCTGTGTATTTTGGGTATTCTGACATATCCCTGTACCTAACTTCTGGAAGATAAGAAGATCCAGCATGGGCCCTGCCTAAAAAGTCTCTTGTGACAAATTTCTACATGAATCACCTTGGAGATTTGACTCTTCTCTCTTACCTGAGCTTTGCCCATAAGAGAGATTGTTACGTACCTCTGCAGCAAGCACCTAAATGCCGTGACTCTTCTTTCTTGCCTGGGTCATGCCCGCAGATGAAAGGTGGCTTATCGCTGTGTCCAGCACACCGGTTATGTGATTATGCTGCCTGATCTCTTCTCACAGGAGCCGTTGTGACTAATCCCTGGGCCCAGAAACTATTTAATATGACTCTCCTCAATGACCTTAACTTTGTGCATGGGATAAATTGTGACATACCTCTGGATCCAGCACCTAGGTGATGCAACTCTCCTTTTCTGCATGGGCTATGCTTACAAGAAGGAGGCCGACTTATTGCTGTGTTGACAACTGATGTGATACCTCTGTTCTTGTCTTCTTAGATTTTAAGAATTTAAACAAGAGACACCAAGAAAAAAAGTACAGCATAATTTATTGGAAAAGAAAATATTTGAAAATTAAGTGCAGAATACAGTATACCCTGAGAGAGATATTCCAGGGCGGACTGCTCATAAGAGTGAGACAGCGTGGATTGTCGCTGGAGAAACCCCTTTATGGCAGTTTTACATTATTATTAATAAGGAGGAGGGAAGAGGAGTTGCTAGTAAGCATGTTATCTGTGGTATTCTGGGTGCATATGCGCAGTAGCTGTACATGATTGTTCATATGTTGCATGTCTCGTTAGCATCTTATATTTCCACCCAGGAGTGTATTTCTGTTTGTTTGTTTGTTTGTTTGAGACAGAGTCTCGCCGTGTTGCCCAAGCTGGTGTGCAGTGGTGTGATCTCTGCTCACTGCAACCTCTGCCTCCTGAGTTCAAGCCATGCTCGTGCCTCTGCCTCCTGAGTATCTGGGATTACAGGCATTCACCATCATACCCTGCTAATTTTTGTATTTTTCATTTAGACGGGGTTTCACTATGTTGGCCAGTCTAGTCTCAAGCTTCTAGTTTGAAGTGATCCATCTTCCTCAGCCTCCCAAAGTGCTGGGAGTACAGGTATAAGCCACCGTGCCTGGCTAGGGGGTGCATTTTTTGCTATTAAAATAAGCAAAATTTAAGTTTGAGGGCGGGTAATATCAAAATACACATGCTCTCTAGAACAGAAAGTCCTTAATGAGGATAGCTTTGCTCGAATAAGCGCAATTACAATGCGAATGCTAAGGCTTATTGTTTTGGCTGTACAGTCACCACGGTTTCTGTATCCCGAGATCATGGTCATTTTCTGGACTATCTAGTCTGCCTCAATTTCCCCCTAAGAGACTTTAGGGCAATAACCATATTGGAGGTTGAGGGGTTAGACCAATTTTTCTGGAGCTGTTTCCTGCTGAGTGGGTGTTACTTCTGCCTAGCCTGGGCCTTAAAGTTTCTTCCTGTGTGATCTAACAGGGTGTAAACCATGTCGTTCGTGGAACCAGTGGGAAGATGTTGGCAGCCAAAGATTGAAAGCCTTGCAAACCATCATGCAAACATGGAGCTGCCACAAGCAAGATAGCAGGAAATCAGTTAACATTTTAAACAAAATTGGAACAAAAGTAAAAGTTGAAAATATAATAATGACTGGTACTATTAAAGAGAGCAAGGCAGGCAATGGACATCACTTTCATGTTCCCATGGAAGTTCCTAGAGATTCAATTTTGTCTGCCTGGGTGATGATATTATTAATATTTTCTTGGACTAAACCAGACTGATTGATCTCAAAAAACAGCATTCTTCTTTTAGATATAAACATGTTCCTCTTTGCCTGGCTGGGAGAAGATCCCAGGCTCTTTGGTTTTGTTGGACTACAGTGGCCATGGAGTCCAGATGTTGTTGAAGTCTATTGAGGCCCTCTACTCCCTGTTGGGGACACACTGAGATTTTCTGAGATACTTTATACTGGATTCCCAAGGATCCAACTTATGGTGACCTTTGTGCTGCAAAAGAATTCTGCTTTAAAATGGTGAAAGCAGCAAAAGTTTTAAATCTTTTCTATTTTTCGCAAATAAGAAAAAGTTTTGTGCAGCTGAGTTGGCAGCAGTCATTGGGTCCATTTATGGATGGTGAAGTTGAACGGTGGTCAAAGTTAGAGACTGAAAGGCTTCAGTAACGCGCTGAAGTTGTCTGAGAGCCATCAGAGCTGTTGCTTACGTTGGATTAGATCATTTATTGAGAAGAGAACAAGCACTCTGATGGTCCTCTCTCCATTTGAGACTTTCTGTAAGCGGATCAAATTCTCTGGCCCTGCATGGTGTGAAGCTCCACTGTGAGTAACTGCAGCTGGACTGGTCTCTATTGTAACTGGCAAAGGCTGATAGAGGAGCATAAGGAGGAGATGAAACAAGCTTAGATTCTACAGAAGACTCTGATAGTGTGGGGACGCTGGGGATTCTAAAGCAGGTGTAGGCCTCTGAGGGCCCCTATCTGGAGCTGGTATTGGGCTGTAGGGTCTGAGGTCCCTTGCCCATAAAACAAATGATCTTCTAATGGTTCTGAGGGGCTTTGTGGCTTATTAGGCTTTAGCCCACAGGTGCTGCATAGAGCTGGGTTTTGTTGTCGGGCCAGAAAGTCTTGCATATAGGATACTTCAGACCATTTTCCCTGATTACTACAGAAAAGATCTAGCTGTATGATGGTGTTAAATTTCACAGTCTCATTCTCCAGCCATGTTTTGTCAGCTAATCTGTATGCAGGCTAAATAGTTTTACAAAAGAAGATAATTGTTTTTTTGCTTCATTTAGCCAAAAGCTGTTTCAATTTTTAAATATACATCCCAGGTGTGTTTCAGTGACAGTAGAGGAAGTGATTCCCATGGTGCCGAAAGAATCCTGCAAACGACAGAACATGTGCTAAAGTCCAGGAGGCTGTGGGCAGCCCCATGGGCCAAGTGGAACCACCAAGTTGTCCAACTCATCCCCTTGAAACCCCATTAACTGAAGCTCTAGGAGGTCATAGGCATTTACCATGCACTGTCCTAGCTCTCACCAGCGCTGGACATCTCCAGCCCTGCCGAGATGACCCCCACTGCTCGCTGGGGAGCAGATGTCTGGCTGACAAGCCTTTCCCTAATTCAGTGGTTTGCCATTTATGATGCCCAATTATAACACCTGCAATGCTCAGATTCAAACCCTATGACTGGGCATATACACGACTGTGCATCTTTTGTTCAGCAAAGAAAACCTGTTGAAGAACAATTTCAAGGAGCTGGGAAATGCATAAAGCCTGAAGGGACAGGGTTTCCCCAGAACTTTAGTGAAACAGCGCTGGAAGAACCAGCGGTAGTTAACCAGGTAGTCTGGAAGTGGCACAGTATTCACGGCAAGTAAAGGGAAAGTGAAATCAGTGAAGCGGACAGACCTCTCTCCGGGCCATGGCAAAAGAAATGTTGATGGCTGATGTAACACCTTGATTCTTATTTTCTTAGTTTAAAAGAATTTAAACAAGAAACACACAGCAAAAGAAGTACAGCATAGAGTAATTTATTGCACACAAAAAAAGAAAGGACTACTTTGAAAATTAAGTGCAGAACAGACGGTACATTCTGAGAAAGAGATTCCAGGGCAGTCTGCTCATAAGAGTGAGACAGCATTAATTGTTACTGGAGAAACCCTCCTTCTGGGGGTTTTGCACGATTATTCATAAGAAGGTGGAAAGAAGTGTTAGTGTAAGCATGTTTTGAGTGGTCTTCTGGGTGCACATGTGCACTAACTGTACATATTTGTGCATACATTGCATGTCTCATTAGCACCTTAAGTCTCCACCTAGGAATGTGTTTTTACTATTAAAATGAGCAAAAGTTCAGTTTGAGGACAGATAAAATCAAAATGCACATGCTCTCTAGAAGTAAAAGTCCCTACTGAAGATAGCGGGTTTCAAACGAGCTCAAGTGCTCCACATCTTAAATGTCGCTCCAACAAAGCTGGAACACTATCTGCTCCTGAGGGATCAGGTCCCATTTGTGTTTCTGAGACACTGGCAAGTCAGGCGTGACTTGAGATGAGATCGATGATTTCAAGTGTAAAATGCCTAAATAGTCAGCAGCTTCAGGTTTCATTTTGGAGCTTGTCCACTTAAATGGGTTGATGAAAATGGCTCACAAGACTGATGCCTCGGAAATGGGGTTTTCTCCTTTGCTGTTAGCAGATTTTGTGCAACCCAATAATTAACCTTCCTGATGCCTCAACTTTCACATTCGTGAAAAAGGCGCCATTGAGAGTGACATTTCCAGGAAGGCACAGACCTTGTCACCCCCTACAGAATTCTGAAGCTGTTCATAAGCAGGCCACATGGAAGATTTCTCTCAAAAGCTGTTGAGCATGAGCCCTGGCTAGAGAAAAAAGAGGGCCGCGGCACAATGGACAGTGTCTCAGACATCAGGACAGTTTCCACAGCAGTTTAGGAAAGAAGGCAGCGCCCTGGGCTGCAGAAGGCGCAATGCTCTGGAAAGAACCCTGGGTGCAGCTGAAAGAGGAACTTGAGAAGGATAGGGCCAATCAGTTGAGGACAACCCGCCCGATTTGGGCAAAGGTAAGGTGCCTACGTAGGGTAATACCCTCCTCAATGCTCAGCGCAGACCTGTCCTCTAGGTCCACCTATGTACTCATTCTCCTTGGCAAAGAGTCGGCATAGCATAAGAACTCAGCAGTGCTTTGGACACCGGGAAGTCCACACCGCTCTGCCCCTCCCTCCAGGGCTATGCACCCCGGATCCCAGTACATGCTGTGATTATAGTTCTGAAGCCTACCAACAAACAGGCTGAGAGCAGTTAACAGACTACAGCTCCCAGCATATTAGGTGGGGCGTGTACCACTCTGCCCCTTCTTCCAGGACTGTACCTCACCCCAGAGACTGGCACATGCTGGGATCGTAGTCCTGTAGCCCTTTGACCAAAGGGCTGGGAGTGTTTATGAGAATACATCTCCCAGCAAGCCGAGGGAGACGCACACAGCCCCGCCTCTTTCTCCACTGACGGGCCGTGTCTCTGACCCCAGTGCATAATGGGATGGTAGTCCTGCAGCCCGGTGATGAGAGGTCTGGGAGTATTTATGAGACTGCAACTCCCACCAAGCCCAGAGAGGCGTGCACAACCCTGCCTCTTCCTCCAGTGACGCGCACTTTCCTTGCGCCCGGTCCATGCTAGGATTGTAGCGCTGCAGCCCAGTGACCAAAGGGCTGGGAGTGTTTATGAGACTGCATCTCCCAGCAAGACCAGCGAGGCGTGCAGAGCCTCGCCCCTTTCTCCACTGATTAGCGCACTCTCCCTGATCCCGATGTATGCTGGGATTGTAGTGATGCAGTCCAGTGACCAAAGGGCTGGGAGTGTTTACGAGAATACGTATCCCAAAAAGCATAGCGAGAACAGCACAGGTCCACCTCTTCCTACAGTGACGCGCGTTGTCCCTGAGCAGGATTCATGCTGGGATTGTAGTCCTGAAGCCCTGTGACCAAAGGGCTGGGAGAAATAAAGAGACAACATCTCCCAGAAAGCCCAGCAAGGCGCTCACACCCCTTTCTCTTCCTCCAGTGAGGCGGACTGCCCCGGCGCCCCGTGCATGCTGGAATTGTAGTCCTACAGCGATGTGATGAAAGGGCTGGTAGTGTTTATGAGACTACCTCTCCCAGCATGCCCAGAGAGGTGCGCACAGACCTGCCTTTTCCTCCAGTGACTAGTGCACTCTCCCTGAGCCAGAGACATGCTGAAATTGTAGTGCTGCAGCCCTGTGACCAAAGGACTGGGGTAGTTATGAGACTGCATCTCCCTGCAAGCCCAGCGAGGCACACGCAGAGCTCCACGTCTTCCTCCAGTGATACACACTGTCCATGAACCCGCTGCATGCTGGCATTGTAGTCCTGCAGCCCTGTGACCAAAGGGCCAATAGACTACATCTCCCAGAAGACCTAGGGAGACGCACACAGCTCCGCATCTTTTCTCCGTGACGCATACTGCTTTGATCCCGATGCATCCTGGGATTGTAGTCCTGCAGCGTTGTGACAAAAGGTCTGAGAGTCTTTATGAAACAACATCTCCCAGCAAACGCGGCGAGGTGCGCACAACCTGCCCCTCTTTCTGCAGTGATGTGGACTCTCCGTGAGCCCCGTGCATGCTGGGATTGTAGTCTTATAGCACTGTGACCATAGGGCAGGGAGAGGCCATGAGACTACATCTCCCAGGAAGCCCAGCAAGGCGCACACTGCCCTGCCTCTTTCTCCTTAGACTAGCGCACTGTCACTGAGCTGGGTGCATGCTAGGATTGTAGTCCTGCAGCCTTATGACCAAAGGGATGGGAGTGTTTATGAGGATACATCTCCCAGTACGCCCAGGAGGTGCACACAGCCCTGCCTCTTCCTGCAGTGACTAGCGCATTATCCCTGAGCTGGGTGCATGTTGGGGTTGCAGTCCTGGATCTCTGTGACCAAAGGGCTGGGAGCATTAATGAGACTACATCTCCCAAAAAAGCACAGCTAGAAGCGCAAAGCCCTACCTCTTCCTCCAGTGACGCGCGCTGTCCCTGAGTCCAGTGCATGCTGGGGCTGGAAGTGTAGTCCTTCAGCCCTGTGATGAAAGGGCTGGGTTTATGAGAATACAACTCCCAGCAAGCCTGGCGAGTAGCACACAACCCCGCGTCTTCCTCCACTGACGCACAATTTTCCTGAGCTCGGTGCTGGCTGGGATTGTAGTCTTCCGCCTCTTCCTCCAGTGACAGGCACTGTCTCTTAGCCAGGTGCATGCTGGGATTGTAGTCTTGCCGCCCTGTGACCAAAGGTTTGGGCATGTTTATGAGAATACATATCCCACCAAGTCCAGCGAGGCGTGCACAATCCCGCCTCATTCTCCAGTTACGCGCACTATCCTTGATCTTGGTGCATACTGGGATTGTAGTCCTGCTGCCCTGTAATGAAAAGTCTGGGTGTCTTTATGAAACTACATCTCCCAGGAAGCCAAACGAGGCGCTCAAAACTTTGTCTCTTCGCCCAGGCACATGCACTATCCCTGATCCCGGTGCATGATGGGAATGTAGTCCTGCAGCACTGTGACCAAAGGGCTGGGAGTGTTATGAGACTGCATCTCAGCAAGCAAAGCAAGGCCTACATAGCTCCGCCTTTTCCTCCAGTGAGGCGCACTGTTCATTAAGGAGTGTTCATGAGATTACATTTTCCTTCAAGCCCAGAGAGTCACGCACAGCTCTACCTCTTCCTCTGCCGGCGCGCACTGTCTCTGATTCCGGTGTATGCTGGAATTGCGGTGCTGCAGCCCTGTGACCAAAGGGCTGGGAGTCTTTATAAGACTACATCTCCCAGCAAGCACAAGAGGTGCTCACAGCCGCACACCACCCTCCCCGCCCCACTTTTCCTTCAGTGACCGTGCACTGTCCCGTGAACCTGGTGCATGCTGGAATTCTCCTGTTGTGGGATTCAGGAGGATGAGAGAGACCTCGGGTTGAAACAGGAGAATTTTTATTGAGTGCACTCAGTGTCAGGCCTCTGAGCCTAAGCTAAGCCATCATATCTTCTGTGACCTGCACGTACACATCCAGATGGCCGGTTCTTGTTTTAACTGATGACATTCCACCACAAAAGAAGTGAAAATGGCCTGTTCCTGCCTTAACTGATGACATTGTCTTGTGAAATTCCTTCTCCTGGCTCATCCTGGCTCAAAAGCTCCCCCACTGTGTACCTTGTGACCCCCCACTCCTGCCCGCCAGAGAACAACCCCCCTTTTTCCTTTACCTACCCAAATCCTATAAAATGGCCCCACCCCTATGTACGTTTGCTGACTCTCTTTTCGGACTCAGCCTGACTGCACCCAGGTGATTAAAAGCTTTTATTGCTTACACGAAGCCTGTTTGGTGGTCTCTTCACACGGACGCGCATGAAACTGAGGACAAGCTAACTCACGTCAAAAAGACTGGGCCCGGAACAAAGACAGAACCTGACTTTTATACACACTTCACAAAAGGAGGTGGGCTAGCTTGAAGCAAGCTTACAGTGGCGTGAAAGCAGGGATACAGAGGCAGGACAGACAGGATTGCACATGACCATTGCCAAGCAACCCACACGTCCATTTTGTAGGTTTCCCTGGGCATGGGCTTATCCTATAACCCTCACTATGGTGACCAAACAGCTGTAGTTCAGCCTACTCAGGCTTCTCATGACTTACATCGTACTTCTTAGATAAAACAGAATACTTGAAGTCACTGGTTACAGAGAACAATAATCTATAAACTCATTCCGTAAAAAAAGGAAATTTGTTTTTCTTTTCCGTATGTTGGGGGAAAATTGGGAGAGACTCCAGGGCACATTAGATAATATTATCAAGACTTTTCCTGGTTCTGGGCTGTGCCTGTTGATGCCTCTGGGACAAGTCAGCCCAATACAAGAAAATTTGTTTCTCTTTCTTTTTAATTTTATTTTTCTTTAATTTCCCTCCTCAGTCCCAGAGCCCTGTGACCAAAACACTGGGAGTGTATGTCAGGCCTCTGAGACCAAGCCAAGCCATCGCATCCCCTGTGACTTGCACGTATACGCCCAGATGGCCTGAAGTAACTGAAGAATCACAAAAGAAGTGAATATGCCCTGCCCCACCTTAACTGATGACATTCCACCACAAAAGAAGTGTAAATGGCCGGTCCTTGCCTTAACTGATGACATTACCTTGTGAGAGTCCTTTTCCTGGCTCATCCTGGCTCAAAAAGCACCCCCACTGAGCACCTTGCGACCCCCACTCCTGCCCACCAGAGAACAAACTCCCTTTGACTATAATTTTCCTTTACCTACCCAAATCCTATAAAACGGCTCCAGCCTTATCTCCCTTCGCTGACTCTCTTTTCGGACTCAGCCCGCCTGCACCCAGGTGAAATAAACAGCCATGTTGCTCACACACAGCCTGTTTGGCAGTCTCTTCACACGGACACGCACGAAAGTGTACAGTTACACTTCTGTTCACTTGTCATGAGACTGTTTTCTTTTACCCCCATGAACGTACTTACCAAAGCTTCTTTCAAATCTTATCTAGTGATTACAGCATCTTGCACATCTTGAGAATAGGTTCTATTGTCTGCTTTTTATCTTGTGAATCGATTACACTTTCATGCTTCTTCACGCATCTCATGAATTTTTAAATTGTGTGATAGGAACTACAGGGACTCTGGATTCTGTTGTATTTCTTTGAAAATTATTATTTTAAGAGGGAGTTAATTTGAATAGATTCAAACCCCAATCCTTATCTCTTCCACAGTGGCATAGATAAAATCTTCATTCAGTCTTCTAAACAGTGTGCCTCTCTATATAGCAAAATATAGTATTTTTTTAAGCTTTATTATTGTTATCTGTGAAATAGTTATTCAACGAACTAGTCTACTTCATTATTACTGGAAGCCAGAACCTCAGTTGTGTTCACTTTCTGGATTTTATATAAGTGAAATTATATAATATGTATACTTTTACATCTACTTTCTTCTAGGCAACTTTATATTTATGATATTAATTCTTGCTATTGCAGATAGCTATAGTTTGTTTATTTAAAAAATATTTTTTACATTTTGGCAAAGTATACATAAAATTAACCATTTTAACTATTTTAAGTGTTCAGCTCAGAGAAATTAACTACACTCACATTGTTTTGCAACTATTATTCCCATTCATAAGGATCTTTTTTCAACTTCCAAACCAAAATTCAATACACATTAAATAACAGCTCCCTGTTACTCCCCCTCCAGCTCCTAGGAACCACTCTTCTACGTGGGTTTCCAGAATTTAACTACTTTAAGTATCTCATAAGTGGAATGATACAGTATTTGTCCTTTTATGACTGGCTCATGTCACTTTGCACAATGTCCTTAAGGTTCATGCATGACGTACCATGTGTCAGAATTTCCTTATTTTTCATAACTCAATAATATCCCACTGTATGTATAAATCACATTTTATCTATTTATTCATTAATGATAATTCGAACAACACAGGTAATTCAAAAACCTTTTGAGTGATGTGAGTAATGCTGCTATGAGCTTAGGTGTACGTGTATTATTTTGTGTCTTCGCTTTCACATCTTTTGCAATATACCAAGATGTGAAATTGCTGGATCATATGGTGATTTTGAGTGTAAATTATTTCGTTACTATGGTGTTGTTTTATAGCAGCTGCAGCATTTTACATTTCCACCAACAGTGTACAAGGGTTCTAACTGCTCCACTTCCTCACCAACACTTGTGATTTTCTGTTTTTTTTTTTCTTTTGGTACTAGTTATGCTGATGTGTATTAGGTGATATGTCATTTGGGGTTAGATTTTCATTTTACTAATGAAAATGAAAAGGTTTTGTTGAGTACCTTTTCATGGGCTTATAAGCCACTTCACATAATTTTTAGAGAAATATCTATTTAGGTATTTTGCCCATATTTTAAACAAGTAGTTTGTTTTATTATTGCTGAACTGTTCTTTGTATATTCTGGATAGACTCCTCTTTATCTATTTTTCTTTTGTTTCTTGCGTTTTTGGTGTCCTGTTAAAAAAAATCACTGCCAAATCCAGCCTTATGTCATGTTTTACCTACATTTTATACTAAGAATTTTGTAGTTTTAGCTCTTACATTTAGGTCTTTGATCCAGTTAGTTAATTTTTTCTTATAGTAGAAGTTAAGGGCCCAGCTTCACTCTTTTACATGTGGGCACCCAATTTCCCCAGCACTAATTGTTGTAAAGGCAGTTCATTTCCCATAAAAATCATTTGACCTTATATATGAGGGTTTATTTATATGGGCTTTCTATATTACTCCATTAGTCTCTTTGTAGCATGCTATTTTGGAATTTTGTAGTAAGTCTTGAAATCATTAAGTGTGACTTCTCTAACTTTGGTATTTTTTTTCAAAATTATTTTTGCAATTTAAAGATCTTTGAGATTCCCCATAAACTTAAAAATTGATTTTTTAATATCTACACAAAAGTAATTGGCATTTTACTTCTTGGTTACTTCTTAACTACTTTATTCTTTTGATACTATTGTAAATTGAATTGTTTTCAGAGTTTTCTTCTCAGATTATTCATGTTACTACATAAAATGCAGTTTGTTTTTGTGTGTTGATTATGTATGCTACTACTCAGCTGAATTTATTAGTTGTAATATTTTTTGTGTGGAATCTTAAAGATTTTCCAAATATAAGAATATATTTTCTGTACACACTTTGATGCAGTTTATTTCATTGTCTTTTTTAATTTCTCTGAATGAAACTTCTAATACAGTGTTGAATAAAAGTGGCTGGCAAGAGCAGATATTCACTCTGTCTTCTGAGCTTAGAGGAAATACTTTTGATCTATTCCTCTGGAATATGTTGTTTGCTGTGGGTTTTTATATGTGAATTTTACAATGCTGGTTTCCTTTTATTCCTAATTTATTGTTTTTATTATAAAATATTTTGAATTTTGTAAAATACGTTATCTGTATTAATGAGAGAATACTTTTTAAAAATTTTGACAATGTGGAATATGCATTGATTAATTTTCATATGCTTAAACTTTTGTTAAGAAAGGCTAGCTAAGTGAACCAGTGAGACTGGAAAAAGAATAAAGAAATCTATACTGGTTGTGATCAATTATTTGTAAACACCACTGCACTGAAACCACCCATATGCTGAAACTTCCTTTCATTCCAATAATAAACTCCCCTTGGTCATGTGGTGTAATCTTGCTAGTATGCTGCTGAATGTAGTTAGCTAGGATGTTGCTGACTAGTTTTGCATCCGTGTTCATAAGGCATATTAGTCTATGGGTTTTTGTAGTATCTCTGACTGGCTTCGGTATGAGCTAATGGTGGCTTCATGGAATAAGTTTGGAACTGCTCTCTTCAGGCTTTTGGTGGACTTTGGAAAGGATTTTTGTTCTATAAATGCTTGATCTAAATCACTAGTGAAGCCAACAAAATAAGGGCTTTTCTTTATGAAGAGGCTTTTAATTACTGATTCCATTTCCTTAGTAGTTTTGTATCTATTCAGATTTTGTATTTCTTTGTAATCAAGTCTTGTATACGTAGGAATCTGCCCACTTTATCTAGGTTTTCCAATTTATCATCCTATCATAGTTCACAGTACACTTTTTAAAACATTTTAATTCTTTGAATTAGTAGTAATGTCCCACTTTCATTTCTCATTTTAGTATGTGAATATGCTGTTAATTTTTTTTGCATGTAGCTGAAAGTTTGCCAATTGTTAATTTTTTGAAGAAGTGAGAATGAACTTTTGGTTTTTTGGAATTCTGTGGTTTGTATAATCTCCATTGCATTTATCTCTGCTAAAAGCTTTAATATTTTCTTCTTTGTCTTTGCTTTGCATCTAATTTGGTGTTATTTTTCTAATTTACTAGGTGATAAAGTTATTATTTATTTGAAATCTTTGTTCTTTTTAAACATATTTTAGCTGCAAACTTTACATCTTAGCACTCTTTTTGCTGTTTCCCTTAACTTTTGATGTGTTTTGTTTTCATTTTTCTTCCTCTGTAAGTATGTTCCTACTTCCTCTGTGATTTCTTCTTTTACTTATTTGTTGTTTAAGGGTATGTTGTTTAATTTATACAGTTTTGTAAACTTTCTAACGTTTCTTCTGTTATTGATTTAATTTGAGATCTATTATACAGCCCATCGTGGGGAATTCCCCATGTGCATTTGAGAAAAGTGTGTAGTCTCTTTTGTTGGATGGAGTATATTGTATATATCTGTTAGATCAATTTGGTTCATTGAGTTAGTCAAGTCCTCTATTTCCTAATTTATCATCTATCTCATTTTTCTATTCATTACTCAGAGTGGAGTATTAACATCTTCAACTATTATTTTAGAACCGCCTTTTTGCCCCTTTAATTCTGTCAACTTATGCTTTCTATATCTAAATGTTTTATTATTAGGTATGGGTTTAAACTATTTCTATCTTCCTGCCAAATGGACAATCTATGACTATATAATGTCTTGTTGTCTCTTTTAAGTTTTTAAGTCTATTTTGTCTGCTATTAACATAGTCATTCCCAGTCTCTTTTTCATACTATTGGTATAAAATAATTATTTTCTTCCTTTTTTTTTTATAACCCTCAAGTCCTGTGGAAGGCTAAGAGCAGCATTACTTAATTAAAAAAACAGACAAATCTTAAATCAATAGTTTAATATTTGTAAAAGCATTTAAATGGAAATGAGCTACGCAGTCTACCAGGAACAAAGGATATCAGTTGGCTCTAAGAATAATCATGTCAAAAAGCTCCAGGAGGAAAAGCTGCTGGGAATTAGGACTGTGATAACGGTCTTTGGGATCAAGAAGGAAATGGGGAATTGGGGATGCTCAGGATCAGGTACATACTTAGCAAAAGACCCAGAAAACCCTAAGCGCTCACCTCTGCATTTTAAACTCTGCACAAGTAGAAAGTAGAGGCACAAGGAGAGTTGTAACTTTATGCTGATTGGTAAAGGCATGCTCCAACACACATACATAGATCTCAGGTGAGAAAATCAGATATTTATGTTTAGTGAGAGTTAAAAAATCTGGAGTCTTACTTTCCAATTAAGGTTTAGTGAAAATATTTGGGGAGATTTGCATTGATCAATTCATCCTGAGGTCAAGAAAATCTTGATTTTGGCATTTGGAGCCTCCAGTAAAGGACTAGCCTCCTCCCAGAGGTGTTCTTTGGGCTTTTGGACTCAGTGACACACTACTGGTTACACTGATTTGAAAGTCAGCTAAGAGCTTGCTGCAGAACTCCTGCCAAACTCAGTTTCACCCATAGAGGGCTAGAGCATCCCCAACTGCTAGAGATTTTATGCCTCCTTCTATCCTCTGAAGCAAAGCTGCTGTCTCTGTGGGGCCCCCAATTTACTGAGCATTTCCTATATGACTGGTCCTGGTTCATAGATGAGTCAGGGAAGGTGAAACCTCATGATGTCCACTGTGCCGCTGTGGCTGTTTAATCTGTGCCAGTCATACAGAACCTGAAATGAGTGGTTGCTCCTCTCAAAGGTCAGAACTCAGGGTTTGTGGTAATTGCACATATTCTATCTGTTTGGTTATCTACAATGGAAACTGTAGACTGTCTGAATGTCTTTTGGGTTGCAAACCGGAAACAATATCAGATGCTGATCTAACTGGATCACTCATCTAGAAGTCCATGGTAAGGGTTTGTTTTCTAGAGAGTGACAACAATCAAGCTGCAGATTGAACCTAAATCTGTGTCTAACGCAGAGTCTAATACTGCAAGCCAGACTTGGGGTTGCTGGTGAAAGTTGGCCTATTTGTCTCATGGTTGAAAAATTCCTACACCATACCTAGCAGAATAACCAGAAGTGGACTTTTGGCCCACTTCTTGAGATATCAGTCACCACTCTTGACATCTTCAGCATAACAATATGCCGACTCCATCCATACCATGTGTCCCTTGAAGCTAATCTGTGCCATCTTTTAGGCTTTTGAGACCAACTGAGCTCTGACTTCGTGGCATTTTTCACCACACGTACTAAAACAAGCCAACTCTATGATGTTCCCTCCTTTTCCACACATGTTGGTTAGACAATTTGTTGATTAGGTATGGTTTATTTTCTCTTCCTGATTGCCTCCAAGATAAGGATGAAATGTTTGGGGGATCTAGGAATCTATTTCACAAACTTGGAATTTCGTGCTAATAATTCCTGGGTGAAATGTGACTTTCTTTCCCATAACTGCAATTCTAGGCAAGCCTGGCTTTTGTATCCTCTGAGTTGCATCTCAGCCTAGTAGCAGTTATGGGACTCCAACTTAGTTCCAGCTAAGTTTTATGTAAATATTCTTGTCTCTATTTTACCTGGCTCTAGTAGATAAAGTGTCTAGAAAAAAGTAGAGGGCGACTAGAATAAAGATGAGATTATAGGTACCGGAATGAGACACACTGATTCTGTGGAAGTAGTGGGAGAACAACCTGGAACCTGTGGTATGAACAACACAGACCTCGGAAGCTACGGGAAACGGTGGGACATTAACAACTTTTTTTCTTTCTGAACAACCCCTGGTGCAGCCCACAGAAAGGTCTGGAAATATATTAGTTAGATCAGACGGTAAGGCAGAGGCTGTGGATTCATCTCCTTTTGGCCCCCACATTACTCTTAAGAATCCCTTGAGACTATTCTATCTCTCCGTGATGTAGGCATGGAACTCTAGTGGGCAGTGTGCACTCTCGGTGCCCATAGTTCCAGGCCACAGTTTTTCAGATGATGGACAACAATTGCTTTTTCCTGAAGAGACTTAGTACCCTGTGGCTGAGCTTAAGCGGGACTCTAGACAGCATTGATTGCATTTTCTTCTTCCTCTATGAACTGGGATTTCTCCTTCTGTTTTTCTACTGCTTAGAGGTGAATCTGTATTTGTCAATATTTAGGTAAATCAGAGACATAAATCAGGTAAGGAACCCTAGACACTGCTTCTAGGCTAGCTGGACTCTTGCCTATTTCCCTTCTCACTTTATGAGATCAATTATATTGGCACAGGTTGATACCCTTAGATAGTGTCTCTCAGGAGCAATTAGAGAAGCATACTTCTAGAGAAGCTGGTAGGACAGGGCAGGACGGCCAATGAGGATCAAAGTTTCTGTCCAAATTTTTGAGCCTAGCTGTGTGTGGCCGACGAATCCAGGAAATATCCCAGATCCCTGGAAGGGATTGTTAAGAGAGGATCCATTAGATTAGAATGCTAGGGTGGGTGTACATCCGTCGCCTTCTGAGTGGGATTTTCAGGGTTAAGTCTGTGGTAGGGCTGCAGAGAAATGCTATCCTGGGAAAGCCTCTGATCGAGTGCAACATAGGTGGCTCCAGCACAAGGAGAAGTCCTCTATTTGAGGAACATTATACGTGTGTGGATGTGTCTGTGTTCTTCCTCAGCAGAGCCCCACTGACTGAATGATTGAGAATTATGAGTAAAGAGCCCTATATTATTTTGAATTTAGTAAATATTGGAAGAGAAACAAACAATATTATCTACTTTCAAATTGAATAACAGCATGAGCAATTTCCAGGAAAATGTCACAGGAGGAAAGTCCAGGGCCTTGCTCATCCCTGGAAACCTTGAAAATCCTGATGCAACCTGTAGGGTTAAACTTATCAACACTTAATTTTTTGCCATATAGATTTATCTTTATAAAAAATATTTTCATTGGACCTTTATTTTGATATATGCCATGAAGAATAAATCATTTATTTCCTTTGTGATAAGAACATCACATTTTTACACCTCATGTATAAATGATGCCATCACCCATGTACTTTTTATTGCTATGGCCTGAATGTTTATGTCCCCTTTCAAATTCATATGTGTATAATTTTAGGCGTGAGGCCTTTGGGAAAGTGGTGAAGCCAAGAGTTCTTCATCTTCATGAATGGAATCAGTGCTCTTTCAAAGGAAGTTAAAGGGAATGCCCTTGTCCCGTGTGCGAGATGGTACCATCTATGGGGAATAGGGCTCTCACCATATACTAAATTTGCTGCTGCCTTGATCTTGCACTTTCCAGACTCCATAACTGTGAAAAATACATTTCTCTTATTTATCCTTTACCCAGTCTAAGGTATTTTGTTATAACAGCCAAGATGCACTATGACACTTTCTTAGGCACTTTGGTTTATTTCTGAATTTTTAGTTTCAGTGATCCATGAGTTTTTTAATCAATCAAGATTTTACACAGGGCTTGCCAGTGTTTTTTTTTTTTTTTTTTCAGAGTTTTCTTGTCTATTCTTGTTTGCGTTTTCATCTATATAATATTTTATAGTAACGTGTACTTGCAATATTTAATGTTACCTGTATAGGAACAAAATTGAATTTATAAATAACTTTAAGGACAATTGATGTTGATAATATTGAGTTTTTCTGCCTAAGAATATGATACAAATTGTCTATTTGCTTATGTCTACATTCATATATTTCATAAACTTTCTGTGTTTTTTCCATATTCCGTAGACACTTTTGTAATATTTATTCATAGTTTATTCTGCTAAAAAGTAATTTGAGACACAATGAAATTGCAAAGTGTTTATTTGAGTAACAGCAATTGATAAATTATAAAATATCAGACGGAAAGATATTGAGTGCTTCATTGACAGTGTGAGAAGCAAGTATTTATTTGAAAAATGTAGAAACAAAGAAATCATTTGATTGGTGGTAGCACAACTTTTTTTATTGTTTTGTGTTTGTCTGTTTACCTTGTTGGACAGTTTCTATTTATATAAGGTTGTTGGCTACTTCTGATTGGTTGAGCTTCATTTCTCTTTTTTAAATATGCAGCTACAAGAAATAATTTGTTTTGTTTGTATTTGCAAATCAAGCAAGGTTGAGATCACTTATGAGACCTAACTAATTTTGTCTGCTCTGAGATTATTGAGACATGATCTCCATTTTAATTTCCTTTAACAAATTTTCTGTACTTTTACTTTCCATCCAAACTGTAACTTATAAATTATTATTGTTATACATATGTTGGCCCATGTTGTGTATGCTTTGAAGACATGTCCTGCATTCAAACTCATCTGTATTATGTTATTATTGAATTTGCCCCATTTATCGGAATTATAAACTGCAATCCCCCAACTACAAGAGGTATGAGCTCTGATGAGATAAGAGTAAAGATGAATCAGAAGTGAAAACAGTCCTCCAACCCACACATGCAGTAAAAACAAATTTCACATGAATACAATGAGTAATTATCTAAAATTTAAAGTACCCTGAAAACATTAATGTTTATCTCATTATTATGTAATATGGAAATTACAAGACAAAAAAATCCAAAGACTTACTGTTTAAGTATAATTGAAGCTTTTTATATGATGAAGTGGTCCATAATTTAAATGTAAAAAGCCAATAGGAAATATATGAAATAAAATAAAATTATATGTAAAAGTGACAAAGCCTGTATTAGATTTAACAATATCTTACAATAAAATAAGTTGAAACCTACAAAATGGAAGAAAGTTTAAAATTAGGCAGATATTATCAGCCCAGTGAAGAATAAATACATATGTCAATAAGCATTTAATGTATTTTGTCTTAGATTTTATATGAAATAATAAAAAGTAAGCAAACCAATAGCATGGTAGTTTCACCCTGATTGATTCAAACAGAAAAAATATTAACATTTCTCCATTAGAAGTTGGATTCATGGATTGGACTCATGCTGCATTCAAGGCACTTTAGCCAGGATCCAACACTCATTGCCAAGAGTCAGCAGGCTAGAAGTTTGCTTTTAAGATGTTCCCCGGCCTGTGACCAAGACACTTTTTCCTGACTACTTCTTCAACTCTGACATAGGTTTTGCTGATATAAATGCAAACCCGGCTCTATACCTACCAAGTATCTACTTGGCTAGAGCTGCAAATGGAGCATTTAGGCACTAGGCAAGAGCTCTTCCCACGTTTCCAAGCAGACTTTCTAGAATTTCCCAAAAATACTGACATTGTCTTTCAGACCACATCTCCCAAAGAGAATCAGAGAGGCAGTCTGGAAGCCATTTAGAATCTCCAGCCTCCAACCTAGTAACAACGGACTTGGATAAAAAGATGCAACCTACTGACCTCAAAGACACCAGCCCAGATTCTGGGCATTGAATTCATGCCTCCCCATGAAAGATCTCAACTGAGTCATATCAAAGCCCACACTCTTCTTCAACGTTCACCTTCCAGACACGCTCCAAAACAGCCCCTCAGAATTGTCTTGAGATGAAACAAAAGGTAATGAAGGTACCGGTTTGGAATGCCTGCCTCATTCCTCACTCCTGAAAAGTCTACACCTGCTGGTTAGAACTCTCATACCTTAGGGAGCCCGGGCTCTCAGAGTGCATCCTCTAAAAGGACCTCCTGGCCTTTCCCTCCTTGGAGGAGAGTGCCCAAGAATAATAGGGAATACAAGGCCTCCACTCTCACATGACTTGATTGACTGATGAACTGATGTCGGAGGAGGAAACATATGTAGGGAACAGCCTGGGTCTTGTGAATCCCTGTTTCCCCAAGTATGATGCCTGTGCAAATGGAGGGAGAATCCTCAAGTATTATTGGGTGGTAGACAGACACTGCCTAATAAAATTAAGTAAATGTAAGGTGACTTGAAGGGGAATTTATCATATGTCATATACAAAATTTTAGTTGGTCAACTTTATTTAAAAACAGTCACAATTTGTAAGGGCATTCAAATATAATTTTAATAGGGAGCTATGAAAATTATCTGCACTTGCTATGTAAATGATTGAGTTAGGGGTAACTATCTGAAGTTCATGAGCTTGATATCTGCTACTTAATTTCATAAGACATTTACTTGCAAATGGTTGCCATTTTTGCTCTCACTATATGAAAATTTTTTCTTGCAAAGAGCATTCCTATGAAAGAAAAACTAAAAATTTTGCCAATTTCGGCTATTAAAACGATAAAACTGGTTTGTTTGTTATTCTTAACCAAATGCTCTTACAGATGACACATAGTACCCATGCTTTGATTGTTTTTTGTTTTTTTTTTCACCTTAGGTCAATTGCCTTTCATTTTATTCATCAAACTGTATTTACTGTAGATGGACATTGCAGTTGTCATGTGCCCTATGGATTTGTACTTTGTTAGAAATAAGAATTCTCAGGCCGAGTATATTGGCTTACGCCTGTAATCCCAGCAATTTGGGTAGCTGAAGCAGGTGGATCACCTGAGGACAGGAGTTCAAGACTAGCCTGGTCAACATGGTGAAACCCCATCTCTCTACTATTTACAGTTCACATTGTACCTTGCAATGAATATACATTTTATCCAAAAAGCCTAAAAAATAATGAAATTGGGGTGGGAATGGCTGGAAGTATAGGTGAAACAAAAATGACACATGACTAGTAGCTGTTAAAGCTGGGTGACTGGTCTGTTATCCTTTTTTTTGTATTGTGTATACATTTTTAATGTTCTGTAATAAAACACTTGTAGAAAATGACAAAGTTTATCTACTCTTAGCTCTTAAGGTCTTGGTTACCTTTGGGAAGGGGAAAGTGTCAAGGGCATGAGCAAATCTGATTCTTACATACACAAGTGTATTTATTTAGTAATAATTCATCAAGCATTCCATAAATATTTTGTTCCTATATTGCTGTATGCATGTTATTCATCAATAAATATTTAAATAGTACATATTTGCATAACAATCCTAAATTAATATTTTAGAATAATAGTAATGTTTTGTTTTGTTTTAAAGTGGGGCGTGTTCACTCAGGACATCATCAGGTGTATATTAATGTTCCAAGATATTTATTTACATTTTAACTTTTGGAAGAGTCCCCTAGGTCTTTTAATTTTTACCTCAGTACAGTAAGTAGCATGGTTTTAACTTTTTGGAATGCAGCTTTGTTTTCAGAAAGGTTCTCCCCGAAGAATGATGCTCACCCAGGCCAGCGCACACAGCACAGTGACCCGTGCACAGGATGCACTGAGCACACACGGCACTGGGTGAACCAGGAACAGAAGGAGAAGCCAGCCTGGGTCTGCAAAATATACTTTGCAGGAAAAGCAAGTAAAATTGAAAGGTCACAATTCAGCAGCATATGTTTTTACATTCATGTGAGAAATCATTTCTAACAAAAGCTGCTCATTAAAGCCATGGTTTTCTGGCTTGCCTACACATTGTAATCACCTGCACAACTTTCAACCGTATTTTTTTCAGATCCAGCTCCAAGGATTCTGATTGAGTTGTGCGGTTACAACTTGGGTTTAAGGGATTTTGAAAGTTTTCCTCCCCGCAGGTGATTCTCTTGTGCCAGGGGTAAGAAGCGCTGGATAGGGGTGAGGGATGCTTTAGCTGTGAGAGATAGCCATGTACACTTCAGGATTTGCCCCATCACATATCTGGAGTTCGGGGTCTTAGAAAATATTCTTGCCCTGTTAAAAATTAAAGGATGGCTTCAATACATACTTAGCTAGTTGGCTACGTTGCAGAAAAAGAAAATGCCTTTCCAGAGATCAGTTTTTTGAGTCAGAGTTTTGTTCTGTCAGTGAGGCTGGAGTGCAGTGGTGTGATCATGGCTCACTGCAGCCTTGACCTCCCAGGCTCAGGTGATCCTCCAGCTCCAGCCTTCTGAGTAGCTGGGACTGAAGTCATACACCAGGCATGGCTAATTTTTCAATTTTTTTTTTTTTTTTTGTGGAGATGGCTTTCTCTATGCTGCCTGGGCTAGTCTCAAACTCCTGGCCTCAAATGATCCTCCTACATCAGTCTCCCAAAGAGTTCAACCTACAGGCACAGGCAAGCATGCCTGGTGTATTTATTAAAATGTAGCTACTAGAATATTTAAAATTCACATGTGCCTCACATATTATTTCTTAGAGAATTGCCTCATTTTTGAAATCTCAGGCTGCCTGCTCTAAAACCTGGGTGTGCCAGGAAAGTAAAAAATCTGAAATTTTAAAATAATTGTCATTATATTGCTTCCATGTATGAATAACACATATATATTTTTCATAAATACAAATAATCTTACACACAAATGAAAATGCAAGTATTTTACATGCAGGGCCAGTGTCCAGTGCATGAAGGAAGCCCTGCCAGAAAAGGATCCAGGAAAAACCTATAATTCTTGCTTAATTCAATCCAGTGTCAAATCACATATGTCACTGAGGGGGCGTGGTGGGGAATTGAACTATATCCAATCATGGGTTCTGGAGTGCAAATTATCTAATCAGGTGCACAGCTGGAGAAGAATGGACAGCTTTTTGGATCTAGGGATGCCTTTGCCTGTCTCTCCACTCAGAGCTCAGGACACTAGAGCCACCTCAACGCAATCGCCTGTTTTTTAGTTGTTTTAACACTCCAAAAGAGAATTAGTTTTCTCATGCATTTTCCAAATGTGTGGCAAGAAGAGCCTCAAATCTACCACCCTGTTACCCCAGCCTAACTCTGGCTTGCAGTCAGAGTTTAAATTTCCAGTTCTTTCCTGACACTTACCAACACTAACTAACCTTGTGTAACTCACAACATTATCAACTGTTCTTTATTGTACATTTTAGACACAGTATTTTAATTCTGCATTTTTTCAAAAAGCAGTGGATGACACTTAAAAAAATATTTTTCATTTGTAAACATTTTACAGGACATGAAAGCAGATAATAATCCCCTGACAATCCACAGTAAAAAAAAAGAAAAGAAAAGAAAAGAAAATATTTGTGCCCCTTTCTTTAATCTTCCCTTGGCACAGACACCTCATCAGAATGTCTTTGGGTTGAGGTTTCATTTCGGAAACCTCACAGGGCAATACATCCTCAGCCATCCTGTGTTATTTTCTTGGTTTTGGGTTTCAAAACTGCTTGAGAATCCCCAAGATACCAACACTGGCCATGACTCTTGAAGTGTCTAGTAAATAGCATCCCTTGTGTCATCTCCTCTCAGGGAACAGCCCAAAGTATGGGAATGCAGCCTCTTTTTGGAGTGGTTGGATGCACTATACCTGGAAGGAATCTCCAGGTATACCTTTGCGTTAAAAGCAAACCCCTTAGGACATTAAGAATTTCTTACCCCAATGCTTAGTTTCCATTCCTTAGAGACACACTGCAGGCCAGGCAACTGGATGCTGATATTGAGGAAAAAATGTCCTCAGATTGGTGAAGGGAGAGAAAATATTTCAAAGGACAAAGAAATCCAACCTAGTGAGGCAGTGCAAAAACCTGCAAAGTAAAATGCACCTCAGAGACACAGTGGAGCAGGGTGTAGCAGCTCCTGGGAGGACGCTCATGACCCACTTCACTGAACCAGATGGGAGCAGGGAAAATATCCCAAGTAATAGAATGGCTTGACTTGACCCTTGGGTCAGATATGTCTGTGCTTCAATCAGCATTGTCACCTTCTAATTTTGTCACCTTGAAAATATGATTGTATTTATTTTAACTTCACTTTTCATTAACTGAAAATTATGTTTTATCAGTAGAGCTTCAAAGGTATGAGAATATTTATAAAGCACATTAAGTTGGTGAATTTTGAATAAAATTAAGTAGTAATATATTTCATTTGTTAAAAATTGTTACTTACCTATTTCTTCAGCAGAATGAGTGTAGCGTGTCTCCCAGGTCTGTTTTTTATTTGTTTGAGAGGTGATTTCAAGCAGAATCTCACAGCTTACTGTTGGAAATGCTATCAGTTGTAAAGATAGGGATAGCCTCTCTTCCACTACGGTGGTAGGAATTGAATACATATCTGCAAGCACATGAGGTAGATTAATTGTCAAATTACATAAATTTATCACATAAGTTATTCTTTTTTTCAAAACAGAGAACTTGTGAAAGTGAATAACTCTATTCCATATGCTGCCATCTGGGTGTTTGAGGGTAATGTTAAGTTTTAGGAGCTGGGACTTTGCACCTCCTGAAGTGTTCACATATGATTAATTGTTTACTAAATGATTTGTTATGAACATAATTAAATTACATGTTTATTTTCTGAAAGGGATAGATACTTTGGCTTTTCTTGATGAATTATAAGATATAAGCCCCTTAAAATGTTTTTATTTTATTTTATTCTGTTATTTTTTAGATGTAGTTTCACTCTTGTTGCCCAGGCTGGCGTGCAATGGCAAGACATCTGCTCACTGTAAACTCCACCTCCTGGGTTCAAGCGAATCTCCTGCCTCGGCCTCCCGAGTAGCTGGGATTACAGGCATACAACACCACACCTGGCTAATTTTGTATTTTTAGTAGAGACGGGGTTTCTTCATGTTGGTCAGGCTGGTCTCAAACTCCTGATCTCAGGTCATCTGCCCGCCTAGGCCTCCCAAAATGCAGGGATTACAGGCATGAGTCACCATGCCTGGCTGTAATTTCCTCTCTTTTATACCTTAGATTTGAATAATTTTTGCTGGATTCTTCAAACATGAAGTATTTTTTGAATTGAAAACTAACTGAATGACTAACTGGTAAGTGGAAAGAGCCTTTGTCACTGCCAGAAGATATAGAGCCTTGGTAAGCTGGAAGTTCACAGGCAGATGCAGTTGAGGTTGAGATAGAAGAAATGTTGGGAGATTCTTCTTAGAATGGAATTGTTATTGTCCTCAAACTGTTTCTAGACTTGGTCTAAGAAGTTACCTAAGAAGTATTGGAACAAAGAAAAAGTACAAATGATTAGATCTTTGAGGATCTCAAAGGTTAGGTGGAAAAGGGCCTTATTTCATAGGGAGGAGAAAACAAGTTTACAAAGAAGGTTGGAAAGGAAGCACAGGATGGAGGGTAGCAAAATCAGATCCCAGATAAGAATGTTTCACCTTGAAGTCAGCCTGTTCTTAGGAGGGGTATGTATAAATAAGGGTTGTAGGTTTGCTGAAGCTGTGGGTGAGTCAAAGTTCAGGGGCTGGTTGGAAGAAGAGAAACAAGCAAAGTTTCTGTAAAGAGTATGTTATTTTGACCACTGAAGACTAAATTACTGAATGGTTGTTCATTTTTAAAAATGGGAATTTGCAATTTGTGTCCATTTTTGTGATAGGTTAAAAAAACAGCAGGGAGCATCCTCAAAGTCATCAGGGGAAGCACGTTTCTCTTCACTAAGCTGTTCTTTGAGAATGCAAAGAATGGGGGAATTTCTTTAAATATAGCTATTTCCAGGATTACCTTCACCTACAACTGTTCCTTGCCCTAGACATCTCTTCCATTTGGCTGTTTCTGAGTTACATTTTTATAATAAAGTAGTGAATATAATTACAGTTATTTGTTGAGGTTTTCTTTTTAGTAATTCTATCAAATTATTTAACTTGAAAAGGGGTTTATGCTAGTCTTAGATTTATAGGAGGTAGCTCAGAAGTGTAGATGGGCTGCAGGGATGTGTAACTCTCCTCTACAGTGAGACAGGTGATGTGGGACTGAGCCCTGAATTTCTGGGGTCTATGCAAACTCTAAGTTGTGTCAGAATTAAATTTTGGGGCAACAAATGGGTGTTGGAGAATCAGTGGGTTTTCAGGGAACTTTCTACATTTAGGATCAAAAGCATTGTAAAAAGAAAGACAATGTGGGGGCCTCTGCTGGAGAGAGACTCCAGGTGTCTCGGGGAAGGTAGGCTCTGCTCTGCACACAGGCTGCTACACCATGCACTGCCCTGTGGTTCCACGCATCCTCCCATGGTAAAAAGGACCGACGACTCTGAGGGAAGAAGTTCTGAGAACAGATGCCTTCTACCCTCCTGCCAACCTGAGGCCACCACATGTTTTTCACCCACTGAACATATGCACCACATGTTGATGTGGTCAAGCCCCTCCCAGCACAGGGCTTCAGCATCAAGATTATTGCCCATGCTACCTATCCTCATAGACTTTCCCACCAAAAACCCACACATGTGCCTAAAAGACCCCTGGCATATGCTGTACCTCAGACACGGAATCTGCAGGGGCAACCTGGTTTTTTCACCATCCCAGATTTCTGTGCCACCTGATCATAATCTCGTCTTCCTGCATGGACATAAAAATAAGTCAGAGCAAAGTTTCACCTGGGTCAGTATCTGTAGCATGAACCAGTCCTTCCACCAACCCTGTACTGTCTCCCAATTGTGGGTTCTTAATAACACCTTCCCCTCTTTTACCTTTTAGTTCACCTCAAACCTTTTTTTTACGTGCACTCAGTGTGTCCAAGCCACCCCTTAGTTGCCTGAATCCAGCACCTACTAAAATCCAGATGTCCAGTAGTTCAAGACCATGGGCCTAGACCATGTTTTTACAGAAGGAAATACAAATTAGAAATGAGAGGCTCTATTCTCCCATTTGAAAATTTAAAAAGATATTTTTTCTTTTCCCTTTTCTTAAACAATGTAATTTAGAAAACTTTTTTTATTAATTTTTTGAGACGGAATCTTACTCTTTTGCTTAGTCTGAAGTGAAATGGCATAATCATAGCTCACTATAACCTTAACTTCTTGGGTTTGAGCAGTCCTCCTGCGTCAACCTCTTAATTACTTAGGACTATAGGCATGCACCTCCAGGCCTGGCTAACTTTATTTATTTATTTATTTTTTCAAGACAGTGTCTTGCTCTGTGGGCCAGGCTAGAGTGTAGTGGCATGATCTTGGCTCAATGCAACCTCCGCCTCCCAGGTTCAAGCAATTCTCTTGCTTCAACCTTTTGAGTAGCTGGCATTACAGGCGCACAGCACTATGCCTGGCTAATTTTTTATTGTTATTATTTTTAGGAGAGAAAGGGTTTCACCATTTTGGCCAGGCTGGTCTCGAACCCCTGACCTCATTATCCACCTGCTTCCGACTCCCAAAGTGCTGGTATTACAAGCGTGAACCACCATGCCCAGCCATATTTATTTTATTTATTTTTTTATGGTGACAGAATTTCACCATGTTGCGTGTACTGGACTCAAACATTTGGCTTCAAGAGATCCTCCTGCCTTGGCCTCCCCAAATGTTGGGATTACAGGCATGAACCACCGTGCCTGGCCTGGAAAACTTTTATATGTATCTTTTTTTCTCTGCTTCTTTGAAATATAAGCAAATCATTTTAACAGCTAAATAAGCCTTTTGCCACTCTTCATGATACAGAATTGTCTTTGTCTAAGACCTGGAAACTATTGTTTTGTTTTTTAATTTGGCAAAGATTTATTGATTTTTTATTTTCAGTCTTTTGAAGTAGGCACAGCTCAGTACAGTGGCTCATGTTTTTAATCCCAGTGCTTTGGGAGGCTGAGATGAGAGAATTGCTTGGGCCCAGGAGTTTGAGACCAGCCTGGGCAGCATAATGAGTCTCCTTCTTTATCAAAAATTAAAATCAACTAGCAGGGCATGGTGGCACAGGAGGCTGAGGTGAGAGAATCATTTGAGCCCAAGAGTTTGAAGCTGCAATGAGCCATGATCACAGCACTCTACCACTGTACTCCAGCTTGGGTAACAGACGGAGACCCTGTCTCTAAATAAATAAGTAAATAAAGAAAAGTGTTTTTCCATACATAAAAATAAGTAAATAAACAGATAAATAAAATAGACATGGATTTGCTGAGAATAAAGCTAATTACAAGATAACAGAAAAGTGAGCACCAAAGATGGGATTCACCCTAGCAAATGATTCCAGCCTATTAGGACACTCACAGAATTTTCCCTGCAGCATGACCGACTTGAAAGTAGAATGTCATCATGTCAGGCTGTACCAGCGTTGGAAGACTAAACACTGTGGGGAAGAACCTCCCTTATGGAATATTATCAACAGGTGAGAGCCCAGCTCCTGCCCTGATGGGCTACAGAAATCAGTTCCTGAGATAACACATTGCAGAAACATGCATAGAGTAGTTTAACCTTTTTGGTGTGTAACCCTTTCACCATTTTCCTGCGAAATCCTCCCTAGTAATAGTGTTAGCTTTTAAGTTTTGAGGGTCCGATAGGACTGAAGCTGCATGCTGCAGGAGATACCTGGGGCAGGAAACTAACACAAACTGCAGCCACAGGCATAAATACTCATGGTCTAATGTAGAGTGAAAACAATACAAAAGTCTTTACTGTTATTCGCACAAGTGTGTAAAGAGAGACTTTCCACATAACCAACTTGCCACTGAGACTAATGAAGGCCAGATTCCACTGCAACAAGACTATCAGTTACTAATGGGAAGGCCTTAGGACAAAGCCCAGAGATTTTTCATATTTGAGTCTGGGTCCTGGGTCTGTCCCGGTCTTCTCGGCTTTCTGTCTGTAGAGACCCCTATGTGGCTGCTCTCAGCACAGCCCAGTGCTGGCTGTGTTTGCTGGTTTAGTGCACCTGCTTTTTTTCCAAAAAGAGGGAGGAGTTGGCCACATCAAACTGAATGATGAAGCTCCTCATCAATCTGAATGCAGCTTTGTAAATGTGCCTAGAAACCACACAAAGAAAAGTCTGTGATCTGCCTTGCTTTGACCGTATGTGACACCTCCATTAGAAATTCTGCTTTTCTCTGCACTCCAGCCTGGGTAACAGAGTGAGATTTCATGATAAATAAAAAAGAAAGAGAGAGAGAAGGAAAGAAAGAAAGAGAGAGATGGAAAGAAAGAAAGAGAAAGAAAAAGAAAGAAAAAAGAAAGAAAGAAAGAAAGAAAGAAAAGAAAAGAGAAGAAAGGAAAAAAGAAAAGAAGAAAGGAAAAATGAAAAGAAAAGAAAAGAAATTCTGCTCTTCACATTAGGCACATAAGGAGAATCTGTATAAATCTCCATGAAGGAAGGAAACCAGAGGAGAAGTTAAAGTCTTGGAATTCACATCTGAGTACACAGATTCGTTCTCCAACCCTCTTCTTTTTATTCTGTCAGCTATGGCCTAGGTATGAACATGACAGGTACACAAGAGTTCCAACACCCGACAATCTACTTCAGTCCAAGAAGAGTGCCCTCCCTCTTGCTCCCCATCCAACTGATGGTACTAAGAAGTGGTGTGGGACTGCCCAGATGAGTTGACAAGAGAGGCTGGCGTGGAGGGGCCTGTCCTGGGCTGCCCTGTGTTATTTGTAGGTGCACCCGGCCAATAGCCAGGGACATCAGTGATCAGGGCTCAGTTGACATCTGTGTTATCAGATAAGACTTTTACCTTGAGCCTTTGTAAGGCTGAAACTCAGAAATTTCAGGGCACAATGAAAGAGCATCTCACTCTCTTGAGCAACCCTCACCAACAGAGGTGGATACAGAGCTGCCTCAAGAATGTGGATTCCTGGTTTCTTAACTGCTGTTGGGTTCTGACACCAAGAAAGTGTGTTAAACTCTTCAAGGTTCCATCTACTGGGCCCCATGTTTCTGTAAGACATACTGAAAGGCCCCCCTATGCTACTGATTGCTCAGTCTCCTCTTCCATGTCAACTCTTTATTTGTACACAATTATGCAAACACAACTTCCCTTAATTCCCTGGAAAGACCTAAATGCAACCTGGGTAACCCAGTAAAAGTCACTGTATTCAAGGCTTCCCCAGCCTCCTAACATGCACAGTGGTGATGATGCTAACATCTACTTCCTAGGGAATGTATTAGGTGTATATAAGATAAGACATAAAAATAATGATGTAGTGTCACCTGTAGATAATGCACACACTTAGAGATGGAAGCATTAGGAGAATAGGTGGGAGGTAGCATGGGCCACAACTCAAACAGTCCTGGTGTCTGGCAGGGTGATCTTGGGAATATCACTTCTCCACTGGGCCTCATTTTCATTCTGCTCCAGTATGAAGTTGAAATTAAATGTAGATACTGTCCTCTGGCATTCATATATTTTAGCTGTGCGTCCCCACCCAAAACTCATTGTGTATTATAACCCCTAGGTGTTAAGGGAAAACCTGAGGGGAGATGATTGGATTATGGGGACGGGTTCTCCTCATACTGTTCTTGTGATAGTGAGTTCTCACGAGATCTGATAGTTTCATAAGCATCTGGTACATCCCCTGCTCTCACTCACTTCACTTGTCAGCCACTGTAATTGGAAGGTTTCTGAGGTGCCCCCCCAATTATGTGGAACTGTGAGTCAATTAAACTTCTTTTCTTTATAAGTTACCCAGTCTCAGGTACTCCATCATTGCAGTATGAGAATGATCTAATACAGGAATTCAACTTTCTAGTGCTTTCTCTTTATATTTAGAATCATATCCATGTGCCTTATCACGTCTATGACAGAGGAAGTCTTCACAAAGTCTCCCAGTACTAGGTATTGAGTGACTCAGTTTTTTATTGAATAAAATGGAATATTTCCTGATGCCAGTACTATGGCCCTTCGGTTTTGAGGAAAATATCATCTTGTAGGTTGGCTAACAAGGAGAGAGGAGTTCAAATCAAATTTGTTTTGTCATACTGGCTTTAAGGCACTGATTAGAAAAGGCCTAATAGGTGGGTTCTGTAGGGGATTGCTGGAAGGAAAGTAGGAATATGGAAAGTCATGAGACATATACAGTCATCTCTTCTTGTTTCCTCACAGGTCACATACAAATTCAGGGAGAGTTAGTATGAAGCACACAATGGAAATTTGGGCTCCAACATCTGCAAACTGATGCTTTATGGACTTCAGTTGGCCATATTGGTTCCAACAATTTCAGCCAATGTTTAAAAAACTTATAGCAGTTAAAATTTTAGTGTTTCAACAAGCCATTTCCTATCTTTCATTCTGAAGATCGATTTTTTAAGTCTTTTTTTTTTTTTAACAGTATAGGGGGTACAAATTCAGCTTCTGTCCAATGAAATACAGAAAAGGATATCACTTTTGTATTAGTTCAGGCTGCTATACCAAAGAACCATAGATAGGCAGCATATAGACAACAGGACTTAATTTCTCATACCTCCAGAGGTTCAAATTTGAGATCAGGGTGTCAGCATGGTTGAGATCTGGTGATGACTCGCTTCTGAATTTCAGCCTGCACACTTCAGGTTTTACCCTCATTTTGCAGGAGGATGAGAGCCGTCTGCGGTTTCTTGTATAAAGCCAGTAATCTCTATTATGAGGGTCCCACCCTAAGGGGTTAATTACATTCTACCTCCTTATAGCCGGGGGTTACAATTTTAACACAAATATAGAAGAAAAATTATAGTAACTTTCAAGTTTTTTTTCTTTCTTTCTTTCTTTCTTTCTTTTTTTTTTTAGACACAGTTTCACTCTTGTATCCCAGGCTGGAGTGCAGTGGTGTGATCTCGGCTTATTGGAACCTTCGCCTCCCAGGTTCAATTGATTCTCCTGCCTCAGTCTCCCAAGTAGCTGGGATTACAGGCATACGCCACCACATCTGGCTCATTTTGTATTTTTAGAAGAGACGGTGGTTTCACCATTTTGTCCAGGTTGGTTTCAAACCCTTGACCTTAGGCGATCCACATGTCTCAGCATCCCAAAGTGCTGGGATTACAGTTGTGAGCCACCGCACCCTGTCAAGATTTTTTTAAAGCTCTAATTTTTCTCCTACTTGGTTTTTCTCGTTTGCGCCCTCGATCTTTCTCTCTGTCTCTTTTTGTGTAAACCTTTTTGTCTAATTCTGTCTATTGTATTCCTCAAACACAGGACGCAAGCTCCAATGCTATGAGATGCTCCATGTAGAGACCCACATAACAAAGGGTGAGGGGGTGCTCAGACGAGTAGAGAGAAAGAAAGTCAGGCTCTCTGTCCACACTAAACCCTGTCAATTTTCACATGAGTCAGCTTAAAGGCTCATGCTTTCCCAGTCCAGCTTCAGTTAAGACCACAGCCCCCAGTCTCATAAAAGACCTGAAGGCAGAGGTAGCCAGCTGAACTGTGTCCAGATTCTGGTCCACACAAATTATGAGATATTATATGTTGTTGAAAAGTGCTGAGTTTTAGGGCAATATTGTTCAGAAAGGAGCAGATATCTAACCTCATCTCCCAGGCCCTAGGATTCTCCACCCCTCTGCTTATCTCTTCCTCAGGCTCTCTGCAGCCAAACTAGTCCCTTTTTACCTCTGCCAAACTCACACCTATGAGTCTTTTCACTAAGGGTGGCTTCTCCCTGACACATGCTTGTGCAGATGCCTCCCTGCTGTCATCCTCATCATGGATTAAAAGTCACCTCAGTGAGGCCTGAGGTCCTCCCATGCAATAATTTTCCAGGTTTTCTTCTCAATAATCTACTTTATATTATAGTCCTTGCTCTTTTCTTTCACATATACTTGCTTTAGTGCTTTTGTCCAACGGTCCTCAGACTGTTTGGTCCTGGGTTGGGGGGTGCAGGCATGATGTAATAATTTTCTGTACCACATGTTGGACCCACCAGGGTAGCTGGCAAATGGTGAGTGCAAGGGAAAAAAGACTGGCTAAGTGATTATATGGGGGATCTCTAATATCCCTTCCTCTTTTGACCACATGATAATGTGGAGATCACTGATAACAACATGAGGTGTGTGACTCTTACTTGTTCCAGCTGCTCCAGCAAAGCTCAGTGGGCAGCAGAAACACAGCAGGCTGTAACCACCTCCTGGCCATCACTAAACCTACAGCCCCAAGCAGGAGCACTATGGAACAAATCTGATACCTTGATTTTTCTGTCCTCAAGGCACTGGTTCTTCAAGGTCCTAGGGGATAAAGTAGCAGGATCTGAAGGCCCCAAGTATAATGAGTGACCTAGGAATCCCGTTTTGCCCTCTCTTTGCCTCCAACTTTTGGGTTGTGCTATTTATCCATGAGATATCCTCCCCTTATCCAGTGAAATTATTTTCTACCACTTTCAAATGAGGACCTTAAGAACCCAACAGTAGCTGAGATTTTCCGTGGACGTCAGCCTCAGAGTCAAATGCTCTGGCACATTTAACTCTGTCTCATCTTCATCTACCCAAGATGCCTCTCAAGTGGCCATGCCTCCCTCTGATTTGAAAGATCTGCAGAGAGTGGGTGCATTTTTGCAGTCTCAGAGCAAGAATCCAGGCTGGCAGGCACTTATGAGTATGTGAAATCATCAACGTCACCCACTTCAGGCACCCTTATTTATGAGGAAGGAAACAGGCTTTCCTGTAGGGATTGTCTACATTACGCTGAGGTGGAGCATAGCTCATTTTACTTCCAGGTGCCCTCAGAGCTGGATGCAGAACCCCAGTCCTGTTATCTTGAAACTGACATGGAGAGGTTCCCATGTGAACAGAACCCTGAATCTGCTCATTTTCTGTGCTCCTGAATGTATAGCTACAGACTCTAATTTCGAAAACAAACCTGATAGGTGGGACGGAGCCAAGGCCTAGGAAGCTGGAGCCCTCTCTAATGCTCTGGAGCCTGCCCACCTCCTGAGATCTGGACCAGTCTCTGCCTCTTCTGGGGCCTCAGTTTCCCAAATGTAATGTAATGAGAAATTAAATGTAAAACTGCATAAACATATGCTCTGTGAGAATTTGGTGTCAGAGTTCTCAATACTGGATGATATTTTGGAGTGGGGTGGGTTTGGGAACCATGGTTTCTCAGGCCTCCTGTCATACCCAGTGCAGTAGGTGTAGAGCTCTGGACAGCCAGGTGTTCTTTCCTGAGCCAGCTGATTACAACACAATGGACCAAGGGCTCTGATCTTAAATATGGTTTCACAGGATACCCCACCTTCAGCCAGCACCTGCTCTGTGCTTCCCATATTTTGGGGAGCTGATGACAAACCCCATTATAGTGAGGAAGACCAAGAAACTAGACTTGTGGGCCTGGGGAAAAGAAAAAACACTTCTATTTCTCCCAAACTGTAGAATCTCTTGTCAAATATTTAATTTTGATTATATCTGAGCTTGATAATACATTCATGTGTTAACAGCTGCTTAAATTTATTTTTTCTGTGAAGTGTGGGATAATGTCTTTGCCATATTTTAAATCAAATTCTAAAAGCTCTCTTTAGAGTGGATAAGTGAGCATCTTTGTAATATGAACTTCACATATTTGTTGCCAGTTTGTTCTTTATGTTTTTGTTAAAATGTTTTGTTTTATTCTGATTTGGATGTCTTTTGCTGTTTTGCTTTGTGACTATTTATTACTACAGTGTAACTTCTCCTCTAATTGACTGACAGGTTTGTACATTCTCAATAAAATATTTTCATAAAATCTTTGTAAAAATTGTGTAGTCAATTTTACATTACATAAACATAAAACAGTCAAGACTATCATGATGAAAAAGAAAGATTGAGGGCTTAAAAAGTAAAATACAACACAGCTAAAGTAGTCTGTAAAGGGAAATTTACAGCACTAAATCCCCACAAGAGAAAGCAGAAAAATGTCTAAAATTGACACCGTAACTTCACAATTAAAAAAACTAGGGAAGCAAGAGCAAACAAATTCAAAAACTAGCAGAAGACAAGATTTAAGATCATAGCAGAACTGAAGGAGATAGAGACACAAAAAGCCCATCCAAAAAATCAATGAATCCAGGAGCTGGTTTTTTGAAAAGATCAAGAAAATAAATAAACTTCTAGCCAGACAAATAAGGAAGAAGAGAAGAATCAAATACATGCAATAGGAAATGATAAAGGGGATATAACCATTGATCCCACAGAAATAAAAAGTATCATTAGAGAATATTATAAATACCTCTTTGCAAATTAACTAGAAAATCTAGACGAAATGGATAAATTCCTGGTCACATATACTCTCCCAAGTGCAAACCAGTAAGAAGTCGAATCCCTGAATAGGCCAATAACAAGTTCTAAAATTGAGGCAGTAATTAGTAGCCTACCAACAAAAAGAAGTCCAGGACCAGACGGATTCACAGCCGAATTCTACCAAAGGTACAAAGAGGAGCTGGTACCATTCCTTCTGAAACTTTCAAACAATAGAAAAAGAGGTACTCCTCCCTAATTCATTTTATGTGGCCAGCATCATCCTGAAACTAAAACCTGGCAAAGGCACAACAGAAAAAGAAAATTTCAGGCCCGTATCCCTGATGAACATCGATGTGAAAATCCTCAATAAAATACTGGCAAACTGAATCCAGCAGCACATCAAAGAGCTTATCCACCACGATCTAGTCAGCTTAATCCCTGGGATACAAATCTGGTTCAACATATGCAAATCAATAAATAAAATCCATCACATAAACAGAACTAATGACAAAAACCACATGATTATCTCAATAGATGCAAAAAAGGCCTTCAATAAAATTCCACACCTCTTCATGGTAAAAACTCTCCATGAATTATGTATTGATGGAACCTATCTCAACACAATAAGAGTTATTTATGACAAATGCACAGATAATATCATACTGAATGGGCAAAAACTGGAAGCATTCCCTTTGAAAACCTGCACAAGACAAGAACACCCTTTCTCCCCACTCCTATTCATTATAGTATTGGAAGTTCTGGCAATCAGCCAAAGAAAGAAAGAAATAAAGCGTATTCAGATAGGAAGAGAGGAAGTCAAATTGTCTCTGTTTGCAGATGACATGATTGTATATCTAGAAAACCCTACCATCTCAGCCCAAAATTTCCTTAAATTGATAAGCAACTTCAGCAAAGTCTCAGGATACAAAATCAATGTTCAAAAATCACAAGCATTCCTATACGCAATAATAGGCAAACAGAGAGCCAAATCATGTGTTAACTCCCATTCACAGTTACTACAAAGGGAATAAAATACCTAGGAATCCAACTTAAAAATGATGTAAAGGACCTCTTCAAGGAGAACTACAAACCACTGCTCAAGGAAATGAAAGAGGACACAAACAAACAGAAAACAATCCATGCTCATGGATAGGAAGAATCAATATTGTGAAAATGGCCATACTGCCCAAAGTAATTTATAAATTCATTGCTATCCCCATCAAGCTCCCGTTGACTTTCTTCACAGAATTAGAAAAAAAACTACTTCAAATTTCATATGGAATCAAAAAAGATCTTGCATAGATAAGACAATACTATGCAAAAAGAACAAAGGTGGAGGCATCATGCTAGCCGTCTTCAAACTATACAAAAAGGCCACAGTAACCAAGACAGGATGGTACTCGTACCAAAACAGATATATTGACAAATGGAACAGAACAGAGGCCTCAGAAATAACACTCAATATCTAGAATCATCTGATATTTGATGAACCTGACAAAAACAAGTAATGGGGAAAGGATTCCCTATTTAATAAATGGTGTTGGAAAACTAGCTAGCCATATGCAAAAAACTGAAACTGGACTTCTTCCTTACTCGTTACACAAAACATAACTGAAGATGGATTAAAGACTTAAACATAAGACTTAAAACCATAAAAACCCCAGAAGAAAACCAAGGCAGTACCATTCAGGACATAGGCATGGGCAAAGACTTCATGACTAAAACACCAAAAACAATGGCAACAAAAGCCAAAATTGACAAACGAGATATAATTAAACTAAAGAGCTTCTGCACAACAAAAGAAACTATATCAGAGTGAACAGGCAACCTAAAGAATGGGAGAAAATTTCTGCAATCTATCCATCTGACAATGGGCTGATATGTAGAATCTACAAAGAACTTAAACAAATTTACAAGAAAAAAAGAAACAACAACATCGAAAATGGGCAAAGGATTTGAACAGACACTTCTCAAAAGGAGACATTTATGCAGCCAATAAACATATGAAAAAAAGGACATCATCACTGGTTATTAGACACATGCAAATCAAAAACACAATGAGAAACCATCCCACACCAGTTAGAATGGTGATCATTAAAAAAATCAGGAAACAACAAAGGATGTGGAAAAATAGGAAGACTTATACACTGTTGGTGAGAGTGTAAATTAGTTCAACCAGTGTGGAAGATAGTGTGGTGATTCCTCAAGGATCCACAATGAGAAATACCATTTGACCCAGCAATCCCATTACTGGGTATATACCCAAAGGATTATAAATTATTCTATTATAAAGATACATGCATACGTATGTTTATTATGGCACTGTTCACAAGAGCAAAAACTTTGAAACAAACCAAATGACCATCAATATAGACTGAATAAAGAAAACTTGGCATGTACACATCATGGAATACGATGCAGTCATAAAAAGGATGAGTTCATGTCCTTTGCAGGGACATGGATGAAGCTGGAAACCACCATTCTCAGCAAACTAACACAAGAGTAGAAAAGCTAACATCGCATGTTCTCACTCATAATAGGGAGTTAAACAAAGAGAACACAGGGACACAGGAAGGGGAACACCACACACTGGAGCCTGTCGGGAAGTGGGGGACTATGGGAGGGATAGCATTAGAAGAAATATTCCTGGCCTAGGCCATTATTTAGATTTTCCAAATTTTGTTTCAAAAACATGATATGTTTCAAAAATTGTTATTGGTATGTAATTATATAAATATATAGTTCAGAAAAAAGAATCAACATTAATTATGCTTTTTCCAAAATACTTTATGGTTTTGAGCTCTTCTAGCAGTGACATTTTTGCTGTAGGTAATTGCTGTATATCTGGTATATTCATCATAGCATCCTTTGTGCCGTTTACACTTATCCTTCAATTTCCCACTCTCCTTAAGTGTAAAAGTTCAAGGCCAGAGCTCCCATATCTTCCCAATATTACTTTTTGAAAAGAAGCTTCTATGTACTGTTTTCTCTGGGTCTTGATTGGATATATTGCTAAAAGAGCTGAAAAATAATAATTTTTTTAAAAATTCGGTGATGAGATTAAAGTAAATATATTTTATAAATCTAATGTACAAAATGAGGTCAGCTGAGAAGACAATGACAGTTGAAGCGGAACCTGAGATCCTGTTTCTCTCAATTGACATATGAACTTAACTACAATTGGGCGAGCAAAGCCAGTTGAGTTTGTAGCACCCCACATGAGAAAAAAGCCAACCATAACCAATTTAGAAGAAAATTTGGTCACATTTGTGCACTACAGAACAGCGCAGTTAGATAAAAATCTGTCCATTCCATGATTCTCCTTCGGGAAAGAAAAAAGAGTGAAATGCATATGCAAACTTCTGACTTACTGAGTCCTACCGGGGTTATCCAAAGACTGGAAATTGCTTCCTTTAACATTTAGTGTTGACGAGAATAGAGACAGAGTTTAAATGACAGCTTGGGTCAACCGAGAATAAAGATAAATGCTTCTTACAACAACAGAGACTGTAGTGCCTACAACAGTGACGAAGGGAAGAGACTAAAGGCTCCTAAGAGGAAACAGAGGTAAACCTTATTAACAAGAAAATACATACAGTAGTCCAAAGAAGACACATTTTGACAACAGATTGGAGAAGCTCCCAGTATGACTACTGTGGCTGAATGTTGTCAATTTTCCCATGTATAAAGCTCTTTCATAAAAGATAAAATAGGTAGTGGTTTCTTAATTGATCAAAACCTTAACAAAACTACAGTATGTAAAAGCAACCAGGAAATATAACCTAATCAAAGGAGAAAAATATATATTCAAGTGAAACTAAAGAAGTGGAGATCTAGGAATTATTTTTTTAACTTAAAATCATTTTATTTTCATTTACTTTTTCATTTTATGCACAGGATCTTACTTTATCTCCTGGGACAGAGTACACTGGTGGAATCACAGCTCACTGTAACCTCAAATTTCAGAAGTCAAGCAGTCATGCCACCTATGTCTCCTGAGTAAATATGACCACAGTTGTGCACGTTACCCCTCCTGTATAGTTTCTTTAAAAAAATTTGTACAAACAGTATGTTGCTGTGTTGCCTCAGCTGGTCTCAAACTCCTGGTCTCAGGCAATCTGACTGCTTCAGTCTGGAAGTGCTGGCACAAGCCATCATACCTGGAATTGTTTCTCTTTTAAGAAAAAAGAGCTTTAAATCATTAATAGTAAAATAAAACAAAGAAAGGTATTGAGTAACGATAAAGGGTTCAATTCAACAAGAAGACTTCACTATCCTAAATGTAGATGCACCCAACTTTGGGGAACATAGAGTTATACAACAAGTACAGCTAGACCTACAATAAGACTCAAGTAGACACACAATAATAGTTAGTAGGGGAATGCAACTCCCCACTAAGTGTTCGACAGATTATCTAGGCAGAAACTTAACAAAGAAATTCTGGAGTTTGATTCGACACTTGATCAATTGAAACTAACAGACATTTATAGTATATGCGACACATCATCTAAAGAAAGTAAATTCTTCTCATCTGCTCACAGAATATGACAGGCCACAATGGAACAAAGACAAAAATCAATACCAAGAAAATCTCACAAAATCACAGAATGATATTGAAATTAAACAACTTGCTCCTGAATGAATTTTGGATAAACAAAAAAATTAAGGCAGAAAATTAAAAAGATTTTGAAATAGAAGAGACACAATATAACAAAATGTCTGGGTTGTAGGAAGAGCTCTTTTAAGAGGAAAGTTGAGAGTGCTAAATACCTGCATCAAGAAGTTAGAATGATCTCAAACTAACAATTTAACTTCACACTTAGAGAAACTAGAAAAATAAAAACTAACTTACCCCAAAGCTAGCAGAATGGGAAAAATATTCATAACCTATGAACCTGACAAAATCTAATACTCAGAATATATAAGAAACTTAAAGAATTCACAAGGAAAATATTACCCCATGAAAAAGTGGGCAATAACAGACTCTGTTCAAAAGAACACATACAAGTGGCCAAATAACATGAAAAAAGCTTATCATCACTAACCATCAAGGAAATGTAAATAAAAACCACAATAAGACACCATCGTACACCAGTTAGAATGGCTTTTGTTAAAAAGTAAAATGATAATAGATGTTGATGAGGTTTTAGAGGGAAAAAACCACTTATACACTGTTAATAGGAATGTAAATTAGTTCAGCCACTGTGGAGAGCAGCTTGGAGATTTTCCAAATAACTGAGAGTTAAACTGTGATTCAACCCAGCAATTTCACCGCTGGGTATATACCCAAAAGAGAATAAACTATTCTACCAAAATAGCACATGCACTTGTTGGTTCATCACTACACTATTCATAAGAGGAAGGACGTGAATCAACCTACGTGCCTATTAAAGGTAATTTTTTATTTTTTTGAGATGTCGTGTCACTCTGTTGCCCAGGCTGGAGTGCAGTGGCACTATCTCAGCTCACTACAACCTCCACCTCCCAGGTTCAAGCAATTCTCCTGCCTCAGCCACCCGAGTAGCTGGGACTACAGGCGCATGTCAACAAGCCTGGCTAACTTTTGTATTTCCAGTAGAGACGGGGTTTCATTACGTTGTCCAGGATGGTCTCGATCTCCTGACCTCATGATCCACCCGCCTTGGCCTCCCACAGCACTGGGATTACAGGCATCAGCCACCATGTCCAGCCTATTGATGGTAAATTGAATTTAAAAAGTGTCACATGTACAGCAATACTACTTAGCAAAAACAAACAAAAAAAACCTCCTTTGCGCAACGTTAACACAACTAAAGGCCATTATACAAAGCAAATTAATGCAGAAATGGAAAATGAAAATACTGCATATTCTCACTTATAAATGGAAATTAACACTGGGTACACATGGATAGAAAAACAAAAATAATAGACAACTCTTAGAGGGTGGAGAGAGGGAGGGACCAAGAACTGAAAAACTGTCTACTTAGTACTATGCTCACTACTTGAGTGATGGAATTACTCATACTTCAAACCTCAGGATTATACAAAATACCCATGTAAAAAACCTGTGTAGGTACCTCCTAAATCTAAAATAAATTTGAAATTCTAAAAAGAGGTCTTACTCTCTCACCCAGACAGGAACACAATACCATGATTATAGCTCAATGCAGCCTCAAGTTCCTGGGGAACTCAAGGAATAATCTTACATCAGCCTCCAACTTCCTGAGACTACAGGAACATTCCACAATGCCTGACTAATCTGTGAAAATATTTTTTACCAATAGCTTCTCACAATATTGCCCAGGGGAGTCTCAAACTCCTGGCTTTAAGTAATTGATAGGGTTTGGCTCTGTGTCCCCAATCAAATCTCATCTTAAATGGTAATAATCCCCATATGTCCTGGGAGGGACCCTGTGGGAGGTAATAGAATCATGCGGGTGGGATTTTCCCGTGCTGTTCTCATGATAACAAATAAGTCTCATGTGATCTGATGGTTTTATAAGTGGAGGTTCCCTGAACAAAGTCTCTTGCTTGTTCCAATAAGGGTGAGACCTCCCTAACCATGTGAAACTGTGAGGCCATTAAACCTTTTTTCATGATAAATTACGTAGTCTTGTTTATGTCCTTATTATTAGCATGATAATGGATTAATACAGTAGTCCTCTTGCCTTAGCTTTCAAAGTAGCTGGAGTTACATGTACATGTCACTGTGCCTGGCTAAAACACCTAGCTTAAAGATGCTCAGTCAGCTAAAGAAGAATATAGAAAACTAAACAGGAAAGGAAAACAATGCATGAAGATAATGAGATTATCAAAGAAGTGATTAAAAGTGCAAAATAGAAACAACGTGTAGAGCTGAAAAGTAAAATACCTGAGTTTAGAGATTCACTAGAAGGTCCAACAACAGGTTTGATCTAGCAGGAAAAAATTCAGCAAGCCTCATAAGAAGTCACTTGAAATTATAGGGTGAGGAGGCTAAAAATAATTTAAAAAATTAAGAGAGCCTAAGGGACTTATAGGATACCATTAAGATGGCCAATATACTCATAATGGGAATTCTAAAATAAAAAGAAAAAAGAGAGCACCAAAGTTATTTCAAGAAACAAACAGTGACACAGAACTCAGAATTTGAGGGAGAAAATGACCTAAAATATAATGAAACTTTACCAACTCTAACTAATAACAACACAGGGAGACCCATGACAAGACACATTATAATCAGAGATTCAAAAGTTAAAACACCGAGAATCTTGAAGTCAGCAAGAAAAAAGTGACTTAGCATGTACAAGTTTACCCCTGCAGGATGACCAGCAGATGTCACAGCAAAAAAACTTGCAGGTAAGAGGTTGTAGGATGACATAGTCAAAGTGCTGAAAAAATTGCAAGTACCATCCAAGAACACTATGTCTACCAAAACTATCATTTCAAATGAATTAAAAAATAAAAATAAAGAATATTCAAGATCATCAAAAACTGTATAAATTTATACCCACTAGGCCTGTCTTAAAAATGCTAAATAGTCATTCACATTAAAAAATGAAATAATGATGACAGCAACATAAAATTATGTAAAATATGATGTTTTCTAATAGAGAAAATTATGTACACAATCATAATATTCTTTGTAATTATAATGAAGATGCACAGAATACTTTAATTCTGCTATATATTTGAGATAACAAAGACTTAAAAATGACTATAAATCTGTGCCAATAGATTCACAACACAAAATGATATAATTTGTGACATCAATAAAACACATAGGGAGCCATAAAGAGGCAGGGTTTTATATGCAATAGTAGTTATTCTTGGTAATATCTATAGTAACAACAAAGAAAATACCTACAGTTCTTAGGATTTTGAGACTAGTCTGGGCAACATGGCAAAACCCTGTCTCCATGCAAAATAACAACTGTTAGCCAGGAGTAGTTGTGCACATCTGTGGTCCCAGGTACTCAGAAGGCTGTGGTGGGAGGATTGTTTGAGTTGAGCCTGAGAGGCAGAGCTTGAGTAAGCAGAGATTGTGCCACTGCACTCCAGCCTGGGTGACAGAGCAAGACCCTGTCAAAAAAAAAAAAAAAAAAAAGGAAATACCTATAGTACACACACACAAAGACATACACACACAGAGAGTAGTGAGAAAAGAATTAAAACATGTCACTACAAAAATCAATAGTACACTAAGAAAGAGAACAAGAGAGAAAAATAGGAAAGAAATAGCTACAGGACCGGCCAGGGGCGGTGGCTCACGCTTGTAATCCGAGCAATTTGGGAGGCCGAGGTGGGTGGATCAACGAGGTCAGGAGATTGAGACCATCCTGGCTAACACGGTGAAACCACGTCTCTACCAAAAAAAAAAAAAAAAAAAAAAAAAATAGCCGGGCGTGGTGGCAGGCTCCTGCAATCCCAGCTGCTGGGGAATCTGAGACAGGAGAATGGCATGAACCGGGAGGCAGAGCTTACATTGAGCCAAGATCTCACCACTGCACTCCAACCTGGGCGACAGAGAGAGACTCCGTCTCAAAAAAAAAAAAAAAAAAAAAAAAAAAAGCTACAGTACCTAAAACAAAAAAGAAACAAAATGCAATACGAAATCATTCCCTTTTAGTAATTTTTTAATATAAATCAATTATGTCAATCAAAAACATACTTTCACTAAATAAATTCATGAAACAAGATTCAACTCTCGGCTTCCTACAAATAACCAAATTATGATCTGGAACACATATAACCTGTACATGAAAGAATAATAAAAAATATTAAATGCAAAATCAAATACTGTCATGGTAGACAAAATACATATTATATCAAAAACTTCCTCAAGAGACAAGAGGAAAAGGACAATAAAAACAACAACAATAAAAGCAACAACAATAAAGCAACATACAACAATAAAAGCAACAACATTAAAACAACATACAACAATAAAACAACAACAGTAACGTATGTGCCTTACATCACAGTTCCCAAACATATGAAGCAACATTTTACAGAATTGAAACATGAAGTAGCCAGCACCTGATAACAGTAAATGACTTTTATATCTGATTTTAGTAATGTAAATTAAAAAACAAACATAAGATGGACAATTAAACAGAGGATTTCAACAACACGATAGAAAAATTAGACCTAACAGTCACATTTACAACTCTCCACTCAACAGTAGAATCTGCAATACTTTCAATCACACATGCCACAATATTCCAGATAGACCACCTGTTAAGTTAAAAAACGAATCTTAGCAAATTTAAGCAGATGGAATTACAAAATTATTGCTAACTATGATACAATAGAACAAGAAGTTAAAAACACTAGCATGTCAAAGAATAAGTAAAAATTAAACAACAAATTCTCAAACACACTCTTGTTCAAGAGCTTATAGACTTAATATTGTTAACATGTCACTACTACCAAAAGTGGTTCACCGATTCAATGCTCTTTCTTTTCTTTTCTTTTCTTTCTTTTTATCTTGAGATGGGTTTTTGCTCTTGTTGCCCAGGGTGGAGTGCAATGGTGTGATCTCAGTTCACTGCAACCTCCACCTCCTGGGTTCAAGCTGTTCTCCTGCCTCAGCCTCCTGAGTAGCTGGGATTACAGGCAAGTGCCACCAAACCTGGCTAATTTTGTATTTTTAGTAGAGATGGGGTTTCTCCATGGCTGGTCTCGAACTCCTGACCTCAGGTGATCCACCTTCCTCAGCCTCCCAAAGTGCTGGGATTACAGGCATGAGCCACCACCCCTACCTGATTCAATATACTTTCTATCAAAATACCAATGAAACTTTTTGTAGAAGCTTTAAAATATTCTATAATTTTTATGGAATTTCAAGTGACTGCAAACAGCCAAATAATATTGGCAAAAAAATATAAAGATAGAGGCATCATACTTTCTAATTTCAAAACATACTATAAAGGTATAGTAATCAAAACAGTTTGGTACTGACATAAAGACAAATGAATGATGAAACAGATGAGAGAGTTCGGACATAAGACCTCATGGGTTTAGTAAACGTATTTTTAAAAACTGTTCCAAGAACTCACAATAAGGAAAGAACAGTCTCTTCAACAAACAGTATTGGGAATAATAAAAATTTACAAGGAAAAAATAACAAAGTTAGACCTTACCTTGCACCAATAAAAACATAAACTTAAGGCCGGGTGTGGTGGCTCACACCTGTAATCCCAGCACTTTGGGAGGCTGAGGCAAGTGAATCACAAGGTCAGGAGATCAAGACCATCCTAGCCAACATGGGGAAACAAAGTCTCTACTAAAAATACAAAGAAAAATTAGTTGGCGGTGGTGGCACATGCCTATAGTTCCAGCCACTCAGGAGGCTGAGGCAGGAGAGTCTCTGGAACCCGGGAGGCAAGAATTTCAGTGAGTGGAGATCACACCACTGTGCTTCAGCCTGGCGACAGAGAAAGACTCCACCTCATATAAAGAAATAAACTCAAAATAACTAATTTTGGTTAGTTATTAAAATGGAATTTTAAACTTTATTTTTCAGATATTTTGCTATCAGCATACAGAAAGCTGCTACTCTGTTGATTTTCTGCAATGTTACAGAATTTGTTTAGTAGTTCTATTAGGTTTTGGTGTAGTGTTTAGAGTTTTTCACATATAAGATTATTTTGTCCACAATCAGAGACCATTTGACTTCGTCCTTTCCTATTAGTATGAGTTTATTTCTACCTCTTGCATAATGTCCTTGGCTAGGACTTCCAGTACTATGTTGAATAAGAGGTCTGAAAGTGGGGATGATTACTCTTGTTCCAGATCTCAGAGAGAAAGCTTTCAGCTTTTCCTTATTCAGTATAATGTTAGCATTGCTTTGTCATAAATGGCCTTTATTGTGTTGAGGAACATAACTTCTATTCCTAATTTGTTGAGAGTTTTCATCATAATGAATGTTGCATTTCATCCAACGTTTCTTCTGCATAAGCAAAAGGTACAAAAATTAAAATACTTAATGTGATGGTTAATACTGGCTGTCAAATTGATTGGATTGGAGAATAGAAAGCATTGATCCTGGGTGTGTCTGTGAGGGTGTTGACAAACGAGATTAACATTTGAGTCAGTGGGCTGGGAAAGGGAGGCCCACTCTTAAATGGGTGAGCACCATCTAATCAGCTGCCAGTGAATATAAAGCAGGCAGGAAAACGTAAAAAGGAGAGACTGGCCTAAGCTCCCAGACTACATCTTTCTCCTGTGCTGGACACTTGCAGCCCTCAAACACCAGACTCCAAGTTCTTCAGCTTTGGGGCGTGGACCGCCTCTCCTTGCTCCTCAAACTTGCAGACAACCTATTGTGGGATCTCATGATCTCTCTAGGGAAGCCCAACTAATACACCTAGCAACAAACTTAACTAAAAAGGTAAAAGATCTCTACTCTGAAAACGACAAAACATGGATAAAAAATATAAAATACAAATGAATAAATGAAAAAATCTTGTGTTTATACACTGGAAGAATACTGTTAATATAGCTACCCAAAGTGATCTACAGACGTAAAGTGATTTTTATCAAAATATCAATGACATTTTTTCACAGAAATAGAAAAAATATTTTAAATTTATGTGGATCCACAAAAAACTCTGAATAGACAAATAACTTTGAGCAAAGTAAGCAAAGCTAAAGGCATCACTTTATCAAACTTAAAAACTTGCTACAAAGCTATAGTAACCAAAACAGCACTGTACTGGCATAAAAACAAACACATAGACTAATGTGCCCAATAAGCCCAGAAGTTAGTTTATGCACCTAAAGCCAACTGATTGTCAACAAAATTGCCAAGAACACACTTTAGGGAAAAGCTAATCTCTTCAATAAACGGTGCAGGGCCATTTAAATATTTAAATTCAGAAAAATTATACTAGACCCCAGTGCCTTGCCATATGTGATAATCAACTCAAACTAAAGACTTAAATGTAATGCTATCAATTATGAAGCTATTAGAGAAAAACTAAAAAATGCTTTATAACATTAGATGGGAAAAGGATTATTAAAATAACATGTCAAAACATAGGCAACAAAATCAAAAATAAGCAAACAACATTATGTCCAACTAAAATGCTTTTCCATATTAAAAAAAACTAAAAGATTGAAGAGACAGCTTAGGCAATAAAAGAAAATGCTTTCAGGCTATACATATGACAAAAGGCTAATATTCAGAATAAATAAGAAACTTTAAAATCTCAAAATAAAATACACTTATAATCTAATTTAAAAAATGCAAAAGATCTTAATAGATGTTTGTCAAAAAGTGATACAAAAATGGCTAACTGGAACATAAAAAGTTGTTCTACATTACTAATCACCAAGGAAATGAAAATCCAAACCACAATGAGGTACTGCCTCACTCCCATTTAGAATGGCTATAATAAAAAAAAATTAATAAAACAAGTACTAATGAGGATATAAAATGAGTGAATGTATACATTGTTGGTGGAATTGTAAATTAGTATGGCCACTATAGAAAATACTATGGAGGTTTCTGAAAGAAATTAAAAATAGATGTATTACATGATCCAGCGATTTTACTCCTGCATGTATATACAAAAGAAAGGATATCACTGTGTCAAAAAGATATTTGCATTTCCATGTTAGTTACAGAACTAGTTATAATAGCTTATATATAGAATCAATTCAAATGTACAGCAACAGATAAATGGATAAGGAAAATGTACTATATATGCCCAGTGAAATACTATTCAGCCATAAGAAAGGATAAAATTCTGTCAGTTAAAGGAGCATGGATGAACCTTGAACATACCATGTTAAGTAAAATAAGCCACATAGAGAAACACAAATACTTTATGATCTTATTATCCCACTCATTTGAGGAACCTGAAAAAAAGGGTTGATATAAGCAAAGAGTACAACAGGGGTTACCAGAGACTGAAGCAGGGAGATGGTAAAAGGTAGCTTCAAAAGTATTGTGTTACAATTAGATAGGAGAAATAAGTTTTTGTTTTTTGTTACACAGCAGAATAATAATAATTAATGAAAAGGTATCGCATATTACAAAATAGCTAAAAGAGACCAGTTGTGGTGGCACATTCCTGCCATCCATACATTTTGGGAGAATAAGGTAGGAGAATCACTTGAAGACAGAAGTTCAAGATGAGCCTGGACAACATAGTGTGACCCCGTCTCTATGAAAAATTAAAACATTATCCAGGCATGGAGGCAGCTTCCTGTAGTCTCAGCTAATTGGGAAGCTGAGGTTAGAAGATTGTTTGAGGTTACAGTGAGCTAGGATTGCACCACTGCACTCCAATCTGTGTGTTAGAGCAAGATCCTGTCTCTAAAAAAAGTTAATACATAAAGATATAAAAAATAGCTAGAAAAGAAGCTTTTGAATGTTCTCACCACAAAAATAACAAATGTATGAGGCAATAATTACACTAAGTACTCTGATTTTTATTGCTATACAACATATATACATAATTGTTTCCCCAAAATTTGTACAATTACATGTGTCAATTTTAAAAAATTAAGACTATAATGTAAAATCTATAGCTGTAAAATTCCTAGCACAATACAGAAGGGTGAAGCTTCATGACAATTGGTCTCGGCAATAATTTGGGGGATGTAACATCAACGGATCAGACAACAAAAGCAAGGGAATACACATGGTACTAAATCAGTGTGTGAAAAATATCCCAAACAGGCAAAGCAGAACATGGAATAGATACATGCACAATTATGTACACTGTAGCATTACTCACAAACATACTACCTGGAAGCAAATGTACCTTTAAGGATGAGTAGATTCAACAAACAGGGCATGTATATTCACTGGGATAGCATTCAGCCTTAAAAATAAGGAAATCTTGAAAAGTACTACAATAAGGACAAATCTCGAAAACATTCTGTTAAGTAAAACAAGACAGTCAAAAAGGAAAACTGTATAATTACACCTATGTAAAATATTTAGTCAAACTCAAAGAAACCAAGTGTTGTAGTCTCAGCAGTGCACCAAGATGTAACAGTCTCTCATAGTCTGAGATAGCATCGAAAGTTCTTTGTTCTACTTCTAAGGAGATTAAGGAGCGTGAACACAAAGGTGAGGTTAGACTGAAAGTTTGATAAGCAAGAGAAGAAAGCTCTTTGCCAGCAGAGATAGTTTCTGAATGGGGTGACCTCTGTGAGGCTGGGGTCCAAGGTTTTTATGGACTGGGAAAGGAAGAGAAGGAAATGTGCCTAGTTCACAGGCTGTCTTGAAAAAAGTGTGGCTCAGCTTGGCCCAGGACTTTGGCCCGGGACCAATCAGGAGCTGAAGGGATGATTCATAGATGCTATTTAGATTGGCCCAAGACTTATCAGAAGCTAAAGTGAAAGCTTGGCGCAGGAGCTTGTCCCGGGAGCAATCAGGGGCTGAAGTAATTATTCACAGAGGTCAGACTTACAGTTCAAGTAAAGGAGAGTGTCGACCGGAATGCACCAGGGCCCACTGCGCTTATGCCCACAAAAGGAGAAGAAACATTTTCCTGGGAGCCCACTGACTGCACAAAGTACAAAGGCGTTTCTTTTTTTCATTTTCTTTTCTTTAATTCTTTCATTTTTTTTTTGAGATGTACTTTCTTATCATTTATTTATTTATTTATTTATTTATTTTGAGACGTAGTTTTGCTCTTGTTGCCCAGGCTGGAGCGCAATGGTGTGATCTCGGCCCACAGCAAACTCCGCCACCTGGGTTTAAGTGATTCTCCTGCCTCAGCCACCCAAGTATCTGGGATTACAGGCATGAGGCACCACGCCCGGCTAATTTTGAATTTTTAGTAGAGACGGGGTTTCTCCATGTTGGTCATGCTGGTCTCGAACTCCTGACCTCAGGTGATCCGCCCACTTCTGCCTCCCAAATTGCTGGAATTACGGGCATAAGCCACCGTGCCTGGCCAAACAAAGGCATTTCTATGCCAGGTCGGTCTTGTTCCCTTATCTCAGTGAGCTGGAGGTTTGTACAAGTTTTTATCCAAATGGGCCAGAGGTTTTTCTGTCTGTGCAGCCATGGGCATGTCTCCAAGCACAACATCATGTGCTAGTTACCTTGTTAGTGTCTGCAGCTTGATTTTTTCCAGGATTCCTTTTATGTTATGCAGGGATGAGACACTGACCCAAGGGCCAGGGACTTTCCAGGGACCCTTCTCTTGCTATCTAACTAAAGCAAGCTAACTAACTTGTTTCACAATTAATTGAGTATTCACTTTTACTTTTGTAAGACAAAAATTATCTAAAACATATTGCAAAAAAAATAGAGCTATACTTACCACTTCTAAACCATATACTTAAAATGTTAGAAATGAAAATGGCATGTTTTTAACTACAATTAGAAATTTAGGACTACCTAAAAGGCACGGTTACAAAATCTTCAAACATCCCCTTCAAATAACAAAGGGTTCTTCTCACATAATTATTTAGATTTAAACTATAAGTTGATTGTAAATTTAAGATTATTTCCCTGACTACTCACCAAGATAGAATAAAATAATCACTAGAAATGAAGAAAAGAGGGAAATTTATAGCACTAATGTCCACATCAAAAAGCTAGAAAGGGCCGGTCATGGTGGCTCATGCCTGTAATTCCAGCACTTTGGGAGGCTGGGGTAGGCAGATCACTTGAGACCAGGTGTTCAGGACCATCCTGGCCAACAGCAAAACCATATCTCTACAAAAAAATACAAAAATTAGCTAGGTGTGGTGATTCACAACTGTAATCCCAGCTACTCAGGAGGCTGAGACAGCAGAAGTGACTTAAAACCGAGAAGTGGAGGTTGCAGTGAGCCGAGATTATGCCACTGTACTCCAGCCTGTGTGACAGAGTGAAACTGTCCCACAAGAAAAAAAAAAAATTAGAAAGATCTAAAGTTAACAGCCTAACATCTTGACTAAAAGAACAAGAAAACCAAGTGAAAACAAACCTGAAAGCTAGCAGAAAACAAGAAATAGCCAAGATCAGAGTAGAGCTGAAGGAGATAGAGACACTGAAAACTCTTCCAAAAAAAAAAAATAATAATAACTCAACCAATCCAGGAGCTGTTTTTATGAAAAAAAAAATTAATAAACTAGATGGAACACTAGCTAGGCAAATAAATAAGAAAAGAAAGAACAAAACACAAATAGAAATAATAAGGGAGATATCATCACTGATCCCATGGAAATAAGAACAACGATCAGAGAATACTATAAACACCTCTATGCTCATAAACCAGAAAATCTAGAAGAAATGGACAATTTCCTTGCAAAATAAACTCTCCACAAGACTGAACCCTGAATAGATCAATAATGTGTTCTGAAATTGAGGCAGTAAGAACTAGCCTACCAAGCAAGCTGAATTTGACTTGAGGTAAAGAGGAGATAGTACATTTTCTCCTAAAACTATCCAAAAAAAATTGAAGACAAAGAAGTTCTCTCTAACTCATTCTGTCAGGCCAGCATCATCCTGATACCAAAACCTAACATAGATACAACAACAACAACAACAACAACAACACATCATGCCAATGTCTTTGATGAACACTGTGCAAAAATCCTCAATAAAATACTGGCAAACCAAACCCAGCAGCACATTAAAAAGTGCATCCACCACAATGGAATTGGCTTTGTCCCCAGGATGCAAGATTGATTCAACATATGTAAATCAACAAATGTGACTCATCACATAAAGAAAACTAAATAAAAAAAACCACATGATTACCTCAATAGATGCAGAAAAAGCACCCAGTAAAATTCAACATTCCTTCACGTTTAAAATTCTCAATAAACTAGGAACTGAAGAAACATACCTCAAAATAATAAGAGCCATATACAACAAACCCACAGCCAATATCATACTGAATGTGCAAAGGCTGGAAACATTCCCCCTGAAAACCGGCACAAGAAAAGTATGCTCTCTCTCACCACTCCCATTACAACTCCCGTTCGGAAACCTTGTCCAGGAAAATCAGGCCAGAGGAAGAAATAAAGAGTATTCAAATAGAAAGAGAGGAAGTCAAATTATCTTTGTTTACAGATGACCTGACCCAATATCTAGAAAGCCTCTTCGTCTCAGCCCCAAAGCTTCTTAAGGTGATAAGCAACAGTAGCAAAATCTCAGGATATAAAATCAATGTGCAAAAGTAGCTAGCATTCCCATACACAAGCAACAGGCAAGCAGGGAGACAAATCATGAATGAACTTTCATTCACATTTGCTATAAAGAGAAAAAAATACCAAGGAATACAGCTCTGAAGGAAAGTGAAGGATATCTTCAAGGAGAACTACAAACAACTACTCAGAGGAATCAGAGTGGACACAAAAGAAATGGAGAAACGTTCCATGCTCATGGAGAGGAAGAATCATTACCACGAATATGAGCACATTGCCCTAAGTAATTTATAGATTCAATGCTGTTCCCATTGAACTACTGACATTCTTCAGATAATTAGAAAAAAAAAACTTTTTAAAATTCATATGGAACCAAAAAAGAGCCCAAATGGCCAAGCCAACCTTAAGAAAAAAAAAAAAGCTGAAAGGGTCATTGCCTAACTTCAAACTGTACTAGAAGAGTACAGTAACAAAAACAGCATGGTACTGGTATAGAAACAGACACATAGACAAATGAAACAAAATAGAGAGCATAGAAATAAAGCCAAAAACCTACAACAACCTGATCTTTGACAAAGTCAACAAAAACAAGGAATTAGGGAAAAGTCTCCCTATTCAATAAATGGTGCTAGGATAACTGGCTAGTCATGTGCAGAGAATTAAAACTGGAACCCTTCCTAACACCATAGACAAAAATTGACTCAAGATGGATTAAAGACTTGAATGTAAAACCCAAAACTATAAAAACCTTAGAAGAAAAAATCTAGATAATACCATTCAGGATATAGGCATGAGGAAGGATTTGATGACAAAAAGACCAAAAGAAATAGCAACAAAAGCAAAAATTGACTAATGGGGTCTAATTAAACTAAAGAGCTTCTGCAGAGCCAAAGAAGCTATCATCAGAGCAGAGAAGCTAGAGAATGGGAGAAAAATTTTGCAACGTATTCATCTGACAAATGTCTAATACCCAGAATCTATGAGGGATTTAAAATTTACAAGAGAAAAACAAACAACCCCATTAAAAAGTGGTCAAAGGACATGAACAGACATATCTCAAAAGAAGACATACATGTGCCCAACAAACAGGGAAAGCTCAACATCACTGATAACTGGATAAATACACATCAAAACAACAATGAGATACCATCTCACACAAATTATAATGGCTATTAATAAAAAGTAAAAAAGAAATAAAAACAGATGCTGGTGAGGTTGTGGAGAAAAGGGAACACTTTTACACTGTTGGTGGGATTGTAAATTATTTCAAGCATTGTGGAAGAGAGTGTGGCGATTCCTCAAAGACCTAGAAGCAGAAATACCATTTGACCCAGCAATACTATTACTGGGCATACACCCAAAGGAATATAAATCTATTTTAAATATACATGTATACATATGTTCATTGCAGCAATATTTACAATAGCAACGTCATGTAATCAATCTACATGCCCATCAATGATACACTGGATAAAGAAAATGTGGTACACATACACCATGGAACACTATGAAGCCATAAAATGTAATGAGATGATGTCGTTTGCAGGGACATGGTTGGAATTTGAAGCCATTACTCCCAGCAAACTAATGCAGGAACAGAAAACCAAACACCACCTATTATTATTCTAACTTATTAGCAGAAGCAGATCAATGAGAACACATGGACACATCAGGAAGAACAACACACACTGGACACCTGTTTCATGGCATGGGGGAGGGGAAGGAGAGCAACAGGAAGAATAGCTGTGGATGCTGGGCTTAGTACCTGGGTGATGAGATGATCTGTGCAGTAAAGCACAATGGCACACGTTTATCTATGTAAGAGACCTGCATATCCTGCACATGGACCCCTAAACTTAAAATAAAAGTTGAAAAAAAAGCTTATCACATATGGACCACTGAACTTAAAATAAAACTTGAAAAAACACTGAGTATGAGGTGGATTCCCTATGTTAGACCCAAACTGAGGATCCTGAAGCTCCTACTGGGGAATTGGGGCTGGGTGCACCCTGGGGAGCTGCTGCCAAGGCCGTCCACTGTCCCTACAGGCCGCCTCCCTTCCCAGCCTGTGATGGAAAGGAGAAGGGGTATGTGAACAGCTGTGGAAGTCAGACTCTCGGGAACTGAATCAGGCCCCAGCCCATGCCCCCCAGCCCAATCCAGCCAACGTGCCCGCTGTCTTCCCACCCAGCCAGGCAAGCCCTCAGGACTGTTAGATGGAAGCAGGCTCCATCATCACCCAGGCATGGAAGGAAGATGCCCTGGTCCTTAGCAAGCAAGGCCTGGTTTCCAAAGTGCTCTCCGAAGAGGCCTCATGTTTGTCACATCTTAGAAGGTACCTTTCTGCTGCTCTTGCACCCAGCATGTTGGCAAGTCAAGTTCCCCCACTGACTTCTCCACACATAAGGAGGGAGTCAACACCATTGCTAAGTCGGATCAGCTCCAGGGTCTCCAGTATCAGTTTTATCAGATCCCAGGGACCTGCCTGCTCCCAGAGGTGACAGAGAAAAATCAAGGAACGATCTGTATGGTCACTGACATGGATGAAACCCTTGTGCATAGCTCCATTAAGCCAATCAGCAATGCTGACTGCCTAGTGACTGTAAAGATTGAGGGGACCATGAAGCCTTATATGGATGAGTTCCTGAGATGACTGGAGGAACTGTTTAAATGTGTTTTCTTCTTTGCTCTCTTCATTCCAGCCTGAACAAGTATGCAGATCCTGTTGAGAGGTGACAGCGTGCTGGCAGTCCTCACAACCCTTGCTCGCTCTCAGGGCCTCCTCTGCCTGGGCTCCCACTTTGGCAGCACTTTAGGAGCCCTTCAGCCTGTCGCTGCACTGTGGGAGCCCCTTTCTGGGCTGGCCAAGGTCGGAGCCGGCTCCCTCAGCTTGCGACGAGGTGTGGAGGGAGAGGTGCGTGTGGGAACCAGGGCGGCATGCAGTGCTTGCAGGCCAGCCCGAGCCCGGCAGACCCCGCACTCGGAGCCGCCGGCTGGCCCCACCGGCCCCAGGCAGTGAGGGGCTTAACACCTCGGCCAGCAGCTGCTGTGCTCAATTTCTCGATGGGCCTTAGCTGCCTTCCCACAGGGCAGGGCTTGGGTCCTGCAGCCTGCCATGCCTGAGCCTCCCCACCATCCGTGGGCTCCTGTCTGCCCAAGCCTCCTGGATGAGTGCCACCCCCTGCTCCACGGCACCCAGTCCCATCAACCACCCAAGGGCTGAGAAGTGCGGGTGCACAGCGCCAGACTGGCAGGCAGCTACACCTGCAGACCCTGTGGGGGATCCACTGGGTGAAGCCAGCTGGGCTCCTGAGTCTGGTGGGGACATGGAGAAACTTTGTGTCTAGCTCAGGGATTGTAAATACACCAATCGGCACTCTGTATCTAGCTCAAGGTTTGTAAACACACCAACAAGCACCCTGTGTCTAGCTCAGGGTTTGTGAATGCACCAATCAACACTCTGTATCTAGCTACACTGGTGGGGATGTGGAGAACCTTTGTGTCTAGCTCAGGGATTGTAAACACACCAATCAGCGCCCTGTGAAAAAAGACCACTCGGCTCTAACAATCAGCAAGATGTGCGTGGGGCCAGATAAGAGAATAAAAGTAGGCTGCCCCAGCCAGCAGTGGCGACCCACTCGGGTCCCCTTCCACACTGTGGAAGCTTTGTTCTTTTGCTCTTTGCAATAAATCTTGCTGCTGCTCACTCTTTGGGTCCACAATGCCTTTATGAGCTGTAACACTCACTGTGAAGGTCCACAACTTCACTCCTGAAGCCAGAGAGAACACGAACCCACCTGCAGGAATGAACAACTCCAGATGCGCCACCTTAAGAGCTGTAACACTCACCGCGAACGTCTGCAGCTTCACTCCTGAGCCAGTGAGACCACGAGCCCACCAGAAGGAAGAAACTCTCAACACATCCGAATGTCAGAACGAACAAACTCCAGACATGCCACCTTTAAGAACTGTAACACTCACCGTGAGGGTCTGTGGCTTCATTCTTGAAGTCAGTGAGAACAAGAACCCACCAATTCCAGACACATTGTGATGGGTGTGATGGATCAGTGTGAGGTGTTCTGGAGTTGCCTAGCCCATGAGTCACGTTTGTTCCACCAAGACTGCTATGTCAATGACCTCAGCCATCTGGGGAGGGACCTGAGGAAAACTCTCATCCTGGACAACTCGCCTGCTTCTTACGTCTTCCACACAGAGAATGCAGTGCCTGTGCAGTCCTGGTTTGATAACATTCCAGACAGCAGCTGCTGCACCTGATATCAATCTTTGAGGAGATGAGTGGAGCAGAGGGTGTCTACACTAGCCTTGGGCAGCAGTGGGCCCTTAGCCTTTCCTGCTTCCCAGCAATGGCCATCACAGTAGGGGATTTTCCCGCACTGTGCCTTTATGATCAGCCTGAAAGAATGAAGCCTGGAATACCTACCCACATGGGCCTGGAAACAGTGAGAAGTGATTGAAAAGAGCTTTAGGACAGCTTAGGTGCCCAGTGGGTGAATGCCAGACCAAGGATACCCAGAGCTACCTGCCATCAAGTTTTTGGGTTCCCGAGATGTGGGTGTGAGAGAAAGAAAGAGAGCATGTGTGTTTTGCTATGAACTGTGGGCCAAATATATAGTGTTTCAGTAGGGGAGAAGCTGAAGGACAAAGACTCTTCCCAAGTTAGCTTTGTCTCCTCTCCTGTCACCCTATGAGACCCTGAGTTCCATAGGGATGAAGACTGTTGAAGGCTCCATTGCAAACCTGGTCTTTCTTCAGTGCTGCAAGGCCTATGCCAAGGAGAAAGGAAAAGTATGCCTTTGGGTGTTCCAGACACACATCTTTCTGAAATATTTCTCCAGCCAGTTGTTGCAGATAAAAGACGATATTTCTGGGAAGATGGGGACTTACGTCCAGACCAGCACCCAAGACATCAGGTCTTGTGGCCCAAAGGCTATGCTTACTTAAGTCCAGCCAAGTGCCTGGGATGGATCCTTTCTGCATCTCCCCAAGACTCACCACTTAGGTATAGCCTTAAACCTGTGGGGAAGGAAGTTGTCTCCCCGCCCTGCAAGAGGACAAATAACTGATTTCTGTTCTTTCGACTCTGTTTTAAAATTCTCTTAAAAAAAAATAAAAGCCTATCTGAAACTGAAAAGAAAAAAACAAAAAAACAAGGAAAAAGATGTCATACTTACATAAGTGAAAAACATACAGATATACCTATAAGCAACAAACACAGCTAATTCACACATATATTAAACATCACATTGAGATAAACTGTACCGAGCTAAAAATTATCTTTCGACTGATGATATCAAGCTTTAAAACAAAAATACAGTTAACTGATCTGAGAAAACATAACTCCCAAGAAAAGAAACACAATAACACGGAATTGAAAACAAGAAGAGAGATTTTCGAGCATAAAATCCTGAATACAACATAGATTTACAATGGAAAATAACCGTTTTTTTTTTTAAATTTTTTTTTGAGACAGAGTCTTGCCCTGTCGCCCAGGCTGGAGTGCAGTGGCGCAATCTCGGCTCAGTGAAAACTCTGCCCACTGAGTTCACGCCATTCTCCTGCCTCAGCCTCCTGAGTAGCTGGGAATACAGGCGCCTGCCACTATGCCCGGCTAATTTTTTGTATATTTAGTAGAGACGGGGTTTCACCATGTTAGTCAGGGTTCTCTCGATCTCCTGACCTCGTGATCCACCCGCCTTGGCCTCCCAAAGTGCTGGGAATACAGGCATGAGCCACCACAACCGGCCAAAAAATAATTCTTTAGATATCTACAGCATTCAACTGTGTGCACTCATGAAAAGCAGACAAATTAAGTCATTAGAATTTAATAAATTGCAGTAAAATTATACCGAAAATACATTACAATCATTAATAACAGGCTCTAATGAGAAGAATTTAATAAATAATCATTAAAAAGACAGGATAATTTTATTATGTTCTCAATATGTTGCTGCACTTCTTACCACAAAATATAATAAAATTATATGCCTATAATATAGATTTCAGGAGCTAAAAAAGCCTTATATTTCCAAATAAAAGAACAACATAAATTTTGCAAAATATGACGAGCATTACTGCAGTATAAAGTAAATATCTGGAATTAAAATATACCATCATTTAGATACAGTCTAAAAAAAAGAATATAAATGTTAATGATTCCTTTCTGCCTGCAGTGAGCTTAAAATTACAACCAAAAATTTTAATAAATATGTAGCACCTACAAGACATTTTATTAATAGCTTACATAATGTGGAAATTTCAGCAATTTATTTTAGAATTTTTGAATCTAAAAATCACCAGCTTGACATTCATTTGCGAAAGTGAAACATAAAGGAGAGTAACATAAGCAAGACGACAGAATGGGAGGTTCTGCATGCACATCCCCCACAACATAATGCAGCTGCCACAGGAAACATAAGTGCATTCATGAAAGCCTTAGAATCCAGTTGAGTTTGTGACACCCAGCTGGAGGCAAAGAGCAAGGAAGACATCTTCAGAGGGTAAGCACTTGACCAAATGGCAAGCTTGCCAATCATGGTCCTCGCTTCAAAACAGAATACTACCACATCTTACTGTAGACTTGGCTACAACTCATTTGACCTTGGTCCTGCCACTGCAAAAATCTGTGAAAAACACAAGAGAATTCATACTCACCTGAGACTTAGGTGACAGGCCTGCAGAACTTGGTTCTCTCTATAGTCGCTGAATCAGGCAAAACACACCTTCTTTCCTTCTCCAGCCGTGGTCTGGAAGAAATCTTCACATTGATATGATGAAATGCTAACTAAAAATATGAAAAATGCTAAATGTCACTAAAAATGGTAAATACATACTGAAATTCAGAATACTCTAAATTGTTATCATCTTAAACTAGACTATTAAAATACAAGATGTTTTACATAAGTCTCATGATAACCACTGGGGAAAAAAAACATAGTAAAGAAAAAGAGAAAGTAATTAAAGCATACACAAACAACAAAAATTACACATTGGATATGGTGGCTCCTGCTTATAATTCCAACACTTTTGGAGGCCAAGGTGGAAGAATCATAAGCTCCTTGGGTGTTGTGGTACATGTCCAAGTAGTCCAAGCTACTTGGGTGGCTAAGGTGGGAGGATTGCTTGAGCCCAGGAGGTTGAGGCTACAGTGAGCTGTGATATGCCACTGAACTTCAGTCTGAGCAAGAAAGCATAACTTTGTCTCAACAAAAATGAACAATACCACAGGAAAGACAGAACCAGAAAAAAAAGAAGCAAACTTAAAATGGACAGAAAACTACAAATGTACAATAGTAACTGCTTACCTATCACTACCTTACAAATAAGAAGATTAAATTATCTACTAAACAGATACTTCTGTAGACTGAATGTCATCTCCAAAATTTACGATAAAATAGCCAATGTGATAGAATTAAGAGGCAGAACCTTTAAAAATTAATTAAGCTATAAGCACTCTGCCCTCATGAATGGATTAATGTTCTTATTATGGGAATGGGCTAATTTTAACAAGAATGGATCTGTTATATATTAAAAAAAAAAAAAAAGCTCTCTCTCCCTCACATCTTTGGCCATGTTATTATCCAGCAACTAGACCTTCAACAGATACCAGTAACATGGTGTTTTACCTTCCCAGCCTCCAGAATCATGAGTCAAATAAAATTCTGTTCTTTATTAATTACCAGTCTGTGATATTCTGTTATAACAGCCAAAAGAGACTAAAGCAGACAGAGTGGATAAATGAAACTTTTAAACCTTGTAATATGCTGCTTACAGGAGACTCAATTATGAATAAAGAGCATAGGCTAAAAGTGAAAGGATAGAAAATGATATTCCATGCAAATAATAGCCATAGGAGTTCAATGGTAGTTATGCTTAAATTAGACAAAATAGACTTTCTAGCAATGTCTCTCACAAGCATGAAATGAGTTTGCCATACAATAATAATAGAGGTTAATTTGTCAAGCAAATACAGCTATATATATTTATGCACCCAAAAGGGAGGCTTCTAAATATAAAAAGCAAATATGGGCAGAACTGTAGGGAGAAGTAGAAATAAATCCAATAATAGAAAACTTTAATGAAATGTATAATAAAGGACAAATAGTTAACAACATTGTAAATTTGCAAGGGAAACTGTTCTCCTGTGTTGCATTTGAGAATGCAGCAAAGAAAGTGGGAACTGATAATTTTACCGCAAGTCTGAGTTAGGCTGAAAAACAGGGTGGTCGATTAGAGGTTCCACTTGCCATATATTAAAAAAACACAGGAGAAAACCAGTCCTCCTCTGGAGTGTTAAAATAATTAAAGAGCAGAAAATTAGTCTAAAGTGGCTCTAGTGCCCTGTGTTCATAGGTAAAAAAACAAACAAACAAACAAACTAAAACCTAACTCAAATACATTTCCTATAAACCATTATCTTAGCCTGAAACAAAATGCACGTTTAACCAATGGCAAACATGCAATTAACCTCTGAATATGTAACCAGGACATTTCCATCTGGATAGTTCAAATAAGGTGACTACATAACTGGAACCAATTATTGAATTTTGGTTGCTTTCTCATGCATCTTATGAAAGCCTTTCCTTTATGCCCCTCTGGTGGACCAGAAATCATGGCTGGGTGCTTTCCATTTCACCAATCACTGTTTGTTCAGATAAACTGGTTAACGTTTTAACTAACATAGACTCCCCTTAATTTTTAACAAGAGAGACTGGGGACGCCACGGGCCGCAGCTCCTCCCACGCAAACACCCAGTGGCAGTTTTTCCCTGATGACCCACCAGGCCTCCCTGAACAATCTGGGAAATACTCATGGCTGTGGGCGCAGAGCAGGGCGCTGCCCAGGGACAGGACCGGATGGGCCGGGCGGGACGTGGGGGCCTCGGGGCTGGCCCAGCGGCCATCTTGCAGCCACAGGGGACTGAGGGCCAAGCTGCGGGAGACTCGGAGCTAACCGTGGGGAGGCCGGTCCTGCCGGTTTCACAGCCTGTTCTCCCCTCTCGGGATGCTTAACCCCGTATACTCACCATTTCCCAGCTTCCAGGATGTCCTGGCATCTTAACTGTGCGTCCCCAAGGACGTACAGATCACAGGGCAACAGGGGCTGTGAAAGAGTAGCCCGGGGCTCCCAAAGTGGAGGAGGCGAAAGAGGAGACGGATCCCAAGTTCCTGTGCCAACGCCAGGAAGAGACAAAGATCCCGCCAAACGCCGGAAGCCACGCCCTCCTCTCCTGTCCTCTCCAACTGAGCGCCTGATTGGGCGGTTCCCACATCAGTGTCAATGACTGGATAAAACTCCAGGACTCACCCATCCCCGCCTGACTCCTGCCCCTACCCCCACTCCCCTTCAGCCTTAGTGCATTTTTGTTAGTTTGTTTTACTTTAAGTTCTGGAATACATGTGCAGAACGTGCAGGTTTGTTACATAGTTTTACATGTGCCATGGTGGTTTGCTGCTTCTATCAACCTGACGTCTAGGATTTAAGCCCCATATGCATTAGGTATTTGCCCTAATTTTCTCCCTCCCCTTGACCTCAACACCCTAACAGGCCCCAGTGTGTGATGTTTTGTTCCCGGTGTCCATGTGTTCTCATTGTTCAACTCCCACATATGAGTGAGAACATATCGTGTTTTGTTTCCTGTTCCCGTTTTAGTTTGCTGAAGAGAATGGTTTCCAGCGTCATTCACGTCCCTGCAAAGGACATGAACTCATTCTTTTTATGGCTGAATATTATTTCATGGTGTATACGTGCCACATTTTCTTTTTCCAGTCTATCAATGATGGGCATTAGGTTGGTTCCAAGTCTTTGTTTTTGTAAACAGTGCTGCAATAGATATATGAGTGCATGTGTCTTTATGCTAGAATGATTTATATTCCTTTGGGTATATACCCAGTAATGAGATTGCTGGGTCAAATGGTATTTCTGGTTCTAGATACTTGGGGAATCACCACACTGTCTTCCATAATGGTTGAACTTATTTACACCCCCTCCAGCAGTGTAAAAGCGTTTCTATTTCTCCACAGCCTCACCAGCATCTGTTGTTCCTGACATTTTAATAACTGCCATTCCAAATGGTGTGAGACGGTATCCCATTGTGGTTTTGATTTGCATTTCTCTAATCATCAGTGATGATGAGCTTTTTTCTTTTTCCTTTTGTGTGTTTGTTGACCACATAAATGTCTCCTCCTCCTCCTTCTTCTTCTTCTTCTTCTTCTTCTTCTTCTTCTTCTCCTTCTTCCTTTTCTTCTCATTTATTTTATTTATTATTATTTTTAAGATGGAGTCTTGCTCTGTCACCCAGGCTGGAGTGCAGTGGCAGGATCTCAGCTCACTGCAACATCTGCCACCCAGGTTAAAGTGATTCTCCTGCCTTATCCCCCCAAGAAGCTGGAATCGCAGCCACCCGCCAAAACACCATGCTAATTTTTTGTGTTTTTAGTAGAGACATGGTTTCACCATGTTGCCCAGGCTAGTCTTGAACACCTGACCTCATGATCCACCTGCCTCCACGGCTGAAAGTGCTGGGATTACAGGCTTGATCAACCACGCTCAGCCAAATGTCTTCTTTTGAGAATAGTCTGTTCATATTCTTTACTCACTTTTTGATGTTTTTTGTGTGTGTGTGTGTGTGAATTTAAGTTCCTTGTAGATTCTGGATATTAGACCTCTGACACATGGATAGATTGCAAAAATTTTCTGTCATTCTGTACGTTGCCTGGTCACTCTGATGATAGATTCTTTTGCTGTGCAGAAGCTTCTTAGTTTAATTAGATCTCATTTGTCAATTTTAGCTTTTGTTGTGATTGCTTTTGGTATTTTATTTCTGAAGTCTTTGCTCATGCCTATGTCCTGAATGGTGTTGCCTAGGTTTTCTTCTAGGGTTTTTATGGTTTGGCGTTTTATATTTAAGACTTTAATCCATCTTGAGAAAATGTTTATATAAAGTGTAAGGAAGGGGTCCAGTTTCTGTTTTCTGAATGTGGCTAGCCAGTTCTTTCAGCACCATTTGTTAAGTAGGAAATCTTTCTCCATTGCTTGTTTTTGTCAGGTTTGTCGGAGATCAGATGGTTGTAGATGTGTGATGTTATTACTGAGGCCTCTGTTCTGTTCCATTGGTCTATATATCTGTTTTGGTATCAGTACTGTGCTGTTTTGGTTACTGCAGCCTTGTAGTATAGTTTGAAGTCAGGTAGCAGGATGCCTCAAGCTTTGGTGTTTTTGCTTAGGATTGTTTTGGGTTGACAGGCAAACAGGCTCATATAGTTGGGGTCACATGCCCAGAGTATCACAGCTAATTAAGACGTGAGCTGAGACTTGAAATGCACATGCTCCTTCCCTTACCTGGGTCTGTTGTATAATGCATCTTAGCAGCTATTTAAGAGTAGGAATTAGAACATTTGGACATCTTTTTAACAACTTTTTAACCTGCATTTTGATAATGCAGGAAAGACCTTCATCCCATCCCTGAGCCCCTCTCTCACCATGCTACATCCCACTGCTGACCACATTGTAGGGTGGCCATTAGGAATCAGGCAGGCAGTGGGGGCCGGGAATAAATAAGCAAGGATTATGCTGCCCAAATTTGCTCATCTTAGAAAGTCTCCTCAACCATTCTGTGTGAAGTGATTATTCCAGGGTAATTGTGGCCTGACTGCACTGCATGTCAGTCTGACTTGTCTTTTTGAAAATCACTGGATTACTGTCATGAACGGGGGTATTTCTCTTTCTATTTAATAATGGCCAACTGTCCTCTGCAGGTGTCCTGATTTGCTAGTTGAGACAGTGAAGGTAGCGGTGAGAATATATTTGGGCCACATCAGAATACCTATTCTCAGCTGGAGGATATATAGAAATTTCTTAATAATATCTAACCATTTTCTCAATAACCATTATATTTAACATTGATAGCTTGGAGGGCAGGGAAGGACACAGATGACATAATCTTAAAATTTAATTTGTTTATAAGGGTTTTTTTTGTTCTTGTTTAGTTTTGCTTAGTTTTTGGATACAAGGTCTTGCTCTTGTGCCCAGGCTGGAGGGCAGTGGCATAATCATACCTCATAATTTGGTTGTAACGGTTCTTTAAAATATATTTTTGCTGAGAGTGGTAGCTCACACCTGTAATCTAAACACTTTGGGTGGCCAAGGTGGGATGATCGCTGGATCCCAGGAGTTCAAGACGTGTCTGGGCAACATAAGTAGGCTCAGTCTCTAGAAAAATATTTAAAAATTGTCTGGGCGTAGCTTTGCATGCCTGTAGTCCCAGCTACTTGACAGGCTGAGGTGAAAGCATCACTGGAGCCTAAGAGTTTGAGGCTGCAGTGAACCAAGATTCAGCCCCTGCACTGACAGAGTGTGACGTGTGTGTGTGTGTGTATAAACAATTTCTATGTGAAAAAAATTCAAGCACAGGAGAAAAGTGAAAGCCCATGGTGGGGGATGTGGAGAAAGGTGACTATGGCTGCAGCAACTCAGTGAGACTTGGTTTTCCATCTTGAAGAATTGCCCATCCACATTGAAACCATAGCCTAACAAATGCCCGTTCTCACATTCCACCTGCTGGGATACCAGTATGTAGCCTTTTGAAAAAAATAAAATCTTTCACCTAAGAGAAGGACAAGAGAAAACGAGGGTTTCACATCTAAAGGCTTCATTTTCTTTATGAATCAACAGCCACTTGTCATTTGAATTGTCCAAAGGCGACTGACAGCACTAATACACTTAATGAATCAACCAGGAAAAATGGGCCTCTCAGGTGAGGAGGAGGCACAATGGTCACAAAACCCAATCCGTTCTCAGCTTTGCATGGTGCTCGCATCTCAAGAAGTGGTGTTAGCCATGTGAACCGTGTTCACTGGACAAGGCCAGAGGAAAGAATATTTAGTACAACACAACTATGGGGCTGCAAATCAAACTGGTAGTGGGAGCATGCATGAGGCTTCAGTGGCCGAGACACTGGTGGCTACCCTTCGGTGTCACTTAAACCTTTGAGGTGAAGGATGTTTTTTTTCCCCAATTGGCTCAGAGAAACTAATCAACATTAAAATTGAGATTTGTTTTTCTTTTCAAAATTTCTAAGACATAGAGGACTCTAACACTCCAAAAGACATTCAGATATTTGTGCAGCTGAGGACCTGCCTGCTCTGTAGAGGGATGGCAGAGCAGCAGCCACCAGCTTTAAGACCTTTAAGCTCCTCCTCTTATAGGGACAGGCCACCCCCACACAACCCCCTTAACTTCATAGGCTCTGGCTGTCAGGTGCACCTGGGGGACTGTCTTCCTCCCATCTCATTAGCTCTCCAAGACAGTCCAGCTCAATCTAAAACCTACCGTAAGCTGGTGGGATGTAGACTCTCCTCCATTCTCCCAGCTCAGTGTGACTTCTGGAGAGTGCTCCCCCATCGTCTTACCTCAAATAATATGAAAAGAGCTGGTTCCCAGGTAGTTAGATGTTCAGTGATCTAACAGGCCCAGCATGTGCAGGGCCTGGTGCCACAGCGTGGCACCTCTCCCCTACCTGGCCTTCACATCGGCCTTTTCTCTTCTGTCACCAATGTCAGGTGATGGTCACCAGTGCCACACTCTCATGAGTTTGGTAAGTAGCAGGGGTGTAAACCCCAACAGATTTCCTGTGACTCTACCCTCTTACCTCCCACTCAAGTGACATTATAAGCATAATTTTATATTTGATCTAATTTATGCATAAATTTTTTATAACATTTCTGACAACAGCCCCCACAACCACATGAGTCTGGGTCACAGAACACATGGCCGAGGCTCGGGTAGCAGGTTTCACTTACTTTATTCCAATGTGAAATGAAGATTGATGATTTAAAAACAAGACAAAGTTGTTTATCAGCTGTGGGGTGGCTACATTTGCTAGCTCTTGCTCACTTCCTTTGAAACAAGGTATCTGGACAGACCATATTCATAAGTAGGTCTTCGCAAAACCCCAGACAGAAGTTCCAGTCAGACACAGCTCCATCAGGCTCACAGGGTGGCAACTGCCTCCATGTTAGGCTCTGACAGCAGGCAAGGAAAGGAGCACAGGCAGCAGGGGACAAGGAGGGCCCGGGACTGTAGGGATCCCCAAATGCACCAGAGCTATTCTCTGTAGAAGGGCGCACGCAGGTCTCACTGTGTCAGTGCAGTGGCTGAATCATGGGTCACTGCAGCCTCAAACTCTTAGGCTCCAGTGATGCTTTCACCTCAGCCTCTTTTGTAGCTGTATGGCAAAAAGCCTCCTACTTTTTACTTAAAACCTGGACTTTAAGCCAGGTTGGGCCGGGAATAGTGGCAGCAAAAGCCGCAGCCAAATGTATACACTCCAGATGTCTACACTCATGGGCACAGGCATATTCCACACTTGCTGGAGCATGAGAGGCCTGAGAGGCACCTGTTTCCCAGTTGCTAACTGATGTCCACACACCCCATTCACGTGTCTTCATTTAGGTCTCTGCATCGTATATTTGCTCAGCCAGTGCAAACACATCTTCTGGGGGACATCATTAATTGCAGCACCTGCCCCACTTGTTCTGGGAGGGAGTCAAGAGGAATCTGGTCAGCTCCTAATCCCCCAGGACAAAGGTGATGCCCTCTTTTCAGGACTTACATCCAGCAGCGTCATCTCGGGATGGGTTTTTCAAACACAAGCAGCATGAGGTAGCAAGAATGGTGTGACAGGCTCAGGGCAATGGGCAGCCGGCTGCTGGAGAAGCAGCACAGGGCAGGCACATCTGTGGGTGGCACCATGACAAGCCAAGACAGCCACAGCCCCTAATCCCAACAGCTCCAGCCCAGATGGCATTCAAATCTTCCCGGATAGTACTGGGGTACTCGATGCCCATCACTCGCCCTCTCATTAGCACAGCCTTGTTGGTTACTCAGGGACTAAGGAGAGGGGGTGGGGGATGTAGATCCAGGGTGGGCACCGCCTCACAGCCAGAGTCTACCTGACTGCAGGCCAGCAAGCAAGCCCAAGCAGCTCAGCTGTAGTCACCTCTGGCTGCACTTTTTACGTGTACTTTACACAAAGGCAGCAAAAGGAGGTCAACGTTAGCTGTTGTGACATGAAAGTCTATGCCCCATTAAGACCTTAAAATGCTATTGTCTTAAGCTCCCTTTATTCTAAGAAAATTTATACAAATAAACACATACAAGCTGAACTACTGTAAAGGAAATATTAGGATTTTTTAAACCCATAAAGAGACATGAACACAGTCACTGTTTGATTGCAGAGAAAGTGAGATTCTAAAGCAGCTGACCACAAAACAGCCTCACCAAACCCCAGGCAGGCCAGGCAGTCTGAACACTACAAGGCCACGTGATGGTCACAGAGGATGACAGCTCCCATGAGTATTCCAAGGCACTGTTTTAGCTTCTCACTCACAGTCTCAGAATACCCTGTGAGGGGAGGCCCCGTCTCACTAGAGCACAGGAGGTTCCTGAGCTCTTCCCAAAAAATGGTCATCAAACGATGGAGCAGGGGAAGCCCAGACAGAACAAGTGAGTCCCTAGGGTTTCCTTAACCTCCCTCAGCTCCTCCACATGGGTCCCTGAGGGAAAGTGAGCAGTCTCCTAACCCCTTTGTTAGGGTTCCAGTCCTGCAGGTCTGGACTCTCTCATTTTATGCTACCATAGGGGGTGACAATGCAACCCCAGGCTCCTTTTTTGCCATCCCTCAATGCCAGGCCAGACCCAGAGCCCTTTGCTAACACTGCCCAGGGGATGCTCAAGGCCCACCTTGGCACAGTCACCTGTAGTGTACTGAGATGAGCAAGGAGGTGCAAGTAGACACAAATCCCCATGGGCTTGGCCTCAGGCATGTTCCACAGGCTCAGGGCCTCGCTGATGAGCTCACAGCCCTCCTTCAGGAATCCTGCAGATCACACCATCAGGGAGCAGTGCTCAGATGAGCAGGCAGGCCCCACAACCCCCACCCCATGAAGCTCTGATCTACTTGGCAGGCTTCTGCATTGGTCAGTCCCCACTGCTTTCTGGTGAGATGTCCGAGTTGAAGTGAATGTTGAATGCCACACAGCTGATGGGGCTCACTGCCTTGCACATGTCATAAAACACCTCCTGGCTCCAAGGGTCAGCTGTGGAGACTCAGCTTGATGGGAGGTAGGCCCACTCCACCGTCAGTGGTGCTGGGTTGCCCTGATCTGCACCTTCCAGATACTTGCTGAGATATCTGTATGCTTCTCTAAGGGACTGGGTCACGAGACACCCCTGGCAAGGACCAGCTGGCAGAACAGGCTGGACACTCTCCTTCAGCCTCCCCAGCAGCTCTGCCTGTGCTGTCATCTGTGCTGATGATCTCTGTGGTAAGATTATGGGAAACTTTTACAGCAAGTTTTCTTTTCTCACTTCCCTATCTTAATAACAGCACTGATAACTTTTAAGCCCTAGCAAGCTGAAACTGCAAGACACATGATCTTCTGCCTTAGAAGGGCCATGTTTGGGCAGTGTGTGCCCAGATGAGAGCCCCATGGTTGTTAGTGGCAGCGGGGAGCTGGATGGGCCTGGCCCCATAGCCTAGTGAAAAGTGGGACCCTCTTCTCCCAGAGCATGGAAGTCTCAGAGGCTGGAAAAAGGTGCCTGAGTGGCCTGCCAAAAAGCATAAGGCTAGAAGGCCTGGAAGGAACCCCAACAGTCTTCAAGGTGCCTGAGAGGGCTGGGCTCATTCCAGCTTTCTTTGCTTTCATCCTGTTAGCAAGAAAACCTGCTCACAGATGGCAGGCTGGCCTGAGGCTGCCATTCCCTCATCAGGGGCTATAGGCACCTTTAATGTGGCTCTTTCTTGAAGCAGCTGCTGAGGCAGGTACTCGAAGAGAAGTCCCCTCATTATCCACAGGTCCTTGTTCCAGCCCCGTGTCTGCAGAGGGACTAGGGAGGGAGAAATTCGCTCAGCCTGTGACCCACAACCTGCTCTGAGATATCTCTTTTTTCACTTCCTCATGGACAGCATCAAACTTCCAAATGAACAGACCAGCATGGAGCCTCCAGAAAAGTGCACAGAATTCTGTCTTGTACCCAGATGGAAGGGGGTTCCCAGTGAGGGCAGGGCCAGGCTGCATGCACCTCTTCAGGAATGTTCTCCTCATGGTCCAACTTCAAGGTGTGCATCCTCTGTGTGCATGCAGTCCATGGCAGGCTTTGCCTGGGGAACCGTCCAGCTGCACACCTGCAATGTGGTGGTGACCCTCTTGAATGAGTGGTTGTGGGCCCCATGGCAGTCATCAGAGAGGGAGATGCTTAGCCCACCAAGCCCAGAGCCCTGACACAGGCTTCTGTGAGGCCTCCATCTGCTCTGGGTTCTTGCCCTGAAATGCTGTCCTGAAGTCAAACAGAAGCAGGTGGGCCTCTCTTCCAGGGCTGCTCTCTATCCTACTGACAGCTCCCTAGAGGGTGACTCAGATAGCAGGGACAGATTCCTCAGGCAGAAGGACTGGAGTTTAGGCTGACTGGTTCATTCCTTACCCCCACATGACATGACACAAGGCAGGGGCTGTGTGACAAAGGCATTGCCTTTCCTTCTGGGATGAGGAATGGCTTAGGAAACAGGGTATGGTGGGGCTGGGGTTGAGCGATGGGCTTCACTGAGTAAGTGTCCTGGTTATCTGTCCACAGACCCAGAACAAGTGGCATCCCAGGAGCCTGGGAGGGGCTGGCAGAGACTTACTGGTTACAGCAAAAGCCCATGTGGATGCAGTAATGCTGCCTGCTGGTCCTTGGCTGTAATTACAAACAGGTACTTGAGGTCCCCATGCATCTTGCAGCTCTCAGAGAGTGGGTTCCAGCTGCTTATGGTAGGTACTTTTAGTCACTGAACGTGCTTCAGGAATGGCCAAGCTTGATTAAGCCAGGCGTCTTGCTGTGAGACCCTCCACCCAACTGAGGACCCTCTTCCTTGTTCCCCCTGGCAGTTTCACCTTCCAGTTCTGGTTGTAGAGACACGATGGCCCCTCTTGGGCCCCTGGGAGAATGTGCTCAGGTGACACACTGTCAACAGTGCCCATTTCCAAGCCATTCTTCCATTTCTCACTGTTTGAGGGGCCGAGGCCAGTGATCAGCACAGGGCCACCCAGGGCCAGCTGTCTGCACCTAAATGTCATGCTGGTCTGGATGTCTCAGGGCCAGAACTCTCCAGGTGAGATGGCCTGGTCCTCAGCACCTGGCCTCCATGCTCCTTTTTCCTCTGTTCAATCCTGGCCCCAATGCCTCCCGCAACTCTCAGGTCACCATTGGAGAAGATGCTCAGGAAGAAGAAGCCGCTGCAGTCAACCCTGCTGAGGGTGGCATATGGGTCCAGGCTCTTGAGCTGGTCTTCGACATGGTACACGTGGATACAGGCTTTGAGCAGTGTGAGTAGCTCTTTCCGGAAGGAGGGGAAAACGGTGTTACCAGGGTCCTACACCCTAGAACGACCCATCTAGCACAGAAAAGAGTTTGCAACGTGCTATCGTGTGTGATTTTAATTTTCAGCTTTAGGCTTTCATTTCCAAATTCCACAATAAACACATAAGGTGGGGTTCTGATTTCAACACACATACACACACACACACACACAAACACACACACATTCTCTCTCTCCCCCTCTCTCTTAGAATCTTCCAGTGCATTCACACTGAAAGCCAAAGTCCTCGCAGTATCTTGTGAGAACCTAAATGATCTGAATAGTTTGTCATTGCTTTTGGGGATCTGGGAAAATCTCTGCACATTTCTGGAGACCGCTGTTATGCCATTTTTAAAAAATCTGTTGTGCTTCAATTCAGAAGTGTGTGAGGGGAGTTGTGGAGGAATTGGCATTTGGGTAAGAAATTCCAGGAACACCAGAGAAAGATGACCCCTGTTTTCTGCTTTATAATGTCAAGTTTTACGACGGCTAAAACCTAATTCTACAAGAAAATGAGACTGAAAAACTTTATAGGCAAAAACTATCTTATTAAATAGGAAAATCTAATTATTTTATTTTAAAATTTCCTTTTTCTTAGTAGGACCTAATCATAGAAATGTAAACTCTATATGCCAACAGCCTCTACTGTAGGATGGTTTATTGTATGTACTCATTTTACTGATTTCTTACAAAAACTTTTTCCGTAAGGGAAATTAGAATATTGTTCAACATATATTGAATTCACAATTATTACTTTATTTCTCACTTAGTATTTTATGATTCTGTCTTCTTTAATATGAAGATTACTATGACTGTGTTTTCACTTTCTGAATTATCATGTGTCACATTTGTCTGTAATTTCCTTTCAGAAGTTGTAAAATAGCCTGCTCAAATGTATATATTATGTATAAATTATATAATTTATAATTTATTAAAATATTTGGCTTGTATGTTTAATTGACTCTAGGCACAATGTTACTATTAGCATCTTCTTCCAGTTTTCCCAACTTTTATTTGACTAATAGTACAATTTATTTCCAATTTTTATTTTATATGTCAATGTTTTATACTATATTTACAATATTTATATTGTTACCATATTTAGAAATGTAAGACTTTTCAATTAAAAGCTAGATTACAGCCTTACCGTTTTGTGTAAGAAAAGCAGCAATGCATCAGTAGCATAATTTAAAACTTTCTCTAGTATTACTTAAATGCTTATTCCTTAAAACTTTCTCATCACAGCTCTTTGTAATAATTATAATGTGTTTTCTCTGAAATGTTGTTGCCCTAACTGTATCCAAATAATTCAAAATTTATACTTTTCATGGATTCACAGGAAGAGTTAAAAATTGTAGTTACCTATGATTCTTTTTCATTTGGACAATATGTTTATTCAGGATTTTATGGATTAAAGTTTCTCTTAATTATGTTTCATAATTTTATGTTTCTGTATTTTTTAGAGTAGGCTGTCTCACATCAGTTAATTGTGTTTTTACTTTCTAGCTATTAATTATGATTTTGAATTGCATTATTCAAATAAGAATTTGGGGGTTAATGTTTCTTTTAACTTTGTTTTGCAATTTTACATTTCTGTGTTTCATGTTTTAGGGTAGGGCACCTTATATTAGTTTATTGTTTTAAGTTTTAATTTATATAATATAATATTGTGTAACAATATTCAACTCTGTATGCCTTAAGACAGTGTGGGGCAAAAGTCAAATATGAACCATCCCTATGTCTTTTGTTAATATAATGATTTAACTCTTTGTTTGCCTGTATAAATATTGCCCCTATTTTGTTTATGACTTGTATATTTTCTTCTTATTTAATGGCCAATAATTTATTCTGTCTAAGTGAGTAATCATGGAAATTGTCTTAATTTCAACATCTATTGTTTATATTATCTTAGTGTGAAAGAAAGATTTATGCGATTTGAAGATAATTTTTCAGAAACTTTGTAACTCTGTCTCTTCGGGTGTCTTTTTTTTTTTTTTTTTTTTTTGACAGACTCTCACCCTGTCGCCAAAGTGCAGTGGCACAATCTTGGATCACTGCAACCGCCACCTCCCAGGTTAAAGCAATTCTCCAGCTGCTGCCTCTTGAGTAGCTGGCATTAAAGTTGTGCACCACCGCGCCTGGCTAATTTTTGTATTTTTCATGAAGCTGGGGTTTCACCATGTTGGCCAGGCTGGTCTTGAACTCAAGGCCTCAAGTAACCTGCATGCCTCAGCCTCCCAGAGTGCTGGGATTACAGGCATGAGTGATGACTCCTGGCCCTTGGGTGTCATTTTTAATTTCGATTGTGGTAAAAATACATAACATAAAATTTAGAATCTTTAATATTTTTTCTTATACAGTTCAGATATGTTAAGTGTATTTACATTGTTATGCAACATATTTGTAAAATTTTTTCTTTTGCAAAACTAAAACTCAGTACACATGAAATGACAACTACCCATTTTCCTTACCACCTGGCTCCTGATAAAAATCATTCTATTTTCTGGTTCTAAGTTTCAATACTTTGGATATTACATATAAGTAGAATCATAGAGTATCTGTTTTATTGTGACTAATTTTACTTAGCATTATGTTCTCAAGATTCCTCTTTATTGTGGATATTACAAGATTTTCTTCCTTTAAAAGCTAAGTAATATTCCATTACTTTTATATTGCAAATTGTATTTATTTATTCATTCAATGAGGAAAGTTTGTGTTGCTTTCACCTATTGGCCTTTGTGAATAATGCTGCAATGAATATGGGTATGCAAATAGCTATTTGCTCATGTGTGTGAGGTTTACATGTGTGCTACCTTCTGTTTTATTGGAAAAATTGTCTGTCTTTATGCCAGAAACAAACTGTTTTCATTGCTGTTGCTTTGTAAAGTGCTTTGAAATCAGAAAAGTTGAGGTCACTAACATTGTTTTTTTTTAAACATTTTTGGGCTCTTTATGGTCGCTTGAGATTCCATATAATTTGTTGGTTCCTTTTTCTATTTCAAAAAAAAAGTTCTTAATTTAAAAGGGATTGCATTGAATCTGTAACTCGCTTTAGACATCATGAGCATTATTCATAATATTAAGTCTTACAACCCTTAAACATGAGCATGCTCAAAAGTGAGTTGTTTAATTTCCATATATATGTTGCTATTTTTGTTTTCTTCTCTTATTCATTTCTAGTTTTATTCCATTTTGATCAGAAATAATAGCCATTGAAGGGCTAAACCACTCTGGGAAGTGACCTCCATTATAGAACATTACAAAGATATGTGAGGGCACCACTTCTGCCCTGAAGGGCTACTGGGATGAGTTCTCTTAGATGACACCTTGCAGACAAATGCAGGAAACAATATAACCCCTTTTTCATGTAAACTCTTCCCTATTTTTGTAGAGTATTAGTGATAGTGGTGGCTTTCAAGTCTTGGAGAAAGTCTGGCAGTACCGTGAACCTGCCTGCTACAGATGATACCAGTGTGGAATAATTAAAACCATACAAACTGTAGTAACATGAATAAATACAGCCTAGTGTAAAGTAAAAAAAACACAAAGGTCTTCTCTGATATTTCTACAAGAATGTAAAAAGGAACTTTACAGTTAACCAAGTTGCCACTGGGACCAGTTAAGGCTACATTTTTGGGGGGTAGATCTGTGGGTCTCTCATGGAAATGCCCTAGGAGAAAGCGCAGAGAAATTCCATATTTGGGTCTGGATCCTGGGCCCATCCTGGTTTTGTCAGGTCCCTCTCTGTAGAGACCCCCATGTGCCTGCTCTCACCATAACTCATTGTATGCCATGCTTGGGGGTGTGGTGAACCTGCCAGTTGTCCAAGGAGATGGGGGAGTTGACCCCATCAAATATCTGCTCACTGATTTTAATGCAGCTCTACAAAGAGTGTTCCCAGCAGCGAAAAAATTTAATTGTCTTCTTTGTTTTTACCACCAGGTGACACCTCCATTAGAAATTCTGTTTCCCAGATCAGGAACATAGGAGTATCTGCATAGACCGCCAGCCAATGAGGAAACCTGAGGACAGCTTAAGGCCTTGGGATTCACATCTGAGTAGACGTACTTGGTCCACAACTTACAACTTTTTATTCCACCAACCGTGACCTGGGTATGAAAATGACAGACCCACCAGGGTTCCTGTGTCTTAAAACCTGCCCCTGTGAGGAAAAGCCCCCTCCTTTCCTACTCCCCTTGCAACACATGGCAATGGTAGGCAGGGTCGGGTTGCCTAGATTAGATGACACGGGTGGCCTGGCATGGACGGACCTGCCCTGGGCTACACTGTGTTACCTGTGGGTGCCTCTTGTCGAATGGCCAGTGGTATGAAGGATGTGGGCTGAGCCAGTATGTATACTGTCAGAAAAGGCTCTCACTTTGAGCCTTTCTCAGGCAACAGCTTGGGAATATAGCATACAATGAGAACACAGTGCCCTCTCAAGCATCTCCCATGAAGTTAGCTAGATACAGGGCTGTCTCTAGAATGTGGGTGTCTGGTTCCCAAAGTTCTAAATTCTGTTAGGTTTTGTCACAAGGGAAGTCTGTTAACTTCTTCAAGGTTTTATCCCCTGAGCCCTTTTCCTCCATAAATCTATGCAAAGTCCCTGCTGGGCTGCTGATTGCTCACCCTCCTCTCCCATCTCAGCTCTTTACCTGTAAACAGTTATGCAAACACAATTATGTCCCTTACTCCCCAAAAAGATCTAAATGCAGCCAAGGCTCCAGGTTTGAGAGAACAGAGTTGGATTAAAATCTTCTTTTCCTTTTCATTTCTGTGACCATATAAAAATGACTGTGTGCTTCAGGTCTCCCCAGCCCTGAAGTATGCATAATGGAATTATGCTAACATCAACTTCCAAAAACAGTCTTTGGTGATTTAAGAGATAGAATGAATCAAAATCAGTTTGATGCAGTGGCTCTTGCCTGTAATCTTAGCAGATTGGTAGACCGAGACGACGGGTGGAACACTTAAGGCCAGGGGTTTGAAACCAGCCATGGCCAGCATGGCAAAAACTCTTCTCTACTAAGAATCCAAAAGTTAGCCAGATGTGTTGATGCATGCCTGTAATCCCAGCCACTCAGGAGGCTGAGGTGTAAGAATCACTTGAGCCCAGGAAGCAGAGATTACATTGAGCCATGATCCTGCCACTGCACTCCAGCCTGGGTGACAGAGCGAGACTTTGTCTCAAAAAACATATATATATTATGTATATAAATATTTTTATTTATATATTATATATAACTATATATATCAATTATATATAACTATATATAAGATATAAACTTATACATATATATCTTTATATATAAAAGATACATAGTTTATGTATCTTTATACATAAAAGATATATATTTTATATATATGGCCTTAATTTTCCATTCCACAGCAGAAGAGGTTGAAATTAAAAGAAAATCAGATACTGTCTTCTGGCATTAAATATTCCAGTGCTGTGCATTATATCTAGAGTCATATGGATATGCCTCATCTCAGCCTATGTGGTGGGCGCCCCCAACAAATTCTCACAACAACACTAAGTTGTGAGTGACTCTGTTATTTAAAAATGCAGCTCACCTCTCAGTGCCTCAGAAGCAGGTACTATAACACCGGGTTTCTAACAAAGAGATGGGATTCCAGCTCAAGTCTGTTTCCCTGTGCTTACTTAAAGGTAGTAATATTCTCAGAAAGGTTTAGGAGGTGGGTTTTGGATTAGTACGGAATTGCTGAAAGGAAAAATGTATGGAAAGTCATTGGGTATGAACAGCTATTTTTTCTTGCTACACACAGATCTCATGTGCAAATTTGGGGACAGTTAGTACAAAACATGTGATGGAAATTTGGGCTCTGACATCAGTGAGCTTATTTCACACAGACTTCAGTTGACCATATTGGTTCCGACCAATTTTAGCCAGTTTTTAGAAGTCTCGTAAGTGGAATACATTTCATTCTTTCAACAAGTTGTATCTTTTCTTACCTGTCATTCTGCAAACTGAAGAACTTCTGCTAGTAATTGGTTGAACTCTTTGGGGACCTGGTTCTAGTTTCTGTCAAAGGGAATACAACAAATGTGATAGGTTATCACTTCTGACTTAGTTCAGACTTCTATACCAAAAAACATAGACTAGGCAACTTATAAATAAAAGACATTAGTTCTGGAGGCCAGAAATTTGAGATTGGGCTTCCAGCATGGTTGGGGTCTGGTAAGGACTCTCTTCTGAGTTTCAAACTCCAGACTTCAGGTTGTTTTCTCATTTAGCAGAGAGAGGGAGAGACAGCCTTCTGCGGTTTCTTTTACAAAGCCAGTAATTGCTATCATGAGGTCCTCATTCTTTGGACTTAATTACCTCTGACCTGCTAAGGCCATTACACTGGGGATTAAGGTTCTGGAATGTGAATATGGTGGGGAATCACGTAGTCTACTGCAACTTCCAAAGTTATATTTCTAAAACAGTTATTTTCCTCTTACTTGCCTTGTCCTGTGCGTCCTCTCTCAATCTCTCCGTCTCCCTTTCTCTCTTTTTCTCTGCATATGTCTGTCTATCTCTTTCATTTTCCATCTCTGTATTGTAATCCTCAAGATTAGGAAGCGGTCTCCAGTGTCCTAAGATGTTCTAGGCACAGACCCACATGATAGAGAACTGAGGAGATGCCCAGGCCAATCGAGAGGAAGGAACTTGGGCTCTCAGTTCACACTGAATCGTGCCAGTTTCCATGAGGCAGATAGAAGGCTGATCTCTCCTCAAATCCAGCTTCAGTTGAAATCACAGTCCCAGCCTCGTAAGAGACCTTGAGGCAGAGGCACCCTATTAAGCTATATCGAGATTCTGGTTCACAAAAGTTGTGAGATAGTATTTGTTGTCAAAATGTGCTAAAATTCAGGGAAATTTTGTCATAGAGGGGCAAGTGACTAATCTCTTTCAGTCCCCAGGATCCTCTCTCCCCTCTTTTCCTTTCTTTCTCAGGCTGCCTGCAGCCACAATTGTCCCGTTATAACCTCCTCTGCTGAACTCACCTGTGCCTGTGAGTCTCTTCACAAAGACTGGCTTTTCCCTGGCACACTTTCCACACCTGCGCAGGACTGGCTCTCTGTTGTCATTCTGGTGACAACATAATGTCACCTCAGGGAGGCATTCATGTCCGCTCCAGGCAACCTCTCCCCAGCCCTCCCTCCCAACATTCTACTTTATTTCCATTATAAAATGCTCTTTCCTTTCACATGTACTTGTTTTAGTGTTTTTGTCCTGCCGTCCTCAGACTGTGGGCTCCCGCCGGGAGGCAGGGATAACATAATCATTTTTGGTACCACATGGTGAACCTACCAAGGTAGCTGCTACAGGGTGAGTGCTAGGGGAAGAGTCGCTGAGTAAAATAACATGGAAAATCACAAAGCCCTTCTTCCCGCTTTTGGCCACCCAATAATGTGGAGATCATGAATGGTAACAGGAACTGCAGGACCTCAGGCTGACTGTCCCCCTAGCTCCAGCTGCTCCAGTAAAGCCCAGCGGGCACAAGAAACACGGGGTCTGCCGCCACCTAGAGGTCTCCACTACCACTGAAGTCCCAGGCGGAAGCATCACAAAACAGGTACCTGCAATGGGGAATTCTCAAGGCAGTGGCTCTTCAGGGACCCCTGGGAAAGGGAGCAGTATCTGAAGACTCCAAGGGCCATAAAAGTAACCTCGGAAACCTCCCTTGATTCCTATTTTCCTCAGCCTCTTTGAGTGTGCTGTGCACTCATTAAACACTTTAACAGCATTCGGAGACATTATTTTCTTCCACTTCTGAATGAGGACCTCAAGGACAGCCCAAAAAACTAGTATTTTTTCTGGGCCCCACACTCCAGAGCCCAGCGCATTGTCACATTCTGCTTTATTCAAAGTCCTCATCTGCCCACATCTCTAGGCCTCTCTCTTCTCTGAAGGACCTCTAGAACCTGAAAAGCCTCTTCCCAGAGTCTCAAAGCACAATGAGTTACCAATGAAGAGCCAAGGGGAGCAGACACTTATGAGTATCTAGAATTCTTGGTATTATTCCTTTTGAGTACCCTTATTTATGAGAGGGAAAACGAAGGTTTTCTTTCCCGTAGCCTCACTTTATATCACATGGGGTGGTTGGGGGAGGGCATAGCTCATTTTAGTTCCAGGTGCCCACAGAGTTGGGAGTCACAACCCCTGTCCTGTCCTCTTGAAACACCTGGGAAGGTCCTCAGGCCTGGAAGAACCCAGGGAACCTGGAGGATCCTTCATCCCATGCTGTCAGCTCCTGGACAGGTAGCTGGGGTAGTGGATGCCTCTTCCTCATGGCAAAGCTGCCTCTGCTATTTCTTCCCATTTTGTCACTTCTCTGGTTTCCTCTTCTCTGACCTCACCTCCATGATCTCCACCTTAGAAGCCTGTGTGTGCGTGTGTGTGGTGTGTTTGTGTGTGCATGCCTGCACACCTATGTGAGAATAAGGAAGAGTAGAAAGCCCAGGTAGAAAGTAGAGCACAGGGTTTTCCAGGATTTAGGAGCACTCATTTCCAAAGCAAACCTGATGGGTGGGGTGCATGCAAGGCCTTGGAAGCTGGCTCCCTTCCTAATACTCTGCTCTTCCCAATTTCTGGGATATGGACCAGTCTTTGCCTTTTTGGGGGGCCTCAGTCTTCCTTTTGTAAAATGGAGAGGTGGTCACAAAACTGTATAAGAACATGCTCAGTAAAGACAGGGTGTCATGCTCAATACCAGATAGAATATTGGGATGGGGAGAGTTTGGGCAGACTTATGTGTCCACGGGAGCTCAGGCCTCTGAACAGGGCAAATGCAGGCGAACATAAAGCACGGCATAGCCAGGTTTTCTTACCAGGGCTACGGGATGAAACAATGCACCACAGGCTCTGTTCTGGAGGCTGGTCCTGCAAGATTTTCCCTCCTTCAACCAGCAACTGTTTGATGAATTTCATGTCCTGTGAAGCCCATATCCACCCCCATTACAGTGAGGGGCACAGGGCACTAGACCTGTAAAATAATGTCTTTTGCCTTTTTTTCTTTTCTTTTCTTTTTCTTTTTCTTTTTTTTTTAACTGAGTGGCTGTTTCTTCTTTCTCTTTTTCTGTTTTGTTTGTTTTTTAACTAATTTTTAAGAGGTCTTTACAGGTCAGCTGTGGTGCCCCACATCTGTAATTTCAACACTTTGAGAGGCTGAGGCGGGTGGATCATTTGAGGTCAGGAGGTAAAAACCAGCCTGGCGAAACTGGTGAAACCCCGTCTCTACTAAAATTACAAAAAATTAGCCGGGAATGGTGGCACAAGACTGTAGCCCCAGCTACTCAGGAGGCTGAGACAGAAGAATTGCTGAAACTTGGGAGGCGGAGGTTGCAGTGAGCCGAGATTGCACGACTGCACTCAAGACAGGGTAACAGAGTGAGTCTCTGTGGAAAAAAAAAAAAGAGAGAGAGAGAGGGAGAGAGAGAGTGCCCTTTATGGAAATGCGAGCCCCTTTGTAATTTCATGAGTTGTAGATATTTATTCCAATTTGGGAATTTCTTTTCTTATTGTGGTGTTCTCTTTAAGTTTGTTTTGGATGTTATTAGTGTTTTGTTTTGCTTTGTTTCTATGTAACTTCTCCCCAAATTGATTTATAGATTTCCATTTTCACAATACAATATTTTGGCAGAAATCTTGTGGAAACTGTCTAATCAGTTTAAAAAATTTAAATACATATAAAAAATCGAAGAAATGTAAAAACTGTCCTGAAGAATAACAAAGTTTGTGAGCTTAAAATGACATATATTCAGACTTAGATTAAAGTTACAGTAATAAAAGCTATCTATGGTAGTAATGAAAAAATAGGCACAAAGAAAACTAGAAAAACTCGAGAGTCCAACTCAGACTCACACATTTGGACATTTTATATATTACAAAAAAGTCATAGTAGAGGAGTGAAGACAGTCTTCTCGGTAAATAGCCTTGGGTCAACCAGTTATTTATGTGAGAAAAAACACTCCTATCTTATATTACTAACAAATTCCAATGAAAAGTGGATTTTAAATTTTAAGGTCAAAGTTGAAAACAATATTTCTAGTAGATAACATAGATAAATATGTCCATGACTGGCACAGGCCCAGATTTCTCGGGACACAAAATGCATTAATTCTCAAGACAAAAATATGACAAATTGGACTTTATTAGAATTAAAACCTTCTCTTCATAAAAAAAAAAAAACCTTCAGGAGAGCTGAAAGGCAAGAACAAAGTGGAAATCAACATTTGTCATATATTGATGTGGCAAAAGCCTTTTATCTAGTTTATTTAAGTAAATCCCATCAATTAATAAACAAAGATGCATACATTGAACAAAATTGGCAAACATGTGACTAGGAGTTCCACATACAGAACCGAAGGGCCAACAAGTAGATGAACATATCCACATCCTTATGCATCAGAGCAATGCATATGAAAACTACAATTGAATACCACTATGCAATCATTAACATTTTTGAAAACTGACAAAATTAAGTACTAGTGATGATGTCAAGCAACTGGAACTTTCTTATACCATTCTGTGTGCAAACTGTTATAACGGCATTCAAAACCTCCTGAGTAGTAACTCCTTACATACACGATGTACATAAGCACACTCTAGGACCCAGCAACTCTGCTACTAGGTATATACACCCAATAGAAATGCCAGCATATTTTCCAATGCAGAAAAATGCTCTAAGCAGCATTATTTGGTACTGTTCCAAACTGAAAAAAACTCAAATGTGCATCAATAATAAAATAACTAAATAAAACAGCTACTTATTCCTTTATAAGGGGACATTATACAGATATAAAATAAATTGGAGACATATTAAAATATACAAAAATCTAACAAATAAAATTTAATTAGATTTAAAAGTCCTATCCACAGCAATCAGCCAGTAGAAAAGAAAAAGGCATACAAATAGAAAAAAAAATTCAATTCTCTTTCTCCATTTGCAATATGAGTCACTACGTAGAGAATGCTAAAGTCTTTCCAAAACTCCTTTTGGAGAAAACTTGAAAAGCCTCCTGAAATGGATAAGCAAGTAAAGTTTTAGGACACAAAACCAATGTACAAAAATCAGTAGCATTTCTATGCATCAACAACTTTGAATTCCTGAACATCTTCTGGTTTTATTGCATTTTCAATTTCTTCCCCCAGTTAACTATACATTTTTTCTTTTTTCAGCTAAACTAATTTATTCTTCTGTATAATTTCACCTTGTTAATAAACCCCAGGCCAAAAAGTGAGAATAAAGTATTTGTCTGCATCCTGTTTCCTCATTTTGAAAACTAGTCTAGATGAAACCTATACTTGTTCTAGGGAGTTGGCATAGACAGCATTTATTTCCATTCTCAGCAGTGATGCCAGCCAGAAAGAGGGAGTTCCGCATTTTCACTTTGGTTACACAGGACTCTGGATGGTTGTAGGGGAAAAGATCCAAACTCTAAGGGAGCCAAATCGGACATTGCAAAGATTTATGCATTTACTCCGGGAGCAATTATTGTGTTAATTTTGTGCAAAACAGTGCGCAAAGAGCAATTAAAGTGAAAATTATTAAGGCATTACCTTTACCTTGCGAAACTCACACTAGTCAGATTCTCCGAACCCCAGAACTTAACAACAACCTAGTAAAATCTTGTTCAGAGTGAAGAGAGGGTGGGAGCAGGAAGGTAAGTTTAAAAATTAGGCTGGTTGAATGAGATAATTACCCCTAGTCAAGCTGTGGAAGTATGGATGGCTTTGGGATGGGTGAAGACAAAAGAATCTCAGCAGAGGGTGCAGATAAAAAAGGGCAGAAACACAGGAGGCTCATGCAGGAAGAGGAATGAGTTTGCTGGACTGGGGAGAGTGACAGTAAAAAGCAGAGGATAATAGGCATCTCTCGTCATCTAGGGACTATAGGATGGATTAGTTGGGGGTTACAGAATCAGTGAGGTACTTTTTAACAGTAAGATGGGTAAATAAGTGCTATAATTTGGAATAATTATGTAGCAATGGTGGTTAGGAGCAATAGAAACTCAAAGTATTACATAAATTTTTTTTTCTTATTCTCCCACACAAGCGTTTTGCCTTTCCTCTTAAACTGAGAAAGGAGTGGTTTGCTATGATGTTTTTAAATTCTCACAGACAAGCATTATTCTTTGCTGCCTTTTAGTAATGGTTAGTTTTAATCAAATTAAAGAAGATTGAATGGATTTTCTTGCTCATAATGGTTGAGTGCAACATCTCATACCTTCTACTAGTTTTCAGTATAACTGAAATAACAGAGTGTCAATACTCCATTGAGGGGTGCTCCGCTTGCTAAGTCTCCCTCCTCTGGGCTAGGCCTTCTACACCATGGCTGTCCTGCTGTGGCTGGAGCTGGAATTTGGATTGACCTCTGTGTGTCTTCCTAGCACACAATAGGTGTCCAATTAGCATGGGCAGAATCAAGCTCCTCCCTCTCACCATTTATTTCTCCATTTGTCCCTTGTTGGGAATGGAGAGTCCTGCAACTGAGTTCAGCCCAGGGTTGAAGTTCAAATCTCAGCTGATACTTGGTGGATGTTGACTTTTTTGAGAAGAACTTGGGAGAATAAAACATTATAAAGGCGCTGGCCAGGCACGGTGTCTCATGCCTGTATTCCTGGCATATTGATGGGCTGAGGAGATAGAATTGCTTGAGGCCAGGAATTTGATACCAGCCTTGTCAACATAGTGAGACCCCATTTATACAAAAAACTTGAAGCATTAAAAAAATTTAGCCAGCTGTGATAGTTCCAAACTGTTGCTTCAGCTATGCTGGACATTGAGGCAGAGGATCACTTGAGCCAGGAGTTCTAGGCTGCAGTGAGCTATGATCACGCTACTGCACTCCAACCAGGCAACCATGCAAGATGATTCAAAAATAAAATCTTTTATTATTCTTCACCCCTATAGTCTCTCTAGAAATTGTGCACTATGTAGCAGAAAGAATCAGACTCCCCAAGAGTTTGGTTCTTGCTTATGATTTGGTTTTCTGCTGCTTGGCTGCCCCCTCATTTCCCCATTTTGTATAAAATAAGAACCCCCCGGTGAAGTGGAGTTTCTCCCCAGCAGAGGGTCTCACCAAGGCCCCAGGACTGGCACTTTAGGAGAAGGCTTGCCTTTCAGCCTCTGAATAATAATTGCTACTAAAATTAAGAAGTTTTCCAGACACCAGCTTCCTGAAAGGAGCATCCAGTCAGAAGACAAGATGAGGTCAGTAGCAAAGGTGACTCAGGCTGAGTGGGGAAGTCCACCAGCATATCTGAAGACTGAGCTAGGGGAGGGTTTCCCTGATATTCACTCCTTCTGCCCTCCATAAATTCCTCTACTTTTCCCAAACTTCCCTCTGACATCCTCCAAACTTTCTATCTTCCCAGGGCTTTCTTGCCAGGGAGTCTAATGAAGTAAAAGCTTTAAAATTGCTTTGATTTCAAAAATAATTTTATTGATTCTTAAAATGTACCGACACAAAATTAGAATACCAATTCCTAAAATGCTTAAAAAGTAAATTAAGTGTAAGTTTACATTTAATTATCTTAATTGATTCCTAATTAAAATACAAAAAAATTTTTTTGAAACAAGGTCTTGCTCTGTCACCCAGACTGGAGTGCAGTGGTGAGATCTTGGGTTATTGCAACCTCCACCCCCTAGGTTCAAGAGATTCTCATGCGTCAGCCTCCCAAATAGCTGGGACTACAAGCGCACACCACCAATTGGCTAATTTTTGTGTTTTTAGTAGATATGAGGTTTTGCCATGGTGCCCATACTGGTCGCAAACTCCTGGTCTCAAGTGATTCACCCACCTCGGCCTCCCAAAGTGCTGGGATTACAGGTTTGAGTCACCACACCTGACCTTAAATTTTTTTTAAAAATTATAGGTAAATTTAAATTACTCAGAAATAGTCAGAATTAACCGTTGAATACCCTGAATCTTTTTCCCATGCATAAGCCTTTCTAATCTTTCTATTCAAATTTAGGATTTGATTCAGTTCTAGTGTTTTAAAACCTGCTTTTTTCCTTCAAAGGAACGCAGACCATCTCACAGGCCAATGGACATCACGGATTTTCTGATGCTTAGAAGCTGACTGGTTGTTTATCTATGACCTCCCATAATGTACTTAAGTAACAGCCTCTTGATGATGGGGTTAAGTTGTTGAAATTACCTTGTCTTTTCTGAAGCACTACGTGGAAAAAATTAGATCTTGAAAGAAACACATAAACCCATACCACACACTTCCTTTGAACTTCTCTGCTGCTTATTTAAAGAGATGTTTATTCCTGACTAAGGTCCTACATTACACTCTCTGTAGAACTTTTGGAAACTATAAAAGTACAAGAGAATCAATAAAGCAATTTAATTTCTCACAGGATCCTGATTCCTATAAGAAACACATCAATTCCTATAATTCGGCATATTTCCTGTCAATCATTTTTCTACACGTTTTAAATTTTGAGCTCTAATGTATAAGTTTGGTTATACTTTTTAATGTATGCCTTTCATTAATATGTTTAATGGTATATCATCTCATAAGCACTTCTCCATGTGATAAAAAATTCTTTGTACATCCCATTTTTAATACGTATATGTAGCTCCAAAGAAAATGCATATCTTGTTTACTCTTCTAATCCCGTAGTATTCGAAAACTTTGTTTTTCCAATTCTTTGAGATAATAAACTGGTTAGGGTTAGTATTTTGGTCCCCATTTAAATTTTCTAAGGGTTGCCTTTCTATAAGTGGCTAAGTGACTGTTACAAGGAGAAGAGCCCTCCTGAAGGGGTGTGCCATGGGGTTGAGGCCTCCTTGCAAAGTGCCTTCCTTCTGGCAGATCCCCATGTGTCTTTCTAAAGTCAGCACAGTCATACTGAGTGTGATTGGAATTCTGCAGCTGTGACCCCTCTCGAATCTTCCTTGAAATCAGGTGCAACTAATCTCCTCCTTGGTGGACACCAGGAAGTAGGCTGTAGAGCATTCTGTGACCCTGAAGAATGACACGATGTTCTTGATGAAGAGGGTGGATATTCCTGAAGGAGAAATATTGTTTTCTCAACAGCAGAAGCAGATATCAAGTTTATTCAATGACTGGGTCATGGAAAATCCTGTTCTCTACAGGTTGATGCTACATTCCAGGCAAACCCACACCCTCGGTGTATGCCAGAGGCTTCAGAAACCCAAAGGAGCTCATACGAGATGAGTGCCAGGTAGCTATGAAGCCTCAAGAACTTCCACTGGAACAGAAGATAATAACTTACTCTGAAGAATTGTTTGCATCTCCCTGCCCATCCCCTGGCTACTGAGTGCAACCATGCAACTCATTGCTTGCAACTATAAATATAGCTACAACTATGAAAAGAGCTGAGATTCTAAACCACAAATACAGACAACTACGAATATAGGTGAGACGAAAAACTGTAAACCTTCTTAAGGGTGTACAACATGTAACAACGGCTCCCATTAGCTCATGTTTAGATACCAAGGAAATAATAGCAGGAATGTTTTATGTTCACATTCCAAACAAAACCTATTATCATTCATCGTCAGTTCATTTAGTCCTGTTTTACTCATACTTGTTTTACTCTATCTTGTAAGCAGATATGCTTCTCTGCTAGAATTAGAGAAATAACTTAGTCCACTGATAGTGTTTCAAAGTTATGTAAGTCATTCTATCAGAAGCCTGTTTATAGGAGTACTTGGCACAGTTATTTCTGTGGGTCTCTGAGACATTCTTATTTTGTTGAAGACAAAGCCCTGTGGCCTGGAACTGATTTGCAAGCACTTTTAGAAAAATAGCCGAGTACAACCAAAAGTATATATTAATGAAAAAGTAAGCCATGCTTTCAGGTATGTAGTTAGTTGATACACTAAAATATTCTTTTATATAATGCAAACAGCACTAACACTTTAAAAAATAGAATTATATTATGCACAGTGAGGGCACTGGAAATTTTTTTAAAAACTTTAATTTCTGGATTATTTACGTTAATAACAATTATGTAAAAAATTTAACCTAGGGGAAGCTAAGCATATGTCTTATTATTTAATATAACAAGATGCAAAATAGGCACGTTTCCATATATGATAGTAGGACATAAAGTGTGCTGATACAAATATGAAACATAAAATATAAGTAAGAAATAGAAAAAATGACCTGTGTATGTTGTTTATTTATATGTGTGTTTATTACTATTTTTAGTAACTTAGATTATGTAAATATGTATTATATTTTAGGCAGCAGCAAATATTAACACATTTTTTAACATCCAGCTTAGATAAGAATCGATGATTACAATTTATTAATATTAGCTACTTACGACAAACATTATGCAAAAAGAAATTCTAAAAATAATTTTGTATTAACTTTGAAAATTTTAAACTCTTTTCTACAGAAGTTTTTAAATTACAGACAATAAAATAGAAAATTTATAAAAAAGAAAATGCTACTGAGAAATAGTTGGATTTTGATTCATTATTTTTTCTGAATATTAGTACTTGGAGCTTCACTGTTAATAATGCCAATAGGCTACACAAATTTTCTCTTCAGTAAAATGGCAAAACAGAAGGCATTCGATTTTTAAATATACGATGCAATTTTATTACCGTTTTTCTATATAAAAGACACAAAATTTAGACCAATAAAAACAGAATTTCTTCCATGAAATTTCAAGAGCTGAGCTGAGCTGGAAAGAGCTAACCTGCTTAATATCAGAGTTTTAAATTAAAGCAAGAGGCCCACATCAAAGAAATAGTTATGCCTTTTTGTCTTCCTTTCTGTGATTGTGTTAAACAACAGGCAACATTAGATCAAGCACCGACTCCTCATTGTTCCATTTTTTCCTCATGGAAAGCACCAGGAAAGGGTCAGATGGATCAGCACAAACATGGGGCAGTGTCTCACTGCCGAGGTGGCACCCTCATAAAAAACAGGCCCGCAATTTTGTGGAAAAGGGGGTAGGAGAGCGTAGAGGAGAATGTATGAGCAAGATTAAAGAGAATTGAATATTAATAGGAATGTATAAAAATTATTATCAAAGTTCCATTTCTTCTCCAGAAACAGGGATCTGAACAAAAGTTTCTGAAGAAGGCCTCAACCAAAAGCCCCTCAGGTAGGTGCCCCTGAATCTAGATGCCTGGACTGGGAATGAAAATCTACATGTGAGCCTCAGTGGCCAAGATTTCCGGTATTGTTTATTTCAACCCCTCAGAGACTGCAAAGCACTGACATTTACATGCTTCTCCTAAATGCACATGTCAGCAACAGTGTGACAACCAATGCTTTCAAAGATATAATGTGGGTATCAGAGTTTCTGGCAAAAATTTAGATAATCTTATCTTTTCAACCTCAAATAACAATATATGCTGAGAAACTTCAAAGGCATGTACCTCCACAAATAATTTTTCAGGAAAGAATAAAGAAGCACAGCTGTAGAATAAAAATTAGGCTGGAAGTTGATGCTACCTGTGGGAATTGCTAATAATGGAAGCACAGGTTGTTAGAATTTAACATGTCTGATTGGTGAATATAATGTAACAGCAGCATAGATGCAGGAGTACTTGGATCTGACTATGCTATCTAAAGCTAGAATCCTTACATTTTCAAAAGTTTAGAAAAATAGGTTAGTTAGTGGAGGTGGTATTTCTCCTCTTTGGTTGATTTGGGAATTAACACCAATCATCATATGAGTTTCTGGTTCATATGTACACTATGTGTTTTACTCAGGACAATTTAGGTAAATATATAGACTTAATCATTTTCAGGTGTCTGTAAAGGGTGCATTATTAACATTACAGATAACTTTTCACTGCAGTAAAATACCTCGACCCAGAATCTTCAATGGCCCAATCAATTGAGGTCAGTCATTTAAAATAAAATGAAGTCTACTATTCTTTTTAAAATATACAAAGTAAAAGTCATCAAGATCAAAGTTATTAAGGAACAAAATTATAAGAAAAACACAGCTGTACCATTACATCTTAATAAATCCCAAAATTGTATATATAATGTAGAAATAATATAAGTAGTTATAATGTTTAAATATATTAGAGAAAAAGTTTAAAAGTAAGATCAAAATAAGGTATATTATCAAAATAATTAGGTAAAAATTTTAAATTTAAAGGATAGAATACATAGAAAAATTACATAATTGAAAAAGAAATTATGAATTAGAAGATATGATGAAGTGAATATTTAGAAGTCCCAATAGGGATAAAACAAATAAACAATATGAAAAATTAAAACACATAAAAATGTAGAATAAGTTATGTTGTTTAAGTGCAAGTTCAAATAAATAAAATGGAGTGAATGTCAAACAGGGAATAAAAATATATAATTATTAAAATAATTAATTATAATAACTTAAAGACATTCTGATCAAAAGAAAAACAATAGTTAAAAGCATAATACCATAATAGAGAAAATCAAGTAAAGCTATCTAAGATAAAATTCAAATTAATTATAAAGCAATGAAAAGAAACACATTTCTCAATATGTGAATAAGATCAAGAATCCAATGGGTTATTGTTTTCAAAGTTCTGAGGGAAAAACATGTAAATTTAAAATTACATATATTTGAAAAGTTATTTTCAGGTTTAAGGACAAAATGTAACTTAATACACAAATACAACGTAAACAGTATAATTACGTCAGTGAAATGCATTTAAAATTTGCTGAAAATTTAGTTTATGAAGAAAAATACTCTTCCTGAGAACAAACATTGAGATAAAATAAATGCGCAAACATCTAAATAGATGGAAACTATATTAACACTGTGTGAAATTATACACAATATGTGATATATCCATGTGAAGCATATTTGTGGAAGCATAAAAGAAAATGTTATCCCAAGGGTTATATTAAATAAAAGAGTAAATTTGGTAATAGATGAGTAACTTATTTTATATCAGTATAATGTGTATTTAAGAGATTTTTGTCACTAAATTATTAAATGTTGAGTGCAAATCCTGTATACTGTTTGAACAATACTATTATTTTCTCAGCAAAGATCAGCACTGAAAGACTGACTCCTGCATAGCCACTGACCACAGCTTCTGGAACAACAAAAGCATTGAATCATTAATCCTGAATATGGCCAATGAGCATGAGATGAGGAAATCTACCCAGTTCATGACCACAAAGCAACTCACCAGCAGCTGGACGGCCTAGGTAGCTTATTTCTCTGGAGAGACTCTTACACAGTGACTCCTGATACAGAGATGCTGAGACTGCATTTTGTGCCTGGAGGAGAGAATTACCACGTGTGATTTGAGAGCATCAGTGTTCCTCCATAAGAGACATTTCTAAATGCTGCTAGTGTGAAAAACGAGCTTATGTTCACGTAGCCCCTGGGGGAAGAAAAACAGTAATATTTAACAGTACATTTTAAGAACCAATAAAATTATTTTTAAGATCAAAGCAATTTTAAAGCGTTTACTTCATTAGACTCCCTGGCAAGAAAGTCCTGGGAAGATAGAAAGTTTGGAGGATGTCAGAGGGAAGTTTGGGAAAAGTAGAGGAATGTACGGCCCACTCAGCCTGGGTCACCTTCGCTGCTGACCTCATCTTGTCTCGACTGGGTGCTCCTTTCAGGAAGCTGGTGTCTGGAAAACTTCTCAATTTTAGTAGCAATTATTATTCAGAGGTTGAAAGGCAAGCCTCCACCTAAAGTGCCAGTCCTGGGGCCTTGGTGAGACCCTCTGCTGGGGAGAAACTCCACTTCACCGGGGGGTTCTTATTTTATACAAAATGGGGAAATGAGGGGACAGCCAAGCAGCAGAAAACCAAATCATAAGCAAGAACCAAACTCTTGGGGAGTTTGATTCTTTCTGCTACATAGTGCGCAAGTTCTGGAGAGACTATAGGGGTGAAGAATAATAAAAGATTTTATTTTTGAAACATCTTGCATGGTTGCCCTGGTTGGAGTGCAGCAGCACAATCATAGCTCCCTGTAGCCTAGAACTCCTGGCTCAAGTGATCCTCTGCCTCAATGTCCAGCATAGCTGAGACAACAGTTTGGAACTATCACAGCTGGCTAAATTTTTTTAATGCTTCAAGTTTTTTGTATAAATGGGGTCTCACTATGTTGACAAGGCTGGTATCAAATTCCTGGCCTCAAGCAATTCTATCTCCTCAGCCCATCAATATGCCAGGAATACAGGCATGAGACACCGTGCCTGGCCAGCGCCTTTATAATGTTTTATTCTCCCAAGTTCTTCTCAAAAAAGTCAACATCCACCAAGTATCAGCTGAGATTTGAACTTCAACCCTGGGCTGAACTCAGTTGCAGGACTCTCCATTCCCAACAAGGGACAAATGGAGAAATAAATGGTGAGAGGGAGGAGCTTGATTCTGCCCATGCTAATTGGACACCTATTGTGCGCTAGGAAGACACACAGAGGTCAATCCAAATTCCACCTCCAGCCACAGCAGGACAGCCATGGTGTAGAAGGCCTAGCCCAGAGGAGGGAGACTTAGCAAGCGGAGCACCGCTCCATGGAGTATCGACACTCTGTTACTTCAGTTATACAGAAAACTAGTAGAAGGTATGAGATGTTGCACTCAACCATTATGAGCAAGAAAATCCATTCAATCTTCTTTAATTTGGTTAAAATTAGCCTTTATTAAAAGGCAGCACAGAGTAATGCTTGCCTGTCAGAATTTAAAAACATCATAGCAAACCACTCCGTTCTCAGTTTAAGAGGGAAGGCGAAAGGCTTGTGTGGGAGAATAAGAAAAAAAAATTTATGTAATACTTTGAGTTTCTATTGCTCCTAACCACCATTGCTACGTAATTATTCCAAAATATAGCTCTTCTTTATCCATCCTACTGTTAAAAAGTACCTCACTGATTCTGTAACCCCCAACTAATCCATCCTATAGTCCCTAGATGACGAGAGATGCCTATTATCCTCTGCTTTTTACTGTCACTCTCCCCAGTCCAGCAAACTCATTCCTCTTTCTGCATAAGCCTCCTGTGTTTCTGCCCTTTTTTATCTGCACCCTCTGCTGAGATTCTTTTGTCTTCACCCATCCCAAAGCCATCCATACTTCCACTGTATTACTAGGGGTAATTATCTCATTCAACCAGCCTAATTGTTAAACTTACCTTCCTGAACAAGATTTTACTATGTTGCTGTTCACCCTCTCTTCACTCTGAACAAGATTTTACTATGTTGCTGTTAATTTCTGGAGTTTGGAGAATCTGACTAGTGTGAGTTTCGCAAGGTACAGGTAATGCCTTAATAATTTTCACTTTAATTGCTCTTTGCGCAGTGTTTTGCACAAAATTTAACACAATAATTGCTCCCGGAGTAAACGCATAAATCTTTGCAATGTCCTATTTGGCTCCCTTAGAGTCTGGAACTTTTCCCCTACAATCATCCAGAGTCCTGTCTAACCAAAGTGAAAATGGGGAACTCCATCTTCTGGCTGGCATCACTGCCGAGAACGGAAATAAATGCTGTCTATGCCAACTCCCTAGAACAAGTATAGATTTCATCTAGGCTAGTTTTCAAAATGAGGGAACAGGATGCAGATAAATACTTTATTCTCACATTTTGGCCTGGGGTTTATTAACAAGGTGAAATTATACAGAAGAATAAATTAGTTTAGCTGAAAAAAGGAAAAAATGTAAAGTTAACTGAGGGAAGAAATTGAAAATGCAATAAAACCAGAAGATGTTCAGGAATTCAAAGTTGTTGGTGCATAGAAATGCTACTGATTTTTGTACATTGGTTTTGTGTCCTAAAACTTTACTTGCTTATCCATTTCAGGAGGCTTTTCAAGTTTTCCCCAAAAGTAGTTTTGGAGAGGCTTTAGCATTCTCATTGTAGTGACTCATATTGCAAATGGAGAAAGAGAATTGAATTTTTTTTTCTATTTGTATGCCTTTTTCTTTTCTATTGGCTGATTGCTGTGGATAGGAGTTTTAAATCTAATTAAATTGTGTTTGTCAGATTTTTGTATATTTTAATATGTCTCCAATTAATTTTATATCTGTATAATGTCCCCTTATAAAGGAATATGTAGCTGTTTTAGTTATTTATTTCACTATTGACGCACATTTGAGTTTTTTTTCAGTTTGGAAAAGTACCAAATAATGCTGCTTCGAGCACTTTACTACATTGGAAAGTATGCTGGCAATTCTATTGGGTGTATATACCTAGTAGCAGAGTTGCTGGGTTCTAGAGTGTGCTTACGTACATCGTGTATGTAAGGAGATACTACTCAAGTGGTTTTGAATGCGGTTATAACAGTTTACACACAGAATGGTATAAGAAAGTTCCAGTTGCTTGACATCATCACTAGTACTTAATTTTGTCAGTTTTCAAAAATGTTAATGATTGCATAGTGGTATTCAATTGTAGTTTTCATATGCATTGTTCTGATGCATAAGGATGTGGATATGTTCATCTACTTGTTGGCCCTTCGGTTCTGTATGTGGAACTCCTAGTCATATCTTTGCCAATTTTGTTCAATGTATGCATCTTTGTTTATTAAGTGATGGAATTTAGCTTAATAATCTAGATAAAAGGCTTTTGCCACATCAATATATGACAAATGTTGATTTCCACTTTGTTCTTGCCTTTCAGCTCTCCTGAAGCTTTTCTTTATGAAGAGAAGGTTTTAATTCTAATAAAGTCCAATTTGTTATATTTTTGTCTTGATAATTTATGCATTTTGTGTCCCAAGAAATCTTGGCCTGTGCCAAAGTCATGGACATATTTATCTATGTTATCTACTAGAAATATTGTTTTCAATTTTCACCTTAAAATTTAAAATCCACTTGTCTTGAAATTTGTTAACAATATAAGATAGGTTTATTTCTTTCTCACATAAATAACCAGTTGACCCAAGGCTAATTACCGAGATGCTGTCTTCTCTCCACTGCTCTTCTGTGCCTGTTTTGTAATATACAAAATGTCTAAATGTGTGAGTCTGAGTTGGTCTCTCGAGTTTTTCTAGTTTTCTTTGTGCCTATTTTTGCATTACTACCATAGATAGCTTTTATTACTATAGCTTTAATCTAAGTCTGAATATATGGCATTGTAAGCTCACAAACTTTGTTATTCTTCAGGACAGTTTTTACAGTTCTTTGATTTTTTTATATGTATTTAAATTTTTAAACTGATTAGACAGTTTCCACAAGATTTCTGCCAAAATATTGTATTGTGAAAATGGAAATCTATAAATCAATTTGGGGAGAAGTTACATAGAAACAAAGCAAAACAAAACACTAATAACATCCAAACCAAACTTAAAGAGAACACCACAATAAGAAAAGAAATTCCAAAATTGGAATAAATATTTTCAACACATGAAATTACAAAGGGGCTCACATTTCCATAAAGAGCACTCTCTCTCTCCCTATCTCTCTCTCTCTCTCTTTTTTTTTTTTTTTTTTCCACAGAGACTCACTCTGTCACCCAGTCTGGAGTGCAGTCGTGCAATCTCGGCTCACTGCAACCTCCGCCTCCCAAGTTTCAGCAATTCTTCTGTCTCAGCCTCCTGAGTAGCTGGGGCTACAGGCTTGTGCCACCATTCCCGGCTAATTTTTTTGTAAGTTTAGTAGAGATGGATTTTCACCAGGTTGGCCAGGCTGGTTTTGAACTCCTGACCTCAAATAATCCACCTGCCTCATCCTCCCAAAGTGTTGAAATTACAGGTGCGAGGCACCACAGCTGACCTGTAAAGACCTCTTAAAAATTAGTTAAAAAACAAACAAAACAGAAAAAGAGAAAGAAGAAACATCCACTCAGTTAAAAAAAAAGAAAAGAAAAAGAAAAGAAAAGAAAAAAAGGCAAAAGACATTATTTTACAGGTCTAGTGCCCTGTGCCCCTCACTGTAATGGGGGTGGATATGGGCTTCACAGGACATGAAATTCATCAAACAGTTGCTGGTTGAAGGTGGGAAAATCTTGCCGGAGCGACCTCAAGAGCAGATCCTGTGGTGCACTGTTTCATCCTGTAGCCCTGGAAAGAAAACCTGGCTGTGCCATGCTTTATATTCACCTGCATTGGCCCTGTTCAGAGTCCTGAGCACACGTGCACACCTAAGTCTGCCCAAACTTTCCCCATCCCAATATTCTCTGTGGTATTGAGCATGACACCCTGTCTTCACTGAGCATGTGCTCATACAGTTTTGTAGCCAACTCTTCATTTTACAACAGGAAGACTGAGACCCCCCCAAAAAGGAAAAGACTGGTCCATATCCCAGAAATTGGGCAGAGCACAGAGTATTAGGGAGGGATCCAGCTTCCTAGGCCTTGCATGCACCCCACCCATCAGGTTTGCTTTGGAAATGAGAGCCCCTGAGTCCTGGAAAACCCTGTGCTCTACTTTCTACCTGGGCTTTCTACTCTTCAATGTTGTCACGTAGGCATGCAGGCATGCACACACAAACACATCACACACACACACACACACACACACAGGCTTCTAAAGTGGAGATCTAAAGTGGAGATTCTAAAGTGGGGTTAGGGAAGAGGAAACCAAAGAAGTGACAAAAGGGGAAGAAACAGTAGATGCAGCTTTGCCATGAGGCAGAAGCATCCACTCCCCCAGCTACATGACCAGGAGCTGACAGCATGCGATGAGGGATCCTCCAGGTTCCCTGGGTTCTTCCAAGCCTGGGGACCTTCCCAGCTGTTTCAAGAGGACAGGACAGGGGTTGTGACTCCCACTTCTGTGGGCACCTGGAACTAAAATGAGCTATGCCCTCCACCCACCACCCCGTGTGATATAAAGAGAGGCTACGGGAAAGAAAGCCTTTGTTTTCTCCCTCATAAATAGGGGTACTCAGAAGGAATAATACCAAGGATTCTAGATACTCATAGGTGTCTGCTGCCCTTGGCTTTTCATTGGTAACTCACTGTGCTTTGAGACTCTGGGAAGAGGCTTTTCAGTTTCTAGAGGTCCTTCAGAGAAGAGAGAGGCCTAGAAACTTGGGCGGATGAGGACTTGGAATAAAGCAGAATATGACAATGCACTGGGTTCTGGAGTGTGGGGCCCAGAAAAAATACTAGTTTTTTGGGCTGTCCTTGAGGTCCTCATTCGGAAGTGGAAGAAAATAATGTCGCCGAATGCTGTTAAAATGTTTAATGAGTGCACAGCACACCCAAAGAGGCTGAGGAAAATAGGAATCAAGGGAGGCTTCCGAGGTCACTTTTATGGCCCTTGGAGCCTTCAGATACTGCTCCTTTTCCCAGGGGTCCCTGAAGAGCCACTGCCTTGAGAATTCCCCAATGCAGGTACCTGTTTTGTGATGCTTCTGCCTGGGACTACAGTGCTAGCGGAGGTCTCTAGGTGGCGGCAGACCACGTGTTTCTTGTGCCCGCTGGCCTTTACTGGAGTAGCTGGAGCCGGGGGAGAGACAGGCTGAGGTCCTGCAGTTCCTGTTATCATTCTTGATCTCCACATTATTGGGTGACCGAAAGCAGGAAGGACTTTGTGATTTTCCATGTTATTTTACTCAGCGGCTCTTCCCCTAGCACTCACCCTGTGGCAGCCACCTTGGTAGGTTCACCATGTGGTACCAAAAACGATTATGTTATCCCTGCATCACCGCGGGGAGCCCACAGTCTGAGGACGGCAGGACAAAAACACTAAAGCAAGTACATGCGAAAGAAAAGAGCATTTTATAATGGAAATAAAGTAGAATGTTGGGAGGGAGGGCTGGGGAGAGGTTGCCTGGAGGGGACATGAATACCTCACTGAGCTGACATTATGTTGTGACCAGAATGACAACTGCGTAGGTGTGGAAAGTGTGTCAGGGAAAAGCCACTCTTTGTGAAGAGACTCAGAGGCACAAGTCAGTTTAGCAGAGGAGGTTACAAAGGGACAAGTGTGGCTGCAGGCAGCCTGAGAAAGAAAGGAACAGAGGGGAGGGTGTATCCTGGGGCCTGAAAGAGGAGGTTAGTCATTTGCCCGTCTCTGACAACATTGCCCTGAATTTTAGCACATTTTGACAACAAATACTATCTCACAATTTTTGTGAACCAGAATCTCGATATAGCTTAGTAGGGTGCCTCTGCCTCAAGGTCCCCTATGAGGCTGGGGCTGTGATTTCAACTGAAGCTGGATTTGGGGAGAGATCAGCCTCCAATCTGCCTCATGGAAATTGGCAAGATTCAGTGTGAACTGAGAACCCCAGTTTCTTCCTGTTGATTGGCCTGGGCAGTTCCTCAGTTCTCTATCATGTGGGTCTGTGCCTAGAGCATCTTAGGACACTGGAGATCACTTCCTCATCTTGAAGAATACAATAGAGAGATGGAAAATGAAAGAGATAGACAGACATATGCACAGAAAAAGAGAAAGGGAGACAGAGAGATTGAGAGACGAAACACAGGACAGAGCAAGTGGGAGGAAAATAATAGCTGTTTTAGAAATATAACTTTGGAAGTTGCAGTAGACTATGTGATTCCACACCATATTCACATTCCAGAACATTAATCCCCAGTGTAATGGCCTTAGCAGGTCAGAGGTAATTAAGTCCTAAGCATGAGGCCCTCCTGATAGAGATTACTGGCTTTGTAAAAGAAACCGCAGAAGGCTGTTTCTCCCTCTCTCTGCTAAATGAGAATACAACCTGAAGTCTGGAGTTTGAAACTCAGAAGAGAGTCCTTACCAGACCCCAACCATGCTGGAAGCCAATCTCAAGTTTCTAGCCTCCAGAACTAAAGTCTTTTGTTTATAAGTTGCCTAGTCTATGTTTTTTGGTATAGAAGTCTGAACTAAGTCAGAAGTGATAACCTATCATATTTGTTGTATTCTCTTTGACAGAAACTAGAACCAGGTCCCCAAAGAGTTCAACCAATGACTAGCAGAAATTCTTCAGTTTGCAGAATGACAGATAAGAAAAGATAGAACTTGTCGAAAGACTGAAATTTATTCCACTTATGAGACTTCTAAAAAGTGGCTAAAATTGGTCGGAACCAATATGGTCAACTGGAGTCTGTGTGAAATAAGCTCACTGATGTAAGAGCCCAAGTTTCCATCACATGTTTCATACTAACTGTCCCCAAATTTGCACATGACCTGTGTGTAGCAAGAAAAGATGGCTGTTCATGCCCAATGACTTTCCATACATTTTTCCTTTCAGCAATTCCCTGCTAAACAAGAAGCCACCTCCTAAACCTTTCTGAGAATATTACTACATTTAAGTAAGCACAAGGAAAGAGGCTTCAGCTGGAATCCAATGTCTTTGTTGGAAACCCGGTGTTATAGTACCGGCTTCTGAGGCACTGAGCGGTGAGCTGCGTTTTTAAATAACAGAGTCACTCACAACTTAGTGTTGTTCTGAGACTTTGTTGGGGGTGCCCACCACATAGGCTGAGATGAGGCAGATACATATGATTCTAAATATAATGCACAGCACTGGAATATTTAATGCCAGAAGACAGTATCTGATTTTCTTTTGATTTCAACCTCTTCTGCTGTAGAATGGAAAAATAAGGCAATATATAAAAAATATGTATCTTTTATGTATACAGATGTATGAAATATGTATCTTTTATACATAAAGGTTTATATGTATAAGTTTATATATTATATATAATATATAAATATAAATATATATATACATAGTATATATATTTTTTTGAGACACAGTCTCGCTCTGTCACCCAGGCTGGAGTGCAGAGGCACGATCATGGCTCAATGTAATTTCTGCTTCCTTGGCTCAAGTGATTCTTACACCTCAGCCTCCTGAGTGGCTGGGATTACAGGCAAGCATCAACACATCTGGCTAATTTTTGCATTGTTAGTGGAGAAGGGTTTTTGCCATGCTGGCCATGGCTGGTTTCAAACCCCTGGCCTTAAGTATTCCACCCGCCTTGGTCTACCAATCTGCTAAGATTACAGGCAAGAGCAACTACATCCAACCGATTTTGATTCATTCAATCTCATATATCGCCAATGACTGTTTTTGGAAGTTGATGCTAGCCTAATCCCATTATGCATACTTCAGGGCTGGGGAGACCTGAAGCACACAGTCATTTTCATATGGTCACAGAAATGAAAAGGAAAAGAAGATTTTAATCCAACTCTGTTCTCTCAAACCTGGGGCCCTGGCTGTATTTAGATCTTTTCGTGGAGTAAGGGGCATAATTGTGTTTTCATAACTGTTTACAGGAAAAGAGTTGAGATGGGAGAGGAGGGTGAGCAATCAGCAGCCCAGCAGGGCCTTCGCATAGATTTATGGAGGAAAAGGGCTCAGGGGATAAAACCTTGAAGAAGTTAGCAGACTTCCCTTGTGACAGAACCTAACAGAATTTAGAACTTTGGGAACTAGACACCCACATTCTAGAGACAGCCCTGTATCTAGCTAATTTCATGGGAGATGCTTGAGAGAGCACTGTGTTCTCATTGTGTGCTATATTCCCAAGCTGTTGCCTGAGAAAGGTTCAAAGTGAGAGCCTTTTCTGACAATATACATATTGGCTCAGCCCACATCCTTCATACCACTGGCCATTCGACAAGAGGCAAACACAGGTAACACAGTGAAGCCCAGGTCAGGTCCGTCCATGTCAGGCCACCCGTGTCATCTAATCTGGGCAACCCGACCCTGCCTACCATTACCCTGTGTTGCAGGGGGAGCAGGAAAGGAGGGGGCTCTTTCTCACAGGGGCAGGTTGTAAGGCATTGGAACCCTGGCGGGTATGTCATGTTCATACCAAGGTCATGGCTGGTGGAATAAAAAGTTGAGCATTGTGGACCAAGTGTATCTACTCAGATGTGAATCCCAAGGCCTTAAGCTGTCCTCGGGTTTCCTCATTGGCTGGGGGTCTATGCGGATACTCCTATGTTCCTGATCTAGGAAACAGAATTTCTAATGGAGATGTCACCTGGTGGTAAAAACAAAGGAGACAATTAACTTTTTTTTTTCTTTTTTCTTTTTTTCTGCTTCACTGCTGGGAACACTCTTTGTAGAGTTTCATTAAAATCATTGAGCAGATATTTGATGGGTTCAAGTCCCCCATCTCCTTGGACAACTGACAGGTTCACCACACCCCCAAGCATGGCATACAGTGAGTTACGGTGAGAGCAGGCACATGGGGGTCTCTACAGACAGGGGTCAGACAAAACCAGGGTGGGCCCAGGATCCAGACCCAAATATGGAATTTCTCTGCGCTCTCTCTTAGGGGATTTCCATGAGTGACCCAAAGATCTGCCTCCCAAAAATCTAGCCTTAACTAGTCCCAAAGGCCACTTGGTTAAGTGTAAAGTCCCTTTTTAAGTTCTTGTAGAAATATCAGAGAAGGCCTTTGTGTTGTTTTTATTTTACACTAGGCTGTATTTATTCATGTTACTACAGTTTGTATGGTTTTAATTATTCCCCCCGGTATCACCTGTATCAGGCAGCTTCACGGCACTGCCAGACCTTCTCCAAGACTTGAAAGCCACCACTATCACTAATACTCTAGAAAAATAGGGAAGAGTTTACATGAAAAGGGGGTTATATTGTTCCCTGCATTTGTCTGCAATGTGTCATCTCAGAGAACACATCCCTCTAGCCCATCAGGGCAGAAGTGGTGCCCTCACATATCTTTGTAACGTTCTATAATGGGGGTCACTTCCCAGAGTGGTTCAGCCTTTCAGTGACTATTATTTCGGATCAAAATGGAATAAAACTAGAAATTAATAACAGAAGAAAACAAAAATAGCAAGATATATATGGAAATTAAACAACTCACTTTTGAGCATTCTCATGTTTAAGGGTTGTAAGACTTGATATTATGAAGAATGCTCATGATGCCTTAAGCGAGTTACAGATTCAATGCAATCCCTTTTAAATTAGCAATTTTTTTGAAATAGAAAAAGGAACCAACAAATTATATGGAATCTCAAGCGACCATAAAGAGCCCAAAAATGTTTAAAAAAAAAAAATGTTAGTGGCCTCAACTTTTCTGATTTCAAAGCACATTACAAAGCAACAGCAATGAAAACAGTTTGTTTCTGGCATAAAGACAGACAATTTTTCCAATAAAACAGAAGGTAGCACAGACGTAAACTTCGCACATATGAGCAAATAGTTATTTGCACACCCATATTCATTGCACTATTCACAAAGGCCAATAAGTGAAAGCAACACAAACTTTCCTCATAGAATGAATAAATAAATATAATTTGTAATACAAAACTAATGGAATATTACTCAGCTTTTAAAGGCAGAAAATCTTGTACCATCCATAATAAAGAGAAATCTTGAGAACATGATGCTAAGTAAAATTAGTCACAATAAAACAGATACTCTATGATTCTACTTATATGTAATATCTAAAGTATTGAAACTTAGAAACAGAAAATAGAATGATTTTTATCAGGAGCCAGGTGGTAAGGAAAATGAGTAGTTGTCATTTCATGTGTACTGAGTTTTAGTTTTGCAAAAGAAAAAAGTTTTACAAATATGTTGCAAAGCAATGTAAATACATTAACATGACTGAACTGTATAAGAAAAAAATATTAAAGATTCTAAATTTTATGTTATGTATTTTTACCACAATCGAAATTAAAAATGACACCCAAGGGCCAAGAGAGATGGCTCATGCCTGTAATCTCAGCACTCTAGGAGGCTGAGGCATGCAGATTACTTGAGGCCATGAGTTCAAGACCAGCCTGGCCAACATGGTGAAACCCCAGCTCTGTGAAAAATACAAAAATTAACCAGGCGTGGTGGTGCACACTTTTAATGCCAGCTACTCAAGAGGCAGCAGCTGGAGAATTGCTTTAACCTGGGAGGTGGAGGTTGCAGTGAGCCAAGATTGTGCCACTGCACTTTGGCGACAGGGTGAGAGTCTGTCAAATAAATAAATAAATAAATAAAGATACCCGAAGAGAGAGAGTTACAAAGTTTTTGAAAAATTATCTTCAAATTGCATACGTCTTTCTTTCACACTAAGATAATATAAACAATAGATGTTGAAATTAAGACAATTTCCATGATTACTCACTTAAACAGAATCAATTATTGGCCATCAAACAACAAGAAAATACACAAGTCATAAACAAAATAGGGACAATATTTATACAAGCAAACAAACAATTAAATCATTATATTAACAAAATACCATAGGGATGGTTCATATTTCACTTTTGCCTCACAATGTCTTAAGGTGTACAGAGTTGAATATTTTCATAGAAAATTATATTATATAAATTAAAACTAAAAACAATAAACTGATGTAAGGTGCCCTACCCTAAAACATGAAACACAGAAATGTAAAATTGCAAAACAAACTTAAAAGAAACCATCCCCGAATTCTAACTTGAATAATGTAATTCAAACTCATAATAAATAGGTAGAAAGTAAAAACACAATTAACTACTGTGAGACAGCCTACTCTAAAAAATACAGAAACATAAAATTATAAAACATAATTAAGAGAAATTTTAATCTATAAAATCCTGAATAAACATAGTGTCCAACTGAAAAAGAATCCTAGGTAACTACAATTTTCAACTCTTCCTTTGAATCCATAAAAAGTATAAATTTTGAATTATTTGGATACAATTAGGGCAACAACATTTAAAAGAAGCCACATTATAATTATTAAAAAGAGATGTGATGAGAAAGTTTTAAGGAATAAAAATTTAAGTAATACTAGAGAAAGTTTTAAATTATGCTACGGATGCATTGTTGCTTTCCTTACACAAAAGGGTATGGCTGTAATCTAGCCTTTAATAGAAAGGTCTTACATTTTCATATATGGTAACAATATAAATATTGTAAATACAGTATAAAACATTGACAGATAAAATAAAAATTGGAAATAAATTGTACTATTAGTCAAATAAAAGTTGGGAAAACTGGAAGAAAATGCTAATAGTAACATTGTGCCTAGAGTCAATTAAACATACAAGCCAAATATTTTAATAATTAATTATATAATTTATACATAACATATACATTTGAGCATGCTATTTTACAACTTCTCAAACTGAAATTACAGAAAAATGTGACACATGATAATTCAGAAAGTGAAAACACAGTCATAGTAATCTTCATATTAAAGAAAACAGAATCATAAAATAATAAGTGAGAAATAAGGTAACAATTGTGAATTCAATATATGTTGAACAATATTCTAATTTCCCTTACGGAAAAAGTTTTTGTAAGAAATCTGTAAAATGAGTACTTACAATAAACCATCCTACAGTAGAGACTGTTGGCATACAGTGTTTAAATTTCTATGATTAGGTCCTACTAAGGAAAAGAAAATTTTAAAATAAAATAATTAGATTTTCCTATTTAATAAGATAATTTTTGCCTATAAAGTTTTTCAGTCTAATTTTTTTGTAGAATTAGGTTTTAGCCTTCATAAGACTTGACATTAGAAAGCAGAAAACAGGTGTCATCTGTCTCTGGTGTTCCTGGAATTTCTAACCCAAATGCCAATTCCTCCACAGCTCCCCTCACACACTTCTGAATTGAAGCACAACAGATTTATTAAAAATAGCATAACAGCGGTCTCCAGAAATATGCAGAGATTTTCCCAGATCCCCCAAAGCAATGACAAACTATTCAGATCATTTAGGTTCTCACAAGATTCTGGGAGGACTTTGGCTTTCAGTGTGAATGCACTGGAAGATTCTAAGAGAGAGGGGGAGAGAGAGAATGTGTGTGTGTGTGTGTGTGTGTGTGTGTGTGTGTGTGTGTGTATGTGTGTTGAAATCAGAACCCCACCTTATGTGTTTATTGTGGAATTTGGAAATGAAAGCCTTAAGCCGAAAATTAAAATCACACACGATAGCAGGTTGCAAACTGTTTTCTGTGCTAGATGGGTCGTTCTAGGGTGTAGGACCCTGGTAACACCGTTTTCCCCTCCTTCCGGAAAGAGCTACTCACACTGCTCAAAGCCTGCATCCACATGTACCATGTCAAAGACCAGCTCAAGAGCCTGGACCCATATGCCACCTTCAGCAGGGTTGACTGCAGCGGCTTCTTCTTCCTGAGCATCTTCTCCAATGGTGACCTGAGAGTTGCGGGAGGCACTGGGGCCAGGATTGAACAGAGGAAAAAGGAGCATGGAGGCCAGGTGCTGAGGACCAGGCCATCTCACCTGGAGAGTTCTGGCCCTGAGACATCCAGACCAGCATGACGTTTAGGTGCAGACAGCTGGCCCTGGGTGGCCCTATGCTGATCACCGGCCTCGGCCACTCAAACAGTGGGAAATGGAAGAATGGCTTGGAAATGGGCCCTGTCGAATGTGTGTCATCTGAGCATATTCTCCCAGGGGTCCAAGAAGGGCTATCGTGTCTCCAGAACCAGAACTGGAAGGTAAACTGTCAGGGGGGACAAGGAAGAGGGTCCTCAGTTGGGTGGAGGGTCTCACAGCAAGACGCCTGGCTTAATCAAGCTTGGCCATTCCTGAAGCACGTTCAGTGACTAAAAGTGCCTACCATGAGCAGCTGGAACCCACTCCCTGAGAGCTGCAAGATGCATGGGGACCTCATGTACCTGTTTGTAATTACAGCCAAGGACCAGCAGGCGGCATTACCGCATCCACATGGGGCTTTTGCTGGAACCAGTAAGTCTCTGCCAGCCCCTCCCAGGCTCCTGGGATGCCACTTGTTCTGGGTCTGTGGACAGATAACCAGGACACTTGCTCAGTGTCCGTCCACTCCTTGTGGCCTGAAGCCTATCGCTCAACCCTAGCCCCACCAGACCTGCTTCCTAAGCCATTCGTCATGCCAGAAAGAAAGGCAATGCCTTTGTCCCACAGCCCCTGCCTTGTGTCATGTCATGTGGGGGTATGGAATGAATTGGTCAGCCAAAGCTCCAGTCCTTCTGCCTGAGAAATCTTTCCCCTCTTTCTGAGTTACCCTCTAGGGAGCTGTCAGTGGGAGAGAGAGCAGCTGTGAAAGAGAGTCCCACCTGCTTCTGTTTGACTTCAGGGCAGCCTCTCAGGGCAAGAACCCAGAGCAGGTGGAGGCCTCACAGAAGCCTGTGACAGGGCTCTGGGCTTGATGGGCTGAGCATCTCCCTATCTGCTGCCTGCAATGGGGCCCAGAACCATCCATTCAAGAGGGTCACCACCATATTGCAGGTGTGCAGCTGGACGGTTCCCAAGGCAGAGGCTGCCATGGACTGCAAGCGCACAGAGGATGTACACCTTGAGGGTGGACTATGAGGAGAACATTTTTGAAGAGGTGCATGCAGCCTGGCCCTGCCTTCACTGGGAACCCCCTTCCTTCTGGGTACTAGACAGAATTCTGTACTTTCCTGGAGGCTCCATTCTGGTCTGTTGATTTGGAAGTTTCAGGCTGTCTGTGAGGAAGTAACAAAAGAGATGTCTCAAAGCAGGTTGTGGGGCACGGGCTGACCCCTTGTCTCCCTCCCTAGTCCCTCTGCAGACACGGGGCTGGAAGAAGGACCTGTGGATAATTAGGGAACTGCTCTTCGAGAACCGGCCTGAGCAGCTGCTTCAAGGAAGAGCCACATTAACGGTGCCTATAGCCCCTGATGAGGGAATGGCAGCCTCAGGCCCGCCTGCCATCTGTGAGCAGGTTTTCTTGCTAACAGGATGAAAGCAAAGAAAGCTGGAATGAGCCCAGCCCTCTCAGGCAGCTTGAAGGCTGTTGGGGTTCTTTCCAGGCCTTCTAGCCTTCTGCTTCTTGGCAGGCCACCCAAGACCCTTTTCCGGCCTCTGAGACATTCATGCTCTGGGAGGAGAGGGTCCTACTTTTCACCAGGCTATGGGGCCAGGCCTATCCAGCTCCCCGCTTCCACTAACAACCATGGGGCTCTCACCTGAGCACACACTGCCCAAACATGGCCCTTCTAAGGCAGAAGATCATGTGTCTTGCAGTTTCAGTTTGCTAGGGCTTAAAAGTTATCAATGCTGTTATTAAGATAGGGAAATGAACGGGGAAAAGATGCTTTAAAAAATTTCCCATAATCATACCACGGAGATCATCAGCACAGATGACAGCACAGGCAGGGCTGCTGGGGAGGCTGAGGGAGAGTGTCCAGCCTGTTCTGCCACCTGATTCATGCCAGGGGTGCCTCGTGACACAGTCCCTTAGAGAAGCATGCAGACATCTCAGGAAGGACCTGGAAGGTGCAGATCAGGGCCACCCAGCACCACTGATGGTGGAGTGGGCCTACCTCCCATCAAGCTGTGTCTCCACAGCTGACCCTTGAAGCCAGGAGGTGATTTACAACATGTGCAAGGCAGTGAGCTCCATCAGCTGTGTGGCCTTCAACATTCACTTCAACTCGGACATCTCACCAGAAAGCAGTGGGGACTGGCCAATGCAGAAGCCTGCAAAGTGGAACAGAGCGTCATGGGGTGGGGGATGTGGAGACTGCCTGCTGATCTGAGCACTGCTCCCTGAGGGTGTGATCTGCAGGATTCCTGAAGGAGGGCTGTGAGCTCATCTGCGAGGCCCTGAGCCTGTGGAACATGGCTGAGGCCAAGCACATGCGGATTTGTGTCTACTTGCACCTCCTTGTTCATCTCAGTACACTACAGTGACTGTGCCGAGGTGGGCCTTTAGCATCCCCTGGGCTGTGTCAGCAAAGGACTCTGGGTCTGGCCTGGCATTGAGGGATGGCAAATAAGGGGCCTGGGTTTGCATTGTCACCCCCTATGGTAGCATAAAATGAGAGAGTCCAGACCTGCAGCACTGGAACCCTAACAAAGGGGTTAGGAGGCTGCTCACTTTCCCTCAGGGACCCATGTGGAGGAGCTGAGGGAGGTTAAGGAGACCCTAGGGACTCACTTGTTCTGTCTGGGCTTCCCCCTGCTCCATCATTTGATGACCATTTTTTGGGAAGAGCTCCGGAACCTCCTGTGCTCTAGTGAGATGGGGCCTCCCCTCACAGGGTATTCTGAGACTGTGAGTGAGAAGCTAACACAGTGCCTTGCAATACTCATGGGAGCTGTCATCCTCTGTGACCATCACGTGGCCTTGTAGTGTTCAGACTGCCTGGCCTGCCTGGGGTTTGGTGAGGCTGTTTTGTGGTCAGCTGCTTTAGAATCTCACTTTCTCTGCAATCAAACAGTGACTGTCTTCGTGTCTGTTTATGGGTTTAAAAAATCCTAATATTTCATTTATAGTAGTTTCAGCTTGCATGTGTTTATTTGTATAAATTTTATTAGAATAAAGAGAGCTTAAGACAATAGCCTTTTAAGGTCTTAATGAGGCATAGACTTTCATGTCACAACAGCTAATGTTGACCTCTTTTTCTACCTTTGTGTAATGTATACACATAAAGTACAGCCAGAGGTGACTAGAGCTGAGCTGCTTGGGCTTGCTTGCTGGCCTGCAGTCAGGTGGATTCTGGCTGTGAGGCGGTGCCCACCCTGGATCTACATCCCCCACCCCCTCTCCTTAGTCCCTGAGTAACCAACAAGGCCGTGCTAATGAGAGGGCGAGTGATGGGCATCGGGTACCCCAATACTATCCGGGAAGATTTGAATGCCATCTGGGCTGGAGCTGTTGGGATTAGGGGCTGTGGCTGCCTTGGCTTGTCATGGTGCCACCCACAGATGTGCCTGCCCTGTGCTGCTTCTCCAGCAACTGGCTGCTCACGGCCCTGAGCCTGTCACACCATTCTTGCTACCTCATGCTGCTTGTGTTTGAAAAACCCATCCAGAGATGGCATTGCTGGATGTGAGTGCTGAAAAGGGGGCAGCACCTTTGTCCTGGGGGATTAGGAGCTGACCAGATTCCTCCTGACTCCCTTCCAGAACAAGTGGGGCAGGTGCTGTAACTAATGATGCCCCCCAGAAGATGTGTTTGCACTGGCTGAGCAAATACACGATGCAGAGACCTAAATGAAGACACGTGAATGGGGTGTGTGGACATCAGTTAGCAACTGGGAAATAGGTGCCTCTCAGGCCTCTCGTGCTCCAGCAAGTGTGGAATATGCCTGTGCCCATGAGTGTAGACATCTGGAGTGTATACATTTGGCTGCTGTTTTTGCTGCCACTATCCCCAGGTCCAACCTGGCTTAAAGTCCAGGTTTTAAGTAAAAAATAGGAGGTTTTTTGCCACACAGCTACTTGAGAGGCTGAGGTGAAAGCATCACTGCAGCCTAAGAGTTTGAGGCTGCAGTGACCCATGATTCAGCCACTGCACTGACACAGTGAGACCTGCATGTGCCCTTCTACAGAGGATAGCTCTGGGGCATTTGGGGATCCCTACAGTCTGGGACATCTCCCTGTCCCCTGCTGCCTGTGCTTCTTCCCTTGCCTGCTGTCAGAGCCTAACATGGAGGAGGAGGTTGCTGCCCTGTGAGCCTGAGGGAGCTGTGTCTGACTGGGGCTTCTGTCTGGGGTTTTGTGAAGAGCTACTTATGAGTATGGTCTGTCCAGATACCTTGTTTCAAAGGAAGTGAGCATGAGCTAGCAAGGGTAGCCACCCCACAGCTGATAAACAACTTTGTCTTGTTTTTAAATCATCAATCTTCATTTCACATTGGAATAAAGTAATTGAAACCTGCTACCCCAGCCTCGCCCATGTGTTCTGTAACCCAGACTCATTTCGTTGTGTGAGCTGTTGTCAGAAATGTTATAAAAAAATTATGCATAAATAAGATCAAATGTAAAATTATGCTTATAATGTCACTTGAGTGGGTGGTAAGAGGGTAGAGTCACAGGAAATCTGTTGGGGTTTACACCCCTGCTACTTACCAAGCTCATGAGAGTGTGGCAGAGGTGATCATCACCTGATATTTGTGGCAGAAGAGAAAAGTCTAGCGTGAAGGCCAGGTAGGGGAGAGGTGTCAGGCTGTGGGGCCAGGCCCTGCGCATGCTGGGCCTGTTATGTCACTGAACATCTAACTACCCGGGAACCAGCTCTTTTCACATCATCTGAGGTAAGAGGATGGAGAAGCACTCTCCAGAAGTCACACTGGGCTGGGAGAATGGAGGAGAGCCTACAACTCACCATCCTAAGGTAGGTTTTAGATTGAGCTGGACTGTCTTCGAGAGCTAATGAGATGGGAGGAAGACAGTCCCCCAGGTGCACCTGACAGCCAGAGCCTATGAAGTTAGGGGGGTTGTGTGGGGTGGCCTGTCCCTATGAGAGGAGGAGCTTAAAGCTACTAAAGCTGGTGGCTGCTGCTCTGCCATCCCTCTACAGAGCAGGCAGGTCCTCAGCTGCATGTATAGCTGAATGTCTTTTGGAGTGTTAGAGAGTCCTCTATGTCTTAGATATTTTGAAAAGAAAAACAAATCTCAATTTTAATGTTGATTAGTTTCTCTGAGCCGGTTGGGAAAAAAGATGTCCTTCACCTCAAAGGTTTAAGTGACACCGAAGGGTAGCCACCAGTGTCTCGGCCACTGAAGCCTCACCCATGCTCCTACTACCAGTTTGATTTGCAGCCCCATAGTTGTGTTGTACTAAATATTCTTTCCTCTGGCCTTGTCCAGTGAACACGGTTCACATGGCTAACACCACTTCTTGAGATGCGAGCACCATGCAAAGCTGAGAACGGATTGGGTTTTGTGACCATTGTGCCTCCTCCTCACCTGAGAGGCCCATTTTTCCTGGTTGATTCATTAAGTGTATTAAGGCTGTCAGTCATCTTTGGACAACTCATATGACAAGTGGCTGTTGATTCATAAAGAAAATGAAGCCTTTAGATGTGAAACCCTCGTTTTCTCTTGTCCTTCTCTTAGGTGAAAGATTTTATTTTTTCCAAAGGCTACATACTGGTATCCCAGCAGGTGTAGTGTGAGAACTGGCATATGTTAGGCTATGGTGTCAGTGTGGATGGGCAATTCTTCATGATGGAAAACCAAGTCTCACTGAGTTGCTGGAGCCACACTGACTTTTCTCCACATCCCCCACCATGGGCTTTCACTTTTCTCCTGTGCTTGAATTTTTTTCACATACAAATTCTTTATACACACACACAGACAGACACACACATATCTCACTCTGTCAATGCAGTGGCTGAATCATGGGTCACTGCATCTTCAAATTCTTAGGCTCCAGTGATGCTTTCAAATCAGCCTCTCAAGTAGCTCGGACTACAGGCATGCAAAGCTACACCCAGACAATTTTTTAATTTTTTTCTTGAGACTGAGCCTACTTATGTTGCCCAGACTCGTCTTGAACTCCTGGGATCAAGCGATAATCCCACCTTGGCCACCTAAAGTGTTTAGATTACAGGTGTGAGCTAGCACTCTCAGCAAAAATATATTTTAAAGAACCGTTACAACCAAATTATGAGTTATCATTATGCCACTGCCCTCCAGCCTGGGCACCAGAGCAAGACCTTGTATCCAAAAACTAAGCAAAACTAAACAAGAACAAAAAAAAACCTTATAAAGAAATTAAACTTTGAAGGTTGTGTCATCTGTGTCCTTCCCTGCCCTCCAAGCTATCAATGTTAAATATAATGGTTATTGAGAAAATGGTTAGATATTATTAAGAAATTTCTATATATCCTCCAGCTGAGAATAGGTATTCTGATGTGGCCCAAATATTTTCTCACCGCTACCTTCAGAGTCTAAACTAGGAAGTCAGGACACCTGCAGAGGACAGTTGACCATTTTCAAATAGAAAGAGAAATACCCCGTTCATGAGAGTAATCCAGTGATTTTCAAAAAGACAAGACACACTGACATCCAGCGCAGTCAGGGCACAATTACCTTGGAAAAATCACCTCACACAGAATGGTTGAGGAGACTTTCTAAGGTGAGCAAATTTGGGCAACATAATCCTTTCTTATTTATTTCCAGCCCCCGCTGCCCCCCTGATTCCTAATGGCCACACCACAGTGTGGTCAGCAGTGGGATGCAGTGTTGTGAGAGAGGGGCTCAGGGATGGGATGAAGGTATTTACCGCGTTACAAAAATGCAGGTTAAAAAGTTGCTAAAAAGATGTCTAAATATTCTAATTCCTACTGTTACATAGCTGCTAAGATGCATTATACAACAGACCCAGGTAAGGGAAAGAGCATGTGCATTTCAAGTCTCAGCTCACTTCTTAATTAGCTGTGATACTCTGGGCATGTGACCCCAAATATACGAGCCTGTTTGCCTGTCAACCCAAAACAATCCTAAGCAAAAACAACAAAGCTTGAGGCATCCTGCTACCAGACTTCAAACTATACTACAAGGCTACAGTAACCAAAACAGCACAGTACTGATACCAAAACAGATATATAGACCAATGGAACAGAACAGAGGCCTCAGAAATGACATCACACATCTACAACCATCTGATCTCCGACAAACCTGACAAAAACAAGCAATGGGAAAGATTTCCTACTTACCAAATGGTGCTGAAAGAACTGGCTAGCCACATTCAGGAAACAGAAATTGTACCCCTTCCTTACACCTTATACAAACATTATCTTAAGATGGATTAAAGTCTTAAATGTAAAACACCAAACCATAAAAACCCTAGAAGAAAACCTAGGCAATACCATTCAGGACATAGGCATGAGCAAAGACTTCATGAATAAAATACCAAAAGCAATCACAACAAAAGCTAAAATTGACAAATGAGATCTAACTAAACTAACGAGCTTCTGCACAGCAAAAAAAGCTATCACCAGAGTGACCAGGCAACCCACAGAGTGAAAGAATATTTTTGCACTCTATCCATGTGTCAGAGGTCTAATATCCAGAATCCACAAGGAACTTAAACAAATTCACACACACACACAAAAAAACCATCAAAAAGTGGGCACAGAATATAAACAGACTCTTTTCAAAAGAAGATATTTGGCTGGGCATGGTTGATCAAGTCTGTAATCCCAGCACTTTCAGCCGTGGAGGCAGGTGGATCATGAGATCAGGTGTTCAAGACCAGCCTGGGCCACATGGTGACACGGCATTTCTACTAAAAACACAAAAAATTAGTAGGATGTGTTGGCGGGCGGCCTGTAATCCCAGCTTCTGGGGAGGCTAAGGCAGGAGAATCACTTGAACCTGGGTGGCAGATGTTGCAGTGAGCCGAGATCCTTCCACTGCACTCCAGCCTGGGTGACAGAGCAAGGCTCCACCTTAAAAATAATAATAATAAATAAAATAAGTAGAAAAAGAAGAAGAAGAAGAAGAAGAAGATGGAGAAGGAGGAGGAGGAGGAGCAGAAGAAGAAGCAGAAGAAGAAGAAGATGGAGAAGGAGGAGGAGGAGGAGAAGAAGAAGAAGCAGAAGAAGAAGAAGAAGAAGAAGAAGAAGGGGACCTTTATGTGGTCAACAAACACAAAAAAAGAGAAAAGCTCATCATCACTGGAGACTAGAGAAATGCAAATCAAAACCACAATGGGATGCCATCTCACACCATGTTGAACGGCAGTTATTAAAAAGTTAGGAAACAACAGATGCTGGTGAGGCTGTGGAGGAATAGAAACACTTTTACACTGCTGGAGGGAGTGTAAATTAGTTCAACCATTATGGAAGACAGTGTGGTGATTCCTCAAGGATCTAGAACCAGAAATACCATTTGATCCAGCAATCTCATTACTGGGTATATACCCAAAGGAATATAAATCATTCTAGCATAAAGACACATGCAGTCATATGTCTATTGCAGCACTGTTTGCAATAGCAAAGACTTGGAACCAACCCTAATGCCCATCATTGATAGATTGGAAAGAGAAAATGTGGCACATATACACCATGAAATAATAAGCAGCCATAAAAAGAATGAGTTCATGTCCTTTGCAGGGACGTGAATGAAGCTGGGAACCATTAACCTCAGCAAACTAACACGGGAACAGGAAAGCAAACACCATATGTTCTCACTCATATGTGGGAGTTGAAAAATAAGAGCACATGGACACCGGCAGCCAAAGATCACACACTGGGGCCTGTTAAGGGGTTGAGGTCAAGGGGAGGGAGAAAATTGGGACAAATACCTAATGCATGTGGGGCTTAAAACCTAGATGGCAGGTTGATAGGTGCAGCAAACCACCATGGCACATGTAAAACTATGTAACAAACCTGCACTTTCTGCACATGTATTCCAGAACTTAAAGAAAAACAAACTAACAAAAATGCACTAAGGCTGAGGGGGAGTGGGGGTAAGGGCAGGAGTCACGCTCGGGTGGGTGCGTCCTGGAGTTTTATCCAATCATTGACACTGATGTGGGAACCGCCCAATCAGGCGCGCGGTGGCAGAGGAGAGGAAAGGAGGGCGTGGCTTCCTGCATTTGGCGGGGTCTTTGTCTCTCGCTGGCGCTGGCACAGGAACTTGGGATCTGTCTCCTCTTTCGCCTCCTGCACCTTGGGAGCCCCGGGCTACTCTCTCACAGCCCTTGTTGCCCTGTGATCTGAAGGTCCTTGGGGACGCATAGTTAAGGTGCCAGGACATCCTGGAAGCTGGGAAATGGTGAGTATACGGGGTTCGCCATCCCGAGAGGGGAGAACAGGCTGTGAAACCGGCAGGACCGGCCTCCCCACGGTTAGCTCCGAGTCTCCCGCAGCTTGGCCCTCAGTCCCCTGTGGCTGCAAGATGGCCGCTGGGCCAGCAGCGAGGCCCCCACGTCCCGCCCGGCCCATCCGGTCCTGTCCCTGGGCAGCGCCCTGCTCTGCGCCCACAGCCATGAGTATTTCCCAGATTGTTCAGGAGGCCAGATGGGTCATCAGGGAAAAACCGCGACTGGGTGTTTGCGTGGGAGGAGCTGCGGCCCGTGGGGTCCCCAGTCTCTCTTGTTAAAATTAACGGGAGTCTATGTTAAAAGTTTCATCAGTTTATCTGAACAAAGAGTGATTGGTGAAATGGAAAGCACCCAGCCATGATTTCTGGTCCACCAGAGGGGCATAAAGGAAAGGCTTTTATAAGATGCATGAGAAAGCAACCCAAATTCAAGAATTGGTTCCAGTTATATGGTAGCCTTATTTGAACTATCCAGATGGAAATGTCCTGGTTACATATTCAGAGGTTAATTGCATGTTTGTCATGGGTTAAACCTGCATTTTGCTTCAGGCTAAGATAGGGTTTTATAGGAAATGTATTTGAGTTAGGTTTTAGATTTTTTTTTTTTTTTTTACCTATGAACACAGGGCACTAGAGCCACTTTAGACTAATTTTCTGATCTTTAATTATTTTAACACTCCAGAGGAGGACTGGTTTTCTCCTGTGTTTTTTTAATGTATGGCAAGTGGAACCTCTAATCGACCACCCTGTTTTTCATCCTAACTCAGGCTTGCAGTAAAATTATCGGTTCCCACTTTCTTTGCTGCATTCTCAAATGCAACGCATGAGACCAGCTTTCCCTTGCCAATTTACAATGCTGTTAACTATATGTCCTTTATTATACATTTCATTAAAGTTTTCTATTATTGGGTTTCTTTCTACTTCTCCCTACAGTTCTGGCAATATTTGCTTTTTATATTTAGAAGCCTCCCTTTTGGGTGCATAAATATATAAAGCTATATTCTCTTGAGAAATTAACCTCTATTATTATTGTATGGTAAACTCATTTCATGCTTGTGAGAGACATTGCTAGAAAGTCTATTTTGTCTAATTTAAGCATTACCATTGCACTCCTTTGGTTATTATTGGCATGGAATATCATTTTCTATCCTTTCACTTTTAGCCTATGGTCTTAATTCATAATTGAGTCTCCTATAAGCAGCATATTACGAGGTTTAAAAGATTAATTTATCCACTCTGTCTGCTTTAGTCTCTTTTGGCTGCTATAACAGAATATCACACACTGGTAATTAATAAAGAACAGAATTTTATTTGACTCATGATTCTGGAGGCTGGGAAGGTAAAACAACATGATACTGGTATATGTTGAAGGTCTAGTTGCTGGATAATAACATAGACAAAGATGTGAGGGAGAGAGAGCTTTTTTTTTTTTTAATATATAACAGATCCATTCTTGTTATAATTAGCCCATTCCCATAATAAGAACATTAATCCATTCATGAGGGCAGAGTTCTTATAGCTTAATTAATTTTTAAAGGTCCCATCTCTTAATTCTAACATGTTGGCTATGAAATTTTATCCTAAATTTTGGAGATGACATTCAGTCTACAGCAGTATCTGTTTAGTAGATAATTTAATGTTTTTATTTGTAAGGTAGTGATAGGTAAGCAGTTACTATTGTAAATTTGTAGTTTTCTGTCCATTTTAAGTTTGCTTCTTTTTTTTCTGGTTCTGTCTTTCCTGTGGTATTGTTCATTTTTGTTGAGACAAAGTTATGCTTTCTTGCTCAGACTGAAGTGCAGTGGCATATCACAGCTCACTGTAGCCTCAACCTCCTGGGCTCAAATAATCCTCCCACCTTAGCCACCCAAGTAGCTTGGACTACAGACACGTACCACAACACCCAAGGAGATTTGATTCTTCCACCTTGGCCTCCCAAAGTGTTGGAATTATAAGCAGGAGACACCATATCCAATGTGTAATTTTTGTTGTTTGTGTATGCTTTAATTACTTTCTCTTTTTCTTTACTACTTTTTTTTTTTTTTTTTCCTATTGGTTATCATGAGACTTATGTAAAACATCTTGTATTTTAATAGTCTAGTTTAAGATGATAACAATTTATAGTATTCTGAATTTCAGTATGTATTTACCATTTTTAGTGACATTTATACTTTAGTATTTTTCATATTGTTAGTTAGCATTTCATCATATCAATGTGAAGATTTCTTCCAGCCCATGGCTGGAGAAGGAAAGAAGGTGTGTTTTGCCTGATTCAGGGACTATAGAGAGAACCAAGTTCTGCAGGCCTGTCACCTAAGTATCAGGTGAGTATGAATTCTCTTGTGTTTTTGGCAGATTGTTGCAGTGTCAGGACCAAGGTCAAATGAGTTATAGCCAAGTCTACAGTAAGATGTGGCAGTATTCTGTTTTGAAGCCGGGACCACGATTGGCAAGCTTGCCACTTGGTAAAGTGCTCACCCTCTGAAGATGTCTTCCTTGGTCTTTGCCTCCAGCTGGGTGTCACAAACTCTGAACTGGATTCCAAGGCTTTCATGAATGCACTTATGTTTGCTGTGGCAGCTGCATTATGTCGTGGGGGATGTGGATGCAGAACCTCACATTCTGTCGTCTTGCTTATGTTACTCTCCTTTATGTTTCACTTTCTCAAATGAATGTCAAGCAGGTGATTTTCAGATTCAAAAGTTCTAAAATAAATTGCTCAAATTTACACATTATGTAAGCTGTTAATAAAATTTCTTGTAGGTGCTACATATTTATTAAAATTTTTGGTTGTAATTTTAAGCTCACTGTAGGCAGAAAGGAATCATTAAGATTTCTATTCTTTTTTAGTCTGTATCTAAATGACCGTATATTTTAATTCCAAGTATTTACTTTATACTTCAGTAATGCTCATTGTATTTTGCAAAATTTATATTGTTCTTTTATTTGAAAATATAAGGCTTTTTTTAAGCTCCTGAAAGCTATATTATAGTCATATAGTTTTATTATAGTATTTGATAAGAAGAGCAGCAACATATTGAGAACAGAATAAAATTCTGCTGTCTTTTTAATGATTATTTATTAAATTCTTCTCATTAGAGCCTATTATTAATGATTGTAATGTATTTTCTGTATAATTTTACTGCTATTTATTAAATGCCAATGACTTCCAATGTCTGCTTTTCATGACTGCACACAGTTTAAAGCTGTAGATATCTAAAGGGTTATTTTTCAGCCCGGCACGGTGGCTCATGCCTGTAATCCCAGCACTTTGGGAGGCCAAGGTGGGTGGATCACGAGGTCAGGAGATCAAGACCATCCTGGCTAACACGGTGAAACCCCGTCTCTACTAAATATAGAAAAAATTAGCCGGGCATAGTGGCGGGTGCCTGTATTCCCAGCTACTCGAGAGGCTGAGGCAGGAGAATGGCGTGTACCCAGTGGGCGGAGCTTGCAGTGAGCCGAGATGGCACCACTGCACTCCAGCCTGGGCGACAGGGTGAGACTCTGTCACAAAAAAAAAAAAAGGGCTTATTTTTCATTGTATATTTATGTTGTATTCAGGATTTTATGCATTAAAATCTCTCTTTTTATTTTCAATTCTGTGTTGTTGTGTTTCTTTTCTGGGGGTTATGTTTTCTCAGATCAGTTAATTGTATTTTTGCTTTTAAAGCTTGATATCATGAGTTGAATGATAATTTTTTAACTCGGTACACTTTATGACAATGTGATATTTAATTTATATGTGAATTAGCCATGTTTGTTGCTTATAGATATATCTATGTGTTTTTCACCTATGTAAGTATGTCATTTTTTTCATCTTTTTTCCTTGTTTTTTTTTTTTTAAGTTTCAGATACGCTTTCTTTTTCTTTTTTTTGTTTTTTTTTTTTAAAGAGAATTTTAAAACAGAGTCAAATGAACAAAAATCAGTTATTTGTCCTCTTGCAGGGCGGGGAGACCTTCCTTCCCCACGGGTTTGAGACTATGGCTAAGTGGTGAGCCTTGGGGAGATGCAGAAAGGATCCATCCCAGGCACTTGGCTAGAGGTAAGTAAAAATAGCCTTTGGGCCAGAAGACCTGATAGTTTGGGTACTCGTCTGAACATAAGTCCCCATCTTCCCAGAAATGTCGTCTTTTGTCTGCAACAACTGGCTGGAGAAATATTTCAGAAAGATGTGTGCCTGGAACACCCAAAGGCGTACCTTTCCTTTCTCCTTGGCATAGGCCTTGCAGCACTGAAGAAAGACCAGGTTTGCAACGGAGCCTTCAATACTCTTCATCCCTATGGATCTCAGGGGCTCATAGGGTGACAGGAGAGGAGACAAGCTAGCTTGGGAAGAGTCTTTGTCCTTCAGCTTCTCCCCAACTGAAACACTATATACTTGGGGCCACAGTTCATAGCAAAACACACATGCTCTCTTTCTTTGTCTCACACTCACATCTCGGGAACCCAACAACTTGATGGCAGGTAGCTCTGGGTATCCTTGGTCTGGCATTCACCCACTGGGCATCTAAGCTGTCCTAAAGCTCTTTTCAATCACTTCTCACTCTTTCCAGGCCCATGTGGGTAGGTGTTCCAGGCTTCACTCTTTCAGGCTGATCATAAAGGCACAGTGTTGGAAAATCCCCTACTGTGATGGCCATTGCTGGGAAGCAGGGAAGGCTAAGGGCCCACTGCTGCCCAAGGCTAGTGCAGACATCCTCTGCTCCACTCATCTCCTTAAAGATTGATATCAGGTGCAGCAGCTGCTGTCTGGAATGTTATCAAACCAGGACTGCACAGGCACTGCATTCTCTTTGTGGAAGATGTAAGAAGCAGGCGAGTTGTCCAGGATGAGTTTTCCTCAGGTCCCTCCCCAGATGGCTGACGTCCTTGACATAGCAGCCCTGGTGAAACAAACATGACTCATGGGACAGGCAGCCCCAGAACATCCCATACCCGTCCAGCTCACCCGTCACAGGATCTGCCTACTTGTTCAGGCTGGGAAGAAGAGAGCAATGAAGAAAACACATTTAAACATTTCCTCCATTCATGTCAGGAACTCATCCATATAAGGCCTCATGAGCACATGGATCTGGTGCATGGTCCCCTCAAGCTCTACAGGCACTAGGCAGTCAGCATTGCTGATTGGCTTAAAGGAGCTATGCACAAGGGTTTCATCCAGGTCAGTGACCATACAGATCCTTCCTTGATTTTTCTCTGTCACCTCTGGGAGCAGGCAGGTTCCTGGGATCTGATAAAACTGATACTGGAGACGCTGGAGCTGATCCGACATAGCAATGGTGTTGACTCCCTCCTTATGTGTGGATTGCTCAGCGAGGGAACTTGACTGTCCAACATGCTGGGTGCAAGAACAGCAGAAAGGGGACTTTTAAGATGTGACAAACATGAGGCCTCTTCGGAGAGGACTTTGGAAACCAGGCCTTGCTTGGTAAGGACCAGGGCATCTTCCCTCCATGCCTGGGTGATGATGGAGCCTTGTTCCATCTAACAATCCTGAGGGCTGGGCTGGCTGTGTGGGAAGACTGGCAAGCACGCTGGCTGGACTGGGCTGGGGGGCATGGGCTGGGGCCTGATTCATTTCCCGAGATTCTGACCTCCACAGCTGTTCACATACCCCTTCTCCTTTCCATACTGGCCGGGAAGGGAGGTGGCTTGTAGGGAGGGTTGATGGCCTTGGCAGCGGCTCCCCAGTGTGCCCCCAGCCCCGATTCCCCCAGCGAGAGCTTAAAGATCCTCAGTTTGGGTTTAACATAGAGAATCCACCAGAAACACATTTTTTTTTCAAGTTTTATTTTAAGTTCAGGGGTCCATATGTGATAAAGTTTATTTTTCAACTTTTATTTTAAGTTTAGGGGTCCATGTGCAGAGTATGCCGGTCTCTTACATACATAAATGCGTACCACTGTGGTTTACTGCACAGATCATCTCATCACCCAGGTACTAAGCCCAGTATCCGCAGCTATTCTTCCTGCTGCTCTCCTTCCCCTCCCCCATGCCATGAAACAGGTGTCCAGTGTGTGTTGTTCTTCCTGATTTGTCCATGTGTTCTCATTGATCTGCTTCTGCTAATAAGTTAGAATAATAATAGGTGGTGTTTGGTTTTCTGTTCCTGCATTAATTTGCTGGGAGTAATAGCTTCAAATTCCAAACATGTCCCTGCAAGGGACATCATCTCATTACATTTTATGGCTTCATAGTGTTCCATGGTGTATGTGTACCACATTTCCTTTATCCAGTGTATCATTGATGGGCATGTAGATTGATTACATGATGTTGCTATTGTAAATAGTGCTGCAATGAACATATGTATACATGTATTTTTAAAATAGAATTATTTATATTCCTTTGGGTGTATACCTAGTAATGGTATTGCTGGGTCAAATGGTATTTCTGCTTCTAGGTCTTTGAGGAATCTCCACACTCTCTTCCTCAATGCTTGAAATAATTTACACTCCCACCAACAGTGTAAATGTGTTCCCTTTTCTCCACAACCTCGCCAGCATCTGTTTTTTTTTTTTTACTTTTTATTAATAGCCATTATAATTTGTGTGAGATGGTATCTCATTATGGTTTTGATTTGTATTTATCCAGTTATCAGTGATGTTGAGTTTTTCATGTTTGTTGGGCACATGTATGTCCTCTTTTGAGATATATCTGTTCATGTTCTTTGACCCTTTTTTAATAGGGCCTTTTTTTTTTTCTCTTGTAAATTTTGTTAAATTCCTCTTAGATTCTGGATATTAGACATTTGTGAGATGGATAGGTTGCATAATTTTTCTCCCATTCTCTAGGTTGTCTGCTCTGATGATAGTTTCTTTGGCTCCGCAGAAGCTCTTCAGTTTAATTAGACCCCATTAGTCAATTTTTGCTTTTGTTGCTATTGCTTTTTGCCTTTCTGTCATAAAGTCTTTTCTCATGCCTATATCCTGAATGGTATTATCTAGATTTTTTCTTCTAAGGCTTTTATAGTTTTGGGTTGTACATTTAAGTCTTTAATCCATCTTGAGTTAATTTTTGTATATGGTGTTAGGAAGAGTTCCAGTTTAAATTCTCTGCATATGGCTAGCCAGTTGTCCTAGCACCATTTATTGACTAGGGAGACCTTTCCCTAATTCCTTGTTTTTGTTGACTTTGTCAAAGATCATGTTGTTGTAGGTTTTTGGCTTTATTTCTAGGTTCTCTGCTTTGTTTCATTGTCTATGTGTCTGTTTCTATAGCAGTACCATGCTGTTTTTTTTACTGTACTCTTCTAGTATAGTTTGAAGTTAGGTAGAGTGACACTTCCAGCTTTTTTTTTTTTTTTTTTTCTTAAGGTTGGCTTGGCTATTTGGGCTCTTTTTTGGTTCCATATGAACTTTAAAAGTTTTTATTTTTCTAATTCTCTGAAGAATGTCAGTAGTTCAATGGGAATAGCATTGAATCTATGAATTACTTAGGGCAATATGCCCATATTCATGATACTGATTCTTCCTCTCCATGAGCATGGAATGTTTCTCCATCTGTTTTGTGTCCACTCTGATTTCTCTGAGCAGTTGTTTGTGCTTCTCCTTGAAGAGGTCCTTCACTTTCTTTCTTAGCTGTATTCCTAGGTATTTTTTTCTCTTTGTAGCAAATGTGAATGAAAGTTCATTCATGATTTGTCTCCCTGCTTGCCTGTTGTTTGTGTATGGGAATGCTAGCTACTTTTGCACATTGATTTTATATCCTGAGATTTTGCTACTCTTGCTTATCACCTTAAGAAGCTTTGGACCTGAGACAATGAGGTTTTCTAGATGTAGGATCAGGTCATCTGCAAACAAAGAAAATTTGACTTCCTCTCTATTAGAATACTCTTTATTTCTTCCTCTGGCCTGATTTTCCTGGCCAAGGCTTCTGATACTGTATTGAATGGTAGTGGTAAGAGAGGGCATTCTTTTCTTGTGCCAGTTTTCAGGTGGAACGTTTCCAGCTTTTGCACATTCAGTATGATATTGGCTGTGGGTTTGTTGTATATGGCTCTTATTATTTTGAGGTATGTTTCTTCACTTCCTAGTTTATTGAGAATTTTAAACCTGAAGGAATGCTGAATTTTATTGGATGCTTTTTCTGCATTTATTGAGATAATCATGTGGTTTTTGTATTTAGTTCTCTTTATGTGATGAGTCACATTTATTGATTTGCATATGTTGAGTCAACCTTGCATCCTGGGGACAAAGCCAACTCCATTGTTGCGGATGAACTTTTTAATGTGCTGCTGGATTTGGTTTGCCAGTATTTTATTGAGGATTTTTCACAGTGTTTACCAAAAACATTGGCATGATGTGTTGTTGTTGTTGTTGTTGTAGTATCTATGTTAGGTTTTGGTATCTGGATGATGCTGGCCTGATAGAATGAGTTAGAGAGAACTTCTTTGTCTTCAATTTTTTTTGGATGGTTTTAGGAGAAAAGGTACCATCTCCTCTTTGTACCTCTGGTCAAATTCAGCTTGCTTGGTAGGCTAGTTCTTACTGCCTCAATTTCAGAACACATTATTGATCTATTCAGGGTTCAGTCTTGTGGACGGTTTATTTTGCAAGGAAATTGTCTATTTCTTCTAGATTTTCTGGTTTATGTGCATACATATGTTTATAGTGTTCTCTGATGGTTGTTCATATTTCCATTGGATCAGTGATGATATCTCCCTTATTATTTCTAATTGTGTTTGGTTCTCCTTTCTTTTCTTATTTATTTGCCTAGCTAGTGTTCCATCTAGTTTATTAATTTTTTTTATAAAAACAGCTCCTGGATTTGTTGACTTTTTTTTTTTGGAAGAGTTTTCAGTGTCTCTATCTCCTTCAGCTCTATTTTGATCTTGGTTATTTCTTGTTTTCTGCTACCTTTCTGGTTTGTTTTCACTTGGTTTTCTAGTTCTTTTAATCAAGATGTTAGGCTGTTAACTTTAGATCTTTCTAGTTTCTCTTTTTTTTTTTTCTTGTGGCAGAGTCTCACTCTGTCACCCAGGCTGGAGTACAGTGGCATGATCTCCACTCACTGCAACCTCCACTTCTCAGTTTTAAGTTATTTCTGCTGTCTCAGCTTCCTGAGTAGCTGGGATTACAGCTGTGCATCACAAAAACCAGCTAATTTTTGAATTTTTTTTGTAGAGGTGGGGTTTTGCTGTTTGGTCCAGACTGGTCTTGAACATCTGGCCTTAAGTGAATTGCCTACCCCAGCCTCCCAAAGTGCTGGAATTACAGGCATGAGCCACCATGCCCAGCGCTTTCTAGCTTTTTGATGTGAACATTAGTGCTATAAATTTCCCTCTTTTCTTGGTTTCCAGTGATTATTTTATTCTATCTTGGTGAGTCATCAGGGAAATAATCTTAAATTTACAATCAACATATAGTTTAAATCCATATAATTGTGTGAGAAGAACCCTTTGTTATTTGAAGGTGATGTTTGAAAGATTTTCTAACTGTGCCTTTTAGTTAGTCTTAAATTTCTAATTGTAGTTAAAAACATGCCATTGTCATTTCTGACATTTTAAGTATATGGTTTAGAAGTGGTTAGTATAGTTCTATTGTTTTTCAGTAGGTTTTAGATAATTTTTGTCTTACAAAAGTAAAAGTGAATACTCATTACTTGTGAAAGAACTTAGTTAGCTTGCCTTAGGTAGATAGCAAGAGAAGAGTCCCTGGAAAGTCCCTGGTCAGTGCCTCATCCCTGCATAACATATAAAGAAGCCTGGAAAAAATCAAGCTGCAGACACTAACAAGGGAACTAGCATATGTTGTTGTGCTTGGAGACATGCCCGTGGCTGCACAGATAGAAAAACCTCTGGCCCATTTGGATAAAAACTTGTACAAACCTCCAGCTCACTCAGATAAAGGAACAAGAACGACCTAGCATAGAAATGCCTTTGTTTGGCCAGGCACGGTGGATCATGCCTGTAATTCCAACAGTGTCGGAGGCAGCTGTGGGCGGATCATCTGAGGTCGAGAGTTTGAGACCAGCATGACCAATATGGACAAACTCTGTCTTTACTAAAAATACAAAACTAGCCAGGCATGGTGCTGCATGCCTATAATCCCAGTTATTTGGGAGGCTGAGGCAGGAGAATCGCTAGAACCCAGGAAGCAGAGGTTGCTGTGAGCCGAGATCGCATCATTGCACTCCAGGCTGGGCAACAAGAGCAAAACTGCAAAAAAAAAAATAAAAAAAATAAAAAAAGAAAGTACATCTCAAAAAAAAGAAAGAAAGACAAGAAAAAGAAAAAAAGAAACACTTTTGTCTTTGTACAGTCAGTGGGCTCCCAGGAAACTGTTCCTTCTCTTTTTGTTGGCATGGGCACTGTGGGATCTGGTGCGTTCCGGTCGACACTCTCCTTTATTTGGACTGTAAGTCTGACCTCTATGAATAATTACTTCAGCCCCTGATTGCTCCCGGGCCAAGCTCCTTGGCCAAACTTTCACCTTAGCTTCTGATAAGTCTTGGGCCAAGCGAAGCAGCATCTATCAATCATCCCTTCAGCTCCTGATTGGTCCCGGGCCAAAGGCCTGGGCCAAGCTGAGCCACACGTTTTTCAAGACAGCCTGTGAATTAGGCACATTTCCTTCCCTTCCCAGTCCATAAAAACCCTGGACCCAGCCTCGTAGAGGGCACCACTTTCAGACACCTATCTCTGCTGGCAAAGAGCTTTCTTCTCTTGCTTCTTAAACTTTCACTCCAACCTCACCTTTGTGTTCACGCTCCTTAATCTCCTTAGAGGTAGAAAAAAGAACTCTGAATGTTATCTCACACTACGAGAGACTGTTACATCTTGGTGCACTGCTGAGACTACGACACTTGGTTTCTTTGAGTTTGACTAAATATTTTACATGAGTGTAATTATACAGCTTTCCTTTTTGACTGTCTTATTTTACTTAACAGAATGTTTTGAAGATTTGTCCTTATTGTAGTACTTTTCAAGATTTCCTTATTTTTAAGGCTGAATGCTATCCCAGTGATTGTACGTGCCCTGTTTGCTGAATCTACTCATCCTTAAGGGTACATTTGCTTCCAGGTAACATGTTTGTGAGTAATACTACAATGTGCATATATCTATTCCATGTTCTGCTTTGTCTGTTTGGGATATTTTTCATACACTGATTCAGTACCATGTGTATTCCCTTGCTTTTGTTGTCTCATCCGTTGATGCTACGTCCCCCAAATTATTGCCAGGACCAATTGTCATGAAGCTTCACCCTTCTGTATTGTGCTAGGAATTTTACAGCTATAGGTTTTACATTATAGTCTTCATTCATTTTTTAAAATTGACACATGTAATTGTGCATATTTTGGGGAAACAATTATATATATATGTTGTATAACAATAAAAATCAGAGTACTTCTATATTTGTTGCCTCATGCATTTGTTATTTTTGTGGTGAGAATATTCAAAAGCTTCTTCTCTAGCTATTTTATTTTATCTTTATGTATTAATTTTTTTTAGAGACAGGATCTTGCTCTAACACCCAGACTGGTGTGCAGTGGTGCAATCTTAGCTCACTGTAACTTCAAACAGTCTTCTAACCTTAGTTTCCCAATTAGCTGAGACTACAGGAAGCTGCCACCATGCCTGGCTAATGTTTTAATTTTTCATACAGACGGGGTCACACTATGTTGTCCAGGCTCATCTTGAACTTCTGACGTCAAGTGGTTCTCCTACCTCAGTCTCCCAAAATGTATGGATTGCAAGAATATGCCACCAAAACTGGTCTCTTTTAGCTATTTTGTAATATGAGATAACTTTTCATTAATTATTATTATTCTACTGTGTAATAAAAAACAAAAACTTATTTCCCCTATCTAATCATAACACAATACCTGTGAAGCAGCCTTTTCCCATCCTCCTGCTTCAGTCTCTGGTAACCCCTGTTGTACTCTTTGCTTCTATCAACCCTTTTTTTCAGGTTCCTCAAATGAGTGAGATAATAAGATCATAAAGTATTTGTGTTTCTCTATGTGGCTTATTTTACTTAACATGGTATGCTCAAGGTTCATCCATGCTCTTTTAACTGACAGAATTTTATCCTTATGGCTGAATAGTATTTCACTGTGTATATATAGTACATTTTCCTTATCCATTTGTCTGTTGCTGTACATTTGAATTGATTCCATATATAAGCTATTATAAATAGTTCTGTAATGAACATGGGAATGCAAATATCTTTTTGACACAGTAATATCCTTTCTTTTGGATATACACCGAGAAGTAAAATTGCTGGATCATATAATAGATATATTTTTAATTTCTTTCAGAAACCTCCATACTATTTTCTATAATGGCCATACTAATTTACAATTCCACCAACAAGGTATACATCCACTCTTTTTTATATCCTCATTAGTTCTTGATTTATTTATTTATATATTTTTATTATAGCCATTCTAATGGGAATGAGGTGGTACTTCATTGCAGTTTGGATTTGCATTTCCTTGGTGATTAGTAATGTAGAGCATATTTTGTGTTCCAGTTAGCCATTTTTGTATCTCTTTTTGACAAACATCTATTAAGATCTTTTGCATTTTTTAAATTAGATCATAAGTGTATTTTATTTTGAGATTTTAAAGTTTCTTATATATTCTGAATATTAGCCTTTTGTCACATGTATGTGAAAACATTTTCTGTCATCGCCTAAGCTGTCTCTTCAAACTTTTAGTTGTTTTTTTAATATGAAAAAGCATTTTAGTTTGACATAATGTTGTTTGCTTATTCTCGATTTTGTTGCCCATGTTTTGAAATCTTATTTCAATAATCCTTTCACCGTCCAATGTTATAAAGCATTTTTTAATGTTTTTCTCTAATAGTTTCATAATTGATGGCATTACATTTAAGTCTTTAGTTTTAGTTGATTATCATATATGGCAAGGTACAAGGGTCTAGTATTATTTTTCTGCATATAAATATTTAAATGGCCCTGCACCATTTATTAAAGAGATTAGCTTTTCTCTAAAGTGTGTTCTTGGTAATTTTGTTGACAATCAGTTGGCTTTAGGTGCATAAATTAACTTCTGGGCTTATTGGGCACATTAGTCTATATGTTTGTTTTTATGCCAGTACAGTGCTGTTTTGGTTACTGTAGCTTTATAGCAAGTTTTGAAGTTTGATGAGTGATGCCTTTAGCTTTGCTTATTTTGCTCAAAGTTGCTTTTTCTATTCAGAGTTTTTTGTGGATCCATATAAATTTAAATTTTTTTATTTCTGTGAAAAAATGTCATTGGTATTTTGATAAAAATCACATTAAGTCTGTAGATCACTTTGGGTAGCTATATCAACAGTATTGTTCCAGTGTATAAACACAATGTTTTTTCATTTATTCATTTGTATTTTATATTTTTTATCCATGTTTTGTCATTTTCAGAGTAGAGATCTTTTACCTTTTTAGTTAAGTTTGTTGCTAGGTGTATTAGTTGGGCTTCCCTAGAGAGATCATGAGATCCCACAATAGGTTGTCAGCAAGTTTGAGGAGCAAGGAGAGGCGGTCCATGTCCCAAAGCTGAAGAACATGGAGTCTGATGTTTGAGGGCTGCAAGTGTCCAGCACAGGAGAAAGATGTAGTCTGGGAGCTTAGGCCAGTCTCTCTTTTTCACGTTTTTCTGCCTGCTTTATATTCACTGGCAGCTCATTAGATGGTGCTCACCCAATTAAGAGTGGATCTCCCTTTCCCAGCCCACTGACTCAAATGTTAATCTCCTTTGGCAACACCCTCACAGACACACCCAGGATCAATGCTTTCTATCCTCCAATCCAATCAATTTGACACCCTGTATTAGCCATCACATTAAGTATTTTCATTTTTGTAGCTTTTGCATATGCAGAAGAAGAATTGGATGAAATTCAGCCTTGATTATGATGAAAACTCTCAACAAGTTAGGAATAGAAGGTATGTGCCTTAACTCAATAAAGGCCATTTATGAAAAAGCAATGCTAATTTTATACTGAATAAGGAAAAGTTGAAAGCTTTCTCTCTGAGATCTGGAACAAGACAAATCGTCCAAACTTTCAGCCCTCTTATTCAACATAGTACTGGAAGTCCTAGCCAAGGAAATTAGGCAAGAGGAAGAAATAAAAGTCATACTAATTGGAAAGGATGAAGTCAAATGGTCTCTCATTGTGGACAAAATAATCTTATATGTGAAAAACTCTAAACACTACACCAAAAACTATTAGAACTACTAAACAAATTCTGTAACATTGCAGAAAATTAACACAGTAGTAGCTTTCTGTATGATGATAGCAAACTATATGAAAAATAAAATTTTAAATTCCATTTTAATAGCTACCAAAAATTAGTTATTTTGAGTTTATTTCTTTATTTGTGGTGGAGTCTTTCTCTGTCACCAGGCTGGAGCACAGTGACATGATCTCAGCTCACTGAAACTCTTGCCTCCCGGATTCCAGAGATTCTCCTGCATCAGCCGCCCGAGTGTCTGGAACGACAGGCATGTGCCACCACCGCCAACTAATTTTTGTTTGTATTTTTAGTAGAGACGTTGTTTCCTCATGTTGGCCAGGCTGGTCTTGATATCCTGACCTTGTGATTCACTTGTCTCAGTCACCCAAAGTGCTGGGATTACAGGTGTGAGCCACCACACCCAGCCTTGAGTTTATGTTTTTATCTGGTGCAAGTTAAGGTCTAACTTTGTTATTTTTTCCTTGTAAATTTTTATTATTCCCAATACTGTTTGTTGAAGAGACTGTTCTTTCCTTTTTGTGATTCTTGGAACACATTTTAAAAATATGTTTACTATACCCATGAGGACTTATGTCTGGACTCTCTCATCTGTTTCTTCATTCATTTGTCTTTATGTCAGTACCAAACTGTTTTGATTACTATGTGTTCGTAGTATGTTTTGAAAATAGAAAGTATGATGCCTCTGTCTTTATATTTTTTTCCCAATATTGTTTGGCTGTTTGTGATAACTTGAAATTCCATAAAAATTGTAGAATATTTTAAAACTTCTGCAAACAGTTTCATTGGTATTTTGATAGAAAGTATATTGAATCAGCTGAGGGTTGTGGCTCATGCCTGTAATCCCAGCACTTTGGGAGGCTGAGGAAGGTGGATCACCTGAGGTCAGGAGTTCCAGACCAGCCATGGAGAAACCCCATCTCTACTAAAAATACAAAATTAGCCAGGTGTGGTGGCACATGCCTGTATTCCCAGCTACTCAGGAGGCTGAGGCAGGAGAACAGCTTGAACCCAGGAGGTGGAGGCTGCAGTGAACTGAGATCACACCATTGCACTCCACCTTGGGCAACAAGAGCAAAACTCTGTCTCAAAATAAAAAGAAAGAAAAGAAAAGAAAAGAAAGAACATTGAATCCGTAGACCACTTTTGGTAGTAGTGACATTTTAACAATATTAAGTCTATAACCTCTTGAACAAGAGTGTGTTTGAGAATTTGTTGTTTAATTTTTACTTATTCTTTGACATGCTACTGTTTTTAACTTCTTGTTTTATTGTATCATAGTTAGGAATAATTTGTGTAATTCCATCTGCTTAAATTTGCTAAGATGTGTTTTTTAACTTAACAGGTGGTCTATCTGGAATATTGTGGCTTGTGTGATTAAAAGTATTGCCTATTCTACTGTTGAGTGGAGAGATATAAATGTGACTGTTAGGTCTAATTGTTCTATTGTGTTGTTGAAATCCTCTGTTTACTTATTCATCTTATGTTTGTTTTTTAATTTACATTACTAAAAGTCTGATAAAAAAGTCATCTACTGTTATGTGCTGGCTACTTCATGTTTCAATTCTGTAAAATGTTGCTTCATATTTTGGGAACTGTGATGTAAGGCACATACATTACTGTTGCTTTTATTGTTGTAGGTTGTTTTATTGTTGTTGCTTTTATTGATGTATGTTGTTTTTTGTTGCTTTTATTGTTATTTTTATTGTCCTTTTCTTCTCTCTTGAGGAAGTTTTTGATATAATATATATTTTGTCTACCATGACAGTATTTGATTTTGCATTTAATTTTTTTTATTCTTTCATGTATGGCTTATGCGTGTTCCAGATCATAATGTGGTCATTTGTAGGAAGCAGAGAGTTGAATCTTGTTTCATGAATTTATTTAGTGAAAGTATGTTTTCGATTGACATAATTTATATATAAAAAATCATTACTAAAAGGGAATGATTTCCTATGACTTTCTATTGAATTTCGTTTCTTTTTTGTTTTAGGTCCTGTAGCTTTTTCTTTTGAGGCGGAGTTTTGCTCTGTTGCCCAGGCTGGAGTGCAGTGGTGCAATCTTGGCTCCCTGTAAGCTCCGCCTCCCGTATTCACGCCATTCTCCTGCCTCAGATTCCCCAGCAGCAGGGAATACAGGCACCCGCCACCATGCCCCGCTACTTTTATTTTTATTTTTTTTTTTAGTAGAGACAGGGTTTCACCGTGTTAGCCAGGATGGTCTCAATCTCCTGACCTCGTTGATCGACCCTCCTCGGCCTCCCAAATTGCTAGGATTACAGGCGTGAGCCACCGCTCCTGGCCGGTCCTGTCGTTATTATTTCCTGTTTTTCTCTCTTGTTCTCTTTCTTAGTGTATTATTGATTTTTATAGTGACATGTTTTACTTCTTTTCTCACTACTCTCTCTGTGTGTATGTCTTTGTGTGTGTGTACTATAGGTGTTTCCTTTTTTTTTTTTTTGACAGGGTCTTGCTCTGTCGCCCAGGCTGGAGGGCAGTGGCACAATCTCTCCTTATTGCAAGCTCTGCCTCTCAGGCTCAACTCAAACAATCCTCCCACCACAGCCTTCTGAGTACCTGGGACCACAGATGTGCTCCACTACTCCTGGCTAATTTTTGTTATTTTTCATAGAGACAGGGTTTTGCCATGTTGCCCAGACTAGTCTCAAAATCCTAAGTACTATAGGTATTTTCTTTGTTGTTACTATAGATATTACCAAAAATAACTACTATCGCATATAAAACCCTGCCTCTTTATGGCTCCCTATGTATTTTATTGATGTCGCGAATTACATCATTTTGTATTGTGAATCTATTGGCACAGTTATATAGTCATTTTTAAGTCTTTGTTATCTCAACTACATAGCAGAATTAAAAGTATTCTGTGCATCTTCATTATAATAACAAAGAATACTATAATTGTGTACATAATTATCTGTTAGAAAACTTTATGTTTTACATAATTCTATGTTGCTCTCATCATTATTTTATTTTTTAATGTGAATGACTAGCTTTTTTTTTACAGGCCTGTGCATAAATTAATACAGTTTTCATTGATCTTGAATATTCTTTATTTTTTTTTTAATTCATTTGAAATGATAGCTTTGGCAGACATAGTGTTCTTGGTTGGTACTTGCCATTTTTTCCAGCATTTTGAGTATGTCATCCTACAACCTCTTGCCTGCATGCTATTGGCTGAGACATCTGCTGGTCATCCTATAGGGGTAACATTGCACATGCTAAGTCATTTTTTCTTGCTGACTTCAAGATTCTCGGTGTTTTAACTTTTGAATCTCTGATTAAAATGTGTCTTGTCATGGGTCTCCCTGTGTTGCTACTAGTTGGTAAAGTTTCATTAAATTTTAGGCCATTTTCTCCCTCAAATTTTGAGAGTTCTCAGCCACTGTTTGTTTCTTGAAATAACTTTGCTGCTCTCTTTTCTCTCTTTTTATTTTAGAATTCCCATTATAAGTATATTGGCCATCTTAATGGTATCCCATAAGTCCCTTAGGCTTTCTTAATTTTTAAAATTATTTTTAGCCTCCTCACCATATAATTTCAAATGACTTCTTATCAAGCTTGCTGGATTTTTTCCTGCTAGATCAAACCTGTTGTTGGACCTTCTAGTGACTCTCTAAATTCAGGTATTTTATTTTTCAGCTCCACATTTTATGTTTCTATTTTGTACTTTTAATCACTTCGTTGATAATCTCATTATCTTCATGAATTGTTTTCTTTTTCTGTTTAGCTTTCTATGTTCTTCTTTAGCTGAATGAGCATCTTTAAGCTAGGTGTTTTAGCTAGGCACAATGATATTTGTGTCTAATTCCAGCTACTTTGAAAGCTAAGGCAAGGGGATTACTGTATTAATAAATTCTCAAGCTGTTAATAAAGACATAACCAAGACTGGATAATTCATAATGAAAAAGGTTAATGGCCTCACCGTTTCACATGGCTGGGGAGGTCTCACAATTATTGGAGCAAGCAAGAGACTTTGTTCAGGGGAACCTCCACTTATAAAACCATCAGATCACGTGAGACTTTTTTGCAATCATGAGAACAGCATGGGAAAATCCCACCCCCATGATTCAATTACCTCCCACAGGGTACCTCCCAGGACATGCGGAGATTATTACAATTCAAGGTGAGATTTGGTTGGGGACAGAGAGCCAAACCATATCAATTACTTAAGGCTAGGAGTTTGAGACCACCCTGGGCAATATTGTGAGAAGCTATATGTAAAAAATATTTTTACAGATTAATCATGCATTGTGGAATGTTCCTGTAGTCTCAGGAAGTTGGAGGCTGATGTAAGATTATTCCTTGAGTTCCCAGGAATTTGAGGCTGCATTGAGCTATAACCATGGTATGGTATTCCTGTCTGGGTGAGAGAGTAAGACTGCCTTTTAGAATTTCAAATTTGTTTTAGATTTAGGAGGTACCTACACAGGTTTTTTACATGGGTATTTTGTATAATGCTGAGGTTTGAAATATAAGTAATTCCATCACTTATGCAGTGAGCATAATACTAAATAGACAGTTTTTCAGTTCTTGATCCCTCCCTCTCTCCACCCTCTAAGAGTTGTCTTTTATTTTTATTTTTATGTCCATGTGTACCCAGTGTTAATTTCCATTTATAAGTGAGAACATCAGTATTTTTGTTTTCCATTTCTGCATTAATTTGATTGTAGAATGACCTTTAGTTGTATTAATGTTGCTGCAAAGGACAAGTTTTTTGTTGTTGTTGTTGTTGTTTTTTTTTTTTTTTTGCTAAGTAGTATTGCTGTACATGTGACACTTTTTAAATTCAATTTACCGTTAATAGGCTGGACACGGTGGCTGATGCCTGTAATCCCAGCACTGTGGGAGGCCAAGGTGAGTGGATCATGAGGTCAGGAGATCGAGACCATCCTGGACAGCATAATGAAACCCCCATCTCTACTGAAAATACAAAAGTTAGCCGGGCGTGTTGTCATGAGCCTGTAGTCCCAGCTACTCGGGTGGCTGAGGCAGGAGAATTGCTTGAACCTGGGAGGTGGAGGTTGTAGTGAGCTGAGATCGTGCCACTGCACTCCAGCCTGGGCAACAGAGTGAGACTTCATCTCAAAAAAAAAAAAAAAAACCATTAATAGGCACGTAGGTTGATTCATGTCTTTCCTATTATAAATAATGCAGTGATGAACCAACAAGTGCATGTGCTATTTTGGTAGAATAGTTTATTTTCTTCTGGGTATATACGCAGCGGTGAAATTGCTGAGTTGAATCATAGTTCAACTCTCAGTTATTTGGAAAATCTCCAAGCTGCTCTCCACAGTGGCTGAACTAATTTATATTCCTATAAACAGTGTATAAGTGGTTTTTTTCCCTCTAAAACCCCATCAACACCTACTATCATTTTACTTTTTAACAAAAGCCATTCTAACTGGTGTGCGATGGTGTCTTACTGTGGTTTTTATTTACATTTCCTTGATGGTTAGTGATAAGCTTTTTTCATGTTGTTTGGCCACTTGTATGTATTCTTTTGAACATTGTTATTGCCCACTTTTTCATGGGGTAATTTTTTGCTTGTGAATTCTTTAAGTTTCTTATAGATTCTGAGTATTAGATTTTGTCAGGTTTATAGGTTGTGAATATTTTTGCCATTCTGCCAGCTTTGGGGTTAGTTTGTTTTTGGTTTTCTAGTTTCTCTAAGTGTGATGTTAAATTTTTAGTTTGAGATCATTCTAACTTCTTGATGCAGGTATTTAGCACTCTCAACTTTCCTCTTAACAGAGCTTTTCCAACAACCCAGACATTTTAGTATATTGTGTCTCTTCATTTATTTCAAATTTTTTTTGTTTCTGCCTCAATTTTGTTGTTTACCCAAAATTCATTCAGGAGCAAGTTGTTTAATTTCAATGTCATTCTGTGATTTTGTGAGATTTTCTTGGTATTGATTTTTATCTTTTTTCCATTGTGGCCTGACAGTATGGTTGGCATAATTTTCATTTTTTAAAAATGTATGGATAATTGCTTTATGGCTAGGAAGTGGTCAATCCTAGAGTATATTCTGTGAGCGATGAGAAGAATTTATGTTCCTTAGATGATGTGTGGTGTATACTATAAATGTCTATTAGTTTCAGTTGATCAAGTGTGAAATCAAACTCCAGAATTTCTTTGTTAAGTTTCTGCCTAGATAATCTGACAAACACTGTTATTGGGGAGTTGCGTTTCCCTACTATTGTTGCGTGGCTACTTGAGTCTTATTGTAGGTCTAGCAGTACTTGTATAACTCTATGTTCCCCAAAGTTGGGTGCATCTACATTTAGGATAGTTAAGTCTTCTTGTTGAATTGAACCCTCTATCGTTATGCAATGCCTTTCTTTGTTTTATTTTACTATTAATGATTTATAGTCCTTTTTTCTTAAAAGAGAATCAATTCCAGGTATGGTGGCTCATGCCAGCACTTTCAGACTGAGGCAGTAGGATTGCCTGAGACCAGGAGTTTGAGACCAGCAGAGGAAACATGACAACATTCTGTTTGTACAGATTCTTTTAAAGAAACTATACAGGTGTGGTAGTGTGCCCAACTGTGGTCATATTTACTCAGGAGACATAGGAGGCATGACTGCTTTACTTCAGAAATTTGAGGTTACAGTGAGCTGTGATTGCACCACTGCAATCTGTCCCAGGAGATAGAGTAAGATCCTGTGCATAAAATGAAAAAATAAAGAAAAATAAAACGATTTTAAGTTAAAAAAATAATTCATAGATCTCCACTTCTTTAGGGTCACTTGAATATATATTTTTCTCTTTTGATTAAGCTATATTTCCTGGTTGCTTTTACATACTGTGGTTTTGTTAAGGTTTTGGTCAATTAAGAAACCACTACCTATTTTATCCTTTATGAAAAAGCTTTGTACATGGGAAAATTGACAACATTCAGCCACACTAGTCATTCTGGGAGCTTCTCCAATCTGTTGTCAAAATGTGTCTTCTTTGGACTACTGTATGTATTTTCTTGTTAATAAGGTTTACCTCTCTTTCCTCTTAGGAGCCTTTAGTCTCTTCCCTTTGTCACTGTTACAGGCACTACAGTCTCTGTTGTTGTAAGAAACATTTATCTTTATTCTCAGTTGACCCAAGCTGTCATTTAAACTCTATCTCTATTCTGGTCAACACTAAATGTTAAAGGTATAAATCAATAAGTCAGAAGTTTGCATACACGTTTCACTCTGTTTTCTTTCCCGAGGGAGAATCATGGAATGGACAGAATTTTATCTAACTGCACTGTTCTGTTGTGCACAAATGTAACCAAATTTTCTTTCTTCTAAATGTGGTTATGGTTGGCTTTTTTCTCATGAGGGGTGCTACAAACTCAACTGGCTTTGCTCACCCAATTGCAGTTAAGTTCATACATCCATTGAGAGAAACAGGATCTCAGGTTCTGCTTCAACTATCATTGTGTTCTCAGCTGGCCTCATTTTGTTCATTAGATTTATAAAATATATTTACCTTAATTTCATCACCGAATTTTTTAAAAAATTATTATTTTCCAGCTCTTTTAGCATTATATCCAACAAGACCCAGAGAAAACAGTACATAGAAGCTTCTTTTCAAAAAGTAATATTGGGAAGATATGGGAGCTCTGGCCTTGAAAATTTACACTTAAGGAGAGTGGGAAATTGAAGAATAAGTGTAAAGGGCACAAAGGATGCTATGATGAATATACCAGATATAGAGCAAATAGCTACAGCAAAAATGTCACTGCTAGAAGAGCTCAAAACCATAAAGTATTTTGGAAAAAGCACAATTAATATTGATTCTTTTTTCTGAACTATATATTTGTATAATTACATATCAATAACAATTTTTGAAACTTATCATGTTTTTGAAACAAAATTTAGAAAATCAAAATAGTGGCCTAGGCCAAGAATATTTCTTCTAATGCTATCCCTCCCATAGTCCCCCACTTCCCGACAGGCTCCAGTTTGTGGTGTTCCCCTTCCTGTGTCCCTGTGTTCTCTTTGTTTAACTCCCAACTATGAGAGAGAACATGTGATGTTTGCTTTTCTACTCTTGTGTTAGTTTGCTGAGAATGGTGGTTTCCAGCTTCATCCATGTCCCTGCAAAGGACATGAACTCATTCTTTTTATGACTGCATTGCATTCCATGATGTATACATGCCACATTTTCTTTATTCATTCTATCACTGATGGGCATTTGGTTTGGTTCAAAGTTTTTGCTCTTGTGCACAGTGCCATAATAAACATATGTTTGCATGTGTCTAAGTAGTAGAATAATTTATAATCATTTGGTTATATACCCAGTAATGGGATTGCTGGATCAAATGGTATTTCTCATTGTAGATCCTTGAGGAATTGCCATACTGTCTTCCACAATGGTGGAACTAATTTACACTCTTACCAACAGTGTAAAAGTGTTCCTATTTCTCCACATCCTCTCCAGCATCTGTTGTTTCCTCATTTTTCTAATGATCACTATTCTAACTGGTGTGAGATGGTTTCTCATTGTGTTTTTGATTTGCATTTATCTAATGACCAGTGATGATGAGTTTTTTTTTCATATGTTTGTTGGCTGCATAAATGTCTTCTTTTCAGAAGTGTCTGTTCATGTCCTTTGCCCATTTTTGATATGGTTGTTTGTTTTTTTCTTGTAAATTTGCTTAAGTTTTTTGTAGATTCTGCATATTAGCCCATTGTCAGATGGATAGATTGCAGAAATTTTCTCCCTTTCTGTGGGTTGCCTGTTCACTCTGATTATAGTTTCTTTTGTTGTGAAGAAGCTCTTTAGTTTAATTACATCTCATTTGTCAATTTTGGCTTTTGTTGCCTTTGTTTTTGCTGTTTTAGTCATGAAGTCTTTGCCCACGCCTATGTCCTGAATGGTAATGCCTTTGATTTTTGGGGGGTTTTTATGGTTTTATGTCTTACATTTAAGTCTTTAATCCATCTTCAGTTAATTTTTGTATAACTAGTAAGGAAGATGTCCAGTTTCATTTTTTTGCATATGGCTATCTAGTTTTCCCAACACCATTTATTAAATAAGGAATCCTTTCCCCATTACTTGTTTTTGTCAGGTTCATCAAAGATCAGATGGTTGTAGATGTTTGATGTTATTTCTGGGGCCTCTGTTCTGTTCCATTTGTCAATATATCTGTTTTGGTACCAGTACCATACTGTCTTGGTTACTGTGGCCTTTTAGTATAGTTTGAAGACAGCTAGCCTGATGCCTCCACTTTTGTTCTTTTTGCTTAGGATTGTCTTGTCTATGCAGGATCTTTTTTGATTCCATATGAAATTTAAAGTAGTTTTTTTTCTAATTATGTAAAGAAAGTCAATGGGAGCTTGATGGGGATAACACTGAATTTATAAATTACTTTGGGCATTATGGCCATTTTCACAATATTGATTCTTCCTATCCATGAGCACGGATTGTTTTTCATTTGTTTGTGTCCTCTCTTATTTCCTTGAGCAGTGGTTTGTAGATCTCCTTGAAGAAGTCCTTCCCATCCCTTTTAAGTTGGATTCCTAGGTATTTTATTCTCTTTGTAACAATTGTGAATGAGAGTTCATGCATGATTTGGCTCTCTGTTTGTCTTTTATTGTTTATAGGAATTCTTGTGATTTTTGAACACTGATTTTGTATACTGAGACTTTTTGAAGTTGCATATTGGTTTAAGGAGAGTTTGGGCTGAGACGATGGCGTTTTCTAAATATACAATCACGTCAGCTGCAAACAGAGACAACTTGAGTTCCTCTTCCTATTTGATTACGCTTTGTTTCTTTCTCTTGACTGATTGCCCTGGCCAGAACTTCCAATACTATATTGAATAGGAGTGGTGAGAGAGGGTATTCTTGTCTTGTGCAGATTTTCAAAAGGAATGCTTCAAGTTTTTTCCCATTCAGTATATTGGCTGTGTGTTTGTCATAAATAGCTCTTATTATGTTGAGATAAGTTCCATCAATAGATAATTCATTGAGAGTTTTTACCATGAAGGGGTGTGGAATTTTGCTGAAGGCCTTTTTTGCATCTATTGAGATAATCATGTGGTTTTTGTCATTAGTTCTGTTTATGTGATGGATTACATTTATTGATTTGCATATGTTGAACCAGCTTTGCATCCCAGGGATTAAGCTGACTAGATCGTGGTGGATAAGCTTTTTGATGTGCTGCTGGATTCGGTTTGCCAGTATTTTATTGAGGATTTTCGCATCGATGTTCATCGGGGATATGGGCCTGAAATTTTCTTTTTCTGGTGTGTCTTTGCCAAGTTTTGGTTTCAGGATGATGCTGGATGCATAAAATGAGTTAAGGAGGAGTACCTTAACTTTTCTATTGTTTGAAATAGTTTCAGAAGGAATGGTAGCATCTCCTCTTTGTACCTTTGGTAGAATTCGGCTGTGAATCCTTCTGGTCCTGGACTTCTTTTGGTTGGTAGGCTATTAGTTACTGCCTCAATTTTAGAACTTGTTATTGGCATATTCAGGGATTCGACTTCTTACTGGTTTGGACTTGGGAGGGTATATGTGTCCAGGAATTTATCCATTTCGTCTAGATTTTCTAGTTAATTTGCAAGGAGTTTTTTATAATATTCTCTAATGGTAATTTTTATTTCTGTGGGATCAATGGTTATATCCCCTTTATCATTTCCTATTGCATGTATTTGATTCTTCTCTTCTTCCTTATTACTCTGGCTAGCAGTTTATTTATTTCTTGATCTTTTCAAAAAAACAGCTCCTGGATTCGTTGATTTTTTGGACGGGCTTTTTGTGTCTCTATCTCCTTCAGTTCTGCTCTGATCTTAATTATTTCCTGTCTTCTGCTAGCTTTTGAATTTGTTTGCTCTCGCTTCCCTAGTTTTTTTAATTGTGATATTATGATGCCGATTTTAGACCTTTTCTGCTTTCTCTTGTGGGCATTTAGTGCTATAAATTTCCCTTTGCACACTACTTTATCTGTGTCATATTTTAATTTTTAAGCCCTCAATCTTTCTTTTTCATCATGACAGTCTTGACTGCTTTATGTTTATGAAAACTGTAAAATTGTCTACACAGTTTTTACAAAGACTTTACCAAAATATTTTATTGAGAATGTACAAACCTGTCAGTCAATTAGGGGAGAAGTTGCATTGAAGTAATAAATAGCCACAAAACAAAACCCTGAAGGACATCCAAACCAGAATAAAACAAAACATTTTAACAAAGAGAAAAAGAACAATCTCGCAACAAATATGTGCAGTTTATATCACAAAGATGTTCACATCTCCACTTTAAAGAGAGCTTTTAGAAGTTGATTTAAAATATGGGGAAAGACATTATCCCACACTTCACAGAAAAAATAAATTTAAGCAGCTCTTAACACATGTACGTATTATCAAGCTCAGATGGAATCAAAATTAAATATTTGACAACAGATTCTACAGTTTGAGAGAAATAGAAAAGTGTTTTTTTCTTTTCTCCAGGTCCACAAGTCTAGTTTCTTGGACTCCCTCACTATAATGGAGGTTGTCATCAGCTCCGCAAAATATGGGAAGCACAGAGCAGATGGTGGCTGAAGGTGGGGAATCCTGTGAAATCATATTTAAGATCAGAGCCCGTGGTCCATTGTATTGTAATCAGCTGGCTCAGGAAAGAAGATCTGGATCTCCTGAGCTCTACACCTACTGCAATGGATATGTCAGGAGTCCCGAGAACCCCTGCGGCCCAAACCCACCCCACCAAAATATATCATCCAGTATTGAGGACTCTGACACCAAATTCTCACAGAGCATATGCTTATGCAATTTTACATTTAATTTCTTATTACATTACAATTGGGAAAATGAGGCCCCAAAAGAGGCAGGGACTGATCCAGATCTCAGGAGGTGGGCAGGCTCCAGAGCATTAGAGAGGGCTCCAGCTTCCTAGGCCTTGGCTCCATCCCACCTATCAGGTTTGCTTTGGAAGTTAGAGCCTGTAGCTTCACATTCAGGGGCACAGAGAATGAGCAGATCCAGGGTTCTGTTCACATGGGGACCTCTCCATGTCAGTTTCAAGATGACAGGACTGGGGTTTTGCATCCAGCTCTGAGGGCACCTGGAAGTAAAATGAGCTATGCTCCACCTCAGCCTAATGTAGACAATGCCTACAGGAAAGCCTGTTTTCTTCCTCATAAATAGGGCTGTTTGAACTGGGTGACCTCGATGATTTCACATACTCGTAAGTGTCTTCCAGCCCTGATTCTTGCTCTGAGACTGTGGAAAAATGCATCCACTCTCTGTAGGTCCTTCAAATCAGAGGGAGGCATGGCCACTTCAGAGGCATCTTGGGTAGATGAAGATGAGACGGAGCTAAATGTTCCAGAGCATTGGACTCTGAGGCTGAAGTCCACGGAAAATCCCAGCTCCTGTTGGGTTCTTAAGGTCCTCATTTGAAAGTGGTAGAAAATAATTTCACTGGATAAGGGGAGGATACCTCATGAATAAATAGCACAACCTAAAAGGCAGAGGCAAACAGAAGGCAAAGGGGGATTCCAAGGTCACTCATTGTACTTGGGGCCTTCAGATTCTGCTACTTTATCCCCTAGGACCTTGAAGAACCAGTGTCTTGAGGACAGAAAAATCAAGGTACCTGATTTGTTCCATAGTGCTCCTGCATTGGGCCATAGAGTTAGTGATGGCCTGGAGGTGGTTACAGCCAGCTCTGTTTCTGGTGCCCACTGAGCTTTGCTGGAGCAGCTGGAACAAGAGTCACACACCTCATGTTGTTATCAATGATCTCCACATTATCAGGTGGTCAAAAGAGGAAGGGATATTAGAGATCCCCCATATAATCACTTAGCCAGTCTTTTTTCCCTTGCGCTCACCCTTTGCCAGCTAACCAGGTGGGGGCAACGTGGTACAGAAAATTATTACATGATGCCTGCACCCCCCAACCCAGGACCAAACAGTCTGAGGACAGCTGAAAAGCACTAAAGCAAGTATATGTGAAAGAAAAGAGGAAGGACTATAATATAAAGTGGAATGTTGAGAAGAAAAGCTGGAAAATTATTGCATGGGAGGACCTAAGGCCTCAGTGAGGTGATGTTTAATCCATGATAAGGATGACAACAGGGAGACATCTCTGCACAAGTATGTGTCAGGGAGAAGCCACCCTTAGTGAAGAGATTCATAGGTGTGAGTTTGGCAGAGGTTAGAAAGTTTGGCTGCAGACAGCCTGAGGAAGATATAAGTAGAGGGATGGAGAATCCTAGGGCCTGGGAGATGAGATTAGATATCTGCTCCATTCTGACAACATTGCCCTAAAAGTCAGCACTTTTCAACAACATATAATATCTCATAATTTGTGTGGACCAGAATCTGGACACAGTTCAGTTGGGTACCTCTGCCTTCAGGTCTTTTATGAGACTGGGGCTGTGGTCTTAACTGAAGCTGGACTGGGAAAGCATGAGCCTTTAAGCTGACTCATGTGAAAATTGGCAGGGTTTAGTGTGGCTGGAGAGCCTGACTTTCCTTCTCTCTACTGGTCTGAGCACCCCCTCAGCTCTCTGTTATGTGGGTCTCTACATGGGGCATCTCATAGCATTGAAGCTTGCTTCCTGTGTTTGAGGTATACAATAGAGAGAGAGAATTAGACAAAAAGGTGTACACAAAAAGAGACAGAGAAAGATTGAGGGCACAAACAGGAAAAACCCAGTAGGAGAAAAATGAGAGCTTTAAAAACATCTTGACAGGGTGCGGTGGCTCACACCTGTAATCCCAACACTTTGGGATGCTGAGACGGGTGGATCACCTGAGGTCAGGAGCAGCCTGGACAACATGGTGAAACCACCGTCTCCTCTAAAAGTACAAAATGAGCAAGGTGTGGTGGTGCATGCCTGTAATCCCTGCTACTTGGGAGACTGACTCAGGGGAATCATTTGTACCTGGGAGGCGAAGGTTCCAGCAAGCCGAGATCACACCACTGCACTCCTGCCTGGGATACAAGAGCGAAACTGTCTCAAAAAAAAAAAAAAAAAAAAAGGAAACAAAAATCTTCAGAGTTCCAATAATTTTTCTCCTATATTTGTGTTAAAATTGTAACCCCCGTTGTAACGCTATACGGATGAAAGATGTACTTAACTCCTGAGGGTGGGACCTTCATAATAGAGATTACTGGCTTTATACAAGGAACCGCAGAGGGCTCTCACCCTCCTTCTGCAAAATGAGGATAAAACTTGAAGTGTGCAGTCTGAAATTCAGAAGCGAGTCATCACCAGAGCTCAACCATGCTGACAACCTGATCTCAAATTTCGAACCTATAGAAGTATGAGAAATTAAGTTCTGTTGTCTATAAGCTGCTTATCTATGGTTCTTTGGCATAGCAGCCTGAACTAATACAAAAGTGATATCCTTTTCTGTATTTCATTGGACAGAAGCTGAATTTGTACCCCTATGCTGTTAAAAAAATGACTTGAAATGGATTTTCAGAATGAAAGATAGGAAATGGCTTGTTGAAACACTAAAATTTTATCTGCTTATAAGATTTTTAAACATTGGCTGAAATTGTTGGAAACAGTATGGCCAAATGAAGTCCATGAAGAACCAGTTTGCAGATGTTAGAGCCCAAATTTCCATTGTGTGTTTCATACTAACTCTCCCTGAATTTGCATGTCACCTGAGAGGAAGCAAGAAGAGATGACTGTGTATGTCTCATGACTTTCCATATTCCTACTTTCCTTCCAGCAATCCCTTACAGAACCCACCTCTTAGGCCTTTTCTAATCACTGTCTTAAAGCCAGTATAAGAAAACAAATTTCAGCTGGACTGCTATCTCCTTGTTGGCCAACCTACAACATGATATTTTCCTCAAAACCCAAGGGCCATACTACTGGCATCAGGCAGTAGGCCATTTTATTCAATAAAAAACTGAGTCACTAACCATCTAGTACTGTGAGATTTTGTGAAGAGTTCCCCTGTCATAGACGTGAGAAGTCACATGGATATGATTCTAAATATAAAGAGAAAGTACTAGAAAGTTGAATGGCTGTATTAGATCATTCTCATACTGCAATGATGAAGTACTTGAGACTGGGTAATTGATAAAGAAAAGAAGTTTAATTGACTCACAGTTCCACATAATTGGGGGGGGCACCTCAGAAACCTTCCAATTACAGTGGCTGACAAGTGAAGTGAGTGAGGGCATGGGATGTACCAGATGCTTATGAAACTATCAGATCTCATGAGAACTCACTATCACAAGAACAGCATGAGGAGAACCCGTCCCCATAATCCAATCATCTCCCCTCAGGTTTCTCCCTTAACACCTGGGGGTTATAATACACAGAGAAGTTTGGGTGGAACACACAGCTAAACTATATGAAAGCCAGAGGACAGTATCTACATTTAATTTCAACTTCATACTGGAGCAGAATGAAAATGAAGCCCAGTGGAGAAGTGACATTCCCAAGATCACCCTGCCAGATCCAGGACTGTTTGAGTTGTGGCCCATGCTACCTCCTACGTATTCTCCTAATGCTTCCATCTCTAAGTGTGTGCATTATCTACAGGTAACACCACATCATGATTTTTATGTTTTATCTTATATACATCTAATACAATCCCTAGGAAGTTGATGTTAGCATCATCCCCACTGTGCATGCTAGGAGGCTGGGGAAGCCTCAAATACACAGTGACTTTTATTGGGTCCCAGAGATGGTAAGAAAAACAAGGTTATGTTCCAGCTGTCTCTTATATCCTGGAACCCAGGCTGCATTTAGTTCTTTCCAGGGAATTAAGGGGAAGTTGTGTTTGCATTTTTGTGTACAAATGAAGAGTTGACATGGAAGAGGAGACTGAGCAATTAGTAGCATTGTGGGGCTTTTGGGTAGGTCTTACAGAAAGAAGGGGCCCAGTAGATGGAACCTTGAAGAGTTTAACACACTTTCTTGGTGACAACCCAACATCAGTTAAGAAACCAGGAACCCACATTCTTGAGACAGCTCTGTACCCGCCTCTGTTAGTGAGAGATGCTCATGAGAGTGAGATGTTCTTTCATTGTGCCCTGAAATTTCTGAGTTTTGACCTTACAAAGGCTCAGTGTAAAAGCCTTATCTGAAAACACGGATGTCAACTCAGGCCTCATCATTGATGCCCCTGGCTATTGGCCGGGTGCACCTACAAATAACACAGGGCAGCCCAGGACAGGCCCCAGAGCCAGGCCTCTCTTGTCAACTCATCTGGGCAGTCCCACACCATTTCTTAGTACCATGAGTTGTATGGGGAGCAAGAGGGAGGGCACTCTTCTTTTACTGAAGCAGATTGTCAGGTGTTGGAACTCTTGTGTACCTGTCATGTTCATACCTAGGCCATAGCTGGCAGAATAAAAAGAAGAGGGTTGGAGAACGAGTCTGTGTACTCAGATGTGAATTCCAAGACTTTAACTTGTCCTCTGGTTTCCTTCCTTGCTGAAGATTCATACAGATTCTCCTTATGTGCCTAATCTGAAGAGCACAATTTCTTTTCTTTTCTTTTCTCTTTTATTTTCTTTCTTTCTTTCTCTTTCTTTCTTTCTTTCTTTCTTTCTTCTTCCTTACTTCCTTCTGTCTTTCTTTCTCTCTTTTTCTTTTTTTTTTTTTGAGGAAGCCTCGCTCTGTCACCCAGGCTGGAGTGCAGAGAAAAGCAGAATTTCTAGTGGAGGTGTCACATACGGTGAAAACAAGGCAGACCACTGACTTTTCTTTGGTGGTTTCTAGGCACTTTTTACAGAGCTGCATTCAGACTGATGAGGAGCATCTTGATGTGGCCAACTCCTCCCTCTTTTTGGAAAAAGAGCAGGTGCACTAAACCAGCAACCACAGCCAGCACCGGGCTGTGGTAAGAGCAGCCACATAGGGGTCTCTACAGACAGAAACCTGAGAAGACCGGGACAGAACCAGTACCCAGACTCCAATATGAAAACTCCCTGGGCTGTGTCCTATGATCTTCCCATGAGTAACTCATAGTCTTGATCCAGTGGAATCTGGCCTTCATTAGTCTCAGTGGCAAGTTGGTTATGTGGAAAGTCTCAGTTCACTCACTTGGGTGAATAACAGTAAAGACCTTTCTATTGTTTTCACTTTACATTAGGCCATGAGTATTTGTGCCTGTGGCTGCAGTTTGTGTTAGTTTCCTGCCCCAGGTATCTCCTGCAGCATGCAGCTTCAGTCCTACCAGACCCTCAAAACCTAAAAGCTAACACTATTATTAGGGAGGATTTCGCAGGAAAATGGAGAAAGGGTTACACACAGAAAAGGTTAAACTACTCTATGCATGTTTCTGCAATGTGTTATCTCAAGAATTCATCTCTGTAGCCCATCAGGGCAGGAGCTGGTCTCTCACCTGTTGATAATATTCCATAAGGGAGGTTCTTCCCCACAGTGTTTAGTCTTCCGACGCTGGTATAGCATGACATGATGACATTCTACTTTCATGTCGGTCATGCTGCAGGGAGAATTCTGTGAGTGTCCTAATAGGCTGGAATCACTTGCTAAGGTGAACCCCATCTTTGGTCCTCACTTTTCTGTTATCTTATAATTAGCTTTATTCTAAGCAAATCCATGTCTATTTTATTTATCTGTTTATTAACTTATTTTTATGTATGGAAAAACACATTTTTTTATTTGCTTATTTATTTAGAGACAGGGTCTCCCTCTGTCATCCAGGCTGGAGTACAGTGGTAGAGTGGTGTGATCATGGCTCATTGCAGCCTCAAACTCTTGAGCTCAAATGATTCTCTCACCTCAGCCTCCTGTGCCACCATGTCCTGCTAGTTGATTTTAATTTGTTATAAAGAAAGTGTCTCATTATGCTGCCCAGGCTGGTCTCAGACTCCTGGGCCCAAGCAATTCTCTCATCTCAGCCTCCCAAAGCACTAGGATTAAAAACATGAGCCACTGTACTGTGCTGTGCCTACTTCAAAGGACTGAAAATAAAAAATAAATAAATCTTTGCCAAATTAAAAAACAAAGCAATAGTTTCCAGGTCTTAGATAAAGACAATTCTCTGTCATGAAGAATGACAAAAGGCTTATTTAGCTGTTAAAATGATTTGCTTATATTTCAAAGAAGCAGAGAAAAAAAGGTACATATGAAAGTTTTCCAGGCCAGTCATGGTGGTTCATGCCTGTAATCTGAACATTTGGGGAGGCCAAGGCATGAGGATACCTTCAAGCCAAATGTTTGAGTCCAGTACAGGCAACATGGTGAAATTCTGTCACTACAAAAAAATAAATAAATATGGCAGGGCATGTTGGCTCACACCTGTAATCCCAGCACTTTGGGAGTCTCAGGCAGGTGGATAATGAGGTCAGGGGTTCGAGACCAGCCTGGCCAAAATGGTAAAACCCATTCTCTACTAAAAATAATAATAACAAAAAATTAGCCAGACATGGTGGTGTGTGCCTGTAATCCCAGCTACTCAAAAGGCTGAGACAGGAGAATTGCTTGAACCTGGGAGGTGGAGGTTGAATTGAGACAAGATCATGCCACTACACTCCAGCCTGGCCCACAGAGCAAGACACTGTCCTGAAAAAAATAAAAACAAAAATAAATAAAGCTAGCCAGGCATGGTGGTTCATGCCTATAGTCCTAGGTAATTAAGCGGTTGATGCAGGAGGACTGCTCAAACCCAAGAGGTTAAGGTTACAGTGAGCTATGATTATGCCGTTGCACTTCAGGCTAAGTAAAAGAGTAAGATTCTGCCTCAAAAAATTACTAATAAAAGTTTTCCAGATTACATTGTTTAAGGAAAGGGAAAAGAAAAACATCTTTTTTTATTTTCAAATGGGAGAATAGAGCCTCTCATTTCTAATTTGTATTGCCTTCTGCAAAAACTTAGTCTAGGCCCATGGTCTTGAACTACTGGACATCTGAAATTTGGTAGGTGCTGGATTCAGGCAACTGAGGGGTGGCCTTGGGCACACTGTGTGCACATAAAAGAAAGGGTTTGAGGTGAACTAAAAGGTAAAAGAGGGGAAGGTGCTATTAAGAAACCACAAGTGAGAGACTGTACAGGGTTGGTGGAAGGACTGGTTCATGCTACAGATACTGACCCAGGTGAAACTTTGCTCTGAGTTATTTCTATGTTCATGCAGGAAGACGAGATTATGATCAGGTGGCACAGAAATCTGGGATGGTGAAAAAACCAGGTTGCCACTGCAGATTCGGTGTCTAAGATAGAACATATGCCAGGGGTCTTGTAGGCACGTGTGTGGGTTTTTGGTGGGAAAGTCTATGAGGAAAGGTAGGATGGGCAACAATCTTGATGCCAAAGCCTTGTCCTGAGAGGGGCTTGACCACATCAACATGCAGTGTGTATGTTCAGTGGGTGAAAAACATGTGGTGGCCTCAGGTTGGCAGGAGGGTAGAAGGCATCTGTTCTCAGAACTTCTTCCCTCAGAGTCTTCAGTCTTTCTTACCATGGGAGGATGCCTGGAACCACAGGGCAGTGCATGGTGTAGCGGCCTGTATGCAGAGCAGAGTCTACCTTCCCCGAGACACCTGGAGTCTCTCTCCAGCAAAGGCCCCCACATTGTCTTTCTCCTTACAACACTTTTGATCCTAAATGTGTAAAGTTCCCTGAAAACCGACTGATTCTCCAACACCCATTTGTTGCCCAAAAATTTAATTCTGACACAACTTAGAGTTCGCACAGACCCCACAAATTCAGGGTTCAGTCCCACATCACCCCTCTCACTGCAGAGGTTAGTCACATGTCCCAGAAGCCCATCTATACTTCTGAGCTACTGCCTATAAATCTGAGACTCCCATAAACCCCTTTTCAAGTTAAATAATTTGATAGAATTACTCAAAAAAATTCAACAAATAAGTCTAATTATATTTACCACTTTATTATAAAAATACAACTCAGAAACTGACAAATGGAAGAGATGTCTAGGACAAGGAACAGTTGTGGGTGAAGGTAATCCTGGAAATAGCTATATTTAAAGAAATTCCCCCATTCTTTGTGTTCTCAAAGAACAGCTTAGTGAAGAGAAACGTGCTTCCCATTATGACTTTGTGGATGTTCCCCCCCCTTTTTTTTTAACCTATCACAAAGACGGACACAGATTAAAAATTCCTATTTTTAAAAATGAACAACCATTCTGTAATTTAGTCTTCAGTGGTCAAAACAGAGTACTTGTTAACAAAACTTTGCTTGTTCCCCTTCTTCCCTCAGCCCCTGAACTCTGACTCACCCACAGCCTCAGAGAACCTACAACCCATATTTATACATATCCCTCCTAAGAACAGGCTGACTTCAAGATGAAACATTATCTTATCTGGGATCTGATTTTGCTACCCTCCATCCTGTGCTTCCCTTCCAACCTTCTTTGTAAACTTGCTTTCTCCTCCCTATGAAATAAAGCCCTTTTCTACCTGACCTTTGAGATCCTCAAAGATCTAATCATTTGTACTTTTTCCTTGTTACAACACTTCTTAAGTAACTTCTTAGACAAAGTCTGTAAACAGTCTCAGGACAATAACAATTCCATTCTAGAAAGAATATCCCAACATTTCTTCTATCTCAACCTTAACTGCATCTGCCTGTCAACTTCCAGCTTACCAAAGCTCTGTATCTTTTGACAGTGACAAAGGCTCCTTCTATGGTTGGTGTGAGCAGACTTTGACGCCTGCAGGGCAGACACCCAGGAATAAACAACTGGGCCTTCAGTGGCCCCCTTTTGCAGGGTCAACGTTAGCCTTAGCTTTTAGTCAATGGTCTAAGACTTCTACTTACCAGTTAAAGTCATTCAATTAGTTTTCAATTTAAAAAATACTTCATGTTTGAAGAATCCAGCAAAAATCATTCAAATCTAAGGTTTAAAAGAGAGGAAATTATGGCCGGGCATGGTGGCTCATGCCTGTAATCCCTGCATTTTGGGAGGCTGAGGCGGGCAGATTACCTGAGGTCAGGAGTTCGAGACCAGCCTCACCAACATGAAGAAACACAGTCTCTACTAAAAATACAAACTTAAACGGGGGTGGTCGTGTATTCCTGTAATCCCAGTTAATTGGGAGGCCGAGGCAGGAGAATTGCTTGAACCCGGGAGGTGGAGGTTGCAGTGAGTGAATATCATGCCATTGCACTCCAGACTGGGTAACAAGAGTGAAACTAAGTCTAAAAAATAAAATTAAAATTAAAAAAGAAAGTTATAAGGGGCTTACATTTTATAACTCAACAAGAAAAGCCAAAGTATCTATCCCTTTCAGAAAATAAACATGTAATTTAATTATGTTCATAACAAATCATTTAGTAAACAATTAATCATATGTGAACACTTCCAGGAGGTGCCAAGTCCCAGCTCCTACAACTTAGCATTACCCTCAAACACCCAGATGGCAGCATATGGAACAGAGATATTCACTTTCAGAAGTTCTCTGTTTTGAAAAAAAGAATAACTGATGTGATAAATTTATGTAATTTAACAATTAATCTACCTCACGTGCTTGTAGGTATGTATTCATTTCCTACCACCGTAGTGGAAGAGAGACTATCCCTATCTATACACCTGGTAACATTTCCAACAGTAAGCTGTGAGATTCTGCTTGAAATCACCTCTCAAACAAATAAAAAACAGTCCTGGGAAATGTACTACACTCATTCTGCTAAAGAAATAGGCAAGTAACAATTTTTAACAAGTGAAATATATTACTACTTAGTTTTATTCAAAATTCACCAACTTAATGTGCTTTATAAATATTTTCATACCTTTCAAGCTCTACTGATAAAACATAATTTACAGTTAATTAAAAAGTGAAGTTAAAGTAAGTACAAAAACATTTTCAAGGTGACAAAATTAGAAGGTGACAGTGACGATTGAAACACAGACATATCAGACCCAAGGGTCAAGTCAAGCCATTCTATTACTTGGGATATTTTCCCCACTCACATCTGGTTCAGTGAAGTGGGTCATGAGCGTCCTACCAGGAGCCGCTACCCTGTGCTCCTCTGTGTCCCTGAGGTGAATTTTACTTTGCAGGCTTTTGCACTGCCTCACTAGGTTGGGTTTCTTTGTCCTTTGAAATATTTTCTCTCCCTTCACCAATCTGAGAAAATTTTTTCCTCAATATCAGCTTCCATTTGCCTGGCCTGCAATGTGTCTCTAAGGAATGGAAACTAAGCTTTGGGGTAAGAAAATCTTAATGTCCTAAGGGGTTTGCTTTTAGTGCAAGGGTATACCTGGAGATTCCTTCCAGGCACAGTGCATCCAACCGCTCCACAGAGAGGCTGCATTCCCATACCTTGGGCTGTTCCCTGAGAGGAGATGACATAAGGGATGCTATTTACTAGACACTTCAAGAGTCATGGCCACTGTTGGCATCTTGGGGAATCCTCAAACAGTTTTGAAATTCAAAACCAAGAAAACAACAGGATGGCTGAGGATGTATTGCCCTGTTAAGTTTCCAAAATGAAACCTCAACCCAAAGGCTTTCTGATGGGTTGTCTGTGCCAAGAGAAGTTTAAAGAAAGGGGCACAAAGGTTTTCCGCTTTTTATTTTTTTTTTTTTACAGTGGGGTGTCAGGGGATTATTCTCTGCTTTCATCTCCTGTAAAATGTTTACAAATGAAAAAAATTTTTTTAAATGACATCCACTGCTTTTTGAGAAAAAGAAGAATTGAAATACTGTGTCTGAAATGTACAATAAAGAACGTTGATAATGTTGTGAATTATGGAAGGTTAGTTAGTGTTGGTGAGTGTCAGGAAAGAACTGGAAATTTAAAATCTGATTGCAAGCCAGAGTTAGGCTGGGGCAACAGGGAGGTGGATTTGAGTCTCTGCCTGCCACACATTTGGAAAATGCATGAGAAAACTAGTTCCCTTTTGGAGTGTTAAAATAACTAAAAAACAGGTGATTATGTTGAGGTGGCTCTAGTGTCCTGAGCTCTGAGTGGAGAGACAAGCCAAGGCGCCCGTACTTCCAAAAAGCTGCCCATTCTTCTCCAGCTGTGCACCTGATTAGATAGTTTCCACTCCAAGACCCATGATTGGATGTAGTTCAATTCCCTACCCTGCCCCCTCAGACCATGAGTGACATATGTGATTTGACACTGGGTTGAATAAAGCAAGAATTATAGGTTTTTCCTGGATCCTTTTCTGGCAGGGCTTCCTCTGTGAACTAGAAACTGGCCCTCCCTGTAAAATATTTGCATTTACATTTGTATGTAAGATTATTTGTATTAATGAATAATATCTATGTGTTATTCATATATGGAAGCAATACAATGACAATTATTTTAAAATTTCAGATGTTTTACTTTCCTGGCACATCCAGGTTTTAGAGCAGGCAGCCTGAGATTTCAAAAGGGAGGCAACTCTCTAAGAAATAATATGAGAGGCACATGTGAATTTTAAATATTCTAGTAACTACATTTTAATAAATACAATGGGCATGCTTCCCTGTGCCTGTAGGTAGAACTATTAGGGAGACTGAGGTGGGAGGATCACTTCAGACCAGGAGTTTGACACCAGCCCAGGCAGCATAGAGAAAGCTATCTCTTCAAAAAAAAAAAAAAATTGAAAAAGTAGCCAGGCCTGGTGGTGCATGCCTTCAGTCCCAGCTACTCAGAAGGCTGGAGCTGGAGGATTACTTGACCCTGGGAGGTCAAGGCTGCAATGAACCATGATCACACAACTGCACTCCAGCCTGGCTGACAGAGCAAAACCCTGTCTCAAAAAACTGATCTCTGGAAAGGCATTTTCTTTTTCTGCAATGTAGCCAAACAGCTAAGTATGTATTGAAGCCATCCTTTAATTTTTAACAGTGCAAGAACTTTTTCTAAGACCCCGAACTCCAGATATGCGATGGGGCAAATCCTGAAGTGTACATGGATATCTCTCACAGCTAAAGCATCCCTCAACCCTATCCAGGGCTTCTTACCCCTGGCGCAAGAGAATCACCGGCGGGGAGGAAAACTTTCAAAATCCCTTAAACCCAAGTTGTAACCGATCAATTAAATCAGAATCCTTGGAGCTGGATCTGAAAAAAATATGGTTTAAAGTTGTGCAGGTGATTACAATGTGTAGGCAAGCCACAAAACCATGGCTTTAACCAGCAGCTTTTGTTAGAAATGATTTCTCAAATGAATGTGAAAACTTTTGCTGCTGAATTGTGACCTTTCAATTTTACCTGCTTTTCCTGCAAAGTATATTTTGCAGACCCAGGCAGTGCTGCTCTCTCTGTTCCTGATTCATCCAGTGCCATGTGTGCTCAGTGCATCCTGTGCAGGGATCACTGTGTGCCCTGGCCTGGGTGAGCATCATTCTTCGGTGAGAACCTTTCCGAAAACAAAGCTGCATTCCAAAAAGTTAAAACCATTCTACTTACTGTGTTGAAGTAAAAGCAGCGGGGCTCACCCAAAAGTTAAAACATAAATAAATAACTTGGAACATTAACATACACCTGATGATGTCCTGAGTGAACACGCCCCACTTTAAAACAAAACAAAACATTGCTATTATTCTAAAATATTAATTTAGGATTGTTATGCAAACATGCACTCTTTACATTTTTATTGATGTATAACATGCATACAGCAATATAGGCACAAAGCATTTAGGGAATGTTTGATGAATTATTACTAAATAAATACACTTGTGTAACTAAGAATCAGATTTGTTCATGCCCCTGACACTTTCTCCTTCCCAAAGGTAACCAAGACCTTAAGAGCTAAGTGTAGATAAATTTTGTCATTTTGTACAAGTGTTTTATTACAGATCATTAAAAACATATACACAATACAAAAAAAGTATAACAGACCAGTCATCCAGCTTTAACATCTGCTAGTCATGTGTCATTTTTGTTTTATCTATACTTCCAGCCATGCCCCCACCCCCAATTTCATTATTTTTTAGGCTTTTTGGATAAAATTTATATTCATTGCAAGGTACAATGCGAACTGTAAATAGTAGAGAGATGGGGTTTTACCATGTTGGTCAGGCTGGTCTTGAACTCCTGACCTCAGGTGATTCACTCTCTTCGGCCTCGCAAAGTGCTGGGATTACAAGCGTGAGCCAATATACTCAGCCTGAGAATTCATATTTCTAATAAAGTACAAATTCATAGGGCACATGACAACTGCAATGTCTATCTACAGTAAAAACAGTTTGATGAATAAAATAAAAGGCAATTGACTTAAGGTGGGAAAAAAACAATCAAAGCATGGTTACTATGTGCCATCTGTAGGAGCATTTGGTTAAGAATAACAAACAAACCAATTTTATTGTTTTAATAACAGAAATTGGCAAAATTTCTAGTTTTTCTTTCATAGGAATGCTCTTAGCAAGAAAAAATTTTCATATGGTGAGAGCAAAAATGACAACCATTTGCAAGTAAATGTCTTATGAAATTAAGTAGCAGATATCAAGCTCATGACCTTCAGATAGTTACCCCTAACTCAATCATTTACATAGCAAGTGCAGATAATTTTCATAGCTCCCTATTACAATTATATTTTACTCCCCTTACAAATTGTGACTGTTTTTAAATAAAGTTCACTAACTAAAATGTTGTATATGACATATGATAAATTCTCCTTCAAGTCACCTTATATTTACTTAATTGTGTTAGCCAGTGTCTGTCTACCTCCCAATAATACTTGGGGATTCTCCCTCCATTTGCACAGGCATCATAGCTGGGAAACAGGGATTCAAAAGACCCAGGCTGTTCCCTACATATGTTTCCTCCTCAGACATCAGTTCATCAGTCAATCAAGTCATGTGTGAGTGGAGGCCATGTATTCCCTCTTATTCTTGGGCACTCTCCTCCAAGGAGGAAAAGGCCAGGAGGTCCTGTTAGAGGATGCACTCTGAGAGCCCGGGCTCCCTAAGGTATGAGAGTTCTAAACAGCAGGTGTAGACTTTTCAGGAGTGAGGAATGAGGCAGGCATTCCAAACCTGGACCGTCATCACCTTTTGTTTCATCTCAAGACAATTCTGAGGGGCTGTTTCGGAGCGTGTCTGGAAGGTGAATGTTGAAGAAGAGTGTGGGCTTTGATGTGACTCAGATGAGATCTTTCATGGGGAGGCAGCAATTCAATGCCCAGAATCTGGGCTGGTGTCTTTGAGGTCAGTAGGTTGCGTCTTTGTATCCAAGTCCGTTGTTACTAGGTTGGAGGCTGGAGATTCTAAATGGCTTCCAGACCGCCTCTCTGATTCTCTTTGGGAGATGGGGTCTCAAAAAGACAATGTCAGTATTTTGGGGAAATTCTAGAAAGTCTGCTTGGAAACCTGGGAAGACCTCTTGCCTAGTGCCTAAATGCTCAATGTGCAGCTCTAGCCACGTAGATGCTTGGTAGATATAGAGCTGGGTTTGCATTTATATCAGCAAAACCTATGTCAGAGTTGAAGAAGTAGTCAAGACAAAGTGTCTGGGTTGCAGGCCGGGGAACATCTTAAAAGCAGACTTCTAGCCTGCTGACTCTTGGCAATGAGTGTTGGGTCCTGGCCAAAGTGCCTTGAAAGCAGCATGAGTCCAATCCATGAATCCAACTTCTAATGGAGAAATGTTAATATGTTTTCAGTTTGAATCAATCAGGGTGAAATTACCTTGCTATTGGTTTGGTTACTTTTTATTGTTTCATATAAAATCTATGACTAAATACATTAAATACTTATTGATATATGTATTTATTCTTCATCTGGCTCATAACATTTGCCTAATTTTAAAATTTCTTCTATTTTGTAGGTTTCAACTTATTTTATTGTAAGATATTGTTAAATCTAATACAGGCATTGTCACTTTTACAAATAATTTTATTTTATTTCATATATTTCCTATTCACTTTTTACATTTAAATTATAGACAATTTCATCATATAAAAAGCTCCATTTCTATTTTAAAAATAAGTCTTTGGGTTTTTTGGTCTTGTAATTTCCATATTACATAGTAATGAGATAAACGTTAATGTTTTCAGTGTATTTTAAATTTTAAATAATTACTCATTGTATCCACGTGAAATTTGTTTTTACTGCATGCATGAGTTGGAGAACCGTTTTCACTTCTGACTCATCTTTACTGTGATCTCCTCAGAACTCATACCTCTTGTAGTTGGGAGATTGCAGTATATAATTCCAATAAATGGGGCAAATTCAATAATAACATAATACAAATGAGTTTGAAAGCAGGACATGTCTTCAAAGCATACACAACATGGGCCTACATATGTACAACAATAATAATTTATAAGTTACAGTTTGGATGGAAAGTAAAAGTACAGAAAATTTGTTAAAATAAATTAAAATGGAGATCACTTATCAATAATCTCTGAGCAGACAAAATTTGTCTCGATCTCCCGACGTCAGGTGATCCGCCCGCCTCCCAAAGTGCTGGGACCACAAGCGTGAGCCACCACCTAGATAAATTGGGCAGATTCCTAGGTATACAAGACTTGATTACAAAGAAATACAAAATCTGAATAGATACAAAACTACTAAGGAAATGGAATCAGTAACTAAAAACCTCTTCATGAAGAAAAGCCCTTGTCTTGTTGGCTTCACTAGTGATTTAGATCAAGCATTTATAGAACAAAAATCCTTTCAAAAATCTACCAAAAGCCTGAAGAGAGCAGTTCCAAACTTATTCCATGATGCCAGCATTAGCTCATACCAAAGCCAGACAAAGAGACTACAAAAACCCATAGACTAATATCCCTTATGAACACGGATGCAAAACTACTCAGCAACAACCTAGCTAACCACATTCAGCAGCATACTAGGAAGATTACACCACATGACCAAGGGGAATTTATTACTGGAATGTAAGGAAGATTTAGCGTATGGATGGTTTCAGTGCAATGGTGTTTACAACTAATTGATCACAACCAGCATAGATTTCTTTATCCTTTTTCCAGTCTCACTGGTTCACTTAGCTAGCCTTTCTTAACAAAAGTTTTAGCATATGAAAAATAATCAATGCATATGACACATTAACAAAATTTTTAGAAAACATTATCTTATTAATACAGAAAATGTATTTTACAAAATTCAAAATATTTTATAATAAAAACACAATAAATTACGAATAAAAGAAAACCATCTTTGTAAAATTCACGTATAAAAAACCCACAGCAAACTACATGTTCTAGAGGAAAAGACCAAAATTATTTCGTCTAAGCTCAGAAGACAGAATGTCTGCTCTTGCCAGCCACTTTTATTCAACACTGTATTAGGAGTTTCATTCAGAGAAATTAAAACAGACAATGAAATAAACTGCATCAAAGTGTGTACAGAAAATATATTCTTTTGTGTAGAAAATCTTAAAGATTCCACACAAAAAATATTAAAATTAATAAATTCAGCAGAGTAGTAGCATACAAAATCGACATAGAAAAATAAACTGTATTTTATGTAGTAATACGAATAATCTGAGAAGAAAACTATGAAAACAACTCAATTTACAATAGCATCAAAAGAATAAAATACTTAGGAAGTAACCAAGAAGCAAAATGCCAATTATTTTGTGTAGATATTAAAAAATCAATTTTTAAGTTTATGAGGAATCTCAAGGGGCCCTAATTGCAAAAATAATTTTGAAAAAAAATACCAAAGTTAGAGAAGTCACACTTAATGATTTCAAAACTTACTACAAAATTCCAAAATAGCATGCTACAAATAGACTAATGGAGTAATATAGAAAGCCAATATAAATAAACCCTCATACATATGGTCAAATGATTTTTATGGGAAATGAACTGCCTTTACAACAGTTAGTGCTGGGGAAATTGGGTACCTACAAGTAAAAGAGTGAAGCTGTTCCCTTAACTTATACCATAAGAAAAAATTAACTAACTGGACAAAAACCTAAATTTAAGAGCTAAAACTACAAAATTCTTAGTATAAAATGTAGGTAAAACATCATAACGCTGGATTTGGCAGTGATTTTTTTTTAACAGGACACAAAAAATGCAAGAAACAAAAGAAAAATAAAGAGGACTCTATCCAGAATATACAAAGTACAATTCAGCAATAATAAAACAAACTGCTTGTTTAAAATATGGGCAAAATACTTAAACAGACATTTCTTTAAAAATTATGTGAAATGGCTAATAAGTCCATGAAAAGGTGCTCAACAAAACTAATCATTAGTAAAATGCAAATATAACTCCAAATGACATATCACTTAATACACATCAGCATAGTTACTACCAAAAGAAACAAAACAAAACAGAAAATCACAAGTGTTGGTGAGGACGTGGGTCAATTAGAACCCTTGTACACTGTTGTTGGAAATGTAAAATGCTGCAGCTGCTATAAAATAACAGTATAATAACTAAAAAATGTACACCTAAAGTCACCATATGACCCCACAATTTCACATCTGGGTATGTAGCAAAAGATGCGAAAGCAAAGACACAAAATAATACACGTACACCTAGGCTCATAGCAGCATTACTCACATCACCCAAAAGGTTTTTGAATTACCCGTGTTGTTTGAATTATCATCAATGAATAAATAGATAAAATGTGATTTATACATACATTGGAACGTTATTCAGTTATGTAAAATAAGAAAATTCTGACACATGGTACGTTATGCGAGAACCTTAAGGACATTGTGCAAAGTGACATGAGCCAGTCATAAAAGGACAAATACTGTATCATTCCACTTATGAGATACTTAGAGTAGTTAAATTCTAGAAATCCAAGTAGAAGAGTGGTTCCTAGGATCTGGAGGGGGAGTAACAGGGAGCTGTTATTTAACGTAAATTAAATTTTGGTTTTGGAAGTTGAAAGAAGGTCCCTATGAATGGGAATAATAGTTGCAAAACAATGTGAGTGTAGTTAATTTTTCTGAGCTGCACACTTAAAATAGCTAAAATGGTTAATTTTATGTATACTTTGCCACAATGTAAAAAATATTTTTTAAATAAACAAACTATAGCTATCTGCAATAGGATGAATTAATATCATAAATATAAAATTGCATAGAAGAAAGTAGATGTAAAAGTATACATGTTGTACAATTTCACTTATATAAAATCCAGAAAGTGAACACAACTGAGGTTCTGGCTTCCAGTAATAATGAAGTAGAGTAGATTGTTCAATAACTGTTTCACAGATACTATAATAAAGTTTAATAAAATACTATATTTTGCTATATAGAAACGCACACTGTTTAGAAGAACTGAATGAAGATTTTAGCTGTGCCACTGTAGAAGAGATAAGGATTGGGGTTTGCATCTATTCAAATTAACTCTCTCATAAAATAATAATTTTCAAAGAAATACAACAGAATCCAGAGTCCCTGTAGTTCCTATCACACAATTTAAAAATTTATGAGATGCGTGAAGAAGCATGAAAATGTAATCGATTCACAAGATAAAAAGCAGACAATAGAACCTATTCTCAAGATGTGCAAGATGCTGTAATCTGTAGATAAGATTTGAAAGAAGCTATGGTAAGTATGTTCATGGGGGTAAAGGCAAACAGTCTCATGACAAGTGAACAGATATGTAACTGTGCACTCCCAGTCCTTTGGTCACAGGGCTGCAGGACTAAGGAAGGAAATTAAAGAAAAATGAAATTAAAAAGAAAGAGAAATAAGTTTTCTTGTATTAGGCTGACTTGTCCCAGAGGCAGCAATAGGCACAGCCCAGACCCAGGAAAATTCTTGATAATATTATGTAATGTGCTCTGGAGGTTCTGCCAACACTCCCCCAACACAGGGAAAAGAAAAACAAATTCCCTTTGTTTTATGGAATGAGTTTATAGATTCTTGTTCTCTGTAACTAGTGACTTCAAATATTGTGTTTTATCGAAGAAGTACAATGAAAGTCAGGAGAAGCCTGAGTAGGCTGAACTACAGCTGTTTGGGAACCATAGTGAGAGTTATAGGATAAGCCCATGCCCAGGGAAACCTAGATAATGGACGTGTGGGTTGCTTGGCAACGGTCATGTGCAATCCTGTCTTTGTCCTGCCTCTGTATTCCTGCTTTCACGCCACTGTAAGCTCGCTTCAAGCTAGCCCACCCCCTTTTGTGAAGTGTGTATAAAAGTCAGGTGTTGTCTCTGTTCCGGGCCCAGTCTTTTTGACGTGAGTCAGCTGGTCCTGAGTGCACTCAATAAAGATTCTCCTGTTTCAACCTGAGGTCTGTCTTGTCCTCCTGAATCCCGCAACAGGAGAATTCCAGCATGAACCATGTTCACGGGACAGTGCGCGTCACTGAAGGAAAAGTGGGGCGGGAGGTGGGGGTGCATGGCTGTGAGAGCCTCTTGGGCTTGCTGGGAGATGTAGTCTTATAAAGATTCCCAGCCCCTTGGTCACAGGGCTGCAGCACCACAATCCCAGCATACAACGGAATCAGGCACAGTGCGCGTCGCTAGAAGAGGTAGAGCTGTGCATAACTCGCTGGGCTTGCTGGAAAATGTAATCTCATTAACACTGCTTAGTGAACAGTGAGCCTCACTGGAGGAAAAGGCGGGGCTGTGCAGGCCTTGCTTTACTTGCTGAGAGATGCGGTCTCATAAACACTCCCAGCCCTTTGGTCACAGGGCTGAAGGACTACATTTCCATCATGCACCGGGATCAGGGATAGTGCGTGTGCCTGGATGAAGAGGCAAAGCTTTGTGTGCCTCCTTTGGCTTGCTGGGAGATGTAGTTTCAGAAAGTCACCCAGATCTTTCATTACAGGGCCGCAGAACTACAATCCCAGTATGCACCAAGATCAAGGATAGTGCGCGTTACTGGACGATGAGGAGGGATTGTCCACGTCTCGCTGGGCTTGGTGGGATATGTAGTCTCATAAATACTCCCAAACCTTTGGTCACAGGGCTGCAGGACTACAATCCCAGCCAGCACCGGGCTCAAGGAAATTGCGCGTCACTGGAGGAAGAGGCGGGGTTGTTTGTTACTCGCTGGGCTTGCTGGGAGATGTATTCTCATCAATCCTCCCAGCCCTTTCATCACAGGGCTGAAAGACTACACTTCCAGCCCCAGCATGCACTGGGCTCAGGGACAGCACGCATCACTGGAGGAAGAGGGAGGGCTGTGCGCTTCTCACTCTGCTTTTTTGGGAGATGTAGTCTCATTAACACTCCTAGCCCTTTGGTCATACATCGCCAAGGACTGCAATCCCAGCATGCACCCAGCTCAGGGACAGTGCGCTAGTCACTGCAGGAAGAGGCAGGGCTGTGTGCACCTCCTGGGAGTACTGGGAGATGTATTCTCATAAACACTCCCAGCTATTTGCTCACAGGGCTGCAGGAATACATTCCTAGTATGCACCCAGCTCAGTGACAGTGCGCTAGTCTAAGGAGAAAGAGGCAGGGCAGTGTGCGCCTTGCTGGGTTTCCTGAGAGTTGTCGTCTCATGGCCTCTCCCTGTCCTTTGGTCACGGTGCTATAAGACTACAATCCCAGCATGCTTGGGGCTCACGGACAATCTACGTCACCGGAGAATGAGGGGAAGGTTGTGTGCACCTCGCTGCACTTGCTAGGAAATGTAGTTTCATAAAGACTCTGAGACCTTTTGTCACGGGACTGCAGGACTACAATCCCAGAATGCATCAGGATCAAAAACAGTATGCGTCACTGGGAAAAGATGTGGGGCTGTGTGCGTCTCCCTAGGTTTTCTCGGAGATGTAGTCTCGTGTCCTCTCCCTACCCTTGGCTCACAGTGCTATAAGACTACAATCCCAGCATGCTTGGGGCTCACGGACATTCCCCTTCACTGGATAACGATGGGAAGGTTGTGCGCACCTCGCTGCGCTTGCTGGGAAATGTAGTTTCATAAAGCCTCTCAGACCTTTTGTCATAGGTCTGCAGGACTACAATCCCAGTATGTATCAGGATCAAAAACAGTATGCGTCACTGGGGAAAGATGTGGGGCTGTGTGCGTCTCCCTACGTTTTCTGGGAGATGTAGTCTCATAAACACTCTTGGCCCTTTGGTCACAGGGCTGCAGGACTACAATCCCAGCATGAAGCGAGTTCAGGGACTGTGTGTGTCCCTGGAGGAAGACGTGGAGCTGTGCGTGCCTCGCTGGGCTTGCTGGGAGATGCATTCTGATAACCAATCCCAGCCCTTTCATCACATAGCTGTAGGACTACAATTCCAGCATGCACGGGGCACCGGGACAGTCCGCCTCAATGGAGGAAGAGAAAGGGGTACGTGCGTCTCGCTGGGCTTTCTGGAGATGTAGTCTCATTATTTCTCCCAGCCCTTTTGTCACAGGGCTTCAGGACTGCAATCCCAGCATGCAACGTGCTCAGGGAGAGCGCGCCTCAGTGGAGGAAGAAGTGGACCTGTGCTCTTCTCGCTATGCTTTTTCGGAGATGTATTCTCACACACTCCCAGCCATTTGGTCACTGGGCTGCCCTTTGGTCACAGGGCTGCAGCACTGCAATCCTAGCATGCATGTGACTGAGGGAGCATGCGCTAATCAGTGGAGGAAGGGGCGAGGCTCTGCACGCCTCTCTGGGCTTGGTGGAAGATGCAGTCTCATAAACACTCACAGCCCTTTAGTCACAGGGCTGCAGAGCTACCATCCTAGCATGCACCGGGCTCAGGGAAAGTTGGCGTCACTGGAGAAAGAGGCAGGGTTGTGTGCACCTCCTGGGCTTGGTAGGAGATGTAGTCTCATAAACATTCCCAGACCTTTCATCACCGGGCTGCAGGACTACAATCCCAGCATGCACCCGGCTCAGGGACAGTGCGCATTACTGGAGGAAAAGGCTAGGCTATGGACGCCTCCTTCTGCTTCCTAGGAGATGTAGTTTCATAAAGACTCCCAGAACTTTCATCACAGGGATGCAGGACTACCATCCCAGTATGCACTGGGGTCAGGGACAGTCCGCGTCAGTGGAAAAAGAGGAGGGGCTGTGTGCGTCTTCCTAGGCTTGCTGGGAGATATATGCTCATAAACACTTCCAGCTCTTTGGTCGCAGAGACTCAGGACTACAATCTTAGCATGCACCTGTCTCAGGGACAATGAGTGTCACTGGAGGAAGAGGCGGGGCTGTGTGCTCCTCCCTAGGATTGCTGGGAGATGTATTCTCATAAACACTCCCAGCCCTTTGGTCAAATGGCTACAGGACTACAATCCCAGCATGCGCCAGTCTCCGGGGTAAAGCATAGCCCTGGAAGAAGGGGCAAAGTTGTACATGCCCCACCTAATATGCTGGGGGCTGTAGTCCATTAACTGCTGTCAGCCTATTTGTCGGTAGGCTTCAGAACCATAATCCCAGCATATACCGGGATCCGGGGTGCATAGCCCTGGAGGGAGGGACAGAGCGGTGTGGACTTCCCAGTGTCCAAAGCACTGCTGAGTTCTTATGCTATGCCGACTCTTTGTCACAGAGAGTGAGTACAGAGGTGGAACTGGAGGACAGGTCTGGGCTGAGCATTGAGGAGGGTATTACCCTATGTAGGCACCTTACCTTTGCCCAAATCGGGCGGGTTGTCCTCACCCGATTGGCCCTATGCTTCTCAGGTTCCTCTTTCAGCTGCACCCAGGGTTCCTTCCAGAGCATTGCACCTTCTGCAGCTCAGGGCACTACCTTCTTTCCTAAACTGCTGTGGAAACTATCCTGATGTCTGAGACACTGTCCATTGTGCAGCAGCCCTCTTTTTTGTCTAGCCAGAGCGCGTGCTCAATCGCTTTTGAGAGAAATCTTCCACATGGCCTGCTTGTGAACAGCTTCAGAGCTCTGCAGGGGCTGACAAGGGCTGAGCCTTCCTGGAAACGTCACTCTCAATGGCGCCTTTTTCACGAATGTGAAAGTCGAGGCATCAGGAAGGTTAGTTTAATGGGTTGCAGAAAATCTAAGAGCAAAGGAGAAAACCCCCTTTCCAAAGCGTGAGCTTTGGGAGCCATTTTCATCAACCCATTTAAGTGGACAAGCTCCAAAATATAACCTGAAGCTGCTGACTATTTAGGCATTTTACAATTAAAATCATCCGTCTCATCCCAAGTCGTGCCTGACTTGCCAGTGTCTCAGAGACACAAATGGGACCTGATCCCTCAGGAACAGATAGTGTTCCAGGTTCGTGGGAGCGACTTTTTAGTTGTGGAGCACTTGGGGTCGTTTGAAACCCACTATCTTCAGTAGGGACTTTTACGTCTAGAGAGCATGTGCATTTTGATTTTATCTGTCCTCAAGCTGAACCTTTGCTCATTTTAAGAAGTAAAAAGACATTCCTGGGTGAAATGTCATTGCATGCTAATGAGACATGCAACATATGCAAAAATATGTACAGCTACTGCGCATGTGCACCCAGAAGACCACTCAAAGCATGCCTTCTATAACACTTCTTTCCACCTTCTTATGAATAATCATGTAAAACTCCCTGAAGGAGGGTTTCTCCAGCAACAATTAATGCTGTCTCACTCTTATGAGCAGGCTGCCCTGGAATCTCTTTCTCAGACTGTACCGTCTATTCTGCACTTGATTTTCAACGTATTCTTTTCTTTTTTGTGTGCAATAAATTACTCTATGTTGTACTTCTTTTGCTGCATGTTTCTTGTTTAAATTCTTTTAAGCTAAGAAGATAAGAACCAAGATATTACATCAGCCATCAACATTTCTTTTGCCATGGCCCGGAGAGAGGTTTGTCTGCTTCATTAATTTCAGTTTCCCTTTACTTGCAGTGAATACTATGGCACTTCCAGACTACCTGGTTAACTATCGCTGCTTGTTCCAGCGCTGTTTCACTAAAGTTCTGGGGGAAACGTGTTTAAATCACCTATATTCTCTAGAGAGAGAATATATGTCTGCTCTCCTTTTGGCTGCTGCATCTGTACTATCCATAAATGACACTCACCGCATGGGTTGCTCTCAACATTTCATATTCGGGCTAGTTTGCTGCTTAGTTTCACATCTTTCTGGCCACAATTCAGACTCAGCTTATCGTTTGCTGTCCCTTCAGCAATACTCGATCGCCACCTAGTGGCTATTGTACTTTATTTTCTGATCGGGTTTTCTGTTTACAATTTTGTTTTGTTTTGTTTTGAGTGGAATATTAAGAGAATCCTGTCCCTTCAGGCTTTATGCATTTCCCACCTCCTTGAAATTGTTCTTCAACAGGTTTTCTTTGCTGAACAAACGACTCAAAGTCATGTAGATGCCCGGTCGTGGGGTTTGAATCTGAGCATTGCAGGTGTTATAATTGGGCATCATAAATGGCAAACCAGTAAATTAGGGAAAGGCTTGTCAGCCAGACATGTGCCCCCCAGCCAGCAGTGGGGGTCATCTCGGCAGGGCTGGAGATGGGCAGTGCTGATGAGAGATAGGACGGTGTATGGCAAATGCCTATGACCTCCTAGAGCTTCAGTTAATGGGGTCTTGAGGGGATGTGCTGGACACCTTGGTGGTTCCACTTGTCCCATTGTGATGCCCATGGCCTCCTGGACTTTAGTACATGTTCTGACATTGCAAGATTCTGTCGGCACCATGGGAGCCGCTTCCTCTACTGTCATTGAAACACCCCTGAGATGTATATTTAAAAATTGAAACAGCTTTTGGCTAGATGAACCAAAAAATAATAATAATAATAATAAACTTATCTTCTTTTGTAATACTATTTAGCTTGCATACATATTATCTCACAAAACATGTCTGGGGAATGAGACTGTGAACTTTAACACCCTCCTACAGCTAGATCTTTTCTGTAGAAATCAGGGAAAATGGTCTGAAATATCCTATGTGCAAACCTTTATGGACTGACAACAAAACCCAGCTCTATGCAGCACCTGTGGGCTAAAGCCTAGTAAGCCACAAAGCCCCTCAGAAGCATTAGAAGATCATCTCTTATTAAGGGGAAGGGACCCCAGACCCAACAGCCCAACACCAGCTCCAGATAGGGACCCTCAGGGGCCTACACCTCCTGTAGAATCCGCAGCATCCCCACACTATCAGAGTCTTCTGTAGAATCTAAGCTTGTTTCACCTCCTCCTTATGCTCCTCTCTATCAGCCTTTGCCAGGTACAATAGTGACCAGCCCAGCTGTAGTTACTCACGGTGGAACTTCACACCATGCAGGGCCAGAGAATTTGATCCCCTTACAGAAAGTCCCAAATGGAGAGAGGACCATCAGAGTGCTTGTTCTCTTCTCAATAAATGATTTAATCCAATGCAAGCAACAGCTCTGATGGCTCCCAAAGAACTTCAGCGCATTTACTGAAGCCTTCCAGGCTCTAAGTTTGACCACCATTCGACTTCACCGTCCATAAATGGACCCAATGACTGCTGACCACGTAGCTGCAGAAAACTTTTGCTTATTGGCAAAAAATAGAAAAGACTTAAAACTTTTGCTGCTTTCACCATTTTAATGCAGAATTCCTTTGCAGCACAAATATCACCATAAGGTGGAGCCTCGGGAATCCAATAGAAACTATCTCAGGAAAACTCAATGGGTCCCCAACAAGCAGCAGAGGGCCTCAATAGACTTCAGCAACATCTGGACTCCATGGCCACTGTAGTCTGACAAAACCAAAGAGCCTGGGATCTTCTCCCAGCCGGGTAAAGAGGAACATGTTTATATCTAAAAGCAGAATGCTGTTTTTGATATCAATCAGTCTGGTTTAGTCGAAGAAAATATTAATAATATCATCACCCAGGCAGACAAAATTGAATCTCTAGGAACTTCCATGGGAACATGAAAGCAATGTCCATTGTCTGCCTTGCTCTCTTTAATAGTACGAGTCATTATTATATTTTCAGCTTTTAGTTTTGTTCCAATTTTGTTTAAAATGTTAACTGATTTCTTGCTCTCTTGCTTACGGCAACTCCATGTTTGCATGATGGTTTTGCAAGGCTTTCAACCTTTGGCTGCCAACATCTTCCCACTGGTTCCACGAACGACATGGTTTACACCCTGTTAGATCACACAGGAAGAAACTTTAAGGCCCAGGCTAGGCAGAAGTAACACCCACTCAGCAGGAAACAGCTCCAGAAATAATGGCCTAACCCCTCAACCTCCAATATGATTATTGCCCTAAAATCTCTTAGGGGGAAATTGAGGCAGAATAGATAGTACAGAAAATGACCATGATCTCAGGATACAGAAACCATGGTGACTGTACAGCCAACACAATAAGCCGTAGCATTCGCATTGTAATTGGGCTTATTCAAGCAAAGTTATCCTCATCAAGGACTTTCTGTTCTAGAAAGCATGCGCATTTTGATTTCACCTGTCCTCAAACTTAACTTTTGCTTATTTTAATAGCAAAAAATATAGGCCCTAGCCAGGCAAGGTGGCTCATACCTGTACTCCCAGCATTTTGGGAGGCTGAGGAAGATGGATCACTTCAAACCAGAAGCTTGAGACTAGACTGGCCAACATAGTGAAATCCCGTCTCAACTAAAAATACAAAAATTAGCAGGGTATGGTGGTGCATGCCTGTAATCCCAGATACTCTGGAGGCAGAGGCATGAGCATGGCTTGAACTCAGGAGGCGGAGGTTGCAGTGAGCAGAGATCACACCACTGCACTCCAGCCTGGGCAACACGGGGAGACTCTGTCTCAAACAAACAAACAAACAGAAATACACTCCTGGGTGGAGATCTAAGATGCTAACGAGACATGCAACATATGAACAAGCATGTACAGTCACTGCGTATGTGCACCCAGAATATCACTCAGAACATGCTTATTAGCAACTCCTCTTCCCTCCTCCTTATTAATAATAATGTAAAACTCCCGTAAGCGGGTTTCTCCAGCGACAATCCACGCTGTCTCACTCTTACGAGCAGCCCACCCTGGAGTATCTCTCTCAGGGTGTACTGTATTCTGCACTTAACTTTCAAATATTTTCTTTTCCAATAAATTATGCTGTACTTTTTTTCCTTGTGTCTCTTGTTTAAATTCTTAAAAACTAAGAAGACAAGAACAGAGGTATCACATCAGTTGTCAACACAGCAATAAGTCAGCCTCCTTCTTGTAAGCATAGCCCATGCAGAAAAGGAGAGTCGCATCACCTAGGTGCTGGATCCAGAGATGTGTCACAACTTATCCCAGGCACCAAGTTAAGGTCATTGAAGAGAGTCGTGTTAAATAGTTTCTGGGCCCAGGGATATGTCACAATGGCTCCTGTGAGCAGAGATCAGGCAGCATAATCACATAACCAGTGTGCTGGACACAGCGATAAGCCACTCTTTCATCTCTGGGCATGACCCAGGCAAGAAAGAAGAGCCACAGCATTTAGGTGCTTGCTGCAGAGGTAACAATCTCTCTTATGGGCAAAACTCGGGTAAGAGAGGAGAGTCAAATCTCCAAGGTGATTCATGTAGAAATTTGTCACAAGAAACTTTTTAGGCAGGGCCCATGTTGGATCTTCTTATCTTCCAGAAGTTAGGTCCAGGGATACGTCAGAATACCCAAAATACACAGGGCTCAGTCAATAAAGGAGAGTCACATCACCCAGGTGCTTGCTCTAGACATATGTCACATCTCTTTTATGGGGAAAGCTCAGGTAAAAAAGGAAGGTCACATTAAATAGTTGATAGACCCAGAGATATGTAACATTGCCTCCTGCTTGAAGTGTCTAGGCCACTCACATCACCTCGGTGTTAGGCCCGTGTTCATATATAAACATTCAACCAGAGTTGAAATGGTGTCCCACATCTAAACTCAGCTCATAGGCGAGGGAGGACTCTCCTATCCTGACCTAGTTAATTGTAATGATGTTGACTCTCATACCGGGCTTAATGCTACAAGTACGATCATGGGTCCCTACCGTTAGGAAGGTCTCAAAGTTGATTACAACTCTCATGCATACTATATAGAGCCATTGGGTAGTACACAGAGAGTGCTAACTGGGCCGAGCACACAGGTGAGATTGTGACACTCATATGCACACCCAGCCAACAGTAACTATTGTCATCCTCTCACGGGAACACAGGTCAGTCTGCAGAGGAATTGAAGCTCTCATGCACAAATCCAGTCTGCTGTTGAGAGGGTTATTCGTGGGCTTAGACCCAACATACAGGAGGTGTTGAATGTCATGCCTACAACTGAGACAGTTGTGGGATTGTTAATCTAATTCCTGGACCATTCTGCAGCTTTCATGGTGAAATTTGCCGGTGCCTTACACCTGAGTGAGTTGATGATCTCGCATGGACCCAGCCCACAGATGGGATATTAACATATTGCTGGATCCAGCACTTTGAGGGTGTAACTCTATTCTCCTTCCTTGGCACTGCCCACAGTGAGCATTTTGACATATCGCTAGACCTTGCACCTGGAGATGTGAGTCTCCTCTTCTGCCTTGGCGCTGCCCACAGGAAGCGTTCTTATATATAGCTTGGCCTCACACCCAGGTTATGTGACTCTCCGGCTTGTGCACTGCCCATATGGGACACTGTGTTATATTGCTGGGTCCACTACTCAGGCGATGTAACCCAACTGTCTGGGCCCTGCCTTACAGGGGCATTGTGACATATCTCTGTGCTCATCAGCCTGGTAATGTGACTCTCTACTTTTTCCTAGGGCCTGTTCACATAAGGATTGTGACATATTACTTTGCCCAGTACCTACATCATGTGACTTTTCTCTCATGTCTGGGCTCCGTCTTGGAGATGAATGTGACACATAGCTAGGCCTAGCCCCTAGGTTCTGTAACTTCTCTTTTTTCAAAATCCTACCCACCAGGGGCATTGAAACATCTCTCTGGGCACTTCACTTAGGTAATGTTACCCTGTTGCCTGGAGCCTCCACTCAGGGTGTATTGTGACATATTGCTGGACCTAGTACCTATGTGATATTACTCTCCTTTCTTGCCTGGGCCTTGTATACATTGTGTATTATAATATATGGCTGGGTTCAATGACTAGGTGTTGCAACTCTCATGCATAGGCCCTACCCACAGGGACATTATGACATTTCTTTAGCTCTGACTCTCCTCTTTTTCCTTAGCCCTGCCAAAAAGGGAGGTGGTGACATATAACTGGACCTAGCAACCAGCTAATATGAGTCTCCTCTTTTGCCTGCACCCAGCATATTTTGGGTATTGTGATGTATCCTTTGTCTCAACACCTGCAGGATGAAAGGCTCCTGCCTGAGCCCAGCCATCTGTCAAAATTGTCATTCTCCTACACGAACATGGAACATAAATGAGGTTCTGAAACTCACACCCAGGGCAGTCAAAAGTTGGAAAATTGGCTCTTATAAGTGGATATTGTCCTTAAGTGGGTTTGTGACTCCCTGACCAAGATCCAAAACACTTGTGAGGCTGTGACTACACTAAGATAACTCAGTTTTCAAAAGGGATTAAGGCTCTCATGGAAAAAACCCATTCCTCCATTGAGATTGTGACTTATGCACATAGATGCAACATACAGGAGGCGTTCACTCTCATATCCAGAACTGGCACTTATGAGGGATTGTTAGTCTCGTCCATGGACCTTCCTGCAGGTGTGATTCTGACGTACACCTCTAGCCAGCTCCTGAGTGATTTGACTTTTTTGCCTGGGTGTAGCCCACAGATGAGATTGTGATATATCCTTGAATCCAGCATCTAATTAATATGAATCTAATCTCCTGTCTTGGCACTGCCCATAATGGGTATCCTGACCTAACACTGGTCCTGGCACTTTGTTATATGACTCGGTCCTGTGCTTTGCCCACACGAGCCATTGTGACATATTGCTGGGTCCAACACCCAGGTGATGTAACTCTTGTCTAGACTTTGCCTACATGGGGTCATTGTGACATATCTGTGCACTGTTCACCCAGGTGATGGGACTCTCTTGTCCTGTCTGGTGCCTGTTCACAGCTGGGATTCTTACATATCGCTGGGGACAGACTCTAAGTAATGTGACTGTCTTTTTACTGAGGACTACCCACAGGAGGAATTGCAAAATATCTATGGGCCTCTCACTTAAATGATGTGACTCTTTTCCTGGGCTCATTTCTCAGGGGTATTGTGACATATGGCTGACCTCAGCATCGAGGTGATGTGAGTTTCTTCTACTGCTAGGGCGCTGACCAAAGAGAGATTACAATGTATCATCAGGCCCAGCACCTGGGTGATTTGACTCTCCCCTCTTGGCTGGGCCCTGCATATATTGTGTATTGTGACATATCACTGGGTCCAACACCTAGGTAATGTGACTCACTTGCATGGGCCATTTCCACCTGGGTATTATGACGTATCTTTTTGTTCATCACTTAGGTGATGCAACTCTCCTCTTTGCCTTGGGCCCTGCATAATTTAACTATTGTGTTGTATCACTGGGCCAATCGCCTAGACAATAGGAATCTTCTGCCAAGGCCCTGACTACTGGGGACCTTGTGACATAGCTCTGCATTTATCACCTAGAAAATGTGATCCCCCCATTTCTGCCTGAGCCCTGCTCACAAGAAAAACTGTAGCATATTTCTGGGCCCAGCAAACAGGTGATGTGTTTCTCCTGCCTGTGCCTTGCTCACAGGGAAAATTGTGACATATTGCTGGGCCCAGAAGCCAGGTGAGGTGACTCTGCTGCATGTGTCATGCTTTCAGGAGGGGGCAAGAACATATCCCTAGCAGAATACCTAGGGATGTGACTTTCTTGCCTTGTCCCTGTCCTCAGGGGAGAATGTGACATATCCCTGACAATGACCCAGGTGATGAGACCCTCCTGCTTGCTGACTACTCAAATGTGAGATTGTCACATATATTTTGGCCTAGCATGTAGGTGTGATGATGACATTCATACCTTAAACCAACCAATAGGAGAGATACTTTGTCTCATAGCCAGGCTTTACAAAATGTACAAAATTATGGGTCTTCTTTTACTATGAAGGTCAGAGAAAATAAGCACTCTTGCACATCATGTAAAGCACTCAGATGGTACAGTGTCATCACAGGGCCCAGAACACAGGTGAGATTTTGTTCTCTGTATACACACCCACCAATCATTAGAATTGTCATTCTTACACAGGAACAGAGTTGATTAGGGAGGTCTAAATCTCATACCTGAATGCCGTCCACAGCTGGAATTGTAACTATCACATGTGAACATCCAGTCACAGTTGGGATAGTGACTTATTTCTGAACCCAGTTTACAGCCAAGTAAATATCCTCTTATCTGGATCCAGCCAGCTGGAGAGATGTTGACTCTCATACCTGGACTTATGGCCACAGGTGTGATCATAGGTTCATATCAGCATGAAGACCTCAGAGTGTATTATGTTTAATGCATACTCGACAAGGCCCATAGGAGGTACATAGTGTCCTAACAGGGCCCAGCAAACAGGTGAGATTCTAACACTCATGCACACTCTGGTGACAATAAAAGTTATCCTAAAAAATGAGCACAACCGGCCGGGCGCGGTGGATCAGGCCTGTAATCGCAGCACTTTGGGAGGCCAAGGCTGGTGGATCACGAGGTCAGGAGATCAAGACCATCCTGGCCAACATGGTGAAACCCCGCCTCTCTACTATTTATTTATTATTATTATTATTTTGAGACAGAGTCTTGCTCTGTCACCCAGACTGGAGTGCAGTGGCACCATCTAGTCTTACTGCAACCTCCACCTCCCAGGTTCAAACAATTCTCTTGTCTCAGCTTCCCGAGTAGCTGGGACTACAGGCTCATGTCACCATGCCCAGTTAATTTTTATATTTTTGGTAGAGACGGGGTTTCACCATATTGATTAGACTGGTGTCAAACTCCTGACTTCAAGTGATCCACCCACCTCGACCTCCCAAAGTTCTGGGATTACGGGCATGGAACACTGCGCCTGGCAACCCCATCTCTACTAAAAATACAAAAATTAGCTGGGCATGGTGGCATGTACCTGTCATCCCAGCTACTCAGGAAGCTGAGGCAGGAGAGTCGCTTGAACCCAGGAGGCAGAGGTTGCAGAGAACCGAGATTGTCCCACTGCACTCCAGCCTGGCAATAGAGTGAGACTCCATCTCAAGGGAGAAAAAAAAAAAAAAAAAGAAAGCAAAGAAGAAAGAAAGAAAGAAAGAAAGACAGAGAGAAAGAAAGAAAGAAAGAGAAAGAAAGAAGGAAGGAAGGAAAAGAAAGGGAGAAAGAAAAGAAAAAAGAAAGAAAGAAAGAAACAGAAAGAAAGAAAAAGAAAGAAAAAAAAGAAAACTGACTCTCATATATGGATCTTGTCTACAGGTAGGTGGGTGACTCTCAAACCAAAATTCATTACATCTGTGAGACTGTAACTCTCCTAAGGGGACACGGTCAGCCAGAGAAGACACATTTATGAATCCAGTTCACTGTTGAGATTGAGACTGATGTACTTAGGCCCAACATGCAAATTCTCATACCTGGAATCCGGACATGTGTGGAGTTGTTCATCTCATCCCTGTCGCTTTCTGCAGGTGGGATTGTGACATACATCTCTGCCCAGCTCCCGAGTATTTTAGCTCTGTTTCCTGTGCCCAGCTCACAGATGGGATTCTGATATATCACCGAAGCCAGCACCTAGGTTATGTGACTCTTACCTCCTGCCTTGGTGCTGCCCACAGGGGACACTGGGACATATCACTTGGCCTTGCACCTAGGTAATGTATGTTTTCTGTCTTGCATTAGTGCTACTCACCGGGGCGTTGTGATGTATTGCTGGGTCCCACATCCATGTTATGTGACTCTTCTGCCGGTGCTCAGGCCACAATGGCCATTGTGACATACGGTTGCATCCAAAACCTAGATGATCTACCTCTCCTTCCTGAGTTTTGCCTAAGGGGACATTGTGAAATACCTATGTGCCCATCACTCATGTGGTGTGATTTTCTTCTCCTGCCTAGTCCCTGCTTAAAGGAGGGATTGTGACATATCACTGTGCCCAGCACCTAGCTCATGTTACTCTTCTTTTGTTTTTTAGGATTTGTTTGGAAGGAGATTGTGATACATTGGTGGGTCCAACTCCGAGGTGACATTACTCTGTTGACTTTGCCCTGCAAGCAGAAAGCACTGTGACACATTATTAGGCCCATCTCCTGCCTGAAGCCTGCCTACAGCAATTTGTACATATGGCATTGGGACATATCTCTGAGCCCATCAACTATTTGATAAAACTCTTCTTTTTTAACAAAGGCTTTGCCTATAGGAGAGATTGTGACTAATTCTGAACTCAGAAAATAGGTGATGTTTCTTTAGTTTTTTTGCTTGAGCCCCACATTGTGATGTATTTCTGGTCCCAACAACTGAGGGAAGGGAATCTCCTGTCTGGGTCTTGCCTACAGGGAGACTTGTGAAATATTTCCGCGTTCATCACCTTAAATATGTGACCCTCATCTTCTGCGTGGCCATGTTTACAGAAGGGAGAGTGGGTTATTCCTAGACCCAGCACACAGGTCACCTGATTCTGCATCCTGGTCTCTTCAGAGGGGTCATTTTGACATATCTCCAGACTCATCAACTAGACGATGTGACGGTCCTCTTCCCACTGAAACCTATCCATAGTGGAGATTGTGAAATACAGCCTGGCATGGCACCTACATGATGGTGCTCTCTTCTCATGTCTGGGTGCTACCCACAGGGGTCATTGTGACTTATAGCTGGGTACAGTCTTCAGGTGATGTAACTCTCCTCTATTTTGGGGCACACACACACAGGGCATTACCATATAGCTCTGCTCCTCCGACCTAGGTGATGTAACTCTCCTCTATTTTGGGGCGCACACACAGGGCATTATCATATAGCTCTGCTCCTCAGACCTAGGTGATGTGACTCTCCTGTCTGTTACCTCCTCTTAGGGGGTATTGTGATATATTGCTGGGCCCAGAACCGAGGTGATGTGGCCTTTTCTCTTGCCTGGGCCCTGCATACATGGTGTACAGTAACATATATCTGAGTTTAACACATAGGTGATGTGACTCTTCTGCATAGGTCTTGCCAACAGGGGTATTATGACATACCTTTCTATTTGTTGCCTAGGCTATGTGACTCTCCACTCTTATCTGGGCCCTTCCAAAAGAGGGGATTGTGACATATCAGTGACCCTACCACCAAGGTGATGTGAATGTTCTCTTTTGCCTGAGTTTGCATATTTTGGGTATTGTGATATATCCCTGGGCCCAACACTTAGGGGATAAAAGGTTTATTCCTCTACCTTATGCACAGAGAAACTTGTGACGTTTTTCTGCATTCATCACCAAGGAGATGTGACTCTCCTACCTGCATCCTGACCACAGAGAGGATTGTGACATATTGCTAGATCCAGCACCCAGGTGATGTGACTCTGCTGCCTGGTTCCTAATTTAAGGAGTGGATTGCTACATACCCATGCCTGAGCATTCAGGTAATATGTCTCTGTTCCCTGGTCCCTGTTCTCAGGGAAGCGACATATCCCTGGCCCAGCGTCCAACTGATTTTACTTTCCTGCTCTCTTCCTATATGCAGGTGTAATTGTGACATATATCTTGGAGCACAACTCACAGGAGCAATGATGACTTTCATATGTCAAACCAGCCAATAGGAGAGATCCTGCTTCTCCTACCGACACTTAGGGAAATGAAAAAAAAAAAAAAATCCCTGGGTCTCCTCGTTAAGATCATCCACTCTCTCACATATTACATAAAGCCCTCAGGTGGTACAGAGTCTCATCACAGGGCCCAGCGCACAGGTGAAATTTTTTTCTCGTATGCACCCCCTGCACCTTCCTGGCCATTATGATTTTCACCCTCACATATAAACAGAACCCACTTGTGAGGTCCTGAATTTCACACATGAATGCAGTTTATAGTTGGAATTGCGAATCTCATATGTAAAGAACTGGCCACAGTTGGAATGGGAACTTCATTATAAACCCACCGCATAGAAAGGTGATGATTCTCTTATCTGGACCCCACCAATTGTAAAGATGTTGACTCATATATAGGCTTAGGGCCACAGGTTTGATCGTGGGTTCATACCAGCATGAAAATCTCTGAAAGAATTGAGACTGTCATGCATACCATATAAAGCCCTCAGGTGCAACACAGAAACTCCTAATAGGGCTCAGCACACAGTAATATAATGACATTGGGATGCACACCCAGCCAACATTAAAGATTGTCGTTCTTTCACATGATCATAGTTCACTTTTGAGGCTCTGAATCCCATACCCAAAGGCAGTTTCAAAAGTTGAAAAATTGAGCATTTTTTATGTGTCTTTTGGCTGCATAAATATCTTCTTTTGAGAACTGTCTGTTCATATCCTCGCCCACTTGTTGATGGGTTTGTTTGCTTTTTTCTTATAAACTTGTTTGAGTTCTTTGTAGATTCTGGGTATTAGCCCTTTGTCAGATGAGTAGATTGAAAAAATTTTCTACCATTCTGTAGGTTGCCTGTTCACTCTGATGGTAGTTTCTTTTTCTGTGCAGAAGCTCTTTAGTTTAATTAGATACCATTTGTCAATTGTGGCTTTTGTCGCCATTGCTTTTGGTGTTTTAGACATGAAGTCCTTGCCCATGCCTATGTCCTGAATGGTATATCCTAGCTTTTCTTCTAGGGTTTTTATGGTTTTAGGTCTAACATTTAAGTCTTTAACCCATCTTGAATTAATTTTTGTGTAACGTGTAAGGAAGGGATCCATTTTCAGCTTTCTACATATGGCTAGCCAGTTTTCCCAGCACCATTTATTAAATAGGGAATCCTTTCCCCATTTCTTGTTTTTGTCAGGTTTGTCAAAGATCAGATAGTTGCAGATGTGTGGCACTATTTCTGAGGGCTCTGTTCTGCTCCATTTGGTACCAGTACCATGTACTCTGATTTGGTACCAGTACCATGCTGTGCTGCTATAAAGACACATGCACACGTGTGTTCATTGTGGCATTATTCACAATAGCAAAGACTTGGAACCAACCCAAATGTCCAATAATGATAGATTGGATTAAGAAAATGTGGCTCACATACACCATGGAATACTATGCAACCATAAAAAATGATGAGTTCATGTCCTTTGTAAGGACATGGATGAAGCTGGAAATCATCATTCTCAGCAAACTATCGCAAGAACAAAAAATCAAACACGGCATGTTCTCACTCCTAGGTGGGAATTGAACAATGAGAACACTTGGACATGGGAAGGAGAACATCACACACCGGGGCCTGTTGTGGGATAGGGGGAGGGGGAAGGGATAACATTAGGACATATACCTAATGTAAATGAGGAGATAATAGGAGCAGCACACCAACATGGCACATGTATACATATGTAACAAATCTGCACGTTGTGCACATGTACCCTAAAACTTAAAGTACAATAAAAAAAGTTGAAAAACTGACTCTCATATGTGAGAGTCACAGATATGTTGATGACTCTCATATCATGAGTCGGCACACCTGTGAAGCCGTGATTTCAATTAGGGGAGAAAGTCTGCAAGAGAAAATGGGGCTGCCATGCACAAATTTAGTCCACTATTGAGATAGTGACTTGTGTACTTAGATCAAACATACAGAAGGTGTTCACTCTCATGCCTAAAACCAGAATATGTGCGGGATTCATCCCATGTCTAGAACTTCCTGCAGGTGTCATTGTGACAAACATACACATTTGTCCAGCACCTGAGTGACTAGACTCTTCTGTTTAAGCCCAGCTCACAAATAAAATTGGGACATATCTTTGGACCTAGAACGTAGGTGATGTGGCTCTATTCTCTCGCCTTGTGCTGCCCACAGGGAGCATTGTAACATATCACTGAACTTAACACCTAGGAGATTGGGGGCTCCTGCCTCAACTCTGCCCACAGGGAGGCAGAGCATATTTCTGCCTTGTAGCATATTTCTGCCTCCATCACCAGATGATGTGACTCTCCCTTCTGCCTGCACCTTGCCCACAGGAAAGATTCTGACATATCACTGGGCCTAGTAATCAGTAATCAGGTGATGTGTCTCTCCTGCCATGGCTTTACCCACAGGGAGTGTGGTGACATATCACTGAGATCAATATTCAGGTGATTTGACTCTGCTGCTTGTACTCTGATTTCAGGAGGGGATTGTAACATATCCCGGGTGAGCATAGAAGTAATGGGACTCCCTTCCTAGCCTCCGACCTCATAAAAGATTGTTACATATCCCTGGCCCAGCCTTAGGTATGTGACTCTCCTACCTGGTCCCTGTCATCAGGGGAGATATTGACAGATCTCTGGCCAAGCATCCAGGTGATGCGACTCTCCTGCTCACTCCCTATGCACAGGAGAGATTGAAACATATATCTTGGCCAGCTCACAGGTGTAATAATGACTCTCATACCTCAAACCTGCCACTAAGAGAAATGCTGTTTTTCCTAGTGAGGCTTTGGAAAATCGGTAGGTCCTAAATCTTCTCTTTGTATGAGGGTCTTAGAGGAATACCACTCTCTCTTATATTATATAAAGCCCTTAAATGGTACAAAGAGTGTTATCACAGGGATATGTTGCATAACCTAGGGGAGGGGCCCAGTTATATGTCACAATTAGCCCAGGGGGCAGGGCACAGGCATGAGAAGGGTCTCACCACATATGTGCTGGTCTAAGTGATACATCATCATCCCCACTGTGGACAGGTCGCAGTAAGAAAAGGAGAGTCACATCATTCTTATAATGGTCTCAGATATACATCACAATGACTCCCCTGGGCAGAAAGAAGGGATAAGAGTCACATCACCTGTGGGCTAGGCCCAGAGATGTCACTCTTACTTCTGTGGGCATGTTTCAGGCTGGAGAGGAGAATCACATTACCTAAGCACTGGACCAAGAAATACGTCACAATCTTTCTCATGGGCAAAGTCCAGGTAAGAGAATAGAGCCATATCAAATAGTTCATGGGCTCAGAGATATGTCACTATGCTCCCTGTGGGCAGGGTTCAGGTAGGACCCTTACATTACCTTGGTGCTGGTTCAGCAATATGTCCCAATGCCTTCTAAGGACAGAACAAAGAGAAAAGAGTAAGCTCATTTTGGTGTTTTACCCATCGATATGTCCCAATCTTCCCCGTGGGCAGAACGTGAAAAAAGGGAAGAGTCATATTAGCTAAACGCTGCACCTAGCGATAAGTCACAATTCACCCTGTAAGCAGGGACTAGACAGAAGATAGAGTTATATCATCTGGTGGCTGGTGCAGGGATATGCCACCATGCCCTCTCTAGGCAGGATCCAGACAGGAGAGCTATGTCGCCTGTGTTTTGGACCCAGAAATATGTCACAAAAGCCCATGGACAGAGCACAGGAAAGACAGTCACATAACCTGAATATCAGGTTCAGTGGTATGTCCCAATGCCTCCTGTGAGCATTTCAAGGCAGGAGAGGAGACTCACATTACCTGTGTGCAAGACCCAGTTATACGTCACACGGAGGAGTACCATTGTCTTGCATATTGTGTAAACTATGGTAGATAAATTGTCACCAAAGGGCTCAGCACACTGGTGAGATTATACTTCTCAGATTCACACCACACCAATATTCAGGATGGTCTCTATCACACGTGGAGAGAGCCCACTCTTGAGGTCCTGAATTACACATGCAGACATAGTCCACAACTGGGATTCTGACTTTCATATGTGAACATCCAGCCACAGGTGGGATGGTGACTCATTTTTAAACGCAAATCATAGGCAGTTAAGAACTCTTATTTGGACCCATCCAAGCAGAAAGATGTTGACTGTCATACCAGGGCTTAAAGCTAAAGGTACAAGGAGGGGTCCGTGCCTGCTTAAGGTTTCAGAGAGAATTGTTACATTCATGCATACTCTATAAAGGCTTCATGCGGTGAAGAGAGTGTCCTGATAGGGCCCAGAACAAAGGTGAGATTGTGATACTCATATGTACACTGAGCCAAGAGCAAAAATTGTCATCTTTTCACATGAACACAGCCCAAGGTTAAGGTTCCGAATCTCACACCTGTTGATCTACCTGCTGATGGAATAGTCTGTCAAGAGAAAGCAGAGATGCATGAGCATCAATGTGGAAAACAGCAATAATGGTAGTGTGCACCAGGATTCAGATATCTTCCTAGTATTGTTTTCTCCAAACCTCTTTATTCGTAATTCACCATTTGTTTCATTGCCATTCGGGCAACTAGGTAGTAAGACCATTTTCTGCTAAGCAAGAGTAGGTATACAAGTAACAAATCCCACTGGCCTCCTCCTGAATAGTTCAGAGAACAGATTCTAGTTCAGCCAGCTGGCTGCTCACACCCCTCCCTTCCTCAGAAATGCTTATGTTTTTAACAGGATTATAAGCCACGGCCTCCCAGCATCGGGTCCCATCAATGTATTTGGTGGAATCATCAGCAAACCAAGCATGTCTCTGATCGTCTGGGCTTGGTTCTTTAAAGGATTTGCCTCATTGGGCACGGGAGGTTTCCTTCCCTATCTGCAGGACTTGCTCAGTGGTTTGCTGAGCTGGCAAGTTTTGCACATCCTCATTTAAAAATGATACCTGTTTTGGTTCCGGCTTAGCCTGGTCTTGTATGTGCCATTTCCATTTACTTTCTTGAGTGTACCCTATCCAATGAGGTTTGAGGGAGCTCATGACCCAAGTCATAATAGGAATTTGGGGCCTCATAAAAACATCATGATTAAGACAAAGGTGTTCTGTTTCCTGGAAAGCCCAGTAGCAGGTCAACAGCTGCTTCTCAAAGAGTATAAGCTTTGCTAGCCTCTGACAGCTTCTGGGTCTAAAACCCCAAAGGTATCTCTTCCCATCTTGTTTCTACCTAAGGCTCCAATTAGCGTGTTGATCTAGGACAGTTACTTGCAGTTCTACTGGCCCATCCTGTAAGGGCCATACTGTTGCTCTGCTTGTTTGGCTGGTTGAAAAGCCACGCTCTCTTTCTGTCTTCAGTGAAAGTCATAGCGTTTTCTAGTGACTGCATGCAGAGGTTGTAAAATGTTACCCAAGTGGGGAATATGATGTCTCCAGAATCCAAACAAACCAATACAATTTTGGACCTCCTTTTCAGTGGTAGGGCTGCAAATTCTAGTATTTTAGCCATAGCCTTTGGTAAAATGGACTGTTTCCCTGCATTCCATAGGATGCCAAGGAACTTTACAGTTTGTGCAGGTCCTTGAATTTTACTAGGGTTAACTTCCCATCCTTGAGATAGGATTTGGGTTTTTACCGGATCCAAGCCCCAGCTGACTAATTCTTCAGTTTTACCCTGACTGGGCCACTCAGGCAGCTGCTTTTTTTCAGCAATAGGCTGATAACTTTGAGGCTGATCAGTCAAGACATAGGCCTGGCCATGGGCCAGGGCCAGCCTGGAAGTCAGATTAGCATTTTCTTTTCTGGCTTACATTTCTGTTGTAGCAGCTGATTCCTATCTTGACACATTAACTTATAAGCAGTAAGCAAGCACCATCCATGCTGGGAAATTCCCTCAGCATCCCATTTACCAACTGGGATTCCCTGCACCTCCTCACACACAACCAATGATTCAAAATGCACTAACTTAGATTCCCAATTTTCACAAAGGCCAGCTCCCTTGGACCACTGAATGGCCAAGGGGAAGAACTAGGGGAGTTCCCTTCTGAAGATATGGAAAGTCCCCGAGCTCCCAGTCTGGTCCCTGCACCAAAAAATGGCATGCTTTTGCTTTAGGATCCTGTTCGTGAAGCCAAAAATGTTCTGTGCAGGAAATGCTCAAGGAGAGAAGGAAACACACACACACACAATACCTTTAAGGGTAAACAAACTGTATCCCATGTAAATGGCAATGCAGATATAATAAGCAAATGATATAATAAGCAAGTTGCAATGGGACGGAGAGAAGGGAAAAGAGATATATATATTTACACTCATCAGACAATGGAGGATTCATCACCAGACTGCGAAGCAACAGCCTGGGCTCCAGAGTTGGCCACTTGTCCGTGAACAGATGAGAAGAGATCTCATGAAGTTTTGGCACAGTCTGGAACCCTAGCTCTTTTTGTAATGAGTTATCTGGCATGACGTCCAGTCAGGAGGGCCCTTCATTTCTGGGCTCAAGGAAAAGAAAAAGGTCAACTTGTTTTTTGTGATTGTCTGTTGTTTTTCAGTAACTAACATATAGGAATAAATTGAAATAGAGATTTATCCGAAACAGCGCTGGATGAAAGCCTCAAGGGGCTCACACAACCTGTTCCAGGACTTGGTGACCATTGTTTGAGTCCAGATTCAATTGAGTTCAAATTTAATATTTAAATTTTACTCCACAAAGTGTCAAAAGTAATTCCTTCAAATGCAGGAAATTAAGTAACTACTCACAAACTAAACTTCTCAACCAAAATTCATAAATTGAGTATAGGAATTAAAAAAAAAAGAAAGAAAATCTAACTACATCTGTCTAAAGGGACTCAATTTATTTATTTATTTATTTTAGAGACTTGATATTGCTTTGTTTCCCAGGCTGGTCTCAAACTCCTGGTTTCACGTGATCCTCCCACCTCAATCTCCTAAAATGCTAGGATGACAGATATGAGCCATCTTACTCTATAGTAACAAAAACAGACTAAATGTGGCAAGATGCATCCAAATAATTATGCAAATCATAACCAAATGAGGACTATGTCACAATTATAGTATGCAAAATGCTTTTTAAATAACTGTCTTAGTTTATAAAATATATTATGAAATCAAATTGTCAAAAAAACAAAGGACAAAATAATAAAAGGATTTATTCACTGGAAACCTATGACAATTATACACATTTATATAATTCTGTGTATATATCTAATTATGTATACACACAAATATGTATGCACCTTACATGAGTATTTTTAAATATATCAATAATATCTTGACAGAACATAAGCAAAAATGGCAATATATTAAAAGTATAATATTTTAATACACCAGTTCTGTAATTAATAAAAATGCCAGATAGAATATTAAAAAGTAAACAGACGACATGAAAATACTGTAAAGCAATTAGATATACCAGACGCATAGAGAACACTCTATACAAAAACAAAACTCACAATCTTCTCAAAAGCTCATGAAACATTCTCCTAAAAATAACTATTAAGCCAAAAAACAATTCTTAACAGAATTTTTGAAAAATTGAATGTTACAAAAAATTCAAAAAATCAATGAATACAGGAGTTATTTTTTTGAAAAGATCAACAAAATAGACTGCTAGCAAGACTAATAAAGAAAAGAGAGAAGAATCAAAGAGAAGCAATAAAAAATGATAAAGGGGCTATCACCCCTGCTCCCACAGAAATAAAAACTACCATCAGAGAATGTTATAAACACCTCTACGCAAATAAACTAGAAAATCTAGGAGAAATGGGTAAATTCCTGGACATATACGCCCCCCACAAGACTAAACAAGGAAGAAGTTGAATCTCTGAATAGACCAATAACAGGTTCTGAAATTGAGGCAATAATTAATAGCCTACCAACCAAAAAAATTCGAGGACCAGACGGATTCACAGTCACATTCTACCAGAGGTACAAAGGGGAGCTGGTACCAACCCTTCTGAAACTATTCCAATCAAAGGAAAAAGAGGGAATCCTCTCTAACTCATTTTATGAGACCAGCATCATCCTGATACCAAAGTCTGGCAAAGACACAACAAAAAGAGAAAATTTTAAGCCAATATTCCTCATGAACATCGATGCAAACATTCTCAATAAAATACTGGCAAACCGAATCAGGCAGCACTTCAAAAAGCTTATCCACCAAGATCAAGTGTGCTTAATCCCTGGGATGCAGGTTCAACATATGAATATCAGTAAACATAATCCATCACATAAACAGAACAAATGACGAAAACCACATGATTATCTCAATAGATGCAGAAAAGGCCTTCGAAAAAATTCAACAGCCTTTCATGCTAAAAAATGCTCAATAAACTAGATATTGATAGAATGTATCTCAAAATAATAGGAACTATTTATGACAAACTCACAACCAATATCATACTGAATGGGCAAAAACTGGAAGCACTCCCTTTGAAAACCGGCACAAGACAAGAATGTCCTCTCTCATCGCTCCTATTCCACATAGTGTTGAAAGTTATGGCCAGGGCAATCAGGCAAGAGAAAGAAATAAAGTATATTCAACTAGGAAAAGAGGAAGCCAAATTGTCCCTGTTTTCAGATGACATGATTGTATATTTAGAAAACTCCGTCGTCTCAGCCAAAAATCTCCTAAGCTGATAAGCAACTTCAGCAAAGTCTCAGGATACAAAATCAATGTGCAAAAATCACACACATTCATACAATAACATACAGAGAGTCAAATCATGAGTGAACTCCCATTCACAATTGCTTCAAAGGGAATAAAATACCTAGGAATCCAACTTACAAGGGATGTGAAGGACCTCTTCAAGAAGAACTACAAACCACTGCTCAACGAAATAAAAGAGGACACAAACAAATGGAAGAACATTCCGTGCTCATGGAAAGGAAGAATCAATATTGTGAAAATGGCCATGCTGCCCAAGGTAATTTATAGATTCAATGTCATCCCCACCAAGCTACCATTGACTTTCTTCACAGAATTGGAAAAAACTACCTTGAAGTTCATATGGAACCAAAAAAGAGCCCACATAGTCAAGACAATCCTAAGCAAAAAGAACAAAGTTGGAGGAATCGCGCTACCTGACTTCAATCTATAATACAAGGCTACAGCAAGGAAAGCAGCATGGTACTGGTACCTAAACAGATACATAGACCAATGGAACAGAACAGAGGCCTCAGAAATAACACCAAACATCTACAACTATCCGATCTTTGAAAAAAACTAACAAAAACAAGCAATGGGGAAAGGATTCCTTATTTAATAAATGGTGCTGGGAAAACTGGCTGGCCATATGCAGAAAACTGAAACTGGATCCCTTCCTTACACTGTATACAAAAATTAAGTGAAAATGGATTAAAGACTTAAATGTAAGACCTGAAACCATAAAAACTTACAAGAAAACCTAGGCAATACCATAGGCATGGACAAAGACTTCATGACTAAAACACCAAAAGCAATGGCAACAAAGCCAAAATTGACAAACGGGATCTACTTAAACTAAAGAGCTTCTTGTAAAGGGCCCGCTAGGCGTACCCAAAGCGGGCAGAAGGCTCCTCAGGGGAAGGTAAGGTTTGAGGGAGTGCAGGTGAGGCAACTGTGGCAGAAAAAAAAAAAAAACGCGAAACAAAACAAAAAAAAAACGCGCCGCCGAGAAGCGTTCCTGGGTCCCCCACGGACGAAAGTTCCTTCCCATCAGCCCCTGTGCTGGACCTCGGGGACCCTGGCGTCCCTGCTTAGAACCCATGCAGCGTCTCGGGCCGGCTAGGGGTACACCAAAGCGGACAAAAGCCACTGAGGGGAAGGTAAGCTTTGAGGGAGGGGAGGTGAGGCACCCGTGGCAGGAAAAAAAAAAAAAAAAAAAGCGCCCCGGAGAACCGGGGCCTCGGTCCCCCACGGACAAAAGTGCCTTCCCATCAGTCCCTGGGTTGGGCTCCGGTTACCATGGATCGCCGGTTCCAACTCAGGGCCCTCTCGGGCCCGCTAGGGGTACCACAAAGCGGGCAGAAGGCCCCTGAGGGGAAGTTAAGGTTTGAGGGAGGGGTGGTGAGGCAGCTGTAGCAGGAAAAAAAGGAAAAAACAGCGCGCCTCCGAGTAGCGTTCCTGGGTCCTTCTAGGACGAAAGTGCCTTCCCATCAGCCCCTGCGCATGGCCCTGGGACCCTGGCGTCCCTGGTTCGAACCCAGGGAGAATCTCGGCCCGCTAGTGTTTCCCCAGTGCGGGCAGAAGGCCCCTGAGGGGAAGGTGGGGTTTGAGGGAGGGAAAGTGCAGCACCTGTGGCAGGAAAAAAAAAAAAAAAACAAAAAAAACTCGCCACTAGGAAGCGTTCCTGGGTCCCGCACGCACGAAAGTTCCTTCCCTTCAATCCCTGCGCTGGGACCCGGGGACCCTGGCGTTCCTGATTCCAACCCAGGGAGCGCCTCGGGCCCGCTAGGGGTATCGCAAAGTGGGCAGAAGGCCCCTGAGGGGAAGGTTAGGTTTGAGGCAGGGGATGTGAGGCACCTGTGGCAGGAAAAAAAAAAAAAAAAAAAATCGCGCCGCCGAGAAGCGGGGCCTGGTTCCCCCATGCACGAAACTGCCTTCCCTTCAACCCCTGCTCTGGGTCCCAGGGAACCTGGCGCCCCTGATTCGAACCCATGGAACTTCTCGGGCCAGCTAGGGGTACCCCAAAGCGGGCAGAAGGCCCCTGAGGTGAAGGTAAGTTTTGAGGGAGGGGAGGTGAAGCACCTGTGTCAGGAAAAAAAAAAAAAAAAAAACAACCGCGCCGCCGAGAAGCGTTCCTGGGTCTCCCACGGACGAAAGTGCCTTCCCATCAGCCCCTGCACATGGCCCCGGACCCTGGTTCGAACCCAGGGAGCGTCTCGGTCCCGCTATGGGTACCCCAAAGCGGGCAGAAGGCCCCTGAGGGGAAGGTTAGGTTTGAGGGAGGGGAGGTGAGTCACAAGTGGCAGGGAAAAAAAAAAAAAAAGAAAAGAAAAACCTCACAGCCGAGAAGCGGGGCCTGTGTCCCCCATGCACGAAAGTGCCTTCTCATCAGCCCTTGCTCACGGCCCCGGGACCGTAGCGTACCTGGTTCGAAACCAGGGTGCAAACAAAACTATTATCAGATTGAACAGGCAACCTACAGAATGGGAGAGAATTTTTGCAATCTACCCATCCGACAAAGGGCTAATATCAAGAATCTAAAAATAGCTAAAACAAATTTACAAGAAAAAAAAACAACCCCATCAAAAAGTGGGCAAAGGATATAACAGACACTTTTCAAAGGAAGACATTTATGCAGCCAACAGACATATGAAAAATTGCTCATCATTGGTCATCAGAGAAATGCGAATCAAATCCACAATGAGATACCATCTCACGCCAGTTAGAATGGCGATCTTTAAAATTTCAGGAAACAACAGATGCTGGAGAGGATGTGGAAAAATAGAAACACTTTTACACTGTGGGTAGGAGTGTAAATTAGTTCAACCATTGTGGAAGACAGTGTGGTGATTCCTCAGGGATCTAGAACCAGAAATACCTTTTGACTCATCAATCCCATTACTGGGTATATACCCAAAGAGTTATAAATCATGCTACTATAAAGACACACACACGCATATGTTTATTGCGGCATTATTCACAATAGCAAAGTCTTGGAACCAACCCAAATGTCCATCAATGATAGATTGGATTAAGAAATTGTGGAGCATATACAGCATGGAATACTATGCAGCCATAAAAAGGATGGGTTCATGTCCTTTACAGGGACATGGATGAAGATGGAAACCATCATTCTCAGCAAACTATCACAAGGACAGAAAACCAAACACCGCATGTTCTCACTTATAGGTTGGAGTTGAACAATGAGAACACATGGACACAGGGCGGGGAACATCTCACATTGGGGCCTGTTTGGGGGTGAGGGACTATGAAAGGAATAGCGTTAGGAGAAATACCTAATGTAAATGATGAGTTGATGGGAGCAGCAAACCAACATGGTACATGTATACCTGTGTAACAAACCTGCACGTTCTGCACATGTACCCTAGAACTTAAAGTATAATAAAAAAATTGAATGTTACATACTATAATTTCTGACCAAAAAGGATTAAAACTAGCAATCGATAACAGAAGAAAATTAATAAAATTCACAAATATGTAAAAATTAAGCAATTTACTCTTGAACATGCTTTTGTTCAACAGTTAGAAAACTTAATATTTTGAACATGTCTATAATGCCAAAAGTGACCTACAGATTTAATACAATCCCTATAAAATTCTTAATTTTATTTTTGACAGATACAGAAAATGTGACTCCCGAAAGTATATGGAATTTCAGGAGACCACAAAGAACTCTATAGTTTTCAAAAAGAGAAAAATTTTGGAAACATTACAATTCCTGTTTTCAAAACCTGTTACAAATCTACAGTAATCTAAGTAGTTTGTTACTGGCATAAAGACAGACAAATAGACTAATAAAACAGAATGCAAAAAAGATGTAAACGCTCACATATTTATTGTAGCTTTACTTACAAAAATCAATAGGTTAAAGCAATCCATACTTCCCTCAACAAACAAATGAATGGGTACAATTTGGAATATAAAAACAATAGAATATTACCCAGCTTTTGAAAAGAAGAAAACCTTTTATCTATAATAAAAATAAAATCTTGATGACATTATGCTAAATAAAATAAGCCAGCTACAAGACAGATACTGAGTGTATCCACATGTATAAAATATCTAAAGTAGTAACATCCTTAGAAACAGAGAATGAGATAGCATTTGTAAAGGGCTGAACAAAGGAGAAGACAGGCAGTTGTTTCAGGTGTATTGAGTTTTAGTTTTGTAAGATAAAAATGTTCTAGAGTTATGTCGAATAATGTCAATGTGCTGAAAAGTCTAAACTATATAATTATTGTCATTGTAAATTATTGTAAAATTGTAAATAATTGTCAATTTTATATGTTTCTTATAACAATGTAAACAATAATAATATCTAAGTGAGATACCGTTTTAATGCATTTCAATAATTATCTTCAGGACCTCGGCAAAACCTGAGTCCTGTCCTCTCGCTTTCCTCCCCGTACACAGCGAGCTTCACCACTTGCTCCGCACCTTCTCCATCAACTACTACCTGTCCCTGGGATCTGTCCAGTCGCCCAGCTAAAGTGCTCAGCAGGTCAGCAGCGCGGCGAGCTTCTATGCAGGCATGGGGTCTGGGGCTCCTGGATCTCTGTGTCCCATTTCACAGAGATTGCCACCTACTGCCGCCTGCTAGAAGATAGGGAGGACTTCAATCTTGGTGGTATTCTGGACAGCAGCAAATACCTGTAAAGCCTCCAAAAGACCAACACCCACAGGATAGAGGACGGCAAAATGGTGTCTGAGACCAACATCACAGACGTCTTGAGGTGCTAAGCCAGCAGAAGCAAGGTCCCTTTGCGGAGCAGGAGGGCAATAAAAACTTCTGTGGTCAAAAAAAAAAAAAAAAAAAAAAAAAAAATTACCCTCGCATCACAGAGGTGTTCTCCTCACGCAAACGTAATATAGATTCATTAATACATAGATGTGGAAATTAGGGCAATTTCCACAACTACTCACCCAGAGAGGATTAAAAAAATAATTGACCACCAACTAATTAAATAAATACAGAAGTCATAAATAAAGCATGAGTAATGTTTATACAGTCAAACGAACAGAGAATTATGTTGGCAATACACATATGGTTGATTCATATTTGACTTTTTTCTACACTGTTTTAAAGTGTACACAGTTAAATATAGTCATAAAAAATTATAACATATAAGCAGAAACTAAAAACACAATTAAATGATGTAAGACAGCCTATCCTAACAGGAAAATACAGGAATATAAAATATTACAAAACAAAATTGGATAAACATTAACCTGTGAAATACTGAATAAACAAATCATGCAACTGAAGAAGACTCTTTCTAGATAACTGAAATATTCGACCATAACTGGACACCCATAAAGAACAGATTTTGAATTATTAGCATATGGTTAGAGTAACAAAATTTCACAACAAATGCACTATAATCTTCTATAAAGAACATTTAGAAGAAAATTTTAATGAAGATTTCAATGATATTAGAGAACAGAGTCTCGCTCTGTTACCCAGGCTGGAGTGTAGTGGCGAGACCTCAGCTCACTGCATCCTCCACCTACCAGGCTCAAGCAATTCTCTGCCCCAGCCTCCCGAGTAGCTGGGATTATAGGCACCCGCCCCCATGCCCTGCTCATTCTTTTTGTGGTTTTAGTGGAGACGGGGTTTCACCATGTTGGCCAGGCTGGTCTTGAACCCCTGACATTGTGATCCACCCACCTCAGCCTCTTAAAGTACTGGGATTACAAGCATGAGCCACCGCACTGGCCTATAATTTATTTTTTTTTAAGTAAAGAAAAGCTTTACATTTTTAAATATGGGAAAAACATGAATATTGAAAAATATGCAATGAAACACTACTATTAAATAAGCAATGAGAAATAAATTATACTATCATTCAGATAATGTTGAGGAAAGTAAATAGAAACACTAATGATAAGTTTTTCTATGCAGTAAACTTAGACACACAAACTGAAATTTTATTAATATGAGGTGCATACTAAGTAATTCACTTTTTATATAACATATAAATTCAAGTATGCTATTCTGAAATCCCTGAAGCTAAAATTATAGGCTAATTTGGGATATATAAAAATCAAAAAGTGAAAACGTGCAGATCACAGTCCCACTAAGCTTTATATAAGACTAAATAATAAAGTAACTCAATAAGAAATAATGTAACAATTAAGAATTTATTCTATTCTTGGCAGGTTTCTAAGTTTTTCTATGGCATTAAGGTCTTTAAAAATTCTTTGAGGTGAGTAGATACAATAAACTATTCCACAGGTGAGGTGCTTGGCATAGAGAGTTCACGTTTTTAAGTTAATTTCTACCAAAGAAAAGAAAACTTTTTGACCTACATTACCAGAGATGAAAAAAAAGAATAAAGTGAAATAGAAGCTTCACTATATCATATGTGCTGAGGTGTTTTGGGCTCTGATAAAAGTTTTTCCGATTTTTTTGCAGGATCACATTTGAAATCATAGGACTGAAAATTATGAAGCAGAAACATTTGTCCTTGGTGTTTCTGAAATATGTGAACCAAACCCCAATGCCTGCACTTTTACTCTCAAAAACTTCTGACATGAGGCACAGATTTTTACCAAATAGCTTAATATAGAAGTCTCGCAAAATGTGCAGATTTCCCCAGATCCTCCAAAACAATGGAAAAGCACTCAGACCACAAGGCCTTCAAGGGAATAACAGAAAGAAGAGGAGAACTTTGGCTGTCACTGTGAATGCCCTGGAATGTTAGTGGAGGGACAGGAGGAGCCTTAGAAGATTTAAGAGCATAATAAGCATAGGGTAGGAAATGTCCATCTGTGGCAGCAAAAGAAGTAAATCTAGGATTTTCCAGAACCAATTTCATTGAAGCAGAACTTCCCACATCACATTTTTAAAGTTTCCTCCTTGGCCTTTGCACCTCTCATCTTTGTTATTTGTTCATTCTTCCCTATTGGGGTGATGCCTATTATTCTCTCTCTTTTTACGTTCAAAAGATATTTCCTTTACTGTAGAACAGGGGCATCCAAGGGAGAATCTCACCACGACCCCAGGTCTAGAGCGCCCGGAGTCCGCGATCCCTGGGAATGGAGGCGTCTTCGGCCTGGTGTCGTGGTGAGATTCGTTGGTGGCTGCGCGATTGTGGCGGAGTTGCAAGCAAACGGGTTTCATCACCTTAAATGGTTTTGTACCAAAGAAGCTGTATTCCCTTAAAAAGACGGACAGCCCATCGTGTGAATTATAGAGTTTGTGAACAAATTTATATTGGGTTCATAGTGGCGTCATGCACGCAGACTCCTGCGAGTTCCCCTAAGTTCTTAGAGGACTGCTTTGCCTTTTGATCTGAGAGTTGCAAAGTTCCCTAAAGAATGGCCCTTGTGGATAAGCGCTAAGTCAAGAGACAGCGATTGGACAGAATTTGTGAGGAATTCGCCCCCAGATCATGAAAGTCACCCTGAACCCCGCCTCGTGGTGGCTCTGCTGGATGGACGGGACTGCACTGTGGACATGCCCATCCTGAAGGACCTGGCCACCTGGCCTTCTGTGAGGCTCAGTCCATGCAGGAGATCCACGAGAAAGTTCTAAACGAAGTCGTGGGCTCCATGATGTACCACACCTTCTCCCTCACCAGGGAGGACCTGGAAAATTTCAAGGCCCTGAGAGTGATCGTGCAGGTGGGCAGTGGCTACGACAACGTGGCCATCAAGGCTGCTGGCGAGCTCGAAATTGCTGTGTGCAGCATCCCGTCCGCAGCCGTGGAAGAGACAGCCGACTCCACCACCGGCCACATCCTCAATCTGTACTGGGGGAACAGGTCGCTGTACCAGGCACTGAGGGAAGGCAAGCGAGTTCAGAGCGTGGAGCAGATTGGCGAGGTGGCCTCAGTAAAGGCCCGCATTCGTGGGGAGATATTGGGCCTCATCGGCTTCGGTCGCACGCAGGAGGTTGCAGTTCGAGCCAAGGCCTTTGCAGGATGGGATCGAGCGGTCCCTGGGTGTGCATAGGGTCTACACCAAGCAGGATTTGCTGTATCAGAACGACTGCGTCTCCTTGCATTGCAATCTCAACGAACAAAACTACCACCTTATCCATGACTTTACCATAAAGCAGATGAGGCAGGGAGCATTCTTTGTGAACGCAGCCCGTGGTGGCCTGGTGGACGAGAAAGCCTGAGCACACACCCTCAAGGAGGGCAGAATACGAGGGGCAGCCCTCGACGTGAATGAGTCGGAACACTTTAGTTTTGCTCAGGGTCTGTTGAAAGATGCCTGGAATCTCATCTGCACTCCTCTCACTGCCTGCTACAGCCAGCAGGTGTCACTGGAGATGAGCGAGGCAGTTGCCACTGAGATCCGCCAAGCCATCATAAGTCGCATCCCGGGAAGCTTAAGAAACTGTGTGAACAAGGAATTCTTTGTCACATCAGCGCTTTGGTCCGTAATAGACCAGCAAGAAATTCATCCTGAGCTCAGTGGTGCTACCTACAGATATCTGCCAGGCATGGTGGGCGTGGCTCCAGGAGGACTTCTGCAGCCAGGGAAGGCATCATCCCTGGAGACATCCCAGTGACTGACAACCTCCCAACAGTGGTACATCCTTCCCAAGGGCCCTCTCCCAACAGCCCACAAAACACGGGGACAATCGAGAGCATCCCAACGAGCAATAGCAGAGAATGCTGGAAGGTAATTATTCAGATATACTTGGGAACAGTGAAAAATAGATAATCTAAGAGAAAAAGAATCTGACGGCCTTTTTAGCTGATTCCGGACATATGCATCATTGTTGTTGCAGTGTTAAAACAAGAGCTAGAAAACTGACAATGTCGTCTGCTTACGGAAGCTCTGAAAGACTAGGGTGTGATTTATTAACGACCAACTTCTATTATTGTGTGTTAAGTTTTTCATCTGTGCATCAAATCACAAAGAATAAATAGAACTTTTCCCTTTATCAGTCCCTTAGGCACAGCAGGTCCTGAACACCCTGCTTATATGTTGCATCAGCAGTTCAAATATCAAAATAAAAACCATGAAGAGGAAATCTGCATCCTGTGACTTGAGTCCCTTCAGTCTACAGGGACTGGTTACCGCTTTTTGCTAATAGGAAGATTACATTACTAGAAAATGTGGAGTAAACTGCTTGCCTGTGGTAAACACCTGCATGCGAAGGATTGAAGACAGTACCGGCTCCTGTACAGAGACGCGTCTCTCACATCTGAGCTGCATATTGAGGGGCAAGTTGGTTGTAAGTTCAGTAAAAGCCGCTGATGATGCAAAAAAAAAAAAAAGTATTAAGTTTCACAAGCTGTTAGTAATCAAGTATATTTTCTCAGTTTCAGATCCTCTGCGATTTTATTGAGTGGAAAGTCTTGCGCTGAAAGGGTTCAAGAAAAATAATATTGCATTTCCTTATGTCACAGGAAACACTTTTAATGGTAACTTGTCAGACTATGAACAAACCCACTTTTTAAGATATTGATAGTCTTCTTTTCTTCACGTGATATTTTATACAAGAACACTTCAGATGTATTGGATGTGGCTGATTTTCACAAATCCTATTAGATTTGTATCAATTAGTTACATGTTCTATTCATAGTCTTTTGTGAATCATTGCCTTTTTGTTTAAAAAGATGGCCTATTTTGAGCCTTTGTATAAGTACATTCCTGTTTTTGTGACAAAAGAAAAACTTTAAATTTGTCCCAAAGAGAAAAATAACGACTATCAGAAGTATGCTTTGTTTTAGTGCGAGTTACCGTTACTGTATTTGTGTATTGTAAAGGTGGACATTCTAATTACATTAAAATGTAATTAGAAAAAAGTTCTTAATGAACAAAAACAGAACATAGACAACAAAAGAATATTAGAAGTGATGCATGAAGAAAACGAGATATCAATAAAAAGATTTTTAAAAACCAAGAAAAATTGTGACTCTGAAGAACACAGTAACTGTATTAAAAATTTAATCAGCAGTCAGAAGAGCAGATTTAATAAAGCAGAAAAAATTAGACAGTTGATAACATTGCACTTATAAATACTGATTCATGAAAACAAATTTTTTAAACTGAATAGAGAAAAAATGAAAATTGGGACTTACAGCACACCACCAAGTGGACCACTGTATTTATAAAAGGAGTCTTAGAAAAACAGTATAGGAGAAAAATAATAAAGAGGATATTTTTAAAAAGTAGCTGAGAACTCCCTAGATGACAAGGTAATTAAACAAGAAGAAATCATGCTAAACAAAAACTTTCAACTGGAATAATTTCACTTCAGAAAAAAAAGTTAAGCATTTCCAAAACAAATAAAAGTTGAGTGTGTTACTAACCACTGGAACAGTGCTAAAGGAAATGTAAAAGAAAGTCTATCACGTCCAAAAATGACAATATATACTGCACAGCATCATAAAAGCATATGAAAATAGAAAGCTCTCTATTAAAGGTAAATACATAAACAGCTATAGAAATCTCTACTGTCATAATGATGGTGCACAAAACTTTCACGTTATTGCTATGGAATTTAAAAAATGAAGCAGAAAGCTGCATAAATATGGGTTCATAGATACTCAATAAGAAAAGATAACAAGTGATATTAATAACAAAGTGGGGGTATAAAGAGGTAAAGCTTTGCATTCCATTGAAATATAGTCATTATATATTGTCATAACTTTAAGATGTTTTATGAAGTCTTTATTTCTCAAGATGATTACAAAAAAACCTGTAGATGGTATGCAGAAGCAAATGAGAAAGAAATTGAATCATGTCACTACAAAATCAATGAAGAAAAATAAAGCAGTAAGAGAAAAAAATGATAAATAACACATCTACAAGAAACACAGAAGACAATTACAAATAATAATAGTAACTTCATTAACTACAGTAATTACTTCAAATACAAAAAGTTAAATACCTTAAAGAAAATGCATAAAATGATTTAATGGATTAAGAACACAGAAGATCCAGCAATGTACTCTCTACAAGAGTCACTTTAGCTCTAAGGACTCAAATAAGTTGAAAGTAGCAGTATAAAGAAAATATATTTTATGCAAAGAGTAGCTACAATTGGAGGGGCATGGTCATAATTATATTAAACAAAATATATTTTAAGTTAAAAATTTTAAAAAGAGACAGATTGTTATTATGTAACGGTGAGATGGATTAACTTGCAAGAAATCCATAACAATAATTTAGAAATCATATATATAATTTGAAAAATCTGCAAAAATATACCATTGGGATTTTGATAAAAATTACATTAAATTTTTATATTACTATAAATAACACTGATATCTTTCTTATTTTTTTTTTTTTGGAGATAGAGTTTCTGTCTCCCAGGCTGGAGGACAATGGCACGATCTCGCGATTGGCTCACTTCAACCTCCGCCTCCCAGGTTCAACTGATTCTCGTCTTTCAAATATGTAAAACAAATATTGACAGAAATCAAGCAAGAAATATATAGCAACACAACAATTGCGGACTTCAAGACTCCACTTTCAATAATGACTAGAATAGTCAGATGTAATATCAGTAAGAAAGCCAAACCTGAACATTATAGACCTGACAAGCATTTACAGAACTCTGCGATCGAAAGCAGCAAAATATGCAATATTCTCAATCACACATGGTACATTCTGTTAGGATACATGTCTTATTAAATTTAAGAAAACTGAAGTCATGCAATGTAAATGAAACTAGAAATCAAAAGCAAGAAAATGTTTCAGATACGTAAATAAGAGGAAATTAAGCAAAATCTTACATATAGTCTTGCTCAAGTGTCAGGTGATTTAATATTGTTAAGATGTCAGGGCCGGCGCGTGACTCATGCCTGTAATCCCAGGACTTTGGGAGGCCAAAGTGTGTGGATCACTTGAGATCAGAAGTTTGAGACTAGCCTGGCCAACATGGCAAAACCCTATCTCTACTAAAAATACAAAAGTTAGCTATACATGTTGGTGCATGACTGTAATCCCAGCTACTCTGGTGGCTGAGACTGGAGAATTGCTTGAACATGGGAAGCAGAGCTTGCAGTGAGCACAGCTCACACCCCTGCCCTTCAGCCTGAGTGACTCACTAAAACTCCATCTCCAAAGGAAAAAAAAAAAGTTGTCAGTATTACCCATGATGATATAAAAATGTAATGTAATTTTCATCTAAATCCCAATGGTATTTTTTTTGCAGAATTTTTGTGTATAATTCTAAAAGTTGTTTAGGAACTGTGACTAGGCAAACATCCTTTAAAAAGGACAAAGAGTTATTACATTTTCTGATTTAAAATCATGATACAAAGCTACAAAAATAAAAACAATATGGTATTGCCACAAAAACGGATACATAGATGATGAAACAGAATAGACATCCTGGAAATAAACCCTCGCATACGTGATAAAATAATCTTCCATATGCTTTTCATGACCATGCAATAGAAAAATAAGAATCTCTTTAACAAAGAATTTTCAAAATTGAATGTTTACAGAGCAAAAATAAAGTTGGATGCTTCTTTTGTATTATATATAAAAAGAAAAGTTGTTTTTTAATGGATTTAATGCTTAAACATAAAAACTAATAAAATTCTTAGAAGTAAACATAGGGGAAAAGTTTATGACATAAGTCTTAAAACTTTGCTTAAGTATGACATCAAATTCATAAGAAACAAGGAAAAGAACAAAAAAGAAAGGAACTACATTAACCTTCAAGTATTCTACACATCAAAGAAAACATTTAGTGGCATACAAATGTCACCTAATAAGTGGGTGAAACCTGGGCATGCTGGCTCATGCCTATAATTCTAGAAATTTAGGAGGCCAAGGCAGAATGATCATTTGAGGCCAAAAGTTTGAGACAAGCCATGAAAATATATCAAGACCCTGTCTTGTATAGGGTAATATATGTGCATACATACATACATATAACAAAAAAATGTAAAAATATTTTCTAATCACATATTTGGTAGGTGTTAATTTCCGAAAGATATAAACTCCTAAAATTCAACAACAACAAAATGTTAATAACTTGATTTAGAATGGTAAATGTTTGAAATGACCTTTCTCCAAAGAAGACATAGAAATAACTAGGTATTTAAAAGGATACTCGTCTGAGGGCAGGACTATGGGAGGCTGCCCTGTACGGAAAAGAAGAAGAAATGGCAGTAAAGAGGGCAACCATCATTCCACCCAGCCCAAAAGGAATAAGAGAAACCCTATCTTTCAGGATTCTCAAGACACAGTTTTCATGGAGTGATAATGAAAGGAGCAGCAGCCGCCTTAATATCCCAGAGACAGCAGGTGGACCAGAAGGCAACTTAAACCACATTGTTACTGAACCCAATGCAAACTTTCCCCAGTTCTTGCATGAGGGGTATGTACCATGCCAAGGTCTTTACTCCCATATCAACCAGACCTTGAAGGAGGCTCACTTCAACAGCCTGCAGCAGTGAGGGCAAGTTCCAACATGATGAATTAGGACTTCCTTATTCCAACCTAAACTGTGTTTATGAAAGTAATTGCATACACACCAAAAAAAAGTCTATTGGTTTTTAAGTCTACATTTTAAGTAACAAGTTAATGGGCAGTTGTTTAATTGGGGTTTTACTTCACTGCTGTACTTTTAAAGGGGCTGTGAATAAATGTTTATGAAATTAAAAAAATAAAATAAAAAAATAAAAGGATACTCGACATCACTCTTCTAGAAAAATGCAAAACAAAGTCACAATAATCTATGGCCTCAAGCCGATATTTAAAATAATATGACAGCTCTTCAAAAAATTTAAAATGAGATTATTATATAATCCAGCAAACCCCCTTCTGGCTATGTACTTAAAATATACCACGCAGATCTGGAAGAGATATTTGCACAACCAAATTTATTGCAATATTATTAACACAAGCCAAAAGGCAGAAACAATCCAGATGTCCCTTGACCAATGAACAGATTAATAACAAGTGGCACATACACAAAGTCGAATATTATTCAGTCTTTAAAAAGACACATTATATGATAATTCTGGAGAAGATCATGTTAATTGAAATAAGCCAGGAACAAAGTGACAGTCTATGATTCCATTCATAATCAGGTATCTTAAGTAGACAAACTCACAGGAAAAAAAAGTTAGAATGGTGCTTGTCAAGGACTGAAGAGATGGTAAAATGGGCAGTTGTTTTATTTTTTATTTTTATTTTTTATTTTTTTATTATACTTTAAGTTTTAGGGTACATGTGCACATTGTGCAGGTTAGTTACATATGTATACATGTGCCATGCTGGTGCGCTGAACCCACTAACTCGTCATCTAGCATTAGGTATATCTCCCGATGCTATCCCTCCCCCCTCCCCCCACCCCACAACAGTCCCCAGAGTGTGATATTCCCCTTCCTGTGTCCATGGGATCTCATTGTTCAATTCCCACCTATGAGTGAGAATATGTGGTGTTTGGTTTTTTGTTCTTGCGATAGTTTGCTGAGAATGATGGTTTCCAGTTTCATCCATGTCCCTACAAAGGACATGAACTCATCATTTTTTATGGCTGCATAGTATTCCATGGTGTATATGTGCCACATTTTCTTAATCCAGTCTATCATTGTTGGACATTTGGGTTGGTTCCAAGTCTTTGCTATTGTGAATAATGCCACAATAAACATACGCATGTGTCTTTATAGCAGCATGATTTATAGTCCTTTGGGTATATACCCAGTAATGGGATGGCTGAGTCAAATGGTATTTCTAGTTCTTGATCCCTGAGGAATCGCCACACTGACTTCCACAATGGTTGAACTAGTTTACAGTCCCACCAACAGTGTAAAAGTGTTCCTATTTCTTCACATCCTCTCCAGCACCTGTTGTTTCCTGACTTTTTAATGATTGCCATTCCAACTGGTGTGAGATGGTATCTCATTGTGGTTTTGATTTGCATTTCTCTGATGGCCAGTGATGATGAGCATTTTTTCATGTGTTTTTTGGCTGCATAAATGTCTTCTTTTGAGAAGTGTCTGTTCATGTCCTTCGCCCACTTTTTGATGGGGTTGTTTGTTTTTTTCTTGTAAATTTGTTTGAGTTCATTGTAGATTCTGGATATTAGCCCTTTGTCAGATGAATAGGTTGCGAAAATTTTCTCCCATTTTGTAGGTTGCCTGTTCACTCTGATGGTAGTTTCCTTTGCTGTGCAGAAGCTCTTTAGTTTAATTAGATCCCATTTGTCAATTTTGGCTTTTGTTGCCATTGCTTTTGGTGTTTTAGACATGAAGTCCTTGCCCATGCTTATGTCCTGAATGGTAATGCCTAGATTTTCTTCTAGGGTTTTTATGGTTTTAGGTCTAACGTTTAAGTCTTTAATCCATCTTGAATTGATTTTTGTATAAGGTGTAAGGAAGGGATCCAGTTTCAGCTTTCTACATATGGCTAGCCAGTTTTCCCAGTGCCATTTATTAAATAGGGAATCCCTTCCCCATTGCTTGTTTTTCTCAGATTTGTCAAAGATCAGATTGTTGTAGATATGCGGCATTATTTCTGAGGGCTCTGTTCTGTTCCATTGATTTATATCTCTGTTTTGGTACCAGTACCATGCTGTTTTGGTTACTGTAGCCTTGTAGTATAGTTTGAAGTCAGGTAGTGTGATGCCTCCAGCTTTGTTCTTTTGGCTTAGGATTGACTTGGTGATGCGGGCTCTTTTTTGGTTCCATATGAACTTTAAACTAGTTTTTCCAATTCTGTGAAGAAAGTCATTGGTAGCTTGATGGGGATGGCATTGAATCTGTAAATTACCTTGGGCAGTATGGCCATTTTCACGATATTGATTCTTCCTACCCATGAGCATGGAATGTTCTTCCATTTGTTTGTATCCTCTTTTATTTCCTTGAGCAGTGGTTTGTAGTTCTCCTTGAAGAGGTCCTTCACACCCCTTGTAAGTTGGATTCTTAGGTATTTTATTCTCTTTGAAGCAATTGTGAATGGGAGTTCACTCATGATTTGGCTCTCTGTTTGTCTGTTGTTGGTGTATAAGAATGCTTGTGATTTTTGTACATTGATTTTGTATGCTGAGACTTTGCTGAAGTTGCTTATCAGCTTAAGGAGATTTTGGGCTGAGACAATGGGGTTTTCTAGATATATAATCATGCCATCTGCAAACAGGGACAATTTGACTTCTTCTTTTCCTAATTGAATACCCTTTATTTCCTTCTCCTGCCTAATTGCCCTGGCCAGAACTTCCAACACTATGTTGAATAGGAGTGGTGAGAGAGGGCATCCCTGTCTTGTGCCAGTTTTCAAAGGGAATGCTTCCAGTTTTTGCCAATTCAGTATGATATTGGCTGTGGGTTTGTCATAGATAGCTTTTATTATTTTGAAATACGTCCCATCAATACCTAATTTATTGAGAGTATTTAGCATGAAGCGTTGTTGAATTTTGTCAAAGGCTTTTTCTGCATCTATTGAGATAATCATATGGTTTTTATATTTGGCTCTGTTTATATGCTGGATTACATTTATTGATTTGCATATATTGAACCAGCCTTGCATCCCAAGGATGAAGCCCACTTGATCATGGTGGATAAGCTTTTTGATGTGCTTCTGGATTCGTTTTGCCAGTATTTTATTGAGGATTTTTGCATCAATGTTCATCAAGGATATTGGTCTAAAATTCTCTTTTTTTGTTGTGTCTCTGCCCAGCTTTGGTATCAGAATGATGCTGGCCTCATAAAATAAGTTAGGGAGGATTCCCTCTTTTTCTATTGATTGGAATAGTTTCAGAAGGAATGGTACCAGTTCCTCCTTGTACCTCTGGTAGATTTCGGCTGTGAATCCATCTGGTCCTGGACTCTTTTTGGTTGGTAAGCTATTGATTATTGCCACAATTTCAGCTCCTGTTATTGGTCTATTCATAGATTCAACTTCTTCCTGGTTTAGTCTTGGGAGAGTGTATGTGTCGAGGAATTTATCCATTTCTTCTAGATTTTCTAGTTTATTTGCCTAGAGGTGTTTGTAGTATTCTCTGATGGTAGTTTGTATTTCTGTGGGATCAGTGCTGACATCCTCTTTATCCTTTTTTATTGCGTCTATTTGATTCTTCTCTCTTTTTTTCTTTATTAGTCTTGCTAGCGGTCTATCAATTTTGTTGATCCTTTCAAAAAACCAGCTCCTGGATTAATTTTTTGAAGGGTTTTTTGTGTCTCTATTTCCTTCAGTTCTGCTCTGATTTTAGTTATTTCTTGCCTTCTGCTAGCTTTTAAAGGTGTTTGCTCTTGCTTTTCTAGTTCTTTTAATTGTGATGTTAGGGTGTCAATTTTGGATCTTTCCTGCTTTCTCTTGTGGGCATTTAGTGTTATAAATTTCCCTCTACACACTGCTTTGAATGTGTCCCAGAGATTCTGGTATGTTGTGTCTTTGTTCTCATTGGTTTCAAAGAACATCTCTATTTCTGCCTTCATTTTGTTATGTACCCAGTAGTCATTCAGGAGCAGGTTGTTCAGTTTCCATGTAGTTGAGTGGTTTTGAGTGAGATTCTTAATCCTGGCTTCTAGTTTGATTGCACTGTGGTCTGAGAGATAGTTTGTTATAATTTCTGTTCTTTTGCATTTGCTGAGGAGAGCTTTACTTCCAACTATGTGGTTAATTTTGGAATAGGTGTGGTGTGGTACTGAAAAAAATGTATATTCTGTTGATTTGGAGTGGAGACTTCTGTAGATGTCTATTAGGTCTGCTTGGTGCAGAGCTGAGTTCAATTCCTTGGTATCCTTTTTGACTCTCTGTCTCATTGATCTGTCTAATGTTGACAGTGGGGTGTTAATGTGTGGGAGTCTAAGTCTCCTTGTAGGTCACTCAGGACTTGCTTTATGAATCTTGGTGCTCCTGTATTGGGTGCATATATATTTAGGATAGTTAGCTCTTCTTGTTGAATTGATCCCTTTACCATTATGTAATGGCATTCTTTGTCTCTTTGGATATTTGTTGGTTTAAAGTCTGTTTTATCAGAGACGAGGATTGCAACCCCTGCCTTTTTTGTTTTCCATTTGCTTGGTAGATCTTCCTCCATCCTTTTATTTTGAGCCTATGTGTGTCTCTGCACGTGAGACGGGTTTCCTGAATACAGCACACTGATGGGTCTTGACTCTTTATCCAGTTTGCCAGTCTGTGTCTTTTAATTGGAGCATTTAGTCCATTTACATTTAAAGTTAATATTGTTATGTGTGAATTTGATCCTGTCATTATGATGTTAGCTGGTTATTTTGCTCGTTAGTTGATGCAGTTTCTTCCTAGTCTCAATGGTCTTTACATTTTGGCATGATTTTGCAGCGGCTGGTACCAGTTATTCCTTTCCATGTTTAGTGCTTCCTTCAGGAGCTCTTGTAAGGCAGGCCTGGTGGTGACAAAATCTCTCAGCATTTGCTTGTCTGTGAAGTATTTTATTTCTCCTTCACTTATGAAGCTTAGTTTGGCTGAATATGAAATTCTGGGTTGAAAATTCTTTTCTTTAAGAATGTTGAATATTGGCCCCCACTCTCTTCTGGCTTGTAGGGTTTCTGCTGAGAGATCCGCTGTTAGTCTGATGGGCTTCCCTTTGAGGGTAACCCGACCTTTCTCTCTGGCTGCCCTTAACATTTTTTCCTTCATTTCAACTTTGGTGAATCTGACAATTATGTGTCTTGGAGTTGCTCTTCTCGAGGAGTATCTTTGTGGCATTCTCCGTATTTCCTGAATCTGAACGTTGGCCTGCCTTGCTAGATTGGGGAAGTTCTCCCGGATAATATCCTGCAGAGTGTTTTCCAACTTAGTTCCATTCTCCCCATCACTTTCAGGTACACCAATCAGACGTAGATTTGGTCTTTTCAAATAGTCCCATATTTCTTGGAGGCTTTGCTCGTTTCTTTGTATTCTTTTTTCTCTAAACTTTCCTTCTCACTTCATTTCATTCATTTCATCTTCCATTGCTGATACACTTTCTTCCAGTTGATCACATCGGTTCCTGAGTCTTCTGCATTCTTCACGTAGTTCTCGAGCCTTGGTTTTCAGCTCCTTTAAGCACTTCTCTGTATTGGTTATTCTAGTTATACATTCTTCTAAATTTTTTTCAAAGTTTTCAACTTCTTTGCCTTCGGTTTGAATGTCCTCCCATAGCTCAGAGTAATTTGACCGTCTGAAGCCTTCTTCTCTCAGCTCGTCAAAGTCATTCTCCATCCATCTTTGTTCATTTGCTGGTGAGGAGCTGCGTTCCTTTGGAGGAGGAGAGGTGCTCTGATTTTTAGAGTTTCCAGTTTTTCTGTTCTGTTTTTTTCCCATCTTTGTGGTTTTATCTACTTTTGGTCTTTGATGATGGTGATGTACAGATGGGTTTTTGGTGTGCATGTCCTTTCTGTTTGTTAGTTTTCCTTCTAACAGACAGGACTCTCAGCTGCAGGTCTGCTGGAGTACCCTGCAGTGTGAGTTTTCTGTGTGCCCCTGTTGGAGGGTGCCTCCCAGTTAGGCTGCTCGGGGGTCAGGGGTCAGGGACCCACTTGAGGAGGCAGTCTGCCGGTTCTCAGATCTCCAGCTGCGTACTGGGAGAACCACTGCTCTCTTCAAAGCTGTCAGACAGGGACATTTAAGTCTGCAGAGGTTACTGCTGTCTTTTTGTTTGTCTTTGCCCTGCCCCCAGAGGTGGAGCCTACAGAGGCAGGCAGGCCTCCTTGAGCTGTGGTGGGCTCCACCCAGTTCGAGCTTCCCAGCTGCTTTGTTTACCTAAGCAAGCCTGGGCAATGGCGGGCGCCCCTCCCCCAGCCTCGCTGCCGCCTTGCAGTTTGATCTCAGACTGCTGTGCTAGCAATCAGCGAGACTCCGTGGGGTAGGACCCTCCGAACCAGGTCGGGGATATAATCTCGTGGTGCACCGTTTTTTAAGCCCGTCGGAAAAGCGCAGTATTTGGGTGGGAGTGACCCGATTTTCCCGATTTTCCAGGTGCTGTCCATCACCCCTTTCTTTGATTAGGAAAGGGAACTCCCTGACCCCTTTTGCTTCCCGAGTGAGGCAATGACTCGCCCTGCTTCGCCTCATGCACGGTGCGCTCCCACTGACCTGCGCCCACTGTCTGGCACTCCCTAGTGAGAAGAACCCGGTACCTCAGATGGAAATGCAGAAATCACCCATCTTCTGCGTCGCTCAGGCTGGGAGCTGTAGACCGGAGCTGTTCCTATTCAGCCATCTTGGCTCCTCCCTCTTGCTTAACTGTTAAAGGGGTAATGTTCTATCTAAAACTTGGAGTCAGCAGATATAAAAGTTTTAACTCTTAAGTGGAGATAGGGATGCTATGTAGCAAGATTGCTGACCTGCAGGCATGGCTTAACACTTGCCTTGCACTGCCTTAAATTGTGACAATAATTTGGTATTATATTGCCACAGAGTCAGTTTTGTCAGTCTTATGATCTCTATTTTAACATTAGTGCTGATGATTTGTTGTACCTAAAGAGCAAACAGAGGTACAACAGCAAACAGGTGTGTAACAAGGCCTGTCTGTCTCCTCCTGTTCTGTGTGGGAGATGCTGATGGGAGAAGAAAAGACACACACACAATACCTTTAAGGGTAAACAACTTTTTATCCCATGTAAATGGCATTGCAGATATCTATATCTATATCTATATCTATATCTATATCTATATCTATATCTATCTATATCTATGTATGTATGTATCTATCTCTCTATATCTATATCTATGTATATGTACTCACCAGACTATACACCATTCATGGCCAGATGGGGAAGCAACAGCCTAGGCTCCAGAGTTGGCTACTACACCCACCAGACTATGGAGGATTCACTTTTCAGCTTCAAGATCACGGCTGGAAGCTCAGGGACTTCCCACCTTCCAGGATAGAAACTCCTTCAGTTCTCCCTCTTGGCAATTGAATGGTCCGGGGGAACTGACCTTAGTGAAAATTGGGTATCTAAATTAGTGGAATTTGAACCTTTGACTGTGCATGAAGTGCTGCAGGGGATTTCAGTCAGCAAAGGAGATGCCAGGGGGATCTCTTAGCATAGATGGTGCTTGCTTACTGCTTATAAGTTAATGTGTTGAGATAGAAATCAATTGCTACAAGATAAATGTAAGCTGGAAAAAGAAAACACTACTCTGACTTCCAGACTGGCCCTGGCTCAATTTCAGGCCTATGTCTTGACTGATCAGGCTCAAAGCTAACAGATTATTGATGAAAAAAACAGCTGTGCAAGTGGTGTGGTCAGGGTAAAACTGAAGAACGAGTCAGCTGGGGCTTGGAGTGGGTAAAAACCCAGTTCCTATCTGAAGAATGTGAAATTAGCCTTTACAAATTTCAAGAACCTGCACAAACTATAAAATTGCTTTGCATCCCATGGAACGCAAGGAAAAAGTCCATTTTACCAAAGGCTATCATTAAAATACTAGAATTTGCAACCCCTACCACTAAAAAGGAGGCCCAGAAATTTATTGGCTTGTTTGAATTCTGGAGACATCTTCCCAATTTGGGTAACATCTCACAACCTCTGTATGCAGTCACTAGAAAATATAATGACTTTCACTGGAGGTAGAAAGAGAGCACAGCCTTTGAGCAAGCTAAGAAAGCAGTGCATCTGGCCCTGGATGGCCCATATGGGATGGGCCAGTAGAATTGCAAACAAGTGTCCTGGATTAACATGCTAATTGGAGCCTTTGGCAGAAACAAGATGGGAAGAGGGGACTCTTGGGATTTCAAACCTGGAAGCTGCCAGAGGCTGGCGAAGCTTATAATCCTTTTGAGAAGCGACTGTTAGCTTGCTATCGGGCTTTGCTGGAAATGGAGACTCTCTGTTTCAACCATGATGTCTTCATAAGGCCTGAAATTCCTATTATGACTTGGGTCATGAGGTCCACCAAAACCCATCGAATAGGGCATGCTCAAGAAAGTAGCATCACATAATGGAATGGTATGTACAAGATAGGGCAAAGCCAGGACCAAAGGGGGTATCGTTTTTAAAAAATTTGCCAACTCAGAAAGCCACCGAACAAGTCCTGCAGGCAGGGAAAGAGACCTGCCTCATCAAAAGCATCAGAAACATGCTTGGTTTACTGATGGATCTGCCAAATACATTGGTGGGACCCGATGCGGGGAGGCCGTGGCTTATAATCCTGTTAAAAACATAAGTATTTCTGATGAAGGAAGGGATGGGAGCAGCCAGCTGGCTGAGCTAGTAGCCATCTTCCCAGCTATTCAGAAGAAGGCCAGAGGGATTTGACACTTGTATACCAACTCTTGGTCAGTAGCAAATGGTCTTACTACCTAGATGCCTCAATGGCAATGAGGCAAATGGTTAATTGGGAATAGAGAGGTTTGGGGAAAGAATACAGGGAAGATATCTGAATCCCTGTGCACCCTACCATTAACACTGTTATGTTGATGCTCATGCATCTCTGCTTTCTCTTGGCAGACTAATTAATCAGCAGGCAGGTCAACAGGCCAAAATTTCCACCATAACTGCAAACTCAAATGTGGATGAATGGATTACAACACGTCCAAGCATTGGAATGAGAGGCATTATAGTGTATGGTGGTGTAATTGATAGTGATTACCAGGGAGAGTTAAAAATCTTTTAACACAATACCACCGAAAATTCTTTTGCCATAAAGCCGCAGATGCAGATTGCTCAGCTACTGGTAGTACCCTGTCACCAATTAACCCCCGAGGAAATTTCTGCCCCAATAGGAACATCATATAGAACTGGAGGATTTGGGTCCACCAAAGTGGGCAGCTTAAATCCTGGGGCCACAGTATGGGGGCAGAAAATGAGGGGAGTAGTAAAATTTTAAAAACAATATTATGTTCCCCTCTGTTTTTGTTATTAAAAGGAATAGCCTATCGAATGATGGTCAGCACCTGCTTCTTTGTGTCTGAGGCCAAGAATGCATTTAGCAACTGGGTAGCCACCGCTGCAAAAGAAGTCAACTGCAGTTAGTGCTGCCTATTCATCGAATTGCCACAGGCTGCAGGGAACGGGCTCCCTTAAAAAATTGTCTCTGCCAACATTTCCAAGTGGTTACATCACTACCAAGGGGGTCAGGAGAATAGCACCTGTAATCCCACCTGGACTTCTTTTAACCAAATCAAAGAGTCTATTTTTGCCCAAGTCTGACAAAAGGAGAAATCCACTTTTGCAATGCATCAAAGGCCTTTGTATTCTACTCAATATACCTGGAAAGACATATACAGGGAACCTACCATACCGGTAGCTGAACTCCATATGGCACCGCACCCCCCTTTGTCTGGAGGCCTTAAATGGCTCTTTTAATGTTACTCTGGGGTTTCTCCCACCAGACAATTGTCAACACATACTCCAAATCAACAGCACTGTCCCCAATGAAACACAACCTCTTTCCTAAATCTAGATGCTTCCAAACATCACTGGTTACAAATGCGCCAGAATCCCTGATGGGGTGTACCCTATAACAGTGTTCTCCTCTGCCACTGGTACAATTCTGCTTCAGCAAAAAATTTAAATATTAAGCTTACGTGTAGAAAAAGCTCTTAATGGTAGTAGCACTGGACTTATGTTGTTATCAGAGGAATTTGCTCAGTTGTGTACTGTTGTGTTGCAAAATCAAATGGCATTAGGTATGCTTACCGCAGCCCAAGGAGCGTTTCAGCCTTGCTGCATACTGAATTTTGTGTGTGTATCCCTGACAGTTCTCACAATATTACTCTCCTCGCCCAAGACATGCAAGGACAAGCAAAACAGAATCTAACTGTCAGGACCCCATCATGAATTGGCTGTCCAACTGGCATTGGCGTTGGCCTTGGTGGGTGCGGTTTTTATTAACTGTGTTTTAATTCTCCTCTGCTTACCCTGCTTCTGTAACCTCTACCAATTATGTATTCCTCGTATATCTGTAAGGGTATTTTCCTACAATTGAGTATCAATTGGGACCGAATACGCAGAAAAAGTTAAATAATATATTTAAACTCAATTGAACATGGACACAAATAATGGTCACCAAGTCTCGGAATAGGTTTTCTGAGCCCCTTGAGGCATTCATCCAGCACTGTTTCAGAGAAATCTCTATTTCAATCTATTCCTATACTTTAGTTATTGAAAAACAACAGACAACGGCAAAAGCAAATTGACCTTTTTGTGTTCCTTTGTGCATGGATGAGTGGCTGACTCTGGAGCCCAGGCTGTTGCTTCTCGGTCTGGTGATGAATCCTCCATAGTCTATCCTCATATATATATATATACACATTTTTTTCCTTCTCCCCTTCCCACTGCAATTTGCTTATTGTATCAATTTGCTTATTCTATCATTTGCTTATTATATCTGCATTGCCATTTGTGTGGGATCGAGTTTGTTGACCTTTAAAGGTATTGTGTGTGTGTGTTTTCTTCTTCCCTGGAGCATCTCCTGCACATAACACTTCTCTTGCTGTCATAGCCAGAAATTCAGTTTTTAAGTTTTTTTCTGGGGTCTTCTTGCTCAAGAGGAAGTATGTTCAGTTGATACGGGGCTTAGAATTTTATTTTTAGCTTTTATTACATTCTAAAACCCCCAGCAGAAACAAGTCTTAACAAACACAGATTTTAATTTCTGAACATTCTTCTAATAAGTTTTGTACAGGTAGCAGAACAACTAAAAAAACTGTTTTTTTGCATTGATGGTCTACCTCATTACAATTTAACCTCTAAAGGGTGTTTTAGCCAGCTCTAGAGTCTGCTACGGTGAATTTACTGCTTCTTCCCATAATAAAGAATGGTATTTTAAAATAACATAACTTCTATGGCATATATTTTTAAAGCATGACCACAATTTGAATAATTAGAACATTTAAAAATTCGAAATATTGTTATACTAACACTGCACCAAAATTTATCCTTCCAATGATGACAGGGAATTTTTAATAGTTGTTATTTTTATAGTAAAATTAAACTTTAATAAAATAACTGACTTTCAAACTTCAGCAAGAAGACACATATTCAGCCAGAGATATCAGTTCCCCTTTAGAAAAAAATATTCACTTCTCATTAAAATCTCTCTGTATCTTACTGATTTCAGATAGAATTTAAATTTCACCTTAATAACAGAAACAAAAGAACTAGTTAATCTAACAAAAACTAATAAACGTATGCCCAAATTTACTGGCAGAATCATGGGTGCGTCATATAATAGTAACATTCTACCAGTTTTAAGTAAAATAAATAAGGAAATAATCTTAGTACAACCTACCAGGAGGGGCGTGTCCCCACTCCCAGGTAAGTGGGAACCCTGCGCTCTGGGGGGGGTTGCGCCTCAGCCTCTGGCACCTCTTGTTGGCAGCGTCGCCGTTGCAGGCACAGGGCAGGCGTTGGGGGACGTGCAGTGGGCCAGGCCCAGGCACGTCCTTTGCCAGGGGCTGGGCAGGTGAGGAGAGGGGCGGAGCGGTGCTGCCCTGGTCGAGGGAGACTCCAGCTCTGGACAGTTTGCCGCCCCTGCTCCAGGAGGGCGCTGAAGGAGCTGAGTGGGGAAGCGGAGGGACGAGGGGATTCAGGCCAGGCCAGGTGGCCCTTTAGCCCTGGGTGATGCAGGAGGGGCTGTGGAAGACCAGAGAAGACCCGGGGCAGAAACTGGGAACTGATATCTCTGGCTGAATATTTGTCCTGTTGCTGAAGTTTGAAAGTCAGTTATTTCATTAAAGTTTAATTTTATTATAAAAATAGCAACTATTAAAAATTCCCTGTAGTCACTGGAATGATAATTTTTGGTGCCGTTTCAGCATAATAATCTTTGGAGTTTTTAGATATTCTAATTATTCAAATTGCGGCCATGTTTCAAAATATATGCCATATATTTTTATGGCATCTGCCTCTGTGTCCCTGTTGGCTCAGGAAACGTGCTTCTTCCTCCTTCCGCAGACTCGGATCAGGCCGCCCTTCCTCCTGGCGTCTGAGGAGGGCATGGGGATAGCCTGCCAGCGAATAGCACTACAATGCCCGGCCTGTGCCCTGTGCTCAGCGTGGGGTCCTGGCTGGTGCCCCTCAGAGCCCCTCACAAAGTAGCGCGACAGGTGTGGAAGGACCCAGCACGCGGCAGCGGTGAGCAGATGGATGCTCCAGGGATGTGGAGGAGCTGGCAGTCAAGAACCCACTGCCAAATTCAATGGCATAACGTTGCATATTTTTCCCTTATATTTTTGTGTAGGAGTTTTACAGCTTTCAGCCTTACATTTGTATTTTCTTAACATAGGATTCCAGAACAATGCTACGAGGGTCTGAATGCCTGTCCCACACGTAGGATTCCAGAACACATCAGCTGTGGTCTGAATGATTGCCCCTCACATATGATTCCAGAACAGTCCTGCTGCGGTCTGAATGATTGTACCTCACACAGGGTTCTAGAGCACTCCTCCCCTAGTCTGAATGTTTTTCCGTCAGATAAGATTCCAGAACACTGCTGCTGGGTTCTGAGTGTTTGTTCCTCACATACAATTCCAGAACACTGCTAGGGGGGTCTGAATGTTTGTACCTCACATAAGATTCCAGAACACTGTTACGAGGCTCTGAATCTTTGTCCCTCACATAGGACTCCAGAACACTCCTGCTGTGTTCTGAATGTGATTTCCTAACATAGGATTACAGAACAATGCTACGAGGGTCTGAATGCTTGTCCCACAAGTAGGATTCCAGAACACTCCAGCTGTGGTCTGAATGATTGTCCCTCACATAGGATTCCAGAACACTGCTGCTGGGTTCTGAGAGTTTCTCCCTCACATAGGATTCCACAACAGTGCTACGAGGGTCTCAATGTTTGTCCCGCACATAGGACTCCAGAACACTCCTGCTGTGTTCTGAATGTATTTTCCTAACCTAGGATTCCAGAACAGTGCTACGAGAGTCTGAATGCTTGTCCCACACGTAGGATTCCAGGAGATGCCAGCTGTGGTCTGAATGATGGTCCCTCATATAAGATTCCAGAACAATGCTGCTGGGTTCTGAGTGTTTGTCCCTCACATAGGACTCCAGAACACTGCTACGAGGGTCTGAATGATTGTACCTCACATAGGATTACGGAACACTCCTGCTCTGGTCTGAATGTTTGTCCCTCAGATGGGATTCCAGAACACTGAGTTTGGGATCTGAGTGTTTGTCCCTCACGTATGACTCCAGAACACTCCTACAGGGGTCTGAATGTTTGTCCCTCACATAGGATTCCAGAACATTGCTAAGAGGGTCCGCATTATTGTCCCTCACATAAGATTCCAGAACAATGCTAACAGGGTCTGAATGTTTGTCCCTCACATAAGATTCCAGAACCCTGCTGCAGTGGTCTGAATGGCTGATCCTCACATAGGATTCCAAAACAATCCTGCTGTGGTCTGAGTGTTTGTTCCTCAGGTGAGATTCCAGAACAATCTTGCTGTGCTCCGAATGTGTCTCCCTCACATAGGATTCCAAAACATTCCTGCTGTGATCTGAGTGATTGTTCCTCAAATAGGTTTCCAGAACACTGCTACTCGGGTCTGACAGTTTGTCCCTCACATAGGATTCCAGAACACTGCTACGAGGGTCTGAATTATTCTCCCTCACATAGGATTCCAGAACACTCCTGCTGTGATCTGAAAGTGTGTCCCTCCCCTAGGATACCAGAACACTGCTGGAGATCTGAGCGTTTTTCCCTCATGTAAGATTCCAGAACACTGCTACATGGGTCTAAATGATTGTGCTTCAAGTACGATTCCAGAACACTGCTTCTGGGGTCTGAAAGTTTGTCCCTCACATCGGATTCCAGAACACTCCTGCAGTGGTCTGAAAGTTTGTCCCTCACATAGGATTCCAGAACACTGATGCTGTGTTCTGAATGTGTGTCCCTCACATAGGATTCCAGAACACTCCTTCTGTGATCTGAATGTTTTTCCCTGACAAAGGATTCCAGAACACTGCTGCTGGGTTCTGATTGTTTGTTCTTCACTTAGGATTCCAGAACACTGATATGAGGGTCTGATGTTTGTCCCTCATATAGGATTCCAGAACACTGCTGCTGGGTTCTGACTGTTTCTCCTTCACATAGGATTTCAGAACAATGCCTTCACGGTCTGAATGATTATACCTCACATAGGATTCCAGAACACTCCTGCCCCGGTCTGAATGTTTGTCCCTCATATGGGATTCCACAACACTGCTGCTGGGTTTTGAGTGTTTTTCCCTCACATAGGATTCCAGGACACTTCTAAGAGGGTCTTAATGTTTGTCCCTCACATAAGATTCCAGAACACTGCTACGAGAGTCTGAAAGTTTGTCCCTCACATAGGATTTCTGAACACTGCTACGAATGGTCTGAATGTTTGTCCCGCACAAGGGAGTCCAGAACACTCCAGCGGTGTTCTGAATGTATTTTCCTCACATAGGATTCCAGAACAATGCTATGAGGGTTTGCATGCTTGCCCCACACGTAGGATTCCAGAACATCCCTGCTGTGGTCTGAATGATTGTCCTCACATAGGATTCCAGAACACTCCTGCTGTGGTGTGGGGGTTTGCACCACACATGGAATTCCAGAACAATTCTGCTGTGGTTTGAATGTTTTTCCCTCACATAGGACTCCAGAACACTCCTGCTGTGGTCTGAGTTTTCTCCCTCAAATAGGATTCCAGAGCACTGCTAAGACGGTCTGAATGTTTGTCCCTCACATAGGATTCCAGAACACTATTGCTGTGGTCTGAGTGGTTGACCCTCACATATGATTCCAGAACACTACTGCTGTGGTCTGGGTGTTTGTACTTCGCATGGGATTCCAGAACAATCCTGCTGTGGCCTGAATGTTTCTCACTCACATAGGATTCCAAAACATTCCTGATGTGGTCTGAGTGTTTGTCCCTCAAATAGGACTCCATAACACTACCATTGGGGTATGAATGTTTGTCCCTCACATAGGATTCCAGAACACTGTTACGAGGGTCTGAATTATTCTCCCTCACATAGCTTTCCAGAATACGCCTGCTGTGGTCTGAATGTTTGTCCCTCAATTAGGATTCCAGAACACTGCCGTTGGCTTCTGAGTGTCCGTGCCTCACGTATGATTCCAAAACACTGCTACGTGGGTCTAAATGTTTGTCCCACACATAGGATTCCAGAACACTGCTACAGGGGTCTGAATGTTTGTCCCGCACATAGGACTCTAGAACACCGCTACGAGGGTCTGAATATTTATCCCTCACATAGGACTTCAAAACACTCCTGCCGTGTTCTCAATGTATTTTCCTCACATAGGACTCCAGAACAATGCGACGAGGGTCTTGATGCTTGTCCTACCCGTAGGATTCCAGAACACCCCAGCTGTGGTCTGCATGTTTGTCCCTCAGAAGGATTCCAGAACACTGCTGTTTGATTTTGAGTGTTTGTCCCTCAGAGATGATTCCAGAACACTGCTATGAGGGTCTGAATGTTTGTTCCTCACATGAGATTCGAGAACACTCCTGCTGTGGTCTGAATGTTTGTCCCAAACCTAGGATTCCAGAACACTGTTGCTGGGTTCTGAGTGTTTGTCTCTCACATAGGATTCCAGAACAAATTTACGAGGGTCTGAATTATTTTCCCTCACATAGGATTCCAGAACACTCCTGCTCTTGTCTGAATATTTGTCCTTCACAAAGGATTCCAGAACACTACTGCTGTGATCTGAATGGTTGACCCTCACACAGGATTCCAGAACATTTCTGCTGTGGTCTGGGTGTTTGTGCCTCACATGGGATTCCAGAACAATCCTCCTGTGGTCTTAATGTTTCTACTTCACATAAGATTCCAAAACATTTCTGCTGTGGTCTGAGTGTTTGTCCCTCAAAAAGGATTCCAGAATCCTGTTAGGAGGGTCTGAATTATTCTCTCTGATAGGATTCCAGAACACGGCTACGAGAGTCTGAATGTTTGTCCCTCACAAAGTACTCCAGAAGACTCCTGATGTGTTCTGAATGTATTTTCCTGACATAGGATTCCAGAACAATGCTACGAGTTTCTGAATGCTTGTCCCACACATAGGATTCCAGAACACCCCAGCTGTGGTCTGAATGATTGTCCCTCTCATAGGATTCCAGAACACTGCTGCTGTGTTTTGAGATTTTCTCCCTCACATAGGATTCCAAAAGACTGCTACGAGGTTCTGAATTATTCTCCCTCACATAGGATCCCAGAACACCCCTGCTGTCGTCTGAATGTTTCTCCCTCACATAGGGTTCCATAACACTACTGCTGGGTTCTGAGAGTTTTTCCCTCACATAGGATTCCAGAACACTGCTACGAGGGTCAGAATGTTTGTCCATCCTATTTAATTCCAGAACAATCCCACTCTTGTCTGAATGTTTGTCCCTCACATAAGATTCCAGAACTCTGCAGCTGGGTTCTGATTCTTTGTCTCTCACGTTGGATTCCAGAACACTTCTACGAGGGTCTGAATGTCTGTCCCTCACATAGGATTCCAGAACACTGCTGCTGGGATATGAGTGTTTGTCCCTCACATAGGATTACAGAACACGGCTACGAGGGTCTGTATTATTCTCCTTGACATAGGATTCCAGAACACTCCTGCTGTGGTCTGGATGTTTCTCCCTCACTTAGGATTCCAATACAATACTGCTGTGGTCTGAATGGTTGTCTCTCACATAGGATTCCAGAACAATCATGCTGTCATCTGAGTGTTTGTCCCTCAAATAGGATTCCAGAACACTGCTACGAAGGTCTGTATTATTCTCCCTCACATAGGATTCCAAAACAATGCTACGAGGGTCTGAATGTTTTTCCCACACTTAGGATTCCGGAACACCCCAGCTGTGGTCTGAATGACTGTCCCTAACATAGGATTCCTGAAAACTGCTGCTGGGTTCTGAGTGTTTTTCCCTCACATAGGATTCCAAAACACTGCTACGAGGGTCTGAATGTTTGTCCCTTACAAAGGATTCCAGAACACTACTGCTGTGGTCTGAATATTTGATCCTCACATAGGATTCCAAAACACAGCTGCTGGGTTCTTAGTGTTTCTCCCTCGCATAGGATTCCAGAACACTGCTAAGAAAGTCTGAATGTTTGTCCCTCACATAAGATTCCAGAACACTGCTAAGAGGGTCTGAATGTTTGTCCCTCAGATAAGATTCCTGAGCACTGCTACGAGGGTCTGAAAGTTTCTGCTTCACATAGCATTTCCAGAACACCAATGCTGTGGTCTGAATGGTTGAACCTCACATAGGATTCCAGAACACTCCTGCTGTGGTATGGATGTTTGTGCCTCACATGGGATTCCAGAACAATCATGCTGTCATCTGAGTGTTTGTCCCTCAAATAGGATTCCAGAACCCTGCTATGAAGGTCTGTATTATTCTCCCTCACATAGGATTCCAAAACACTGCTACGAGGGTCTGAATGTTTGTTCCTCACAAAGGATTCCAGAACACTACTGCTGTGGTCTGAATATTTGACCCTCACATAGGAATCCAAAACACTGCTGCTGGGTTCTGAGTGTTTCTCCCTCGCATAGGATTCCAGAACACTGCTACAAAAGTCTGAATGTTTGTCCCTCACACAAGATTCCAGAACACTACTGCTGTGGTCTGAATGGTTGACCCACCCAAAGGATTCCAGAACACTCCTGCTGTGGTCTGTGGGTTTTTGCCTCACATGGGATTCCAGAAGAATCCTGCTGTGATCTGAGTGTTTCTCCTTCAAATAGGATTCCTGAACACTGCTACGAGGGTCTGAATTATTCTCCCTCACATAGGATTCCAGAACACTCCTGCTATGGTCTGAATGTTTGTCCCTCACTTAAGATTCCAGAACACTGATGTTGGGTTCTGACTGTTTGTCCCTCACATACGATTCCAGAACCCTGCTACGTGGGTCTAAATGTATGTTCCTCACATAGGATTCCTGAAGACTCCTACAAGGGTCTGAATGTTTCTCCCGCACATAGGACTCCAGAACACTGCTGTGAGGGTCTGAATGCTTGTCCCACACGTAGGATTAAAGAACAACTCAGCTGTGGTCTGAATGTCCCTAACATGGGATTCCAGAATACTACTCCTGGGTTCTGAGTGTTTGTCCCTCACATAGGATTCCAGAACACTGTTATGAGGGTCTGAAAATTGTCCCTCACATAGGATTCCAGAACACTGCTACGAGCATCTGAATTATTGTCCCTCACATAGGATTCCAGAACACTCCTGCTGTGGTCTGAATATTTGTCCCTCACATAGGATTCCAGAACACTCCTGCTGTGGTCTGAATGGTTGACCCTCTTATAGGATTCCAGAAAACTCCTGCTGTGGTCTGGGTGTTTCTGACACACATGGGATTCTAGAATACTCCTGCTGTTGTCTAAATGTTTGTCACTCACATAGGATTCCAGAACACTACTGCTGTGGTCTGAATGATTGACCCTCACATAGGATTCCAGAACACTGCTACGAGGGTCTGTATGTTTGTCCCGCACGTAGGTCTCCAGGACACTACTGCTGTATTCTGAATGTTCTTCCTCAAATAGGATTTCAGAACAATGCTATGAGGGTCTGAATGTTTGTCCCACACGTAGGGATCCAGAAAAATCCCAGCTGTGGTCTGGATGACTGTTCCTCACATAGGATTCCAGAACACTGCTGTTGGATTCTGAGTGTTTCTCCCTCACATAGGATTCCAGAGCACTGCTGTTGGATTCTGAGAGTTTTTCCCTTAAGTAAGATTCCAGAAAACAGTTATATGGGTCTATATGTTTATCCCTCACAGAGGATTCCAGAGCACTGCTACGAAGGTCTGAATGTTTGTCCCTCACATAGGATTCCAGAACACTGCTACAGGGGTCTGAATTATTCTCTTCACATAGGATTCCAGAACACTCCTGCTGTTGTCTGAATGTTTGTCCCTCACTTAGGATTCCAGAACACTGCTGTTGGGATTTGAGAGTTTGTCCCTCACGTACGATTCCAGAACCCTGCTACGTGGGTCTAAATGTTTGTCCCTCACATAGGATTCCAGAACACTGCTACGAGGGTCCTAATGTTTGTCCTGCACATAGGATTCCAGAACACTCCTGCTGTGTTCTGATTGTGTTTTCCTCACATAGGATTCCAGAACAATGCTACGAGTGTCTGAATCTTTGTCCCAAACTTGGATTCCAGAACCCACCAGCTGTGGTCTTTCTGATGGTCTCTCACATAGGATTCCAGAACACTGATGCTGGGTTCTGAGTGTTTCTCCCTCACTTAGGAATCCAGAACCATCCTGCTGTTGTCTGAATGTGTGTCCCTCACTTAGGTTTCCAGAATACTGCTCTTGGGTTCTGAGTGTTTGTCCCTCACATAAGATTCCAGAACACTGCTACGGGGGTGTGAATGTTTGTCCCTCACATAGGATTCCAGAACACTCCTCCTGTGGTCTGAATGTTTGTCCCTTACTTAGGATTCCAGAACACTGCTGTTGGGTTCTGAGTGTTTGTCCCTCACGTACTATTCCAGAACACTGGTACGTGGGTCTAAATGTTTGTCCCTCACTTAGGATTCCAGAACACTCCTCCTGTGGTCTGAATGTTTGTCCCTTACTTAGGATTCCAGAACACTGCTGTTGGGTTCTGAGTGTTTGTCCCTCACATACTATTCCAGAACACTGGTACGTGGGTCTAAATGTCCCTCTCATAGGATTCCAGAACACTACTACGAGTGTCTGAATGTTTGTCCCTCACATAGGATTCCAGAACACTCCTGCTGTGGTCTCAATGTTTGTCCCTCACTTAGGATTCCAGAACACTCCTGCTGTGGTCTGAATGTTTGTCCCTCACTGAGGATTCCAGAACACTGCTGTTGGGTTCTGAGTATTTGTCCCTCACGTAGGGATCCAGAACACTGCTGCGTGGGTCTAAGTGTTTCTCCCAGATATGGGATTCCAGAACACTGCTACGAGAGTCTAAATATTTGTCCCTCACATAGGATTCCAGAACACTGCTACGAGGGACTGAATGATTGTACCTCACATAGGATACCAGAACACTCCTGCTCTCATCTGAATGTTTGTCCTTCTAATAGGATTCCAGAACACTGCTGCTACTTTCTGAGTGTTTATCCCTCACATAGGATGCCAGAACACTGCTGCTGGGGTCTGAGATTTTGTCTCTCACATAACATTCCAGAACTCTGCTGCTGGGTTCTGAGTGTTTGTCCCTATCATACGATTCCAGAACACTGTTGCGAGGTTCTGAATGTTTGTCCCTCACATAGGATTCCAGGACACTACTGCTGTGGTCTGAATGGTTGACCCTCACATAGGATTCCAGAACACTCCTCCTGTGGTCTGGGTGTTTGTGCCTCACATGGGATTCCAGAATAATCCTGCTGTGGTCTGAATATTTCTCCCTCACATAGGATTCCAAAACATTCCTGCTGTGGTCTGAGTGTTTGTTCCTCACTTAGGTTTTGAGAACTCTCCTGCTGTGGTCTGAATGTTTGTCCCTTACATAGGAATCCAGATCACTGCTTCTGGGTTCTGAGTGTTTGTCCTTCACATAGGATTCCAGAACACTGCTACGAGAGTCTCAATGTTTGTCCCTCACATAAGATTCCAGAACACTGCTACGAGGATCTGAATGTTTGTCTCACACGTAGGATTCCAGAACACCTCAGTTGTGGTCTGAATGATTGCCCCACACAAAGCATTCTACAACAGTGTCGCTGGGTTCTGAGTGTTGTCCCTCAAATAGAATTCAGAACACTGCTACGAGGGTCTGAATGTTTGCCCCTCTAATAGGATTCCAGAACACTGCTACGAGGGTCTGAATTATTGTCCCTTATGTAGGATTCCATAACACTGCTTTTGGGTTCTGAGTGTTTTTCCCTCATGTTTGATTCCAGAACAGTGTTACATGGGTCTAAATGTTAGTCCCTCACATAGGACTCCAGAACACTGCTACAAGGGTCTGAATGTTGGTCCCTCACATAGGATTCCAGAACACTGCTACAAGCGTCTAAATTATTCTCCCTCACATAGGATACCAGAACACACATGCTGGAGTCTGAATGTTTGTTCCTCACTTATGATTCCGGAACACTCCTGCTGTGGTCTGAATGTTTGTCCCTCACTCAGGATTACAGAACACTGCTGTTGGATTCAGAGTGCTTGTCCCTCAAGTACAATTGCAGAGCACTGCTACTTGGGTTTAAGTGCTTGTCCCTCACATAGGATTCCAGAACACTGCTATGAGGGTCTGAATGTTTGCCACAAACATAGGATTCCAGAACACTGCTACAATGGTCTGAATGTTTGTCCCGCACATAGGACTCCAGAACACACCTGCTGTGTTCTGAATGTGTTTCCCTAACCTAGAATTCCGGAACAATGCTACGAAGTTCTGAATGCTAGTCCCACACGTAGAATTCCAGAGCACCCTAGCTGTGCTCTGAATGATTTTCTCTCACATAGGATTCCAGAACCCTGCTGCTGGGTTCTGATGGCTTCTCCCTCACATAGGATTCCAGAAAACTGCTGCGAATGTCTGAATGATTGTAAATCACAAAGGATTCCGTAACACTAATGCTGTCTTCTGAATGTTGGTACCTCAGATTGGATTCCAGAACACAGCAGCTGGGTTCTGAGTGTTTGTCCCTTTGAAAGGATTCTAGAACACTCCTACGAGGGTCTGAAAGTTTGTCCCTCACATAGGATTCCAGAGCACTACTGCTATCAACTGAAAATTTGACCCTCACATAGGATTCCAGAACACTCCTGCTGTTGTCTGTGCCTCACTTGGTATTCCAGAACAATCCTGCTGCAGTCTGAACGTTTCTCCATCACATAGGATTCCAAAACATTGCTTCTGTTGTCTGAGTGTTTGTCCCAAAATAGAATTCCAGGACACTGCTGCTGGGTTGTGACTGTTTGTCCTTCACAAAGCATTCCATAACACTGCTGCCGTCGTCTGAATGTTTGTCCCTCACATACGATTCCAAAACATTCCTGCTGTGGTCTCAATATCTGTTCCTCCCTTAGGATTCCAGAACAATGCTGTGAGGTTCTCAGTGTTTGTCTCACACTTACGATTCCAGAACGCTGCTGTGTGGGTCTAAATGTTTGTCTCTCACATAGGATTCCAGAGCACTGCTCCTGGGTATTGAATGTTTGTCCATCACATAGGATTCCAGAACACTCCTGTTGTGGTCTGAATGTTTGTCCCTCACATAGGATTCCAGAACACTGCCGCTGGGTTGTGAGTGTTTGTTCCTGACGTACGATTCCAGAACACTGCTACGTCGGTCTAAATGTCTGTCCCTCACATAGGATTCCAGAACACTGCTCCTTGGGACTGAATGTTTCTCCCTCACATAGGTTTCTAGAACACTCCTGCTGTGGTCTGAATGTTTGTCCCTCACATAAGATTCGAGAGCACTGCTGCTTTGTTCTAAAACTTTGCCCCTCACATAAGATTCTAGAACACTGCTGCTTTGTTCTAAAACTTTGCCCCTCACATAGGATTCCAGAACACTTCTAAGAGGATCTGAATGTTTGTCCCTCACATAAGATTCCAGAACACTGCTATTGTGGTCTGAATGTTTGTTCCTCACATAGGATTCCGGAACACTGCTTCTGGGTTCTTAGTGTTTTTCCTTCATATAGGATTCCATAACACAGCAACGAGGGTCTGAATATTTGTCCTGCACATAGGACTCCAGAACACTCCTTCTGTGTTCTGAATGTATTTTCCTAACAGAGGATTCCAGAACAATGGTACGAGGTTCTGAATGCTTATTCTACACGTAGGATTCCAGAACACCCCAGCTGTGGTCTGAATGATTGTCCCTCACATTGGATTCCAGAACACTGCTGGGTTCGCAGTGTTTGTCTCTCACATAGGATTCGAGAACAGTGCTACGAGGGTCTGAATGTTTTTCCCTCTCATAGGATTCAAGAACACTGCAGCAACCGTCTGAATTATTCTCCCACACATGGGATTCCAGGGCACTCTTGCTGTGGTCTGAATGTGTGTCCCTGAATTAGGATTCCAGAACACTCCTGCTTTAATCTGAATGTTTGTCCCTCACATAGGATTCCAAAACACTCCTGATTTGATCTGAATGTTTGTCCCTCACATAAGATTCAAGAACACTGCTGCTGGGGTCTGGAAGTTTGTCCCTCACATTTAATTTCAGAACACTTCTACGGGGTTCTCAATCTTTGTCCCTCACATAGGATTCCAGAAACCTGCTGCTGGCTTCTGAGTGTTTTTCTCTCACATAGGATTCCAGAACACTGCTATGAGGGTCTGAATGTTTGTCCCTCACATGGGACTCCTGGACACTCCTGCTGTGGTCTGAATGTTTGTCCCACACACAGGACTCCAGAACAATGCTACTGGGTGTGAATGTTTGTCACTCACACAGGATTCCAGAACACTCCTGCTGTGTTCTGAATGTTTGTTCATCACATAGACTTCCAGAACACTCCTGCTGTGGTCTGGGTGTTTATCTCTCACATAGGATTCCAGAACAGTGCTGCTGTGGTCTGAATGTTTGTCCCACACACAGGACTCCAGAACAATGCTGCTGGGTGTGAATGTTTGTCACTCACACAGGATTCCAGAACACTCCTGCTGTGTTCTGAATGTTTGTTCATCACATAGACTTCCAGAACACTCCTGCTGTGGTCTGGGTGTTTATCTCTCACATAGGATTCCAGAACAGTGCTGCTGTGGTCTGAATGTTTGTCCCTCGCATAGGATTCCAGAACACTGCTACGAAGATTTGAATGTTTGTCTGTCACATAGGATTTTAGAACACTGCAGCAGGGTTCTGAATATTTGTCCTTCACATAGGATTCCAGGTCACTACTGCTGTGGTCTGAATGTTTGTCCTTTACATAGGATTTCACAACACTGCTACGAGGGTCTGAATGTTTGTCCCTTAAATAGGATACCAGAAAACTCCTGCTGTGCTGTGAATGTTTATTCCTCACATAGAATTCCAGAACACTGCTGCTTTGGTCTGAAAGGTTGTCCCTCACAGAGGATTCCAAAACTTGGTACGAGGTTCTGAATGTGAGTCCCTAACATAGGATTCCAGAACACTGCTGCTGGGTTCTGAGTGTTTGTACCTGCAATAAGATTCCAGAACACTTCTGCTGGGGTCTGAATGTTTCTCCCTCAAATAGGATTCCAGAACACTGATACGAGGGTCTCAATGTTTGTCCCTCACATAGGATTCCAGAACACTGCTATGAGGTTCAGAATATGAGTCCCTCTCTTAGGATTCCAGAACACTGCTGCTGTGATCTGAATGTTTGTCCCTCTCACGAGATTCCAGAACACTCCTGCTGTGGTCTGAATGTTTGACCCTCACTTCGGATTCCAGAACACTGCTTTTGGGTTCTGAGTGTTTGTCCGTCACATAGGATTCCAGAAAACACCTGCTGGACTCTGAATGTTTGTTCCTTACTTAGGATTCCAGAACACTCCTGCTGTGGTCTGAATGTTTGTCCCTCACTTAGGATTACAGAACGCTGCTGTTGGGTTCTTTGTGTTTCTCCCTCACGTATGATTCCAGAACACTGCTACGTGGGTCTAAAAGTTTTTCCCTCACATAGAATTCCAGAATATTGCTACGAGGGTCTGAATGTTTGTCCCGCACATAGTACTCCAGAACACTCCTGCTGTGTTGTGAACGTATTTTTCTCACATAGGATTCCAGAACAATGCTACAAGGGTCTGAATGCTTGTCCCACACGTAGGATTCCAGAACACCCCAGCTGTGGTCTGAATGATTGTCTCCCACATAGGATTCCAGAACACTGCTGCTGGGTTCTGAATGTTAGTCCCTCACATGGGATTTCAGAACACTGCTACGAGGGTCTGAATGTTGGTCCCTCACATAGGATTCAAGAACACTATTACAAGCGTCTAAATTTTTCTTCCACACATAGGATTCCAGAACACACCTGCTGGATTCTGGATGTTTGTTTCTTCCCTAGGATTCCAGAACACTCCTGCTGTAGTCTGAATGTTTGTCTCTCACATAGGATTACAGAACACTGGTGATGGGTTCTGAGTGTTTGTCCCTCACGTACGATTCCAGAGTACTGTTACGTGGGTCTAAATGCTTCTCCCTCACATAGGACCCCAGAACACTCCTGCTGTGCTCTGAAAGTATTTTCCTAACATAGGATTCCAGTACAATGCTACGAGGGTCTCAAGGCTTGTCCCACAAGTAGGATTACAGAGCATCCAGCTGTGTTCTGAATGATTGTCCCTCACATCGGATTCCAGAACTCAGCTGCTGGGTTCTGAGTGTTTCTCCCTCATATAGGATTCCAGAACACTGCAGTGAGGGTCTGAATTATTGTCCCTCACATAGGATTCCAGAACAATCGTGCTGTGGTGTCAATATCTGTAACTCACTTAGGATTCCAGAACAGTGTTTTTGAGTTCTGAGTGTTTGTCCCTAAAGTACGATTCCTGATAACTGCAACGAGGGTCTGAATGTTTGTCCCGCACATAGGCCTCCAAAACACTCCTGCTGTGTTCTGAATGTGTTTTCCTCACATAGGATTCCAGAACAATGCAACGAGGTCTGAATGATTTTCCCACACATAGGATTCCGGAAGACCCCAGATATGGTCTGAAAGATTGTCAGTCACATAGGGTTCCCGAACACTGCTGTTGGGTTCTGAGAGTTTGTCCCTCAAATAGGATTCGGGAACACTGCTAAGAGTGTCTGAATCATTCTCCCTCACAGGATTTGAGAAAACTCCTGCTGTGATCTGAATATTTGTCCCTCACTTCGGATTCCCGAACACTGCTGTTCGGTTCTGAGTGTTTAACCACACTTACGATTCCAGAACACTGCTACATGTGTCTAAATGTTTGTTCCTCACATAGGATTCCAGAATATTGCAAGGAGGGTCCGAATGTTTGTCCCGCCAATAGGACTCCACAACACTCCTGCTTTGTTCTGAATGTGTTTTCCTCACATATGATTTGAGGACACTGCTACGAGGGTCTGAATGATTGTCTCTCTCACAGGATTCCAGAAGACTGCTGCTGGGTTCTGAGTGTTTGTCCCTCATATACGATTCCAGAACACTGCTACGAGGGTCTGAATGTTTGACCCTGACATAGGATTCCAGAGCACTGTTATGAGCGTCTAAGTTTTTCTCTCACACATAGGATTCCAGAACACTCCTGCTGGAGTCTGAACGTTTGTTCTTCACTTAGGATTCAAGAACACTCCTGCTCTGGCCTGAATGTTTGTCCCTCACTTAGGATTACAGAAGATTGCTGCTGGGTTCTGTTTGTCCCTCACATACAATTCCAGAACACTACTACAACGGTCTGAATGTTTGTCCCTCACATAGGATTCCAGAACACTGCTACGAGGGTCTGAATTATTCTCCCTCACATAGGATTCCAGAACACTCCTGCAGTGGCCTGAATGATTGTACATCACATAGGATTTCAGAACACTACTGCTTTGGTCAGAATGTTTGACCTCACGTAGGAATCCAGAACACTCCTGCTTTGGTCTCGGTGTTTGTGCCTCACATGGAATTCCAGAACAATCCTGCTGTCGTCTGAGTGTTTCTCCCTCACTTAGGATTGCAAAACATTCCTGCTGTGGTCTGAGTGCTTGTTCCTCACGTAGGATTCCAGAACACGGCTACGGGGGTGTGAATGTTTGTCCCTCACATAAGATTCCAGCACACTCCTGCTATGGTCAGAATGTTTGTCCCTCACATAAGATTCCAGAACACTGGTGCTGGGTTCTGAGTCTTTGTCCCTCACATAGGATTCCAGAACACTGTTACGAGGGTCTGAAGGTTTGTCCCTCACATAGGATTCGAGAACACTGCTGATGGGTTCTGAGTGTTTGTCCCTCACATAGGATTCGGGAACACTGCTACGAGGGTCAGAATGTTTGTCCCTCACATAAGATTTCAAAACACTGCTAAGAGGGTCTGAATGTTTGTCTCTCACATATGATTCCAGAACACTGCTACGAGATTCTGAATGTTTGTCCCTCCATAGAATTCCAGATTACTACTGCTGTGGTGTGAATGGTTGACCCTCACATAGGATTCCAGAACACTCCTTCTGTTGTCTGCGTGTTTGTGCCTCACATGGGATTCCAGAACAATCCTGCTGTTGTCTGAATGATTCTCCCTCATGTAGGATTCCAAAACAGTCCTGCTGTCTTCTGAGTGTTTGTCCCTCAAATGGGGTTCGAGAACACTGCTATGAAGGTCTGAATTATTCTCCCTCACATAGTATTCCAGAACACGGCTATGAGGGTCTGAATGTTTGTCCCTCACATATGATTCCTGAATACTCCTGCTGTGGTCTGAAAGTTTCCCTCAAATAGGATTCCAGAACAGTGCTGCTGGGTTCTGAGTGTTTTTCCCTCATATATGATTCCAGAACACTGCTACGAGTGTCCTAATGTTTGTTCCTCACATAGGATTACAGAACACTGCTGCTGGGTTCTGTGTATTTCTCACTCACATAGGATTCCAGAACACTGCTACGAGGGTCTGAATATTTGTTCCTCACATAATATTCCAGAACACTGCCGAGAGAGTCTGAATGTTTATCCCTCAGATAAGATTACAGAACAATGCTACGAGGCTCAGAATGTTTGCTCTTCACATCGGATTCCAGAACTCTACTGCAGTGGTCTGAATGGTTGATGCTCACATAGGATTCCAGAACACTCCAGCTGTGGTCTGGGTGTTTGTACCTCACATGGGATTCCATAACAATCCTGCTGTGGTCTGAATGCTTCTCTGTCACATAGGATTACAAAGCATTCTTGCTGTGGTCTGAGTGTTTGTCCCTCACATAGGACTCCAGAACATTCCTGCTGTCATGGGAATGTTTCTCCCTCACTTATGTTTCCAGAACACTCCTGCTGTGGTCTGAATGTTTATCCCTCACTTAGGATTCCAGAACACTGCTGTTGGGTTCTGAGTGTTTTTTGCCTCACATACGATTCTAGAACACTTCTACGTTGGTCTAAATGCTCGTCCCTCACATAGGGCTCCAGAAAACTACTATGAGGGTCTGAATGTTTGTCCCTCACCTAAGACTCCATAACACTGCTAAGAGAGTCTGAATGTTTGTCCCGCATGTAGAATTCCAGAACACTCCTGCTGTGTTCTGAATGTATTTTCCTCACTTAGGATTCCAGAACAATGCTAAGAGGGTCTGAATGGTTGTCCCACACTTAGGATTCCAGAACACCCCAGCTGTGGTCTGAATAATTGTCCCTCACATAGGATTCCAGAACACTGCTGCTGGGTTCTGAGTATTTGTCCCTCACATAGGATTCCAGAACACTGTTACGATGGTCTGAATGTTTGTCCCTCAAATAGGATTCCAGAACACTGCTATGAGGGTATAAATTATTCTCCCTCACGTAGGATTCCAGAACACTCCTGCTGTTGTCTGAATATTTGTTCCCCACTAAGTATTCAAGAGCACTCCTGCTGCGATCTGAGTGTTTGTCCCTTACTTAGGATTCCAGAACACTACTGTTGGGTTCTGAGTGTTTGTCCCTCAGGTACAATTCCACAACACTGCCACGTGGGTCTATATGTTTGTCTGTTACGTAGGATTCCAGAACAGTGCTACGACGGTCTGAATGTTTTTCTCGCACATAGGACTCCAGAACACTCTTGCTGTGTTCTGAATGTATTTTCCTATGATAGGATTCCAGAAGAATGTTATGAGTGTCTGAATGCTTGTCGCACATGTAGGATTCCAGAAAACCCCAGCTGTGGTCTGAATGATTGTCCCTCACATAGGATTCCGGAACACTGCTGCTGGGTTTTCAGAGTTTGTCCCTACCATAGCATTCCAGAACACTGCGACGAGGGTCTAAATATTTGTCATTCACATAGGATTCCAGAACACTGCTGCTGGGTTCTGAGTGTTTGTCCCTCACAAAGGATTCCTGAACAATGCTGCTGTGGCCTGAATGTTTGTCTCTCATATAGGATTCCAGAACACTACTGCTGTGGTCTCATCGGTTGACCCTCAGATATGATTCCAGAATACTCCTGCTGTGATCAGGGTGTTTGTGTCTCACATGGGATTCCAGAACAATCCTTCTGTGGTCTGATTGTTTCCCCCTCACATAGGATTCCAAAACATTCCTGCTGCAGTCTGAGTGTTTGTCCCTCAAACAGGATTGTAGAACACTGCTACTGGGGTCTGAATGTTTGTCCCTCACATAGGATTCCAAAACCCTGACAGGAGGGTCTGAATTATTCTCCCTCCTATAGGATTCCAGAGCACTCCTGTTGTGGTCTGAATGTTTGTCCCTCACTTAGGATTCCAGAACACTGCTGTTAGTTTCTGAGTGTTTGTCCCTCATGTGCGATTCCAGAACAATGTTACGTGGGTCTAAATATTTGTCCCTCACATAGGATTCCAGAACACTGCTAGGAGGGTCTGAATGTTTCTCTCGCACATAGGACTCCAGAACACTCCTCCTGTTTCCTGAATGTATTTTCCTCACATGGGATTCCAGAACAATGCTACCAGGGTCTGAATGTTTTTCCCACACTTAGGATTCCAGAACACCCCAGCTGTGTTCTGAATGATTGTCCCTCCCATAGGATTCCAGAACACTGCTGCTGGGTTCTGAGTGTTTCTCCCTCACATACAGTTCCAGAACACTGCTACGAGGGTCTGAATGATTGTAGTTCACATAGGATTCCAGAACACTCCTGCTCTGTTCTGAATGTTTGTCACTCAGATAGGATTCCAGAAAAAAGGTGCTGGGTTCTGAATGTTTCCCTCACATAGGATTTCAGAACACTCTTGCTGTGGTCTGAATGTTTGTCCCTCACATAGGATTGCAGAACACTACTGCTGTGGTCTGAATGGTTGACCGTCACATAGGATTCCAGAACACCCCTGCTCTGGTCTGGGTGTTTCCCCCTTAAATAGGATTCCAGAACACTGCTGCTGGGTTCTGAGAGTTTGTCCAACACACAGGATCCCAGAACTCTCTTGCTGTGTTCTGAATATTTGTCACTCATATAGGATTCCAGAACCCTGATGCTGTGGTCTGAATGTTTGACCTTCACATAGGATTCCAGAACAATCCTGCTGTGGTCTGTGTGTTTTTACCTCACATGGTATTCCAGAACAATCCTGCTGTAGTCTGAATGTTTCTCCCTCGCATAGGCTTCCAAAACATTCCTGCTGTGTCTGAGTGTTTGTCCCTCAAATAGGATTCCAGAACACTGGTATTGGCATCTTAATGTTTGTCCCTCACTTAGGATTCCAGAACACTGCTGTTGGGTTCTGAGTGTTTGTCCTCACGTACGATTCCGGAACACTGTTACGTGGGTCTTAATGTTAGCCCTCCACAGAGGATTTCAGAACACGGCTAAGAGGGTCTGAATGTTTGCCTCACACATAGGACTGAAGAACAACCCTGCTGTGTTCTGAATGTATTTTCCTCACATAGGATTCCAGAACAATGCTACGAGGGTCTGAATGTTTGTCCCACAAGTAGGATTCCAGAACACACCAGCTGTGGGCTGAATGATTGTCCCTTACATGGGATTCCAGAACAATGCTACTGGGTTCTAAATGTTTGTCCCTCACGTAGGATTCCTGAACACTACTGCTGGGGTCTGGATATTTGTCCCTCATCTAGGATTCCAGAAGACTACTGCTGTGGTCTGAATGTTTGACCCTCACGTAGGATTCCAGAACACGCCTGCTGTGGTCTGGGTGTTTGTGCCTCACATGGGATTCCAGAACAGTCCTGCTGTGGTCTGAATGTTTCTCCCTTACATATGATTCCAAAACATTTCTGCTGTTGTCTGAGTGTTTGTCCCTCAAATAGGATTCTAGAACACTGCTACTGGGGTATGAATGTTTGTCCCTCTCATAGGATTCCAGAACACTGCTACGAGGGTCTGAATTATTCTACCCCACATAGGATTCCAGGACACTCCTGCTGTGGTCAGAATGTTTGTCCCTCACTTAGGATTCCTGAACACTGCTGTTGGGTTCTCAGTGTTTGGCCCTCACATACGATTCCAGAACACCACAGCTGTGGTCTGAATGTTTGTTCCTCAGATGGGATTCCAGATCACTCCTGCTGTTGTCTGAATGTTTTTCCCTCTTATAGGATTGCAGAACACTACTGCTGTTGTCTGAATGGTTGACCGTCACATAGGATTCCAGAACACCCCTGCTCTTGTCTGGGTGTTTGTCCCTAAAATAGGATTCCAGAACACTGCTGCTGCGTTCTGAGTGTCTGTCCCTTCACATAGGATTCCAGAACAGTGCTGATATGGTTTGAATGTTTGTTCCTCCATAGAATTCCAGAACAATCCTGCTGTAGTCTGAATGTTTCTCCCTCGCGTAGGCTTCCAAAACATTCCTGCTATGGTCTGAGTGTTTGTCCCTCAAATACGATTCCAGAACACTGGTATTGAGGCCTGAATATTTGTCCGTCACATAGGAATCCAGAACACTATCACGAGGGTTTGAATTATTCTCCCTCACATAGGATACCAGCGCACTCCTGCTGTGGTCTGAATGTTTGTCCCTCATTAGGATTCCAGAACACTGCTGTTGGGTTCTGAGTGTTTGTCCCTCATGAACGATTCCAGAACACTCCCATGTGGGTCTAAATATTTTTCCCTCACATAGGATTCCAGAATACCGCTAAGAGGGTCTGAATGTTTGTCCCGCACATAGGACTCCAGAACACTCCTGATGTGTTCTCAATGTATTTTCCTCACATAGGATTCCAGAACAATGCTACAAGGGTCTGAATGCTTGTCCCACCCGTAGGATTCCAGAACACCCCAGCTGTGGTCTGAATGATTGTACCTTACATAGGACTCCCGAACACTGCTGCTGGGTTCTGAGTGTTTCTCCATCACATAGGATTCCAGAACACTGCTGCTGGGTTCTGAGTGGTTCTCCATCACATAGGATTCCAGAACACTGCTACAAGAGTCTGAACCATTGTATCTCACATAGGATTCCAGAACACTCCTGCTGTGGTCTTAATGTTTGTTCCTCAAATAGGATTACAGAACACTACTGCTGTGGTCTGAAAGGTTGACCGTCATATAGGATTCCAGAACACTAGTGTTGTGGTCTGGCTGTTTGTGCCTCACGTTGGATTCTAGAACAATCCTTCTGTGTTCTGAATGTTTCTTCCTCATATAGGCTTCCAAAATATTCCTGCTGTGGTCTGAGTGTTTGTCCCTCAAATAGGATTCCAAAACACTGCTACTTGGGTCTAAAGGATTGTCCCTAACATAGGATTCTGGAACACTCCTACGAGGGTCTGTATGTTTCTTCCGCACATAGGACTCCAGAACACTCCTGCTGTATTGTGAATGAATTTTCCTTAAATAGGATTGCAGAACAATGCTGCGAGGGTCTAAATGTTTGTCTCACAGGTAGGATTCCAGAACACCCCAGCTGTGGTCTGAATGATTGTCCCTCACATAGGATTCCATAACACTGCTGCTGGGTTCTGAGTGTTTCTCCCTCACATAGGAAACCAGGACACTGCTACTGGGTTCTGAATGATTGTACCTCACATTGGACTCCAGAACACTCCTACTGTGGTATGAATGTTTGTCTCTCAGACAGGATTACAGAACACTGTTGCTGGGTTCTGAATGTTTGTCACTCACATAAGATTCCAGAACACTGCTCCTGTGTTCTGAATGTTTGTTCCTCACATAGGATTTCAGAACACTCCTGCTGTGGTCCGAATGGTTGAACCTCATATAGGATTCCAGAACACTTCTTCTGTGGTCTGGGTGTTTGTGCCTTACATGGGATTCCAGAACAATTCTGCTGTTGTCTGAATATTTCTCTCTCACATAGGATTCCAAAACATTCCTGCTGTGGACTGAGTCTTTGTCCCTCAAATAAGATTCCAGAGCCCTGGTACTGGGGTCTGAATGTTTGTCCCTCACATAGGATTCCATAACACTGCTACGAGGTTCTGAATTATTCTCCCACACATAAGGTTGCAGAACACTCCTGCTGTGATCTGAATGTTTGTCCCTATCTTATTATTCCAGAACACTGATGTTGGGTTCTGAGTGTTTGTCCCTCACGTACGATTCCAGAACACTACTACGTAGGTCTAAATGTTTGTCCCTCACATAGAATTCCAGAACACTGTTACGAGGGTGTGAATGTTTGTCCCGCATATAAGACTGCAGAACACTCCTGCTGTTTTCTGAATGTCTTTTCCTCACTTAGCATTCCAGAACAATGCTACAAGGGTCTGAAAGTTTGTCCCACATGTAGGATTCCAGAACACCCCAGGTGTGGTCTGAATGATTGTCCCTCAAATAGGATTACAGAAGACTGCCGCTGGGTTCTGAGGGTTTCTCCCTCACACAGGATTCCAGAATACCGCTACCAGGGTCTGAATGATTGTCCCTCACATAGGATTCCAGAACCCTCCTGCTGTGGTCTGAATGGTTATCCCTTACATCCGATTCCAGAACACTGCTGCTGGGTTCTGAGTGTTTGTCCCTCACATAGGATTCCAGAACACTTCTATGAGGGTCTGAATGTTTGTCCTTCACATAGGATTCAAGAACACCCAATCTATGGTCTGAATGATTGTCCCTCACATAGGATTCCATAACACTACTGCTGGGTTCTGAGTGTTTCTCTCTCACCTAGGATTCCAGAACATTACTACGAGGTTCTGAATGATTGTACCTCTCATAGGATTCCAGAATACTCCTGCTTTGTTCTGAATTTCCGTCCCTCAGATAGAATGCCAGAACACTGCTGCTGGGTTCTTAGTGTTTGTCCCTTACGTAGGATTCCAGAACACTGTTACGAGGGTATGAATGTTTGTCCCTCACATAGAATTCTAGAACACTACTGCTGTGGTCTGAATGGTTGACCTTCACATAGCATTCTAGAACACTCCTGCTGTTGTCTGAGGGTTTGTGCCTCACATGGGATTCCAGAAAAATCCTGCGGTCATCTGAATGTTTCTCCCTAACATAGGATTCCAAAACATCCCTGTAGTGTTCTGAGTGTTTGTCCCTCAAATAGGATTCCAGAACGCTGCTACTGGGTTCTAAATGTTTGTCCCTCACACAGGATTCCAGAGCAATGCTATGACCATCTGAATTATTCTCCCTCACATAGGATTCCAGAACACTATTGCTGTGGTCTGAATGTTTGACCCTCATATAGGGTTCCAGAACACTCTTGTGTTCTCCGTGTTTGTGCCTTACATTGGTTTCTGGAACAATCCTGCTGTGGTCTGAATGTTTCCCCCTAACATGGGATTCTAAAATATTCCTGCTGTGGTCTGAGGGTTTGTCCCTCAAATAGGATTCCAGAAAACTGCAACTTGAGTCTGAATGTTTCTCCCTCACATAGGATTCCAGATCACTGCTACGAGGGTCTGCATTATTCTCCCTCACAAAGGATTCCAGGAGACTCCTGTTGTGGTCTGAATGTTTGTTCCTCACTAAGGATTCCAGAACACTGCTGTTGGGTTCTCAGTGTTTGTCCCTCACGTACAATTACAGAACACTGCTTCATGAGTCTAAAAGTTTTTCCCTCAATAGGATTCCAGAACACTGCTACGAGAGTCTGAATGTTTGCTCCGAACATAGGAATCCGGAACACTCCTGCTGTTTTCTCCATGTATTTTCCTCACAGTGGATTGGAGAACAATGCTACGAGGGTCTGAATGTTTTTCCCACACGTAGGATTCCAGAACAACCCAGCTGTGGTCTGAATGATAGCCCTCACACAGGATTCCAGAAACACTGTTGCTGGCTTCTGTGTGTTTGTCCCTCACATAGGATTCCAGAACACTGCTGCTGTAGTCTGAGTGCTTATACCTTACATAGGATTCCAGAACACGCCTGATGTGGTCTGAAAGTTTGTCCTCATATAGGATTCCAGAACTCTACTGTTGTGTTCTGAATGTTTGGCCCTCACATAGGATTCTAGAAAACTCCTGCGCTGGTATCCATGTTTGTGCCTCACATGGGATTCCGGAACAATCCTGCAGTGGCCTGAATATTTCTCCCTCACATAGGATTCCAAAACTTTCCTGCCATTGTCTGAGTGTTTGTCCCTCAAATAGGATTCCAGAATACTGCTACTGGGGTCTCAATGTTTCTCCCTCACATAGGATTCCAGAACACTGCTACGAAGGTCTGAATTTTTCTCCCTCACATGGGATTCCAGAACACTCCTGCCATGCTCTGAATGTTTGTCCCCCCCCTAAGGAATCCAGAACACTGCTGTTGGGTTCTCAGTGTTTGTCCCTCTAGTACGATTCCAGAACACTGCTACGAGGCTCTGAATGATTGTACCTCACATAGGATTCCAAGACACTCTTGCTTTGTTCTGAATGTCTGCCGCTCAAATAGGATTCCAGAACACCGCTGCTGGCTTCTGAGTGTTTGTCCCTCATGTATGATTCCAGAACACTGCTGCTATGGTCTGAATGCTTATTCCTCACATAATATTCCAGTACACTACTGCTGTGGTATGAATGATTGTCTCTCATATAGGATTCCAGAACACTACTATTGTAGTCTCAATGGTTGACCCTCACATGGGATTCCAGAAAACTGCTGCTGTAGTCTCAGTGGTTTTGCCTCACATGGGATTCCAGAGCAATCCTCTTGTGGTCTGAGTGTTTCTCACTCACAAAGGATTCCAAAACAATCCTGCCATGGTCTGAGTGTTTGTCCCTCAAGTAAGATTCCACAACACTGCTACTGGGCTCTAAATGTTTGTCCCTCACATAGGATTCCAGAACACTGCTACTAGAGTTTGAATTATTCTCCCTCACATAGGAATCCGCAACACTCCTGCTGTGGTCTGAATGTTTGTCCCTCACTTAGGATTCCAGAACACTGCTGCTGGGTTTGCAGTGTTTGTCCCTCACATCGGATTCCAGAACACTGCTAGGAGAGCTTGAATGTTTGTCCCTCACATAGGATTCAAGAACACTGCCCCTGGGGTCTGAATGTTTGTCTCTCACATAGGATTCCAGAACAATCCTGCTGTGGTGTGAATGTTTGTACCTAAAATAGGATTTCGGAACACTGCTGCTGGGATCTGAATGTTTGTACCTCACATGGGATTCCAGAACGATCGTGCTGTGGTCTGAACGTTACTCACATAGGATTCCAGAACATTGCTTCTGTGGTCTGAATGTTTCTCCCTCATGTCGGATTCCAGAACACTGCTATGAGAGTCTGAATACTTTTCCCTCACATAGGATTTCAGAACACTGCTAAGAGGGTCTGAATGTTTGTCCTTCACATAAGATCCAAGAACACTGCCTCTGGGTTTTGATTGTTTGTCCTTCACATCACATTCTAAAACACTGCCACAGGAGTCTGAAAGTTTGTCCCTCACATAGGATTCAAGAACACTGCTAAGAGGTTCTGAAGCTTTGTCCCTCACATAGGATTCTGGAAAAATTTTGCTGTGGTCTGAATGTTTGTTCTGCACAAAGGATTCCAGAAAACTTCTGCTGTGGTCTGTATATTTGTCCCTCACATAGGATTCCAGAACACCCCTGCTGGGTTCTGGCTGTCCCTCACATAAGACGCAATAACCCTCCTGCTGTGATCTGTATGTTTGTCCCTCACATAGGATTCCACAACACTGCTAGGAGGGTCTGAATGTTTGTCCTTCACATAGGATTCCAGAACACTGCTGCTGGGGACTAAATGTTATTCCTTCAAAAAGGATTCCAGAACACTTCTGCTGGGGTCTGGATGTTTTCTCCCTCACATAGGATTGCTTAAAAATGCTTCTAGGCTCTAAATGTTTGCCCATCACATAGGATTCCAGAACCGTTCTGCTGGTTTCTGACTGTTTCTCCCACACATAGGTATCCAGAACACTGCTGCAGGGGTCCGAATGTTTATCCATCACATAGGATTAAAGAACACTCCTGCTTGGGTCTGAATGTTTGCCCCTCATATAGGATTCCAGAACAATGCTTCTGCCATCTGAATGTTTGTCGCTCGCATAGGATTCCACAACACTGCTGCTGGTTTCTGAGTGTTTGGCCTTCACATAGGATTCCAGAACACTGCTACCAGGGTCTGAATGTCTGTCTCTCACATAGGATTCCAGAACTTTCCTCCTGTGGTATGAATGTTTGTCCCTCTCATAGGATTCCAGAACACTGCTGCTGGGTTCTGAGTGGTTAGCCCTCACAAAGGATTCCAGAACACTGCTAAGAGGGACTGAATGTTTGTCCCTCAAATAGCATTCCAGAACACTCCTGATGTGGTCTAAATATCCGTTCCTCACATAGGATTCCAGAAGAATTCTGCTCTAGTCTGAATCTTTGTCCCTCACTAGTATTCCAGAACACTGCTTCAAGGGTCTGAATGTTTGTCCCTCACAGGGGATTCTAGTACACTCCTGTTGTGGTCTGACTGTTTGTCCCCCATATAGGATTCCAGAACACTGCTAGGAGGAACTAAATGCTTACCCCTCACATAGGTTTCCGGAACACTCTTACCAGGGTCTGAATGTTTGTCCCTCAAAGGGGATTCTAGAACACTCCTGTTGTGGTATATTTCTCCCTCACATATGATTCCAGAACACTCCTGCTGTTGTCTGAATGCTTTTCCCTCACACAGGTTCCCAGAACACTCCTGTTGGGTTGTGAGTGTTTGTCCCTCTCCTAGGATTCCAGAAAACTGCTACGAGGTTCTGAATATTTGCCCCTCACATAGGACTCCAGGACACTGCTGCTGTGTTGTAAATGTTTGTTTCTCACATAGGATTTCAGAAGACTCCTGCTGTTGTCTTAAATTTTGTCCCACACATAGGATTCCAAAACACTCCTGCTGTTGTTTGAATGTTTGTCCCTTACATAGGATTCCAAAACAATGCTGCTGGCGTCTGAATGCTTGTCCCTCACGTAGGATTCAAGAACACCGTAACGAATGTCTGAATGTTTGTTCCTCACATAGGATTTCAGAACAATACAGCTGTGATCTGACTGTTTGTCCCTCAAATAGGGTTCCAGAACACTGCTGCTGGGTTCTGAGTGTTTGTCCCTCACATCGGATTCCTGAACACTTCTGCGAGTGTCTGAATGATTGTCCCTCACATAGGATTCGAGAACAGTGCTGCTGAGGTCTAAATGTTTGTCCGACACATATGATTCCAGAACACTGCTACGAGGGTCTGAAGGTTTGTTCCTCACACAGAATTCCAGAACACTGCTACGAGCATCTGAAAGTTTGTCCCTCACACAGGATTCCAGAACACTGCTACGAGGGTCTGAAAGTTTGTCCCTCACACAGAATTCCAGAACACTGCTACGAGCATCTGAAAGTTTGTCCCTCACACAGAATTCCAGAACACTGCTACAAGCATCTGAATGATTGTCCCTCATATAGGATTCCAGAACGCTGCTGCTGGGGTGTGAATGTTTGTCCCTCACATAGGATTCCAGAACAATGCTGCTGGAGTCTATATGTATGTTCTTCACATGATTCCAGAACCCTGCTGCTGGGTTCTGAGTATTTCTCCCTCACATAGAATTTCAGAACACTGCGACGAGGGTCTGAATGTTTGTTCATAACATGGGATTCCAGAACACTTTCGCTGTTGTTTTAATGTTTGTCCCTCACATAGGATTCCAGAACACTGCTGCTGAGGTCTGAATGTTTGTCCCTCGCATAGGATTCCAGAACACTGCTGAGACTGTCTGAATGTTTGTCCCTCATATATTATTCCAGAACATTGTTACGATTGTCTAAATGTTTGTCCCTAACATAGCATTCCAGAACAATGCTCCGAGGGTCTGAATGTTTGTCCCTCACATACGATTCTGGAACACTGATACGATTGTCTGAATGTTTCTCCCTCACATATGATTCTGGAACACTGCTACGAGGGTCTCAAAATTTGTCCCTTACATAGGATTCCAAAACACTCCTGCTGTGTTCTGAGTGTTTGTCCCTAACATAGGATTCCAGAACAATCCTGCAGTTGTCTGAATGTTTGTCCCTCACATAGGGTTCCAGAACACTGCTGCTGGGTTCTGAGTGTTTGTACCTCACATAGGATTCCAGAACACTTCTACGAGAGTCTGAATGTTCATCCCTCACATAGGATACCAGAACAGTGCTGCTATGGTCTAAATGTTTGTCCATCACGTAGGATTCCAGAACATTGCTACGAGGGTCTGAATGTGTCTTCCCCACAGGGGATTCCGTAACACTCCTGCTGTGGTCTGAATGTTTGTCCCTCAGACAGGATTCCAGAACACTGCTACGAGGTTCCTAATGTATGTCCATCACACAGAATTCCAGAACACTGCTCTGAGGGTCTGAATGATTGTCCCTCTCATGTTATTCCAGTACACTACTAATGGGGTCTGAAAGTTTGTCCCTCACATAGGATTCCAGAACACTGCTACGGGGCTCTGAATATTTGTCACTCACATAGAATTCCAGAACCCTTTACGATTGTCTGAATGTTTGTCCCTCACATAGGATTCCAGAACACCGCTACGAATGTCTGAAGGTTTGTCCCTCACTTAGGTTTCCAGAAGAATACAGCTGTGGTCGGAATGTTTGTATCTCACATAGGGTTCCAGAACACTGTTGCTGGGTTCTGAGTATTTGTACATCACATAGGATTCCAGAACACTGCTACGAGTGTTTGAATGCCTATCCCTCACATAGGATTCCAGAACACTTCTACGATTGTCTGAATGTTGGTCTCTCACACAGGGTTCCAGAAGACTGCAGCTGGGTTCTGAGTGTTTGTCCCTCACTTAGAATTCCAGAACACTGCAACGACGGTTTGAATATAGGTTCCTAACATAGGATTCCAGAACACTCCCGCTGTTGTTTGAATGTTTGTCCCTCACATAGGATTCCAGAACACTGCTACGGTTTTCTGAATGTTTGTCCCTCACATAGGATTCCAGAACACTTCTACCAGGGTCTGAATGTTTGTCCCTCACATAGGATTCCAGAACACTTCTACGATTGTCTGAATGTTGGTCCCTCGCATAGGATTCCAGAACATTGTTATGAGGGTCTGAATGTTTGTTCCTCACAGGGGATTCCAAAACACTTCTGCTGTGTTCTGAGTGTTTGTCCCTCATATAGGATTCCAGATCACTGCAACGAGGGTCTGAATGAATGTGCCTCATATAGGATTCCAGAACGCTGCTGCTGAGGTCCGAATGTTTCTCTCTGACATAGGGTTTCAGAAAACTGCTACAAGGGTCTGAATGTTTGTCCCTAATATAGGATTCCATAACACTCCAGCTGTGGTCTGAATGTCTGTCCCTCACACAAGATTCCAGAACTCTACTGCTGTAGTATGAATGGATCTCCATCACATAGCATTCCAGAACACTGCTACGAGGGTCTGAATGTTTGTGCCTCAAATAGGATTCCAGAACACTGCTGCTGGGGTCCGAATGTTTGTGCTCACATAGGATTCCAAAGCACTGCTACGAGATTCTGAATGTTTTTCCATCACATAAGATTCCAGAAAACTGCTACGAGCGTCTGGAAATTTGTGCCTCACATAGGACCAAAGAACTCTGCTGCTAGAATGCGAATGTTTGTTGCTAACATACAATTCCAGAGCACTCCTGCTGTGTCTGAATGTTTGTCTTTCACAAAAGATTCCAGAACACTCCTGCCGGGGTCTTAATTTTTGTCCCTCACATAGGATTCAACAACACTGCTGCAGGGGTCTCAAAGTTTGTCCCTCAGGTAGGATTCCAGAACACTGCTGCTGGGGTCTAAAAGTTTGTCTGTCACATAGGATGCCAGAAAACTGCTGTTAGTTTCTGAGTGTTTCTCCCTCACATAGAATTCCATAACAATGCAATGAGGATCTGAATGTTTGTCCATAACATAGGATTTCAGAACACTCCAGCTATTGTTTCAATGTTTGTCCCTCGCATAGGATTCCAGAACACTGCTAAGAGGGTCTGAATGTCCCTCACATAGGATTCCAAAACACTCCTGCTGTGTTCTGAGTGTTTGTCCTTCATATAGGATTCCAGATCAATCATGCAGTGGTCTGAATGTTTGTCCCTCACATAGGTTTCCAGAACACTGCAACAGGGGTCTGAATGTTTTTCCCTCACATTGCATTCCAGAAAACTGCTACGATTCTCTGAATGTTTGTCCCCCACATAGGATTCCAGAACACTGCTACGAGGGTCTGATTTTTTTTTCTCACATTGGACCCCAGAACTCTGTTGCTGGGGTCTATATGTTTGTCTGTCAAATAGGATTCCAGAACCCTGATACGAGGGTCTGAATGTTTGTTCCTCACAGGGGATTCCAGAACACTCCTTCTTTGGTTTAAAGCTTTGTCCCTCACACGGAATTACAGAACAGTGGTACGAGGGTCTGAATGATTGTCCCTCCCATAGGATTCCAGAACACTGCTATGATAGTCTTAATATTTGTCCCTCACATAGGATTCCAGAACACTGCTATGAGGATCTGAATATTTGTCTCTCACATAGGATTCCAAAACACTCTTGCTGTGTTCCGAGGGTTTGTCTCTCACATAGGATTCCAGAACACCGCTACGACAGTCTGAATGTTTGTCCCTCACATTGGATTTAAGAACACTGTTATGAAGTTCTAAATGTTTGTCCCTCACATAAGTTTCCAGAACACTGCTACGATTATGTGAATGTTTGCCCCTCACATAGGATTCCAGAACACTGCTACGAGGGTCTGAATATTTGTCCCCCAAGTTGGATTCCAAAACACTCCTGCTGTTTTCTGAGTGTGTGTCCCTCACATAGAATTCCAGAACAATCCTGCTGTGGTCTGAATGTTTGTCCCTAACATAGCGTTCCAGAACACTGCAGCTGGGTTCTGAGTGTTTGTCCCTCACATAGGATTCCAGAATACTGCTACGAGTGTCTGAATGTTTCTCTCTCACATAGGATTCCAGAACACTGCTGCTGGGGTTTAAATGATTGTCCATCACATAGGATTCCTGAACACTGCTACGAGTGTCTCAATGTTTGTTCCTCACAGGGGATTCCACAACACCCCTGCTGTGGTCTGAAAGTTTGTCCCTCACATTGAATTCCAGAAAACTGCAAGGAGGTTCTGAATGTTTGTCCCTCACACAGAATTCCAGAACACTACTACGAGGGTCTGATTGACTGTCCCTCACGTAGGATTCCAGAACACTGCTTCTGGGGTCTTAATGTTTGTCCCTCACATAGGACTCCAGAACACTGCTGCAGGAGTCTATGTGTATGTCTTTCACATCGGATTCCAGAACACTGAGGCTGGGTTCTGAGTGTTTCTCCCTCACATAGAATTCCAGAACACTGCATCGAGGGTCTGAATGTATGTTTCTTTTTATTTTATATTATTTCATTTATTATTATTATACTTGGAATTTATGTTTCTAACGTAGGATTCCAGAACACTCCCGCTGTTTTTTGAATGTTTTTCCCTCACATAAGATTCCAGAACACTGCTGCTGGGGACTGAATATTTGTCACTCCCATTCCAGAACAGTTCTACGGTTGTCTGAATGTTTCTCCCTCACATAGGATTCCAGAACACTGCTACAAGGGTCTGAATGTTTGTCCCTCAGATAGGATTTCAGAACACTTCTACGATCGTCTGATTGTTGGTCCCTCACATCGGATTCCAGAACACTGCGACGAGGGTCTGAATATTTGTTCCTCACAGGGGATTCCAAAACACTCCTGCTGTGTTCTGTTTGTCCCTCACATAGGATTCCAGATCACTGCAACGAGGGTCTGAATGAATGTGCCTCATATAGTATTCCAGAACACTGCTGCTGGGGTCTGAATGTTTGTCCCTCACATAGGATTCCAGAACACTGCTGCTGCAGTCTACTTGCGTGTCCCTCACATTGGATGCCAGAACACTGCTGCTGGCTCTGAGTGTTTCTGCCACACATAGAATTCCAGAACACTGCAACGGGGGTCTGAATGTATGATCCTAACATAGGATTCCAGAGCACTCCCGCTCTTGTTTGAGTGTTTGTCTGTCACATAGGATTCCAGAACACTGCTGCTAGGGTCTGAATGTTTGTCCGTAACATAGGACTCCAGAACACTCCCGCTGTTGTTTGAACGTTTCTCCCTCATATAGGATTCTAGAACACTGCTTCTAGGTTCTGAGTGTTTGTCCCTCACATAGGATTCCAGAACACTGCTACAATTGTCTGAACCTTTGTCCCTCATGTAATATTCCAGAACACTTCTGTGAGGATCGAAATGTTTGTCACATTTTATTACAGAACACCCCCGCTGTGGTCTGAATGTTTCTCCCGCACATAGGATGACAGAATACTGCTGAGAGGGTCTGAATGATTGTCCCTCAAATAGGATTCCAGATCAATGCTGCTGGGGTCTAAAGGTTTGTCCGTCACATCGGATTCCAGGCTACTACTACAGGGTTCTGAATGTTTATTCCTCACAGGGGATTCCAGATCACTCCTTCTGTGTTCTGAAAGTTTGACCCTCACATAGGATTCTGGAACACTGCCATGATTGTCTGAAAGTTTTTCCCTCACACAGAATTCAAGAACAATGCAACGAGGGGCTGAATGATTGTCTCTCATGTAGGATTTCAGAAGACTGCTGCTGGGGTCTGAATGTTTGTCCCTCACATACGAGTCCAGAACACTGCTGCTGAGGTCTGCATGTATGTCCATCGCATAGAATACCAGAACACTGATGCGGAGTTCTGAGTCTTTCTCAGTCACATAGAATTCCGGAAAACTGTGATGATGGTCTGAATGTTTGTCCGTAACATAAGATTCCCGAACACTCCCGCTGTTGTTTGTTTGAATGTTTGTTCCTCACATAGGATTACAGAACACTGCTGCTGGGTTCTGAATGTTTGTCCCTCACATAGGATTCCAGAACACTGCTACGATTGTCTGAATGTCTGTCCATCACATAGGATTCCAGAACACTCCTACGAGGGTCTGAATGTCTGTCCCTCACATAGGTTTCCAGAGCACTAGTAGGAGTGTCTGATTTTTTGTCCTCCCATAGGATTCCAAAACACTGCTACGAGGTTCTGAATGTTTTTCCCTCACATAGGATTTCAGAACACTGCTGCGAGCATCTGAATTTTTGTTTCTCACATAGGATAAAAGAACACTGGTGCTGGGGTCTGAATGTTTGTTGCTCCCATAGGATTCCAGAACACTCCTGCTGTAGTCTGAATGTTTCTCATTAACAAAAGATTCCAGAGCACTCCTGCTGGGATCTCAATATTTGTCCCTCACACAGGATTCAAGGACACTGCTGCTCTGGTCTGAAAGTTTGTCCCTCACATAGGATTCCAGTACACTGCTACGAGGGTCTGAATATTTGTCCCTCACATAGGATTCCAGAACACTGCTGCAATTGTTTGAATGTTTGTCTTTCACATAGGATTCCAGAACACTGATACAAGAGTCTGAATGTTTGTCCCTCACATCAGATTCCAGAACACTCCTATGATTGTCTGAATGTTTGTCCCTTAGATAGGATTCCAGAACACTCCTACGATTGTCTGAATGTTTGTCCCTTAGATAGGATTCCAGAACACTGCTACGAGGGTCTGAATGTTTTTCCCTCATATAGGATTCCAAAACACTCCTGCTGTGTTCTGAGTGTTCGTAGACACATCAGATCCAGAACACTACTGTTGTCATCTGAATGTTTCTGTATCACACCGGATTCCAGAACACGCTACGAGGTTCTGAATGACTGTCCCACACATAGGATTCCAGAACACCGCTGCTGGGGTCTAAATGTTTGTCCGTCACACAGGATTCAAGAACAGTGCTACGAGGGTCTGAATGTTTCTTCCTCACTGGGGATTCCAGAATACTCCTGCTGTGGTCTGAATATTTGTCCCTCACACAGAATTCCAGAACACTGTTACCAGGGTCTGAATGATTGTCCTTCATATAGGATTCCAGAACTCTGCTGCTGGTGCCTGAATGTTTTTCCCTCACATAGGATTCCAGAACACTGCTGCTGGGGTCTACATGTATGTCTGTCACATAGGAATCCAGAATACTGCTGCTGGGTTCTGTGTGTCTCTCCCTCACATAAATTCCAGAACACTGCGACGAGGGTCTGCATGTTTTTCCGAAACGTAGGATGTCAGACGCTCTCGCTGTTTTTTGAATGTTTATCCCTCCCATAGGATTCCAGAACACTCTACGATTGTCTGAATGTCTGACCCTCACATAGGATTCCAGAACACTGCTGGTTGGCTCTGAATTTTTGTCCCTCACATAGGATTACACAACACTGCTACGATTGTCTGCATTTTTGTCCCTCACATAGGATTCCAGAACACTGCTACGACTGTCTGCATTTTTGTCCCTCACATAGGATTCCAGAACACTGGTAGGATGATCTGAATCCTTGTCCCTCACATAGGATTCCAGAACACTGCTAGGATGATCTGAATATTTGTCCCTAACATAGGATTGCAGAACACTGCTATGATTGTATGAATGTTTGCCTCTCACATAGGATTCCAGAACACGGCTTTGATTATCTAAATGTTAGTCCCTCACATAGGATTCCTGAACACTCCTGCTGTGGTCTGATAGTTTTTCCCTCACATAGGATTCCAGAACACTGCTACGAGGCTCTGAATGTTTGTCCCTCACATAGGATTCCAAAACACTCCTGCAGTGTTCGAAGTGTTTGTCCCCCACATAGGATTCCAGAACAATCTTGCTGTGGCCTCAATGTTTGTCCCTCCATAGGATTCCAGAATACAGTTGCTGGGTCTGAGGGTTTGTCCCTCACATAGGATTCCAGAACACTGCTACGAGGTTCTGAATGTTTGTCTGTCACATAGGATTCCAGAACACTGCTGCTGGGGTCTAAATGTTTGTCCATCACATCGGAATCCAGACCACTTCTATGAGGGTCTAAAAGTTTCTTCCTCACAGGAGATTCCAGAACACTTCTGCAGTGTTCTGAATGTTTGTACCTCACATAGGATTCCAGAACACTGCTGCTGCCGTCTAAATGTTTGTCTGTCACATAGGATTCCAGAACACTGCTATGAGGTCTCAATGTTTGTCCCTCACGTAGTATTCCAGAACACTGCTACGAGGGTCTGAATGTTTGTACCTCACAGAGCATTCCAGAACACTGCCATGAGTTTCTGGATGTTTATCCCTCACACAGAATTCCACAATACTTCTACAAGGGTCTGAATGATTGTCCCTCTCATAGGATTCCAGAACACTGCTGCTGGGGTCTGAATGTTTGTACCTCACATAGGATTCCAGAACACTGCTGCTGGGTTCTGGATGTTTGTCCATCATATAGGATTCCACCACACTGCTGCTGGGGTGTAAATTTATGTGCGTCACCTAGATTCCAGAACACTGCTGCAGATTTCTGAGTGTTTCTCCCTCACATAGAATTCTAGAACACTGCAACTAGGGTCTGAATGTTTGTCCTTAACATAGGATTTCAGAACACTCCCTCTGTTGGTTGAATGTTTCTCCCTCACATAGGATTCCAGAACACTGCTCCTGGGGTCTGAATGTTTGTCCCTCACATAGGATTCCGGAACACTGCTATGATTATCTTAATACATGTCCCTCACAAAGGATTCCAGAACACTTCTACGAGGGTCTGAATGTATGTCCCACACATAGGATTCCAGAACACTTCTGCTGGGGTCTGAATGTTTGTCACTCACATGGGATTCCACATCACTGCTATGAGAGTCTGAATGTTTGTCCCTCACAAAGAATTCCAGAACACTGCTACGAGGGTCTGCATGACTGTCCATCACATAGGATACCAGAACACTGCGGCTGGGGTCTGAATGTTTGTCCCTCACACAGGATTCCAGAACACTGCTGCTGGGGTCTGAATGTTTGTCCGTCACAAAGGATTCCAGAACACGGCTGCTATGGTCTACAAGTATGTCCTTCACATAGGATTCCACAACACTGCGACGAGGGTCTGAATGCTTGTCCGTGACATAGGATTCCAGAACACTCCCGAGGATGTTTGAATATTTTTCACTCATATAATATTCCAGAACACTGCTACGACGTTCTGAAATATTGTCCCTCACATAAGATTCTATAATACTGCTGCTGGGGTCTAAATGTTTGTCTGTCAGATAATATTCCAGACACTGCTAGGAGGTTCAAAATGTTTGTTCCTCACAGGGGATTCCAATACACTCTTGGTGTGGCCTGAATTTTTGTCCCTTACACAGGACGCCAGAACACTGCTACGAGTGTCTGAATGTTTGTCCCTCACATGGGATTCCAGAACACTGCTGCTGTGGTCGAAATGTGTGTCAGTCACATAGGATTACAGAACACACCTACGAGGGTCTGAATGTTTGTTCCCCACAGGGGATTCCAGAAGAGTCCTGCAGTGGTCAAAATGTTTGTCCCTGACACAGGATTCTGGAACACTGCTGAAAGTGTCTGAATGGTTGTCCCTCAAGTAGGATTCCAGAACACTGCTGCTGGGGTCTGAAAGTTTGTCACTAACATTGGATTCCAGAACACTGCTACGACTGTCTGAATGTTTGTCCCTCACATAGGATTCCAGAACACTCTTACGAGGATCTGCATGTTTGTCCCTTACATGGGATTCCAGAACACTGCTACGATTGTCTGAATGTTTGTACCTCACATAGGATTCCAGAACACTGCTACGAGGTTTTGAAATTTTGTCCCACACACAGGATTGCAGAACACAGCTATGAGGGTCTAAAAGTTTGTTTCTCAAAGGGAATTCCAAAACAGTCCTGCTGTGGTCTGAATGTTTATCCCTCACATAGGATTCCAGAACACTGTTGTGAAGGTCAGACTGTTTATCCCTCACATAGTATTCTAAAACACTCCTGCTATGTTTTGAGTGTTTGTCACTCACATAGGATTCCAGAACACTGCTGCTGGGTTCTAAATATTTGTCCATCAGATAAGATTCCAGTACACTGCTATGAGGGTCGGAATGTTTGTTCCTCACAGGGGATTCCAGAACACTCTTGCTGTGGTCGGAATGTTTTTCCCTCACACAGGATTGCAGAACACTGTTACGACGGTCTGAATGTTTGTCCCTCACACAGAATTCCAAAACACGGCTATGATGGTCTGAATGATTGTCCCTCACATGGGATTCCAGAACACTGCTGCTGGAGTCTGAATGTTTGTCCCTCACATAGGATTCCAGAACACTGCCGCTGGGTTCCGAGTTTTTGTCCCTCACAGGGAATTCCAGAACACTGCAACGACGGTCTCAATGTTTGTCCGTAACATAGGGTTCCAGAACACTCTCTCTGTTTTTTGAATGTTTGTCCCTCACATAGGATTCCAGAACCCTGCTACGATTGTCTGAATGTTTGTCCCTCACATAGGATCCCAGAACACTGCCACGATTGTCTCAATGCTTGTCCCTCACATAGGATTCCAGAACACTGCTACGACGATCTAAATGTTTGTCCCTCACATAGGATTCCTGAACACTGCTATGATTGAATGTTTGCCCCCACATAGGATTCCAGAATACTGCTACGAGGGTCTGAAAGTTTGTCTCTCATATAGGATTCCAGAAAACTGCTAAGATTGTTTGAATGTTTGTCACTCACATGGGATTCCAGAACACTCGCGCTGGGGTCTGAATGTTTATCCCTCACACAAAATTCCAGAACACTGCCACGAGGGTCGGAATGATTGTCCCTCACATAGGATTCCAGAATACTGCTGCTGGAGTCTACATGTAGGTCTGTCACATAGGGTTCCAGAACACTGCTACAGGAATCGGAGTGTTTTTCCCTCACATAGAATTCAAGAACACTGCCAGGAGGGTCTGAATGTTTTTCCTTGTCATAGGATTCCAGAACACACCTGCAGTTGTTTGAATGTTTTTCCCGCACATAGGATTCCAGAACACACCTGCAGTTGTTTGAATGTTTTTCCCTCACATAGGATTCCAGAATACTGCTGCTGTGGTCTGAATGTTTGTCCCTCACACAGAATTCCAGAACACTGCTACGAGTTTCTGAATGATTTACCCTCACATACGATTCCCGAAGACTGTTCCTGGGGTCTGAATGTTTGTCCCTCACATAGGCCTTCAGAACACTGCTGCTGGGTTCTACATGTATGTCCGTCACATAGGATTCCAGACCACTGCTAAGAGGATCCGAATGTTTGTCCCTCACGTACGATTCCAAAACACTCCTGCTATGTTCTGAGTGTTTGTCCCTCACATATTATTCCAGAACAATCCTGCTGTGGTGTGAATATTTGTCCCTCACATAGGGTTCCAGAACACTGTTGCTGGGTTTTGAGTGTTTCTCCCTCACATAGGAATCCAGAATACTGCTACAAGGGTCTGAATGCTTGTCCCTCACATGGGATTACAGAACACTGCAGTTGCAGTTGGGGTCTTAATGTTTGTCCGTTACATAGGATTCCAGAACACTGCTAAGAGGATCCGAATGTTTTTCCCTCATATAGGATTCCAGAACACTGCAGCTAGGTTCTGAATGATTTACCCTCACATAGGATTCCAGAACACTGCTGCTGGGGTCTGAACGTTTGTCCCTCACACAGGATTCCAGAACACTGCTACGAGGGTCTGAATGATTGTCCCTCACATGTGATTTCAGAAAATTAATGCTGGGGTCTGAATGTTTGTCCCTCACATAGGATTCTAGAGCACTGCTGCTAGAGTCCACATGTATCTCCGTCACATAGGATTCCAGAACACTGCTGCTGGGTTCTGAGTGTTTCTTCCTCACATGGAATTCCAGAACACTGCGACGAGCGTCTGAATGTTTTTCCCTCACATAGGATTCCAGAACACTGCTACGATTGTCTGAATGTTTCTCCCTCACGTAAGATTCCAGAACAGAGTTACCATTCTCTTAAGGTTTCTCCCTCGCATAGGATGCCAGAATATTGCTACGAGGGTCTGAATGTTTCTCCCTCACACTGGATTCCAGAACACTTTTACGATTGTCTGAATGTTTGTCCCTGACATAGGATTCCAGAACACTGCTATGAGGGTCTGAATGTTTGTCCCTCACATAGGATCCCAAAACACTCCTGCTGTGTTCGGAGTGTTTGTCCCACACATAGGATTCCAGAACACTGCTGCTGGGGTCTAAATGTTTGTCTGTCACATAGTATTCCACGACACTCCTACTAGGGTCTGAATGTTTCTTCCTCAAATAGGATTCCAGAACACTGCTGCTGGGGTCTAAATGTTTGCCTGTCACATACTATTCCACAACACTGCTACGAGTGTCTGACTGTCTGTCCCTCACATAGGATTAAAGAACACTGCTACAAGTGTGTGAATGTTTGTCCCACACATAGGATTCTAGAACACTGCTCTGAGGGTCTGAATGTTTGTTCCTCACAAGTGATTCCAGAACACTCCTGGTGAGGTCTGAATGTTTGTCCCTCACAAAAGATTCCAGTACCCTACTGCTGGGGTCTGAATGTTTGTCCCTCACATAGGAACCCAGGACAATGCTACGATTATCTATATGTATGTCCTTCACATACGATTCCAGAACACTGCTGTTGTGTTGTGAGTGTTTGCCCCTCAGAAAGGATTCCAGAACAATCCTGCTGTGGTCTGAATGTTTTTATCTCACTTAGGGCTCCAGAACATTGCTGCTGGGTTCTGAGTGTTTGAATCTCACATAGGATTCCAGAACACTGCTATGAGCATCTGAATGTTTATCTCTCACATGGGATTCCAGAACACTGTTATGAGGGTCTGAATATTTGTCTCACACGAGTAATTCCAGGACACTGCCACGGGTGTCTGAATGATTTTCCCTCACATAGGATCCCAGAATACTGCAGCTGGGGTCTGAATGTTTGTCCCTCAGTTAGGGTTCCAGAACACTGCTACTGGGTTCTGAGTGTTTGAATCTCACATAGGATTCCAGAACACTGCTACGAGCATCTGAATGTTTGTCTCTCACATATGATTCAAGAACACTGCTACAAGGGTGTGAATGGCTGTCCTTCACCTTGGATTCCAGAGCACTGCTGATGGGGTCTAAATGTTTGTCTGTCACATAGGATTCCAGAACACTATTTTGAGGGTCTGAATGTTTGTTCATCACAGGGGATTCCAGAAGACTTCTGCTGTGGTCTGAATGTTTGTTCCTCACCCAGGATTCCAGAACACTGTTACGAGGGTCTGAATGATTGTCCCTCACACAGAATTCCAGAACACTGCTGCTGGTGTTTGAATGTTTGTCCCTCACATAGTATTCCAGAACACTCCTGCTGGGGTCTACATGAATATCCGTCACATAGGATTCCAGAACAATGCTGCTGGGTTCTGAGTTTTTCTCCCTCACATAGAATTCCAGAAAACTGTAACGAGGTTCTGAATGTTTTTCCATAACATAGATTTCCAGAACACACCCGCTGTTGTTTCAATATTTGTCCGTCACATAGGATTCCAGAACACTGCTGCTGCAGTCTGAATATTTGTCCCTCACATAGGTTTCTAGAAAACTGATATGATTCTCTCAATGTTTGTCCCTCACATAGGATTCCAGAACACTGCTAAAAGAGTCTGAATGGTTGTCCCTCACCTAGGATTCCAGAACACTGCTGCTGGGGTCTAAATATTTGTCCGTCACATGGGATTCCAGAACACTACTACGAGGGTCTGAATGTTTATCCCTTACAGGGTATTCCAGAAGACTTCTGCTGTGGTCTGTATGTTTGTCCCTCACACAGGATTCCCGAACACTGCTACGAGGGTCTGAATGATTGCTCCACACATAGGATTCCAGAACACGGCTGTTGGGTTCTGAGTGTTAGTCCCTCAGATAGTATTCCAGAACATTCCTGCTGGTGTCTACATGTGTATACGTCACATAGGATTCCAGAACACTGGTGCTGGGTTCTGAGAGTTTCTCTCGCGCATATGATTCCAGAACACTGCTGCTGAGATCTGAATTTTGGTCCTTCACATAGGATTCCAGAACTCTGCTACGTGGGTCTGAATGTTTGTCCCTCATATAGGATTCCAGAACACTGCTGCTGGGGTGTAAACGTCTGTCCCTCACATAGGATTCCAGAATACTGATAGGAGGGTCTGAGTGTTTGTTCCTCACAGGTGATCCTAGAACGTTCCTGCTATGGTCTGAATGCTTGTCCCTCACACAGGATTCCAGAACACTGCAACGAGGGTCTGAATGTTTCTCCCTCACTCACATTTCTAGAACACTGCTATGAGGGTCTGAATGTGTATCCATCACCTAGGATTCCAGAACACTGTTGCTGGGGTCTGAATATTTGGCCCTCACATAGGATTCCTGAACACTGCTGCGAAAGTCTGAAAGTTTGTTCCTCACATAGGATTCCTGAACACTGCTACGAGGGTCTGAATGTTTGTCCCTCACATTGGATTCCAAAAAACTCCTCCTGTGTTCTGTGTGTTTATCCCTCACATAGGATTCCAGGACAATCCTGCTGTGGTCTGAATGTTTGTCCCTCACATAGTGTTACAGAACACTGCTATGATGGTGTGAGTGTTTGTCCATCACATAGGATTCCAGGACACTACCACGAGGGTCGGAATGCTTCCCCCTCACATAGGATTCCAGAACACTGCTACTGGGTTCTAAATGTTTGTCGGTCACATGGGATTCTAGAACACTGCTACGAAGTTCGGGAATGTTTGTTCCTCACAGGGGTTTCCAGAACACTCCTGCTGTGATCTGAATGTTTGTCCCTGACATAGGATTCGAGAACACTGCTCTGAGTGTCTCAATGTTTGTCCCTCACACAGAATTCCAGAGGACTGCTGGGAGGGTCTGAATGATTGTCCCTCACATAGGATTCCAGAACACTTCTATGAGGGTCTGAATGTTTGTCCCTCACATAGGATTCCAGAAAACTTCTGATGGGTTCTAAATGTTTGTCCGCCACATAGGATTCCAGAACACTGATATGAGGGTCTGAATGTTTTTTCTTCACAGGGGACTCCGGAACACTCCTGCTGTGGTCAGAATGTTTGCCCCTCACATAGGATTCCAGAACACTGCTACCAGTGTTTGAATGATTGTCCATCACATAGGGTTCCAGATCACTACTGCTGGGGTCTGAATGTTGTCCCTCTCATAGGATTCCAGAACACTGCTGCTGGGGTCTGCATGTATGTCCGTCACATGGGATTCCAGAACTCTGCTACGAGGGTCTGAATGATTGTCCCTCACATAGGATTGCAGAACACTTCTGCTGGGTTCTGAATGTTTGTCCCTCACATGGCATTCCAGAACACTGCTGAGAGGGTCTGAATGATTGTCCCTCACATAGGATTCCACAACACTGCTCCTGGGGTCTGAACGTTTGTCCCTCACACAGGATTCCACAACACTGCTCCTGGGGTCTGAATGTTTGTCCCTCACACAGGATTCCATAACACGGCTGCTGGGGTCTACGTGTATGTCCGTCACACAGGATTCCAGAATACCGCTGCAGGGTTCTGAGTGTTTCTCCCTCACGTAGAATTCTGGAACACTGCAATGAGGGTCTGAATGTTTCTCCATAACATAGGATTCCAGAACACTGTTGCCGGGTTCTGAGTGTTTCTCCCTAACATGGAATTCCAGAGCACTGCGACGAGGGTCTGAATGTTTGTCCTTAACATAGTATTCCAGAACACTCCCACCGTTGTTTGAATATATGTCCCTCACATAGGATTCCAGAAAACTGCTGCTGGGGTCTGAAAGTATGTCCCTCAGATAGGATTCCAGAACATAGCTAGAAGTGTATGAATGTTTGTCCTTAACATAGTATTCCAGAACACTCCCACCGTTGTTTGAATATATGTCCCTCACATAGGATTCCAGAAAACTGCTGCTGGGGTCTGAAAGTATGTCCCTCAGATAGGATTCCAGAAAATAGCTAGAAGTGTCTGAATGTTTGTCCCTCACAGAGGATTCCAAAACACTCCTACGAGGTTCTGAATGTTTGTCCCTCACATAGGATTCCAGAATACTCCTACGAGGTTCTGAAGGTTTGTTCCTCACATAGGATTTCAGAACACTGCTACTATTGTCTGCGTGTTTTTTCCCTCACATAGCATTCCACAACACTGCTACGAGGGTCTGAATCTTTGTCCTAACATAGGATTCCAGAACACTTCTATGACTGTATGAATGTTTGTCCCTCACATAGGATTCCAGAACACTGCTAAGACGGTCTGACTCTTTGTCCCTCACATAGATTACAAAACACTCTTGCTGTCTTCTGAGAGTTTGTCCCTCACATAGGATTACAGAACAATCCTGCTGTGCTCTGAATGTTTGTCCCTCACATAGTGTTCTAGAACACTGCTGCTGGGTTCTTGGTGATTGTTCCTCACATAGGATTCCAGAACCCTGCCACGAGGGTCTGAATGTTTTGTCCCTCACAAAGGATTACAGAACACGGCTACTGTGGTCTACCTGTATGTCCACCATATAGGATTCCTGAACACTGCTTCTCGGTTCAGAGTGTTTGTCCCTTACTTAGGATGCAGAACACTTAGACGAGGGTCTGAATATTTGTCCATAACATATGATTAAAGAAAACTCCCGCTGTTGTTTGAATCTTTGTCCCTCACACAGGATTCCAGTACACTGCCGCTGGAATCTGAACGTTTGTCACTCACAAAGGATTCCAGAACACTGCTACGAGGGTCTGAATGTTTGTTCTGCACAGGGGATTCCAGAATACTCCTGCTGTGGTCTGAATGTTTGTTCCTCACACAAGACTCCAGAACACTCCTATGAGGGTCTGAATGATTGTCCCTCACACAGAATTCCACAACACTGCTGCAAGGGTCTGAATGATTGTCCCTCACATAGGATTCCAGAACACTACTGCTGGGATCTGAATATTTGTCCCGCAGATGGGATTCCAGAACACTGCTACTGGGGTCTACATGTATATCCCTTACATAGGGTTCCAAAACACTGCTGCTGGGTTCTGAGTGTTTCTCTCTCACTTAGAATTCCAGAACACTGCAACGAGGGTCTGAATGTTTGTCCTTAACATAGGATTCCAGAACACTCCTGATGTTGTTTGAATGCTTGTCCCTCACATAGGATTCCAGAACACTGCTGCTGGGGTCTGAATGTTTGTCCTTCACAAAGGATTCCAGAACACTGCTACGAGGATCTGAATATTTGTTACTCACAGGGGATTGCAGAACACTCCAGCTGTGGTCTGAATGTTTGTCCCTCAAATAGGATTCCAGAACACTGCTATGAGTGTCTGAATGTTTTTCCATCACACAGAATTACAGGACACTGCTGTTACCGTCTACATGTATGTCTGTCACATAGGATTTAAGAACATTGCTGCCGGTTTCTGAGTGTTTCACCCTCACATAGAATTCCAGATCACTGAGACGAATTTCTGAATGTATGTCCATAACTTAGGATTCCAGAACACTCACTCTGTTGTTGGAATGTTTGTCCCTCACATACGATTCCAGAACACTGCTGTTGTAGTCTGAATGTTTCTCCCTCACATAGGATTCGAGAACACAGCTACGATTGTCTCAATGTGATCCCTCACATAGGATTCCAGAACAATGCTACAAGGGTCTGAATATTTGTCACTTACATAGGATTCCAGAACACTGCTACAAGTGTCTGTATGTTTGCCCCTCCCATAGGATTCCAGAACACTGCTACGATTGTCTGAATGATTGTCCCTCCCATAGGATTCCAGAACACTCCTGCTGGGGTCTGAATGATTTTCCCTCACATAGGATTCCAGAATACTGCTGCTGGGTTCTCACTGTTTCTACCTCACATAGAATTCCAGAGCACTGAGACGAGGTTCTGAATATTTGTCCATAACCAGGGATTGCAGAACACTCCTGATCTTGGTTCAATGTTTCTCCCTCACATAGGATTACAAAACACTGCTGCTGGGGTATGAATTTATTTCCCTTTCTTGAGATTCCAGAACACGGCTACGATTTTCTGAATGTTTGTCCCTCACATAGGATTCCAGAACACTGCTATGAGGGTCTGAATGTTTCTCCCTCATATTGGATTCCAAAACACTCCCGCTGTGTTCTGAGTGTTTGTCCCTCACGTAGGATTCCAGAACAATCCTGCTGTGGCCTGAATGTTTGTCCCTCACATAGGGTTCCAGGACACTGTTGCTGGGTTCTGAGTTCTTTTCCCTCACACAGGATTCCATAACACGGCTGCTGGGGTCTACGTGTATGTCCGTCACACAGGATTCCAGAATACCGCTGCAGGGTTCTGAGTGTTTCTCCCTCACGTAGAATTCTGGAACACTGCAATGAGGGTCTGAATGTTTCTCCATAACATAGGATTCCAGAACACTGTTGCCGGGTTCTGAGTGTTTCTCCCTAACATGGAATTCCAGAGCACTGCGACGAGGGTCTGAATGTTTGTCCTTAACATAGTATTCCAGAACACTCCCACCATTGTTTGAATATATGTCCCTCACATAGGATTCCAGAAAACTGCTGCTGGGGACTGAAAGTATGTCCCTCAGATAGGATTCCAGAACATAGCTAGAAGTGTCTGAATGTTTGTCCCTCACAGAGGATTCCAAAACACTCCTACGAGGTTCTGAATGTTTGTCCCTCACATAGGATTCCAGAATACTCCTACGAGGTTCTGAAGGTTTGTTCCTCACATAGGATTTCAGAACACTGCTACTATTGTCTGCGTGTTTTTTCCCTCACATAGCATTCCACAACACTGCTACGAGGGTCTGAATCTTTGTCCTAACATAGGATTCCAGAACACTTCTATGACTGTATGAATGTTTGTCCCTCACATAGGATTCCAGAACACTGCTAAGACGGTCTGACTCTTTGTCCCTCACATAGATTACAAAACACTCTTGCTGTCTTCTGAGAGTTTGTCCCTCACATAGGATTCCAGAATACTGATAGGAGGGTCTGAGTGTTTGTTCCTCACAGGTGATCCTAGAACGTTCCTGCTATGGTCTGAATGCTTGTCCCTCACACAGGATTCCAGAACACTGCAACGAGGGTCTGAATGTTTCTCCCTCACACACATTTCTAGAACACTGCTATGAGGGTCTGAATGTGTATCCATCACCTAGGATTCCAGAACACTGTTGCTGGGGTCTGAATATTTGGCCCTCACATAGGATTCCTGAACACTGCTGCGAAAGTCTGAAAGTTTGTTCCTCACATAGGATTCCTGAACACTGCTACGAGGGTCTGAATGTTTGTCCCTCACATTGGATTCCAAAAAACTCCTCCTGTGTTCTGTGTGTTTATCCCTCACATAGGATTCCAGGACAATCCTGCTGTGGTCTGAATGTTTGTCCCTCACATAGTGTTACAGAACACTGCTATGATGGTGTGAGTGTTTGTCCATCACATAGGATTCCAGGACACTACCACGAGGGTCGGAATGCTTCCCCCTCACATAGGATTCCAGAACACTGCTACTGGGTTCTAAATGTTTGTCGGTCACATGGGATTCTAGAACACTGCTACGAAGTTCGGGAATGTTTGTTCCTCACAGGGGTTTCCAGAACACTCCTGCTGTGATCTGAATGTTTGTCCCTGACATAGGATTCGAGAACACTGCTCTGAGTGTCTCAATGTTTGTCCCTCACACAGAATTCCAGAGGACTGCTGGGAGGGTCTGAATGATTGTCCCTCACATAGGATTCCACAACACTCCTGCTGTGGCCTGAATGTTTGTCAATCACAAAAGATTCCAGAACACTCCTGCTGCTGTTTCAATGTTTCTTCCTCCCATAGGATTCAGGAACACTGCTGCTGGGGCCTCAAAGTTTGTCCTTCACATAGGATTCCAGAACACTGCAACTATGGTCTGAATGTTTGTCCCTCACATAGGATTCCAGAACACTGCTACGAGTGTCTGAATGTTTGTCCCTCATATAGGATTCCAGAACACTTCTGCTGGGGTTTAAATGTTCATCCGTCACAAAGGATTCCAGAACACTGCTACGAGGGTCTGAAAGTTTGTTTCTCACAGGGGATTCCAGAAAAATCCTGCTGTGGTTTGAATATTTGTCCCTCACACAGGATTCCAGAACACTCCTAAGAGGTTCTGAACGTTTGTCCCTCACGTAAGACTTCAAAGCACTCCTGCTGTGTTCTGAGTAATTGTCCCACACATAGGATTCCAGAAAAATCCTGCTGTGGTCTGAGTGTTTGTCCCTTACATAGTTTTCCAGAACATTGCTGCTGTGTTCAGTGTGTTTGTCCCTCACATAGGATTCCAGAACACTTCTATGAGGGTCTGAATGTTTGTCCCTCACATAGGATTCCAGAAAACTTCTGATGGGGTCTAAATGTTTGTCCGCCACATAGGATTCCAGAACACTGATATGAGGGTCTGAATGTTTTTTCTTCACAGGGGACTCCGGAACACTCCTGCTGTGGTCAGAATGTTTGTCCCTCACATAGGATTCCAGAACACTGCTACCAGTGTTTGAATGATTGTCCATCACATAGGATTCCACATCACTACTGCTGGGGTCTGAATGTTGTCCCTCTCATAGGATTCCAGAACACTGCTGCTGGGGTCTGCATGTATGTCCGTCACATGGGATTCCAGAACTCTGCTACGAGGGTCTGAATGATTGTCCCTCACATAGGATTGCAGAACACTTCTGCTGGGTCTGAATGTTTGTCTCTCACATAGGGTTCCAGAACACTTCTACGAGGATCTGAACATTTATCCCTCACATAAGATTCAAAAACACTTCTGCTGTGTTCTGAGTGTTTGTTCCACCCATAGGGTTCCAGAACAATCCTGCTGTGGTCTGAATGTTTGTCACTCACATAGGCTTTCAGGACACTGCGGTGGGTTCTGAGTATTTGTCCCTTAATAGGATTCCAGAACAGTGCTACGAGGGTCTGAATGTGTGTTCCTCACATAGGATTCCAGAACACTGCTGCTGGGGTCTAAATGTTTGTCACATAGGATTCCAGAACACTGCTACGAGGGTCTGAAAGTTTGTCCCTCACACAGAATTCCAGAACACTGCTAGGAGGGTCTCAATGATTGTCCCTCACATAAGATTCAAGAACAATGTTCCTGGCGTTTGAATGCTAGTCCCGCATATAGGATTCCAGAACATTGCTGCTGGGGTCTACATGTATGTCTGACACATAGTATTAAAGAACACTGCTGCTGCGTTCTGAGTATTTCTCCCTCACATGGAATTCCAGAAAACTGTGACGAGGGTCTGAATGTTTGTCAGTAACATGGGATTCCAGAACACTCCCGTTGTTGTTTGAATGTTTGTCCCTCACATAGGATTCCAGAACACTCCTGCTGTCGTCTTAATGTTTGTCTCTCACATATGATTCCAGAGCACTGCTAAGAGTGTCTGAATGTTTTTCCCTCGCATAGGATCCCAGAACACTGCTGCTGGTGTCTATATGTTTCTCCGACACATAGGATTCCAGAACACTGCTACGGGGGTCTGAATGTCTTTTCCTCACAGGGGATTAAAGAACACTCCTGCTGTGTTCTAAATGTTTGTCCCTCACACACTCTATCAGAACACTGCTATGAGAGTCTATATGTTTTTCCCTCACACAGAATTCCAGAACAATGTTACTAGGGTTCTAATGATCGTCCCTCACATAGGATTCCATAACACTGCTGATGGGTTCTGAATGTTTGTCCCTCACATAAGATTCCAGAACACTGCTGCTGTGGTCTGCATGTATGTCCATCACATAGGATTCCAGAAAACTGCTGCTGGGCTCTGAATGTTTCTCTCTCAAATAGAATTCCAGAACACTGCCACGAAGTTCTGAATGTGTGTCCATAACATAGGATTCCAGAACACTTCCACTGTTGTTCGAAGGTTTGTCGATCACAAAGGATTCCAGAACACTGCTACAATTGTCTGCATGTTTGTCCCTCACATAGGATTCCAGGACACTACTACGAGGGTCTGAAAGTTTGTCCCTCACATAGGATTCCACAACACTCCTGCTGTGTTCTGAGTGTTTGTTCCTCACATAGGATTCCAGAACAATCCTTCTGTGTTCTGAATATTTGTCTCTCACTTAGGATTCCAGAACACTGCTTCGATTGTCTGAATGTTTGTCCCTCACACAGGATTCCAGTAAACTGCTATGATGGTCTGTATGTTTTTCCCTCACATAGGATTCCAGAACACTGCTGCTGGGGTCTAAATGTTTGTTCATCACATAGGATTCCAGAACACAGCTATGAGGGTGCAAATGCTTGTACCTCACATGAGATTCCAGAACACTCCTGCTGTGGTCTTAAAGCAAGTCCCTCACATAGATTCCAGAAAATTCCTACAAGGGTCTGAATGTTTGTCACTAACATAGGATTCCAGAACACCGCTCCTGGGGTCTAAATGTTTGTCCGTCACATAGGATTCCAGAACACTGCTATGAAGGTCTGAACGTTTGTTCCTCACTGGAGATTCCAGAAAAATCCTGCTGTGGTCTGAATGTTTGTCCCTCACACAGGATTCCAGAACACTGTTACGAGGGTTTGAATGTTTCTCCCTCACACAGAATTCCAGAACACTGCTACGAGCATATGAATGATTGTCTGCAACATAGTATTCCAAAACACTGTTACGAGTGTCTGAATGTTTGTCCCTCACATAGTATTCCAGAACACTGCTAAGATTGTCTGAATGTTTGCCACTCACGTAGGATTCCAGAACACTGCTATGAGTGTCAGAATGTTTGTCCCTCACATAGGAATCCAAAACACGCCTGCTGTGCTCTGAGTGTCAGTCCCTCATGTAGGATTCCAGAACAATCCTGCTGTGTTCTGAATGGTTGCCCCTCACATATAGTTACAGAACACTGCTGCTCGGTTCTGAGTGTTTGTCCATCACATGGGATTCCAGAACACAGCTGTGAGGGTCTGATTGTTTTTCCCTTACAAAGGATTGCAGAACACTGCTGCTGGGGTCTAAAAGTTTCTCCGTCACACACTATTCCAGAGCACTCCTACGAGGGTCTGAATGTTTGTCCCTCATTTAGGATTCCACAACACTTCTGCTGGGGTGTGAATGTTTGTCCCTCACACAAAATTGTAGAACACTGCTATGACGATCTGAATGATTGTCCCTCATTTAGGATTCCAGAACACTCCTGCTGTTTTCTGAGTGTTTGTCCCTCACGTAGGATTCCAAAACTGTCCTCCTGTCATCGGAATATTTGTCTCTCACATAAGGTTTCAGAACACTGCTGCAGGGTTCTGAGTGTTTGTCCCTCACATAGGATTCCAGAACACTGCTACGAAGGGTCTGAATGTTTGTCCCTCACATAGGATGCCAGAACACTGCTGCTGGGGTCTAGATTTTTGTCTGTCACACCGGATTCCAGAACCCTCCTATGAGGGTCTGAATGTCTGTTTCTCACAGGGGATTCCGGAACACTCCTGCTGTGGTCTCAATGTTTTTCCCTCACTCAGGACTACAGAACACTGCTACGGGAGTCAGAATGTTTGTCCCTCACACAGAATTCCAGAACACTGGTACGAGTGTCTGAATGATTTTCCTTCACATAGGATTCCAGAACACTGTTGCTGGGGTCATAATGTTTGTCCCTCACATAGGATTCTAGAATAGAGCTGCTGGGGTCTACAGGTATGTCCGTCGCATAGGATTCCAGAACACTCATGTTGGGTTCTGAGTGTTTCTCCCTCACATAGAATTCCAGAACACCGCTACGAGGGTCAGAATGTTTGTCCATAACATAGGATTCCTGAACAATCCCGCTGTTGTTTGAATGTTTGTCCCTCACATAGGATTCCGGAACACTGCTACAATTGTCTGAATGTTTGTCCCTCACATAATATTCCAGAACAATGCTACGACTGTCTGAACGTTTGTTCCTCACAGGGGATTACAGAACACTCCTGCTATGGCCTGAATGACTGTCCCTCACACAGGATTCCAGAACACTGCTATGAGGGTCTGAAAGTTTGTGCTTGACACAGAATTCCAGAACACTGCTACAAGGGTCTGAATGACTGTCCCTCACATAGGATTCCAAAACACTGCTGCTGGGGTCTACATGTATGTCCGTCAGATAGGATTCCAGAACACTGTTATTGGGTTCTGACTCTTTCTCCATCACATATAATTCCAGAACACTGCGACGAGCGTCTGAATGTTTGTCCCTAACACAGGATTCCAGAACACTCTAGCTGTTGTTTGTATGTTTGTCCCTCACATAGGATTCCAGAACACTGCTGCTGGTGTCTGAATGTTTGTCCCTCACATAGGATTCCACAACAATGCTACGATTGTCTGAATGTTTGTCCATCACATACCATTCCAGAACACTGCTATGAAGGTCTGAATGTTTGTCCCTCACATGGGATTCCAGAACACTGCTACGATTGTCTGAATGCTTGTCCCTCACATAGGATTCCAGAACAATCCTGCTGTTGTCTGAATGTTTGTACCTCACGTTGGATTCCAGAACACTGCTACCAGTGTCTGAATGTTTGTCCCTCACACGGGATTCCAGAACACTGCAATGACAGTTTGAATATTTGTCCCTCACACAGAATTCCAGAGCACTGCTATGGGGTTCTGAATGATTGTCCAACACATAGGATTACAGAACACTGTTGTTGGGGTCTGAATGTTTGTCCCTCACACAGGATTCCAGAACACTGCTACGAAGGTCGGAATGATTTTCCCTCACAGAGGATTTGAGAACACTCCTGCTGTGTTCTGAATGTTTGTCCCTCACATAGGATTTCAGAAAATTGCTATGAGGTTCTGAATGTTTTACCCTCACACAGAATTTCAGAACACTGCTACGAGAGTCTGAATGATTGTCCCTCACATAAGATTCCATAACACTGCTGCAGGCTTCTGAATGTTTGTCCCTCACATAGGATTCCGGAAACCCCTGCAGGGGTCTCCATGTATGTCCATCACATAGGTTTCCAGAACACTGCTGCTGTGTTCTGAATGTTTGTCCCTCACATAGGATTCCAGAACCCCTCTGCAGGGGTCTGCATGTATGTCCGTCACATAGGTTTCCAAAACACTGCTGCTGTGTTCTGAATGTTTCTACCTCACATAGAATTCCAGAACACTGCCACGATGGTCTGAATGTTTGTCCGTAACACAGGATTTCAGAACACTCCCGCTATTATTTGAATGTTTATCCCTCACATTAGATTCCAGAACACTGCTTCGAGGATCTGAATGTTTGTCCCTCACATAGGATTCCAGAACACTCCTTCTGTGCTCTGAATGTTTGTCCGTCACATAGGATTCCAGAACACTGCTACGAGGGTCTCAATGTTTTTCCTTCACATAGGATTCCAACACACTCCTGCTGTGTTCTGAGTGTTTGTCCCTCTCATAGGATTCCGGGGCAATCTTTCTGTGGTATGAATGTTTTTCCCTCACATAGGGTTCCAGAACAATGCTGCTGGGTTCGGAGTGTTTGTCTCTCACATAGGATTCCAGAACACTGCTACCAGTGTCTGAATGCTTGTCCCTCACATAGGATTCCGGAACACTTCTGCTGGGTTCTGAATGTTTGTCCCTCTCAAAGGATTCCAGAACTCTGGTACAAGTTTCTGAAGGTCTGTCTCTCATATGTGATTCCATAACACTGCTTCAGTTGTCTAAATGTTTGTCCGTCATATAGGTTTCCAGAACACTGCTAGGAGGATCTGAGTGTTTATTTCTCACAGGGAATTCCAGAAGACTCCTGCTGTTGTCTGAATGATTGTCTCTCACACAGGATTCCAGAAGACTGCAACGAGGGTCTGAATGTTTGAGCCTCATGTAGGATTCCAGAACAATGGTGCTGAGGTCTGAATCTTTGTCCCTGACATAGTGATTAAGAAAACTGCTAAGAGGGTCTGAATGTTTATCCCTCATGCAGGATTCCAGAACTCTGCTCCTGGGGTCTGAAAGTTTGTCTCTCACATAGGATTCCAGGACACTGCTGCTGGGGTGTACGTGTATCTCCGTCATATAGGATTCCAGAACACTGCTGCTGGATTCTGAGTGTTTCTCCATCACATAGAATTCCAGAACACTGCCACGAGGGTCTGAGTGTTTGTCCATAACTTAGGATTCCAGAACACTCTCGCTGTTGTTTGAATGTTTGCCCCTCACATAGGATTCCAGAACACTGCTACTATTGTCTGAATGTTTGTCCCCTACATAGGATTCCAGAACAATGCTGCTGGATTCTATATGTTTGTTCGTCACATAGGATTCCAGAACACCCCTACGACAGTCTGAATGTTTGTCACTCACAGGGGATTCCAGAACACTCCTGCTGTAGTCTGAGTGTTTGTCCCTCACATGGGTTTTCCAGAACACTCCTGCTGAGGTCTGAATGATTGTCCCTCACATAAGATTCCAGAAAACTGCTAAGAGGGTCTGAATGTCCCTCACAGAGGATTTCAGAACACTGCTGCTGTCGTCTAAATCTTTGTCCGTCACATAGGATTCCAGAACACTGCCACGAGGGTCTGAATGTTTTTCCCACAGATTGGATTCCAGAACGGTGTGGTCTGAATGTTTGTCCCTCATACAGGGTTCCCGAACACCGCTACGAGGGAATGAATGTTTGTCCCTCACAAAGGATTCCAGAAAACTGTTACAATTGTCTGAGTGTTTGCCCCTCACATAGGATTCCGGAACACAGCTATGAGGGTTTGATTGTTTGGCCCTCATGTAGGATTCCAAAACACTCTTATGGTTTTCAGAGTGTTTCTCCCTCACATAGGATTGCAGAACAATCCTGCCGTGTTCTGAATGTTTGTCCCTCATACAGAGTTCCAGAACACTGCTGCTCGGTTCTGAATGTTTGTCCCTCACATAGGATTCCAGAACACCGCTGCTGGTGTCTACATGTATGTCCCTACCACAGGATTCCAGAACACAGCTGATAGGTTCTACGTGTTTCTCCGTCACATAGAATTCCAGAACACTGCAACGAGGGTCTGAATGTTGGTCCGTAACATAGGATTCCAGAAGATTCCCTCTGTTGTTTGAATGTTTGTCCCTAAAATAGGATTGCAGAACACTTCTGCTGTGGTCTAAAAATTTGTACCTCACAGAGGATTCCTGAATAGTACTAAGATTGTCTCAGTGTTTGTCCCTCACAGAGGATTCCTGAATAGTACTAAGATTGTCTCAGTGTTTATCCCTCACATAGGATTCAAAGCATTCCAACGAGGGTCTGAATGTTTGTCCCTCACATTGGATTACAGAACACTGCTACTACTGTCTGAATGTTTATCCCACACATGGGATTCCAGAACACTGCTTCAAGGGTCTGAATGTTTGTCCCTCACATAGGAATCCAGAACATTGCTGCTGGGGTCTAAATGTTTGTCTCTCACTTAGGATTCCAGAACACTGCTACAGAGGTCTGAATGTTGGATCCTCACAGGGGATTCCAGAACACTCCTGCTGTGGTCTGAATGTCAATCACATGGGATTCCAGAACACTGCTACGAGGGTCTGAATGTTTGTCCCTCACATAGGATTCCAAAACACTCCTGCAGTATTCTGAGAGTTTGTTCCTCACATAGAATTCCAGAGTATACCAGATCTGGTCTGAATCTTTATCCCTTACATAATTTTCCAGAACACCGCTGCTTGGTTCTGAGAGTTTGTCTCTCAGATAGGATACCAGAACACTGCTACAAGGGTCTCAATATTTGTCCCTCACATTGCATTCCAGAATACTGCTGCTGGCGTCTAAATGTTTGTCAGTCACATAAGATTTCAGAACACTGTTAGGGGATTCTGAATGTTTGTTCCTCACAGGAGATTCCAGAACACTCCTGCTGTGGTCTGAATGTTTCTCTCTAACATAGGATTCCAGAACACTGCTATGGGGGTCTGAATGTTTTTCCCTCATGCAGAAATCCAGGACACTGCTATGAGGATCTGAATGTTTGTCCCTTACATAGGATTCCAAAACACTCCTGCTGTTTTCTGAGTGTATGTTACTCACATAGGAGTCCAGAACAATCCTGATGTTGTCTGAATGTTTGTCCCTCACATAGGGTTCCTGAATGCTGCTGCTGGTTTCTGAGTGTCTGTCCCTCTTATAGGATTCCAGAACAATTCGACGAAGGTCTGAATGTTTGTCCTTCACATAGGATTCTAGAACACTGCTGCTGGGGTCTACAAGTACGTCCATCATATAGGATTCCAGAAAACTGCTGCTGGGTTCTCAGTGTTCCTCCCTCACACACAATTTCAGAACACTGCGATGAGCGTCTGAATGTTTGTCCATAACATAGGATTCCAGAACCCTCCCGCTGTTGATTGAATGTTTTTCCCTCACAGAAGATTCCAGAACACTTGTGCTGGCTTCTGAATGTTTGTCCCTCACATAGGATTCCAAAACACTGCTACGATTGTCTGAATGTGTGTCCCTCACATACCATTCCAGAACACTGTTACGAGTGTCTGAATATTTGTCCTTAACGTAGGATTACAGAACTCTGTTATAATTGTCGGAAAGTTTGTCCCTCACATAGGATTCCAGAACACTTCTATGAGGGTCTGAATGTTTGTCCCTCACATAAAATGGCAAAACACTGAAGCTGTGTTCCGAGTATTTGTCCCTCACATAGGGACCCAGAAAAATGCTGCTGGGTTCTGAGTGTTTGTCCCTCACATAGGATTCCATAACACTGCTACTAGTGTCTGAATGTTTGTCCCTCACATAGCACTCCAGAACACTGCTGCTGGGGTCTCAATGTTTGTCAGTCACATAGGATTCCAGAACACTGCTACGATAGCCTGAATGTTTGTTCTTCATAGGGGATTCCAGAATACTCCTGTTGTGATCGGAATATTTGTCCCTCACACTGGACTCCAGAACACTGCTACGAGGGTCTGAATGATTGTCCCTCATGCAATATTCCAGAACACTGCTGCTGGGGTCTGAATGATTGTTCCCCACGTAGCATTCCACAGCACTGCTTCTGGGGTCTACATGTATGTCCACCACATAGGATTCCAGAACACTGCAGCTGGGTTCTGAATGTTTCTCCCTCACATAGAATTCTAGAACACTGTGACGAGAACCTGAATGTTTGTCTGTAACATAGGATTCCAGAACACTCCCGCTGTTGTTTGAATGTTTGTCCCTCACATAGGATTCCAGAACACTGCTGCTTGGATCAGAAAGTTTGTCCCTCACACAGGATTCCAGAACACTGCTACGATTGTCTGAATATTTCTCCCTCACATAAGATTCCAGAACACTGCTGCTGGGGTTTAAATGTTTGTCTGACACATAGGATTCCAGAACACTGCTACGGGGTTCTGAAAGTTTGTTCCTCACAGGTGATTCCAGAACACTCCTTTCGTGGTCTGAATGTTGGCCCTGAAGCAGAATTCCAGAACAGTGCTGTGTGGGTCTGAATGATTGTCCCTTACATCGATGCCAGAACACTGCTGCAGGGGTCTGAATATTTGTCCCTCACATAGGATTCCAGAAAACTTCTAAAAGGGTCTGAATGCTTGTCCCTCACACAGAATTCCAGAGCACTGCTATGAGGGTCTGAATGATTGCAAATCACATAGGATTCCAGAACACTGCTGCGGGGGTCTGAACATTTGTCAATCACATAGGATTCCAGAACACTGCTGCTGGGGTCTACATGCATGTCCATCACATAGGTTTCCAGAATACTGCTGCAGGGCCTAATGTTAGTCCGTCACATAGGATTCCAGAACAATGCTACGAGGGTCTGAATGTTTGTCCGAAACATAGAATTCCATAATTCTCCCGCCGTTGTTTGAATGTTTGTCCCACACATAGTATTCGAAAACACTACATCTGGGGTCCGAATGTTTGTCCCTCACATAGGATTCTAGAACATCCCTGTTGTGGTCTGAATGTTCGTCTTCACACAGAATTGCAGAACACTGCTACGAGTGTCTGAGTGATTGTCCCTCACGTCGGATTCCAGAACACTGCTGCTGGGGTCTGAATTTTCTCCCTCACATAGAATTCTGAAGGGGTGGGTTGCCCCTCCACACCTGTGGGTGTTTCTTGTTAGGTGGAACGAGAGACTTGGAAAATAAAAAGACACAGAGACAAAGTATAGAGAAAGAAATAAGGGGACCCAGGGAACCAGCGTTCAGCATATGGAGGATCCCGCCAGCCTCTGAGTTCCCTTAGTATTTATTGATCATTTGTGGGTGTTTCTCCGACAGGGGGATGTGTCAGGGTCACAAGACAATAGTGGGGAGAGGGTCAGCAGACAAACACGTGAACAAAGGTCTTTGCATCATAGACAAGGTAAAGAATCAAGTGCTGTGCTTTTAGATATGCATACACAGAAACATCTCAATGCTTTACAAAGCAGTATTGCTGCCCGCATGTCCCACCTCCAGCCCTAAGGCGGTTTTTCCCTATCTCAGTAGATGGAACGTACAATCGGGTTTTATACGGCGACATTCCATTGCCCATGGACGGGCAGGAGACAGATGCCTTCCTCTTGCCTCAACTGCAAGAGGCATGCCTTCCTCTTATACTAATCCTCCTCAGCACAGACCATTTACAGGTGTCGGGCTGGGGGACGGTCAGGTCTTTCCCTTCCCATAAGGCCATATTTCAGACTATCCCATGGGGAGATACCTTGGACTATACCTGGCTTTCCTAGGCAGAGGTCCCTGCGGCCTTCCGCAGTTTTTGTGTCCCTGGGTACTTGAGATTAGGGAGTAGTGATGACTCTTAAGGAGCATGCTGCCTTCAAGCAACTGTTTAACAAAGCACATCTTGCACAATACTTAATCCATTTAACCCTGAGTTTGACCCAGCACATATTTCAGAGAGCACGGTGTTGGGAGTAAGGTCATAGATTAACTGAATCTCAAGGCAGAATAATTTTTCTTAGTACGGAACAAAATGGAGTCTCCTATGTCTACTTCTTTCTACACAGACACAGTAACAATCTGATCTCTCTTGCTTTTCCCCACATTTCCCCCTTTTCTTTCCGACAAAACCGCCATCGTCATCATGGCCGGTTCTCGATGGTCGCTGTCTCTTCTGAGCTGTTGGGTACAGCTGCAGACCAACAACAGACAAAACAGGCACACAAGGATTAATATGAGATTTACAATCGTAGTACTTCTGATGGTCTTAACCCAAGTGACAGGGTTAAGATTTGCGAGGCCATCAGCAACTCCTGCAATTGCCTCAGTTCCTGGCACCAAATTTAAACGGGCTTTTGATGCTTTGAAAATTTCTTTTAATTTGGAAATGTCTAAAGTGAGATTATCTTCTCTTCCCTGTAGATGACGTCTAACCATGTCCCAGTGATGCTCAGGCTCATTATAAATTTGGGGTGTAATACAAAAGTCTGATGTATTCCAGTCACACTGTAACTGGAAACGATGTTCTAAGCTCATGAGTCTGTCTCCCATCCAAATGACAGTTTGTCTAAGATCATTAATTTGATTTGCCAATTTTTGATCAATACCAGATTGTGAATTCCACAATCATGTAGAATTTTTTTGTCAATCATTAACAAAGTTTACTGACTGAACAGAAGAGTGCAATGCAACTCCTGCCACAGCAGCCATAGCTGTGACTGCAATTAATCCCATAATCACTGCAATTAAAGTAAAAATGAATCTTTCGGATCTATTTAAAACGCCTTTTAATACTTCAGTCAAAATATGGACGGATGGCGAGGCCTCCCATGATCGGTCCATGGACACAGGGATCCACATGCCTTCTCTTGCTCTCACCAGCAGAATACGGTGTTGCCAATTAAAAGTTGAATCAATGCAAGTAAACAATCTACAATTTTCACAGGTTATAGTTTGAGAGTCTGGTTTAATAACTATATTTCCTACAACTAGCATATAAGGGGGCTTTACACAACTTCGTAAAGGAACCGTTAGACTGGAATTTAGGTAGATAGTACAAAATGGCTTACGATCTCTTGTTTCTAAAGTTTGATTTCCAGACCAAATCCCAATGTGGTATGAGGCTGCAGTAAGCCTCCACAATTCTGGATGTTCAGGACCAGAAACAGGACTTATTATTTTTGGTCTTGGGGTAGAGATTCCTTTTTATCCCCATACCCAAGGGTAGAAAGACTGTAATTTTTTATGCTTATGTTTGTCTAGACTTTCTGTTAAGTCGCTATCAACAGCTGGACTCACTTGTGCACTTGGACATGACTGAGTTTGTCCTGAGCAATTGTGGTAGAATTGACCTCGAGGTGCCCAATCTATAACAGTTCGGAATTCATTGTTTTGTAATATCACCGCACTATTGGCCACACATTCTTCCCAAACTAAAACTTGTGTATTTTTTGATCCTTTGGGAATTTCCTTGGAGCAAGGATTCCGTTTAGGTCTAAATTTTAATGATCTTTGATAAGAAAAGTCTTGTAAATAATTTACCCGTGGCCTGAGTGACATCCCGCTTACCATGTGATAAGTGAGTCTACTTTTAGGACCGGCAGTAGGTACTTCTACCAACCAATTTTGGAATGCAGGCATTAAGCATCCTGGTGCTCTTCCTAGGCAAATAGGAGAATAACGATACCCAATGGAAATATTTATCATCATCCCTTCTTCCTCAGGTTTGGCAGGGCAGTGATCATCTGTGGGGCCAGGTACCCATACACTATCCTTAACATTTAATTTTATAGGATTATCCATCCATGTGACTGGTGTTACCGTCTCCGTGGAGGCGCTTTTCTTTGCATCTCTAATGGGTTCATTGTAGAACTTCAAATGTCTAGTAGGTATCCAAACAGGAAGCTGATTTTCTCCTGGTGAAACACAAGCAAAACGTCTCCCCCACGTTATTACCTTCCCTATTTCCCATGTCTTATTTTTATTATCTTTCCACCAAATCAGTTTTCCTTCATGTGGGCTGTTCTTTTTACCAGTAAGATGTTGTTCTGCAGAAGTAGTAGTCTGATTTCTATAAATGTTTAAAAAATTTAAAGTATAGAGTGCTAGATTAAGTTGCATCTGAGGAGTGGTACACTCCTTACTGTCTCCCCCTTCTTTTTGCTTAACTAATTGAGTTTTGAGTGTTCTATTAGTTCTTTCAACTATGGCCTGTCCTTGGGAATTATAAGGAATTCCTGTTGTATGTGAAATTTTCCATTGACTTGAGAATTTTTGGAAAGCTTTACTACAATATCCTGGTCCATTGTCAGTTTTGATTTTTTCTGGAACTCCCATTACAGTACAACAAGACAATAAATGTTTTTTAACATGGGAAGTACTTTCTCCTGTTTGGCAACTTGCCCATATGAAATTTGAATAAGTTTCAACTGTTACATGAACATATGATAATCTTCCAAATGAAGGTACATGTGTGACATCCATTTGCCATAATGCATTAGGACACTGACCGCTGGGATTAACTCCTGCCTCTTGAGTGGGCAGGTGTAAGACTTGACACTGGGTGCAATGTTGTACAATATCTTTTGCCTGTTTCCATGTGACATCAAATTTGTTTTTTAATCCTGCTGCATTTACATGAGTCAAAGCATGAAGTTCTTGTGCTTTTATGAATGCAGATGATACCAGTAAGTCAGCTTGTTCATTTGCTTTAGTCAAAGGCCCTGATAAATTAGTGTGTGCTCGAATATGAGTAATATAAAATGGGAAATTTCTTTTTCTTACAGTTTGTTGTAATAAATTGAATAGCTGGTTTAACTGATCGTCCATGCTATATTTAATTAGAGCTGTCTCAACATCCCTTGTAGCCTGTACTACATATGCAGAATCTGATATAATATTGATAGGTTGATCAGAATCTTGGAACACTGATTCCAACCATCTCTGCTCTTTGAGCCGATTGAAATGGAGTTGTGATTACTCTTTCTTTTGGCCCTGTGTAAGCTGCTTTTCCATTGCTGGAACCATCAGTAAATACTGTTAGAGCATTTTCTAAAGGTTCACATCTGGTAATTTTAGGTAGAATCCAAGTAGTTAATTTTAAAAAATTGGAAGATTTTTGTTTTCGGGTAATGATTATCAATAATTTCCACAAAATTAGCAAGTTCAATTTGCCATGCACCAGAATTGATAAAAGCTTGTCTAATTTGTTTCTTGGTTAAAGGGACAACTATTTTGTCTGGGTCATTTCCACATAATTTTATTATTCGTAATCTTGTCTGACCAATTAATGTAGCTATTTGATCCAAATACAATTTAAAAGTCTTAACTGTACTGTGAGGAAGGAATGACCACTCCACAAGATCAGTATTTTGAACAATGATGCTTGTTGGAGAATGTGCAGTAGCAAAAATCAAAAGTTGGAGTGGGGCTAAGGGATCTATTCTATTTATTTGCACTGACTGAAATTTTTCTTCCACTAATTTAATTTCTTTTGTTGCCTCTGGGGTTAACATTCTTTTACTATTTAAGTCTGAGTCTCCTCTTAAGATAGAGAACAAATTTGACATGGCATAAGTAGGAATGCCTAGAGTTGGCCGAATCCAATTAATATCTCCTAGCAATTTTTGAAAATCATTTAGTGTTTTTAATGTGTCTTTTCTTATTTCTATTTTTTGTGGCTTAATTTTTCTATTTTCTATCTGCATCCCTAAATAATGAAAAGGAGTAGAGGTTTGGATATTATCAGATGCTATTGCCAGTCCTGCGTTGGCAACCTCTGCTTGTAGAAATGTATAACAGTCAATTAATTTATCTCTTGTTTCTGCAACACATAAAATATCATCAAAATAATGAATGATATAACAGTCTGAAAACTTGTCTCTAACTGGTTGAAGAGCTCGACCTACAAAAGTCTGACAAACAGTTGAACTATTAAGCATTCCCTGAGGTAACACTTCCCACTGAAACCTGGTGGCTGGTTCTTTATTATTTATGGCTGGTATAGTAAAGGCAAATTTTTCGCAATCCTGCTCTGCCGGAGGGATGGTAAAAAAGCAATCCTTTAGATCAATTATAATTAAAGGCCAGTCTTTTGGGATCATGGCCGGAGAGGGCAACCCGGGTTGGAGAGGCCCCATGGGTTGAATTACGGCGTTTATGGCCCTTAAGTCAGTTAACATACGCCATTTGCCAGATTTCTTCTGAATTACAAACACAGGAGAATTCCAAGGCGAGAATGCAGGCTCAATATGTCCCTTTTCTAATTGTTCATTTGCTAATAAATGTAAAGTCTCCAGTTTTTGTTTTGGTAGCAGCCACTGATTCACCCACACCGGTTTTTCTCTTTTCCAAGTTAATGCTATGGGTTTAGGAGGCTCTACAGTGGCCGCCCCTAAAAAGGATACCTTAATTCCTTCTCTTTCTTGATTTATTTTAGCCTCAACTGGAACTTTAATGCCATCTTCATTTTATTCCTAGTCCCTTTCCTGGTATATATCCCATCTTGGTCATGATTTTTTGACTCGTGGGGCTATATAATGGAGTGGGCATAGTGATTTCCACACCCCATTGTTGTAATAAGTCTCGACCCCACAGATTAAGAGGAATTGAAGTAATCATTGGCTGAACAGTACTTTCTTGATTATCTGGCCCTAAACAATGTAAAATCTCAGTACTTTGATACACTTCTGAGGCTGTGCCTACGCCGACAAGTCCTGTAACAGCCTTTTGTTTAGGCCATTTTTTTGGCCAGTGATTTAAAGCAATGATAGAGACATCTGCTCCAGTGTCTACTAACCCTTCAAACTGTTTTCCTTGAATAATGGCCTTACACACAGGTCTGTTTTCTGAGACCTGACTTGCCCAATATGCAGCCTTTCCTGTCAGATCAGTGCTTCCAAACACTCCTGTTCTTTTTATTTCACTATTTCCAACCTTAATATAAGGCAGGAGTAATAATTGAGCAATCCTGTATCCTGGACTGGCATTCCAAGGAATTGAAGAGCTAATAACCAATTGAATTTCGCCTTTATAGTCTGAATCAACCACACCAGTATGAATTTGAACTCCCTTTAGGTTTAGACTTGATCTTCCCAAGATTAGTCCTACAGTCCCCTCAGGCAGTGGGCCACATACCCCTGTGGGGATTTTTTGTTTGGGGGTTCCCCTGGAAGCAGAGAGACTGCTTGTATAGTACATAAATCTACTTCTGCACTGCAGCTTGTGGCAGGGGAAAATTGTTGTATTGTGGTAACTGGCTTATTCCTTGAAACACTTGGGACAGTGGGGGTTGTTGTCCCTGAAAACCCTGAGGAACAAATGGCTGAATAGGGAATGCCCCAGTTTGTTGTGGGGCCTGAGGCTGGTCCCTTTGCTATTTTCCTGACAATGGTTGCCTATTTTTATCAAATTTAGAACGGCATTGACTAGCCCAATGTTTTCCTTTTTTACATCTTGGACATAAGTCAGGTGGCTCTCTACCTGTTGTTGTAGTAGCTTGAATAGTTATATTCTGTTTATTTAAGACTGGGCAATTCTTTTTTAAATGACCAATTTGACCACAATTATAACATTTCCCTCCAAGTATTCTAACTTGTCCTCCTAAAACAACTCCTGTTATTGCTTGAGCCATAAGCATAGCTTTATGCATACCTCCTCCGATTCCATCACAGGCTTTTACATATTCTGAGATTACATCTGATCCTGCGGGAAACTTTCCTTTCAATGGCTTAATGGCCGACTGACACTCAGGATTGGCATTTTCGTATACCATCAACTCCACTATGACCTTAAGGGCTTTTTCATTGGAAATTGACTTTTGAGCAACATCTTGGAGCCTTGCCACAAAATCAGGGTAGGGCTCTTTTGAACCTTGTCTTACTGTATTAAATGAGGGGCAGGCACTTCCTGGGTCTTGGATTTTTTCCCAGGCTTTAAGGCAGATAGCTCTAACTTGCTCAATGTCCTCATTTTGCATTAATGCTTGTTGACTAATAGTGCTCCAATTTTGACCTGTTCCTAATAGTTGATCTGCATCTATGTTAACTGGAGGATTGGCAGATCTATTTCTTCGGACCTGTTCTTGTGCACCATCAATCCACCAAGTCTTAAATTGCAAAAAATTGAGACGGTGAGAGACGATTTTGCCAGAATCTCCCAATCATAAGGAATGGGTCTATGTCCATGAGCAACGGAATCTAATAATGTCCTCATATAAGGGGAGTTGGGTCCATACTGTTTTACTCCCTCTTTCATGTCTTTTAGCATTTTTATCGAGAAAGACTTGTATCTGGCCTCAACTGTGAGAGGCTCTCCCTCTTGGGCTCCTTCTCCAGGTGGCATCGGTTCTAACATTACTGGGAATTGCCATGCCTCAGTATCTCCTTCCTTTCTTGATTTATCAATAATTTCATGTAATTCACTACCCTGTCTACTAGGTGGTGCCATAGGATTAAGTCTCCTAGTGGGCGGCTGAGGGTATGGTGCCCTGCACTGTGGTGCTGGGGGCATTCCTGGATATCCATACTGACTTTCTGGGGGTGGCCGATACTGAAGTTCGGCCAGCGGCCAGTATTGATAAGCTACTGGCAGTTGGGTCTTATTTTCTCTAACCTGCGTTTGAGGTTGTAATGTTACGGGCACCTGACCTGCTGGAAGAGGACTTGGCCCTCGTGGTTTACACTCTGATGGCCCCACTAATTCTGGACCTTTTCCTTCTAATTTTAACGTTTTAGGATATATCACCTCCTGTAATTGATTATAGTCAACATTTTGCGTTGACTGAGCCATTACCGGCTCTGCTACATATTCGCAATGTAAACTTTCCGTTTCTTTCTGGGATTTTTTTCCTTGTCTTTTCTTTACAATCTATTACACAGCTTCCAGGGGCATCAGAAACTGAAACGCTATCTTATTCCGTTTGAAATGGTTCTAAAGCTGCTTTAATAGTGGCCCAATCATTCCATACTGTAAGTGGAATGATATTACTCTTCCTTCCTGCTTGTTTTAGTTCCTTGCCAATTCTTTTCCAATCTTTTAGATCTAAAGTTCCTTATTCTGGAAACCATGGGCAAAATTTTTCTATTATTTGAAATAGCTTGATTAGATTTTTTGTAGATACTCTAACTCCCCCTCTTTTTAAAATAATTTTAATAAAGCTGAGATAAGAGGCATATTTACTTTTAGTTTTACTTTTAGTTTGCCACATTATCACCCTAACTTCTTCCGAGTGCACAAGCTTACCGTAAGTCTGACTGTAGACGCACTTGGGATCTCTCTTCGACTTGTCCTCAATGACCACGCTCGAGCGTAACTTCACCCTAGAGAAAAGCCTCCACGTTGGGCACCAGATGAAGGGGTGGGTTGCCCTTCCACACCTGTGGGTGTTTCTCATTAGGTGGAACCAGAGACTTGGAAAATAAAAAGACACAGAGACAAAGTATAGAGAAAGAAATAAGGGGACCCAGGGAACCAGCGTTCAGCATATGGAGGATCCCGCCAGCCTCTGAGTTCCCTTAGTATTTATTGATCATTTGTGGGTGTTTCTCCGAGGGGGGGATGTTTCAGGGTCATAAGACAATAGTGGGGAGAGGGTCAGCAGAGAAACACGTGAACAAAGGTCTTTGCATCATAGACAAGGTAAAGAATCAAGTGCTGTGCTTTTAGATATGCATACACAGAAACATCTCAATGCTTTACAAAGCAGTATTGCTGCCCGCATGTCCCACCTCCAGCCCTAAGGCGGTTTTTCCCTATCTCAGTAGATGGAACGTACAATCGGGTTTTATACCCAGCCATTCCATTGCCCAGGGACGGGCAGGAGACAGATGCCTTCCTCTTGTCTCAACTGCAAGAGGCATGCCTTCCCTTATACTAATCCTCCTCAGCACAGACCATTTACGGGTGTCAGGCTGGGGGACGATCAGGTCTTTCCCTTCCCACGAGGCCATATTTCAAACTATCCCATGGGGAGAAACCTTGGACAATACCTGGCTTTCCTAGGCAGAGGTCCCTGCGGCCTTCCGCAGTTTTTGTGTCCCTGGGTACTTGAGATTAGGGAGTGGTGATGACTCTTAAGGAGCATGCTGCCTTCAAGCATCTGTTTAAAAAGCACATCTTGCACAACACTTAGTCCATTTAACCCTGAGTTTGACACAGCACATATTTCAGAGAGCACGGGGTTGGGGGTAAGGTCATAGATTAACAGAACCTCAAGGCAGAAGAATTTTTCTTAGTACAGAACAAAATGGAGTCTCCTATGTCTACTTCTTTCTACACAGACACAGTAACAATCTGATCTCTCTTGCTTTTCCCCACAGAATTCCAGAGCATTGCAACGAGGGTCTGAATGTTTGCATGAAACATATGATTCCAGGACACTAGTGCTGTTGTTTCAATGTTTGTCCCACACATATGATTCGAAAACACTACTGCTGGGGTCTGAGTATTTGTCCCTCACATAGGGTTCCAGAACACTGCTACGAGGGTCTGAATGATTGTCCCTCACATAGGATTCCAGAACACTACCGCTGGGGTCAAAATGTTTTTCTGTCACAAAGGATTCCAGAACACTGCTACGAGAGTCTGCATGTTCGTTTCTCACGAGGTATTCCAGAACACTCCTGCTGTCGTCTGAATGTCCCTCACACAGGATTCCGGAATACTACTACGAGTGTCTGAATATTTGTCCCTCAAAGAGAATTCCAGAACACTGCTACGAGGTTCGGAATGATTGTCCATCACATAGGATTCCAGAACACTGCTGCTGGGCTCTTATGTTTGTCTCTCACTTAGGATACCAGAACACTCCTACTATTGTCTGAAAGTTTGTCCTTCACATAGAGTACCAGAACACTGCTACGACGGTCTGAATGTTCGTACCACACTTGGGATTCCAGAACACTCCTGCTGGAGTCTAAATGTTTGTCCCTCACATAGGATTCCAGAACACTGCTACGTGGATCTCAATGTTTGTTCCTCACAGTAGTTTCCACATCACTCTTGCTGTGGTCTGAATATTTGTCGATCACATTGGATTCCAGAACACTGCTACGAGGGTCTGTATGTTTGTCCCTCACATAGGATTCCAAAACACTCCTGCTGTGTTCTGAATGTGTGTCCAACACATAGGATTCCAGAGCAATCCTACTCTGGTCTGAATGTTTGTCTATTACATAGTTTTCCAGAACACTGCTGCTTGGTTCCGAGTGTTTATTCCTCACATAGGATTCCAGAACACTGCTACTAGGTTCTGAATGTTTCTCCCTCACATAGGATTCCAGAACACTCCTGTGGTGGTCTGAATGTTTGTCCATCACATTGGATTCCAGAACACCGCTACGAGGGTCTGAATGTTTGTCTCTCACACAGAATTCCAGAACACCGCTACGAGGGTCTGAATGTTTGTCTCTCACACAGAATTCCAGAACACTGCTACGAGGGTCTGAATGATTGTCCCTCACATAGGATTCCAGAACACTCCTGCTGTGGTCTGAAAGTTTGTCCCTCACATAGCATTCAAGAATACTGCTGCTGGGTTTTGAGTGTTTGTCCCTCACATAGGATTCCAGAACACTGTTACCATTGTCTGAATGTTTGTCCCTCGCATAGGATTCCAGAACACTGCTGCTGGGGTCTAAAAGTTTGTCTGTCACGTAGGATTCCAGAACACTGCTACGACTGTCTAAACGTTTGTTCCTCACAGAGGATTCCAGAACACTACTGCTGTTGTCTGAATGTCCCTCACAAAGGATTTCAGAACACTGCTACGAGGGTCTGAGTGTTTTTCCCTCACACAGAATTCCAGAACACTGCTATGAGGGACTGAATGATTCTCCCACACACAGAATTCCAGAACACTGTTACGAATTTCTGAATGATTGTCACTCACATAGGATTGGAGAACACTGCTTCTGGGGTCTCAATCTTTGTCTCTCACATAGGATTCTGGAACACTTCCGCTGGGGTATACATGTATGTCCATCACATGGGATTCTAGAACACTGCTGCTGGGATCTGAGTGTTTCTCACTCACATAGAACTCCAGATCACTGTGAAGAATGTTGGAATGTTTGTCCATAATATAGGATGTCAGAACAATCCCGCAGTTGTTTGAATGTTTTTCCCTCACATAGGATTGCAGAAAACTGTCCCTGGGTTCCGAATGTTTGGCCCACATATAGGTTTCCAGAACACTGCTAGGATTGTCTGAATTTTTGTCCCTCACTTAGGATTCCAGAACAATGCTACGAGTGTCTGAATGATTGTCCCTCACATAGGATTCCAGGACACTGCTGCTGTGATCTAAATGTTTGCCCATCACATAGGATTCCAGAAGACCATTACGAGGGTATGAATGTTTCTTCCTCACAGGGGATTGCAGAACACTCCTGCTGTGGTCTGAATGTTTGTTCCTCACATAGGATTCCTGAACACTTCTATGAGGGTCTGAATGTTTGTCCCTCACGTAGGATACCAGAACACTACTGCTGTGGTCTGAATGTTTGCCCTCACATAGAATTCCAGTACACTGCGACGAGGGTCTGTATGATTTTCCGAAACATAGGATTCCAGAACACTCCCGCTGTTGTTTGAATGATTGTCCCTCACATAGGATTCCAGAACACTGCTGCTGTTGTCTAAATGTTTGTCAGTCACATAGGATTCCAGAACACTGCTACGAGGGTCTGAATGTTTGTTCCTCACCGGGCATTCCACAACAATCCTGCTGTTGTCTGAATGTTTTTTCCTCACACAGGATTCCAGAATAATGACACGAGGGTATGAACGTTTGTCCCTGACCCAGAATCCAGAACACTGCTATGAGGATCTGAATGATTGTCCCTCACATAGGATTCCAGAACACTGCTGCTGGGGTCTGAATCTGTGTCCCTCATATAGGATTCCAGAACACTGCTACGAGGTTCTGAAACTTTGTCAATCACACAGAATTCCAGAACACTGCTATGAGGGTCTGAATGATTGTCCCTCACATAGGATTCCAGAACACAGCTGCTGCGGTCTGAATGTTTCTCCCTCACGTAGGATTCCAGAGCACTGCCACGATTCTCTCAATGTTTGTCCCTCACATAGGATTCCAGAACACTGCTATGAGGGTCTGAATATTTGTCCCTCACATAGGATTACAGAACACTACTGCTGTGGTCTCAATGTTTGTCCCTCACATGGGATTCCTGAACAATGTTAACAGGGTCTGAAAGATTTTTCCTCACATCGGACTCCAGAACAATCCTGCTGTGGTCTGAATGTTTGTCCCTCACACAGGATTCCAGAACACTGCTGCAAGTGTCTGAATGTTTGTCCCTCTCTCATAATTCCAGAACACTGCTAAGAGGGTCTGAATGATTGTCCCTCACATAGGATGCCAAAACACTGCTGCTGGAGTCTGAATGTTTGTCTCTCACATAGGATTCCAGAACACTGCTGCTGGGGTCTACATGTATGACAGTCATGTAGGATTCCAGAACACTTCTACGATTGTCGGACTGGTTGTCCCTCACGTGGGATTCCGGAACACTGCTATGAGTTTCTGAATGTTTGTCTCTCACAGAGGATTCCAGAACACTGCTACCGTGGCCTGAATGTTTTCCCCTCACATAGGATTCCAGAACACACATTCGAGGGTCTCAATGTTTGTTCCTCACACAGAATCCCAGAACACTGCTACGAGAGTATGAATGATTTTCCCTCACATAGTTTTCCATAACAATGCTGTCTTGGTCTGAATGTTTGTCCCTCACATAGGATTCCAGAACACTGCTGCTGGGGTATACATGTGTGTCTGTCACATAGGATTCCGGAGCACTGCTGCTGGGTTCTGAGTCTTTCTCCCTCACATAGAACTCCAGAGCACTGCGACGAGGTTCTGAAAGTTTGTTTGCAATAAAGGATTCCAGAACACTCCCGCTGTTGTTTCAATGTTTGTAACTCACATAGGATTCCGGAATACTTCTGCTGAGGTCTAAATGTTTGTCCGTCACTTAGGATTCCAGAACACTGCTACAAGGGTCTGAAGGTTTGTCCCCCACACAGAATTCCAGAACACTGCTACGATGGTCTGAATGATTGTCCCTCACATGGGACTCCAGAACACTGCTGCTGGGTTCTGAATGTTTGTCCCTCACATAGGATTCCATAACACGGCTTCAGGGTTCTACAGGTATGTCCGTCTCATGGTATTCCAGAACAATGCTGCAGGATTCTGAGTGTTCCTCCCTCACAAAGAATTCCAGAAGACAGCAACGAGGATCTGAATGTTTGTCCATAACATAGGATTCCAGAAGACTCCCGCTGTTGTTTGAATGTTTGTCCCTCACATAGGATTCCAGAACACTGCTGCTTGAGTCTGAAAGTTTTTCCTTCACACAGGATTCCAGTACACTGTTATGATTGTCTGAATGTTTGTCACTCCATAGGATTCCAGAACACTGCAACGAGGGTCTGAAAGTTTGTCCCTCACTGTGGATTCAAGAACACTCTGCTGTGGTCTGAACGTTTGTCCCTCACTTAGGATACAGAACAGTGATACGAGGGTCTGAATATTCGTCCCTCTCTTAGGACTCTAGAACACTGCTACGATTGTCTGAAAGTTTGTCCCTCACTTAGGATCCAGAACAGCGATATGAGGTTCTGAATGTTTGTCCCTCACATAGGATTCCAGAACACTCCTGTTGTGGTCTGAATGTCTGTCCTCTGTCCCTCTCATAGGGTTGCAGAACACTGTTTCTAGATTGTCAGTGTTTGTCCCTCACATAGGATTCTGGAACACTGCTACAAGGGTCTGAATATTTGTCACACACATAGGATTCCAAAACACTGCTGCCGGGGTCTCAGTGTTTGTCCCTCACACAGGATTCCAGAACACTGCTGCTGGGGTCTACATGTATGGCTGTCACTTAGAATTCCAGATCACTGCTGCTGGGTTCTGAATGTATCTCCCTCACATAGAATTCCGGAACACTGCGACGGGAGTCTGAATGTTTCTCCATAAAGTAGTATTCCGGAACACTCTCGCTGTGGTTTGAACGTTTGTCCTTCACATAGGATTCCAGAACACTGCCACGAGGTTCTGAATGTTTGTTCCTTACTGGGGATTCCAGAACACTCCTCTTGTGTAGTGAATATCCATCACACAGGATTCCAGAACACTCCTATGAGGGTCTCAACGTTGGTCCCTCTCATATGGTTCCAGAACACTGCTAGTAGGTTCTCAGTGTTTGTCCCAAACCTAGGATTCCAGAACACTGCTGCTGGCGTCTAAATGTTTGTCCATCACATAGGATTCCAGAACACTGCTATGAGGGTTTGAATGATTGTCCCTCACGTAGGATTCCAGAACACTGCTGCTGGGGTCTACAGGTACGTCCATCACATAGGATTCCAGAACACTGATACGAGGTTCTGAATATTTGCTCCTCACAGGGGATTCCAGAAACCTCCTGCTGTGTTCTGAATGTTTGTCCCTCACACAGGATTCCAGAACACAGCTACAAGGGTCAGAATGTTTGTCCCTCACACAGAATTCCAGAACACTGCTATAATGGTTTGAATGATTGTCCCTCACATGGGACTCCAGAACACTGTTGCTGGGTTCTGAATGTTTATCCCTCACGTAGGATTCCAGAAGATGGCTGCAGGGCTCTACATGTCTGTCTGTCACATGGGATTCCAGAACAATGCTGCAGGATTCTGAGTCTTCCTCCCTCACATAGAACTCCAGAAGACTGCGACGAGGGTCTGAATGTTTGTCCGTAACATAGGATTGCAGAAGACTCCCGCTGTTGTTTGAATGTTTGTTTCTCACATAGAATTCCAGAACACTGCTGCTTGAGTCTGAAGGTTTTTCCTTCACACAGGATTCCAGAACACTGTTACGATTGTCTGAATGTTTGTCACTCTGTAGGATTCCAGAACACTGCAAAGAAGGTCTGAAAGTTTGTCCCTCACTGTGGATTCCAGAACACTCTGCTGTGGTCTGAATATTTATCCCTCACTTCGGATCCAGAACAGTGATACGATGGTCTGAATTTTCGTCCCTCACTTAGGATTCCCCAACACTGCTACGATTGTCTGAATGATTGTCCCTCACATAGGATTCCAGAACACTCCTGCTGTGGTCTGAAGGTCTGTCCCTCACATAGGGTTGCAGAACACTGCTGCTAGATTCTCAGTGTTTGTCCCTCACATAGGATTCCGGAACACTGCTACAAGGGTCTGAATATTTGTCACACACATAGGATTCCAAAACACTGCTGCTAGGGTCTGAATGTTTGTCCCTCACATAGGATTCCAGAACACTGCTGCTGGGGTCTACATGTATGGCTGTCACATAGGATTCCAGATCACTGCTGCTGGGTTCTGTATGTTTCTCCCTCACATAGAATTCCAGAACACTGCGACGAGGGTCATAATGTTTCTCTGTAACGTAGCATCCCAGAACACTCTTGCTGTTGTTTGAATGTTTGTCCCTCACATAGGATTCCAGTGCACTGCTACTGGGGACGGAGTTTTTGTCCCTCCCATAGGATTCCAGAACACTGCTACGATTGTCTGAATGTTTGTCCCTCATATAGGATTCCAGAACAATCCTCTACAAGTGTCTGGATGTTTGTCCCTCACAGAGGATTCCAGAACACTATTATGATTGTCTGAATGTTTGTCACTCACATAGGATTCCAGAGCAGTGCTACGAGGTTCTGAATGTTTTTCCCTAACTTAGGATTCCTGAATACTGCAACGAGGGTCTGAATGTTTGTCTGTAACATAGGATTACGGAAAACTACCCCTGTTGTTTGAATGTTTGTCCCTCACATTGGATTCCAGAACACTGCAACTAGGGTCTGAATGTTTGTCCCTCACATAGGATTCCAAAACACTCCTGCCATGCTCTGAGTGTTTATCCCTTACACAGGATTCCAGAACAATCTTGCTGTGGTCTGAAAGTTTTTCCCTCACATAGGGTTCCAGAACACTGCTGCTGGGTTCTGAGTGTTTTTCCCTCACATAGGATTTCATAACACTACTGGAAGGGTCTGAATGTTTGTCCCTCACATAGCATTCCAGAACACTGCTGTTGGGGTCTAAGTGTTTGTCCGTCACATAGGATTCCAGAACACTGCCACGAGGTTCTGAATGTTTGCTCCTTACAGGGGATTCCAGAACAATCCTGTTGTGTTGTCAATGTTTGTCCCTCACACAGGATTCCAGAACACTGCTGTGAGGATCTGAATTTCTGTCCCTCACACAGAATTCCAGAACACTGCTATGAGGGTCTGAATGATTTTCCCTCACATAGCATTCCAGACACCGCTGCTGAGGTCTGAATGTTTGTCCCTCACATAGGATTACAGAACCCTGCCCCTGGGTTCTGAGTGTTTCTCCCTCGCATAGAATTCCGGAAGACTGCGACGAGGGTCTCAACGTTTGTTCCTCTCATATGGTCCCAGAACACTGCTGGGAGGTTCTCAGTGTTTGTCCCAAATCTAGGATTCCAGAACACTGCTGCTGGTGTCTAAATGTTTGTCCGTCACAGAGGATTCCAGAATACTGATACGAGGTTCTGAATATTTGCTCCTCACAGGGGATTCCAGAAACCTCCTGCTGTGTTCTGAATGTTTGTCCCTCACACAGGATTCCAGAGCACGGCCATGAGAGTCTGAAGGTTTGTCCCTCACACAGAATTCCAGAACACTGCTACGATGGTTTGAATGATTGTCCCTCACATGGGACTCCAGAACACTGATGCTGGGTTCTGAATGTTTGTCCCTCTCATAGGATTCCAGAACACGGCTGCATGGGTCTAATTTATGTCCGTCACATGGGATTTCAGAACAATGCTGCAGGATTCTGAGTCTTCCTCCCTCACCTAGAATTCCAGAAGACTGCGACGAGGGTCTGAATGTTGGTTCGTAACATAGGATTCCAGAAGACTCCCGCTGTTGTTTGAATGTTCGTCCCTCACATAGGATTCCAGAACACTGCTGTTTGAGTCTGAATGTTTTTTCCTCACACAGGATTCCAGAACACTGCTATGATTGAATGTTTGTCACTCCGTAGGATTCCAGAACACTGCAAAGAGGGTCTGAAAGTTTGTCCCTCACTGTGGATTACAGAACACTCTGTTGTGGTCTGAAAGTTTGTCCCTCACTTAGGATCCAGATCAGTGATACGAGGGTCTGAATGTTCATCCCTCACGTAGGATACCCCAACACCACTACGATTGTCTGAATGTTTGTCCCTCACATAGGATTCCAGAACACTCCTGCTGTGGTCTGAAGGTCTGTCCCTCACATAGGATTGCCGAACACTGCTGCTAGATTGCCAGTGTTTGTCCCTCACGTAGGATTCCGGAACACTGTTACAAGGGTCTAAATATTTGTCAGACACATAGGATTCCAAAACACTGCTGCTGGATTCTTCATGTTTGTCCCTCACATAGGATTCCAGAACACTGTTGCTGGGGTCTACATGTATGGCTGTCACATAGGATTCCAGATCACTGCTGCTGGGTTCTGTATGTTTCTCCCTCACATAGGATTCCAGAACACTGTTGCTGGGGTCTACATGTATGGCTGTCACATAGGATTCCAGATCACTGCTGCTGGGTTCTGTATGTTTCTCCCTCACATAGAATTCCAGAACACTGCGACGAGGGTCTCAATGTTTCTCCGTAACGTAGCATTCCAGAACACTCTCGCTGCTGTTCGAATCTTTGTCCCTCACGTAGGATTCCAGAACACTGCTACTGGGGTCTGAGTGTTTGTCCCTCCCATAGGATTCCAGAACACTGCTACGATTGTCTGAATGTTTGTCCCTCATATAGGATTCCAGAACACTGCTACGATTGTCTGGATGTTTGTGCCTCACATAGGATTCCAGAACACTGCTCCTGGGGTCTGAATGTTTGTCACTCACACAGGACTCCAGATGAGTGCTACGAGGGTCTGAATGATTTTCCCTAACATAGGATTCCTGAACAATGCAACGAGGGTCTGAACGTTTGTCTGTAACATAGGATTAGGGAGCACTACCTGTGTTGTTTGAATGTTTGTCCCTCACATTGGATTCCAGAACACTGCAACTAGGGTCTGAATATTTGTCCCTCACATAGGATTCCAAAACACTCCTGCCGTGCTCTGAGTGTTTAACCCTCACATAGGATTCCAGAACAATCCTGCTGTGGTCTGAAAGTTTCTCCCTCACATACGGTTCCAGAACACTGCTGCTGGGTTCTGAGCATTTTTCCCTCACATAGGATTTCATAACACTACCGAGAGTGTCTGAATGTTTGTCCATCACATAGCATTCCTGAACACTGCTGCTAGGGTCTAAGTATTTGTCTGTGACATAGGATTCCATAACACTGCCACGAGGTTCTGAATGTTTGTTCCTTAAAGGGGATTCCAGAACACTCCTGTTGCGTTGTGAATGTTTGTCCCTCACACAGGATTCCAGAACACTGCTATGAGGATCTGAATTTTGGTCCCTCACACAGAATTCCAGAACACTGCTATGAGGGTCTGAATGATTTTCCCTCAAGTAGCATTCCAGAACACTGCTGCTGAGGTCTGAATGTTCGTACCTCACATAGGATTCCAGAACACGGCTTCAAGGCTCTACACGTATGTCCGTCACATGGGATTCCAGAACAATGCTGCAGGATTCTGAGTGTTCCTCCCTCACATAGAATTCCAGAAGACTGTGACGAGGATCTGAATGTTTGTTCATAACATAGGATTCCAGAAGACTCCCGCTGTTGTTTGAATGTTTGTCCCTCACATAGGATTCCAGAACACTGCTCCGACTTTCTGAATGGTTATCCCTCACATAGAATTCCAGAACACTGCGTTGAAGGTCTGAAAATTTATATGTAACATAGGATTCCAGAAAACTCCCACTGTTGTTTGAATGTTTGACCATCACATAGGATTCCAGAACACTGCTAGGAGGTTCTGTATGTTTGTCCCTCACATAGCATTCCAGAACACTAATGCTGTGTTCTGAGAGTTTCTCCCTGATGTAGGATTAACAGAACAATCCTGCTGTGGTCTGAATCTTTGTACCTCCTATAGGATTCCAGAACACTGCCACGAGGTTCTGAATGTTTCTACGTCACATTGGATTCCAGCACACCGCTGTTGGGGTCTTAATGTTTGCACCTCACATAGGTTTCCAAAACACTCCTATGAGGTTCCCAATGTTTGTTTCCCACAGGGCTTTCCAGAAGAGTCCTGCTGTGGTCTGAAAGTATGTCCCTCAAAAAGGATTCCAGAACATTCCTACGAGTGTCTTAATGTGTGTCCCTCACACAGAGTTGAAGAACACTGCTACGAGGGTCTGAATGTTTGTCCCTCACATAAGATTCCAGAAAACTGCTGCTGGGGTCTGAATGTTTGTCCCACACATAGAATTCCAGAACACTGCTGCTGGGTTCTGAGTGTTTCTCCCCCACATAGAATTCTGAAACCCTGCGACAAGGGTCTGAATGTTTGTCCATAGCATAGGATTCTAGAACACTCCCGCTGTTGTTTGAATGTTTGTTCCTCATATAGGATTCCAGAACACTGCGGCTGGGGTGATAGTGTATGTCCCTCACATAGGATTTCAGAACACTGCTACGATTGTCTGAATGTTTGTCCCTCACATAGGATTCCAGAACACTGCTATGAGAGTCTGAATGTTTGACCCTCACAGGGGTTTCCAGAACACTGTTGCTGTGGTCTGAATGTTTCTCCCTCACATAGGATTGCAGAACATTGCTACGAGGATCCAAATGTTTTTTCTTCACATAGGATGCCAGAACACTGCTTCCAGGGTCTGAATGTTTGTGACTCAGATTGGATTCCAGAACAATGCTGAAGGGTTCTAAGTGTTTCTCCCTCACATAGAATTCCAGAACACTGTTACAATCGTCTGAATGTTTGTCTATAACATAGGATTCCAGAACAGTCCCGCTGTTGTTTGAATGTCTGTTCCTCACATAGGATTCCAGAACACGGCTTCATGGGTGTGAGTGTATGTCCCTCACATAGGATTCCAGAACACTTCTACGACTGTCTGAATGTTTGTCCCTCACATAGGATTCCAGAACACTGCTAGGAGGGTGTGAAAGTTTGCCCTCACACAGGATTCCAGAACACTCCTGCTGTGTTCTGAATGTTTGTCTCTCACATAGGATTCCTGAACACTGCTGCGAGGGTCTGAATATTTGTCCCTCAGGTAGGATTCCAAAACACTCCTGCTGTGTTTTGAGTGTTTGTCCCTCACATAGGATTCCAGAACAATCCTGCTGTGATCTGAATGTTTGTTCCTCATATAGGGTTCCAGAACACTGCTGCTCTTTTCTGAATGTTTCTCCCTCACATATAATTCCACAACACTGCGATGAGGGTCCTAATATTTGTCCGTAAAATATGATTCGTGAACACTTCCGCTGTTGTTTGAATGTTAGTTCCTCACTTAAGACTCCAGAACACTGCTGCTGGGGTCTGAATGTCCCTCACACAGGATTCCAGAACACTGCTATGAGGGTCTGAATGTTTGTCCCTCTCAGAGAATTCCAGAACCCTGCTACAAGGGTCTGAATGATTGTCCCTCACATAGGATTCCAGAACACTGCTGCTGGGGTTTGAAGGTTTTTTCTTCACAGGGGATTCCAGAAGTGTCCTGCTGTAGTCTGAATGTTTGTCCCTCACACAGCATTCTAGAACACTGCTACGAGGGCCTGAATGTTTGTTCCTCACAGCGGATTCCAGAAGAGTACTGCTGTGGTCTGAATGTTTGTCCCTCACACAGCATTCCAGAACAGGGCTACGAGGTTCTGAATGATTATCCCTCACATAGGATCCCAGAACACTCCGGATGTGGTCTGAATGTTTGTTCCTCACATAGGATTCCAGAACACTGCTGAGATTGTCTGAATGGTTGTCACTCACATAGGATTCCAGAACTCTCGTGCTGTGGTCTGAAAGTTTCTCCCTCACACAGGATTACAGAACACTGCTACGAGTGTTTGAATGTTTGTCCCACACACAGAATTCCAGTACATTGCAACGAGGGTCTGAATGATTGTCCTTCACATAGGATTCCAGAACACTACTGCTGGGGTCTGAATGTATGTCCCTCACATGGGATTCTAGGACATTGCTGCTGGGTACTACATGTATGTCCGTCACAAAGGATTCCAGAACACTACTGCTGGGTTCTGAGTGTTTCTCCCTCACATAGAATTCCACAACACTGCGACAAGGGTCTGAATGTTTGTCCGTAACAAAAGAATCGAGAACACTCCCACTGTTGTTTGAATGTTTGACCCTCACATGGGATTCCAGAACGCTGCTGCTGGGGTCTGAAGGTTTGTCCCTCACATAGGATTCCAGAACAGTGCTGTGAGGGTTTCAATGTTTGTCCTTCAAATGGGATGCCATAACACTGCTGCTGGGGTCTACATGTATGTCCTTCAGATAGGATTCCAGAACATTGCTGCAGAGTTCTGAGTGTTTCTGCCTCACATAGAATTCCAGAACACTGCGACGAGGGTCTGAATGTTTGTGTGTAACATAGGATTCCAAAACACTCCCTCTGTTGTTTGAATGTTTGTCCCTCACATAGGACGCAGGAACACTGCTGCTGGGGTCTGAATGTTTGTCTCTCACATAGGGTTCCAGAACACTTCTACGAGGGTATGAATATTTGTCCCTCAGATAGGATTCAAGAACACTGCTGTGATTGTCTGAATGTTTGTCCCTCACATAGGATTCCAGAACATTGCTAGGAGGGTCTGAATGATTGTTCCTTACGTAGGATTCCAGAACATTGCTGCTGGGGTGTAAAAGTTTGTCCGTCACACAGGATTCCAGAACAGTGCTAAGAGGATATGAATGTTTGCTCCTCACATAGAATTTGAGAACACTGTTGCTAGGTCTAAATGTCTGTTCGTCACATATTATTCCAGAACACTGCTGTGAGGGTTTGAATGTTTGTTCTTCACAGGGGATTCCAGAACAATCCTGCTGTGATCTGTTTGTCGCTCAAACAGTATTCCAGAACACTACTGCTGTTGTCTGAATGTTTGTCCCTCACACAGGATTCCAGAACACTTCTAAGACTGTCTGAATGTTTGTCCCTCACATAGGATTCCAGAACACTGCTGCTGGGGTCTACAGGTATGTCCGTCACATAGGATTCCAGAACACTGCTACGAGGGTCTGAATGTTTTTCCCTCACATAGGATTCCAGAACACTCCAGCTATGGTATGAATGTTTGCCCTAATATAGGATTCCAGAAGACTACTACGAGGGTCTGAGTATTTGTGGCTCACATAGGATTCTAGAACACAGCTGCTGGGTTCTAAATGTTTGTCCGTCACATAGGATTCTAGAACGCTGTTATGTGGTTCTGAATGTTTGTTCATCACAGGGGATTCCAGAAGACTCCTGCTGTTATCTGAATGTTTGTCCCTCACACAGGATTCCAGAACACTCCTACTATGGTCTGAATGTTTGGCCCTAACATAGGATTCCAGAACACTCCTGCTGTGTTCTGAGTGTGTCTCCCTCACATAGAATTTCAGAACAATCCTGCTGTGGTCTGAATGTTTGTCCCTCACATTGCATTCGAGAACACTGCTGCTGTGTTCTGTGTGTTTGTCCCTCACATTGGATTCCAGAACACTGCTACTAGCGTCCGAATATTTGTCCCTCACATAGGATTCCAGAACACTGCTGCTGTGGTCTAAATGTTTGTCCATCACATGGGATTCCAGGAAACTGCTACGAGGGTATGCATGTTTTTTCCTCACAAGGGATTCGAGAACAATCTTGCTACGGTCTGAATCTTTGTCCCTCACAAAGGATTCCAGAACACTGCTATGAAGGTTTGAATATTTGCCCTCACACAGAATTCCAGATCACTGCTACACGGGTCTGAATGATTTTCCCTCACATAGAATTCCAGAACACTGCTTCCGGCCTCTGAATGTTTGTCCCTCACATCGTGTTAATGAACACTGCTGATGGGGTCTACATGTATGTCCGTCACATAGGGTTCTAGAACATGGCTGCTGCGTTCTGAGTGTTTCTCCCTCACATAGAATTTCAGAACACTGCGACGAAGGCCTGAATGTTTGTCCGTAATGCAGGATTCCTGAACACTCTTGCTGCTGTCTGAATGTTTGTCCCTCTCATAGGATTCCAGAATACTGCTGCTGGGGTCTGAATGTTTGCCACTCACGTATCATTCCAGAATACTGCTACGATAGTCTGAATGTTTGTCCCTCACATGGGATTCCAGAACACTGCTATGAAGTTCTGAATGTTTTTCCCTCACATACGATTCTGGAACACTGCTAAAATTGTCTGAATGTTTGTCCCTCACATAGGATTCCAGAACACTGCTATGATTGTCTGAATGTTTGTCCCTCACATAGGATTCCAGAACCCTGCCACAAGGGTCTGGATGTTTGTCCCTCACATATGATTCCAGAACACTGCTATGATTGTCTGAATGTTTTTCCCTCACATAGAATTGTAGAACACTGCTACGAGTGTCCAAATGTTTGTCCCTCATAAAGGATTCCAGAACACTGTTACGATAGTCTGAATGTTTGTCCCTCACATAGGATTCCAGAACACTCCTGCTGTGGTCTGAATGTTTGTCCCTCACATAGGATTCCAGAACATGGCTACCAGGGTCTGAGTGTTTGTCTCTCACATAGGATTCCAGACACTGTTGCAGGGGTCTAAATATTTGTACCTCACATAGGATTCCATAACACTCCCGCTGTGGTATGAATGTTTGTCTCTCACACAGAATTCCAGAACACTGCTACGATGGTCTGAATGCTTATTCCTCATGTAGGATTCCAGAACACTGCTGTGAGGGTCTGCATGTTTGTCCCTCAGATAGGATTCCCGAACAATCCTGCAGTGGTCTGAATGTTTGTCCCTCACACAGGATACCAGAACTCTGCTAGAAGGGTGTGAATGTTGTCCCTCCCATAGGATTGCAAAACACTAATGCTGTTTTCTGAGTGTTTCTCCCTCACATAGGATTCCAGAACAATCCTGCTGTGGTCTGATTGTTTGTCCCTCACATAGGGCTCCAGAACACTGCTGCTGGGTTCTGAGTGTTTGTCCGTCACAGAGCATTCCAGAACAATGCTGCTGGGTACTCATTGTTTCTCCCTCACATAGAATTCCAGAACACTGTGACAAGCGCCTGAATATTTGTGCATAACATAGGATTCTAGAACACTTCCGCTCTTGTTTGAATGATTTTCCCTCACATAGGATTCCAGAACACTGCTAGGAGGGTCTGAATGTTTGTTCCACACAGGGGATTCAAGAGCATTCCTGACTTGATCTGAATGTTTGTCCCTCAAATAGGATTCCAGAACACTGCTATGAGGTTGTGAAAGTTTGTCCCTCATAAGGAATTCTAGAACACTGCTATGAGGGTCTGAATGATTGTCCCTCACATAGCATTCCAGAACACTGCTGCTGGGGTCTGAATCGTTGTCCCTCACATAGGATTCCAGAACACTGCTGCTGGAGTCTACAAGTATGTCCGTCACATAGGATTCCAGAACACTTCTGCTGGGTTCTCAATGTTTCTTCTTCACACAGAATTCCAGAACAATGCGACGAGGTTCTGAATGTTTGTCTGTATCAAAGGGATGCAGAACAGTCTCGTTGTTGTTTGAATGTTTGTCCCTCACATAGAATTCCAGAACACTGCTGCTGGGGTCTGAAATTTTGTCCCTCATATAGTATTCCAGAACACTGCTACAATTGTCTGAAAATTTGTCACTCACATAGGATTCCAGAACACTGCTACGAGGGTCTGAATGTTTGCCCCTCACATAGGATTCCAGAACACTGCTACAATGGTCTGAATGTTTGTCCCTCACATAGGATTCCAAGACACTCGTGCTGTAATCTGAGTGTTGGTCCCCAACATAGGATTCCAGAACAATCCTGCTGTTGTCTGAATATTTGTCCCTCATAAAGGGTTTCATAACACTACTGCTGGGTTCTGAGTGTTTGTCCTTCACATAGGATTACAGAACACTTCTATGAGGGTCTGAATGTTTGTCCCTCATATAGGATTACAGAACACAGAGGCTGGACTCTAAATATTTGTCCGTCACATACGATTCCAGAACACTGCTACGGGGTTATGAATATTTGCTCCCCTGAATGGTTTCCAGGACACTCCTGCTGTGGTCTCCATGTTTTTCCCTCACATAGGATTCCTGAACAATACTTCGAGGGTGTGAATGTCTGTCCTTCACATAGGATTCCAAAACACTCCTGCTGTAGTCTCAATGTTTGTCCATCACATAGGATTCCAAAACAATCCTGCTGTGGTCTGCATGTTTGTCCCTCACATAGGGTTCCAGAACACTCTTGCTGGTTTCTGAGTGTTTCTCCCTCACATATAACTCCACAACACTGCGACGAGATCTGAATGTTGGTACATAAAATAGGATTCCTGAACACTCCCGCTGTTTTTTGGATATTTGTCCCTCACTTGGGACTCCAGAACACTTCTGCTGGATTCTCAATATTTGTCCTTCACACAGGATTCCAGAACACTGCTATGAGGGTCTGAATGTTTGTCCCTCACATAGGATTCCAGAAAAATCCTCCTGTGGTCTGAATGCTTGTCCCTCATACAGGATTCCAGAACACTGTTGTTGGGGTCTGAATCTTTGTCCCTCACATAGGATTCCAGAGCAGTGCTGCTGGGGTCTACAAGTATGTCTGTCACATAGGATTCCAGAACAATTCTGCTGGGTTCTCAATGTTTATTCCTCACATAGAATTCCAGAAAAATGCGACGAGGTTCTGAATGTTTGTCTGTATCATAGGATTGCAGAACAGTCTCGTTGTTGTTTGAATGTTTGTCCCTCATATAGAATTCCAGAACTCTGCTGCTGGGGTCTGAAATTTTGCCCCTCATATAGTATTCCAGAACACTGCTACGATTGTCTGAATGTTTGTCACTCACATAGGATTCCAGAACACTGCTACGAGGGTCTGAATGTTTGCCCCTCACATAGGATTCCAGAACACTGCTACGACAGTCTGAATGTTTGTCCCTCACCTAGGTTTCCAAAACACTCGTGCTGTGTTCTCAGGGTTTCTACCTCACATAGGATTCCAGAACACTGCTACGAGGTTATGAATATTTGTTCCTCACAGGGTTTTCCAGAACAATCCTGCTGTGGTGTGAATGTTTGCCCCTCACACAGGATTCTAGAACACTGCTACGAGGGTCTCAATGTTTCTCCCTCACATAGAATTCCAGAAAATTGCTACGAGAATCCGAATGTTTGTCCCTCACATAGGATTCCAGAACACTGCTACTATTGTCTGAATGTTTGTCCCTCACGTAGGATTACAGAACACTCTTACGATGCTCTGAATGTTTGTCCCTCACATAGGAATCCAAAACACTCTTGCTGTAGTCTGAGTGTTTGTCCCTCACATAGGATTCCGGAACACTGCTACGAGGGTCTGAATGATTGTCCCACACATAGGATTCCAAAACACTCGAGCTGTGTTCTTAGTGTTTCTCCCTCACATAGGATTCCAAAACACTCGAGCTGTGTTCTTAGTGTTTCTCCCTCACATAGGATTCCAGAACACAGCTGAAGGAGTCTAAAAGTTTGTCCGTCACATAGGATTCCAGAACACTGCTACAAGGTTATGAATGTTTGTTCCTCACAGGGTTTTCCAGAACAATCCTACTGTGATCGGAATGTTTGTCCCTCACATAGGATTCCAGAACACTCCTGCTGTGGTCTGAATGTTTGTCCCTTACAGAGGATTCCAGAACGCTTCTACAAGGGTCTGAATATTTGTCACTCACATAGGATCCAAAACACTTGTGCTGTGTTCTTACTGTTTCTCCCTCACATAGTATTCCAGAACACAGATGCTGGAGTCTAAATGTTTGTCCATCACATAGGATTCCAGAACACTGCTACGAAGTTATGAATATTTGTTCCTCACAGGGTTTTCCAGAACAATGCTACTGTGGTCGGAATGTTTGTCCCTCACACAGGATTCAAGAACACTGCTACGAGGGTATGAATGTTTCTCCCTCACATAGAATTCCAGAACACTGCGACGAGGGTCTGAAAGTGTGTCCATAACATAGGATTCCAGAACACTCCCACTGTTGTTTGAGTGTTTGTCCTTCACATAGGATTCCAGAACAGTGCTAGCAGTTTCTGAATGTTTGTCCTTCACATAGGATTCCAGAACAGTGCTAGCAGTTTCTGAATGTTTGTCCTTCACATAGCATTCCAAAATACTAATGCTGTGTTCTGAGTGTTTCTCCCTCACATAGGATTCCAGAAAAATCCTGCTGTGGTCTGAATGTTTGTCCCTCCCATAGGATTCCAGAAAACTGCTGCTGGATTTTGAGTGTTTGTCCCTCACATAAGATTCCAGAACACTGCTACAAGGGTCTGAATATTTGTCCCTCACATAGGATTCCAGAACACTTCTGCTGTTGTCTAAACGTTTTTCCGTCACAAAGAATTCCAGAACACTGCTACGAAGTTCTGAATGTTTGTTCCTCACAGGGGGTTCCTGAACAGTATTGCTGTCTTCTGAATGTTTGTCCCTCACATAGGATTCCAGAACACTGCTACAAGGTTGTGAAAGTTTCTCCCTCACAGAGGATCCCAGAACACTCCTGCTGTTGTCTGAATGTTTGTCCCTCACACAGTATTTCAGAACACTGTTACTATGGTCTGAAAGTTTCTCCCTCACATAGAATTCTAGAACACTGTGACGAGAGTAAGAAAGCTTGTCCGTAAAATAGGTTTCCAGAAGATGCCCACTGTTGTTTGAATATTTGTCCCTCACATAGGATTGCAAAAAACTCCAGCTGAGTTCTGAATGTTGGCCCTCACAAAGGATTCCAGAACAATCCTTCTGTGGTGTGAATGTTCGTGCCTCACATAGGGTCCCAGAACTCTCTGGCTGTGTTCTGAATGTTTGTCCCTCACATAGTATTCCAGAACACTGCAGTGAGGTTCTCAATGATTGTCCCTCTCGCAGGATTCCAAAACATTCCTGCTGTGCTCTAAGTGTTTCTCCCTCACATTCGATTCCAGAACGCTGCTGCTAATGTCTGAATGTTTGTCCCTCACTTTGGATTCCAGATCACTACTATGATTGTCTGACTGTTTGTCACTCACATAGGATTCCGAAACACTGCGACGAGGGTCTGAATGTTTGTCCCTCACATAGGATTCCAGAACAATCCTGCTGCGGTCTGTATGTTTGTCCCTCATATAGGATTCCCGAGCACTGCTATGAGGGTCTGAATGTTTGTCCCACACATAGGATTCCAAAACACTCCTGCTGTGTTCTGCGTGTCTGTCCCTCACATAGGATTCCAGAACAATCTTGCTGTGATCTGAAGGTTTGTCCCACACATAGGATTCCAGAGCACTGCTGTAGTGTTATGAGTGATTCTCCCTCACATAGAATTCCAGAACACTGCGTCGAGGGTCTGAATGTTCATCCGTAACATAGGATTCCATAACACTCTTGATGTTGTTTAAATGTTTGTCCCTCACATAGGATTCCAGAACACTGCTGCTGGTGTCTGAATGTTTGTCCGACACATAGTATTCCAGAACTCTGCTATGATTGTCTGAATGTTTGTCCCTCACATAGGGTTCCAGAACACTGCTACGAGGGTCTGAATGTTTGTCCCTCACATAGGATTCCAGAACACTGCTATTATTGTCTGAATGTTTGTCCCTCACATAGGATTACAAAACACTGCTAAGAGGGTCTGAATGTTTGTCCCTCACATAGGATTCCGAAACACTCTTGCTGTAGTCTGAGTGTTTGTCCCACACATAGGATTCCAGAACAATCCTGCTGTGGTCTGAATGTTTGTCCCTCACATAGGATTCCAGAACACTGCTACCAGGGTGTGAATGTTTGTTCCTCACATAGGTTTTCAAAACACTCGTGCTATGTTCTTAGTGTTTCTCCCTCACATAAAATTCCAGAACACAGCTGCTGGAGTCTAAATGTTTGTGCGTCAGGTAGGTTTCCAGAACACTGCTATGCGGTTATGAATATTTGTTCTTCACAGGGTTTTCCAGAAAAATCCTGCTGTGATCTGAATGTTTTTCCCTCACACAGGATTCCAGAATACTGCTACGAGGGTCTCAATGTTTCTCCCTCACATAGAATTCCAGAAAATTGCTACGATGGTCCGAATGTTTGTCCCTCACATAAGATTCCAGAAATCTGCTACTATTGTCTGAATGTTTGTCCCTCACATAGGATTACAGAACACTGCTACGATGCCCTGAATGTTTGTCCCACACATAGGAATCCAAAACACTCTTGTTGTAGTCTGAGTGTTTGTCCCTCACATAGGATTCTAGAACACTGCTACTATTGTCTGAATGTTTGTCCCTCACACAGGATTCCAGAACACTGTTACCAGGTTTTGAATATTTGTTCCTCCCAGGGTTTTCCAGAACAATCCTGCTGTGTTCTGAATGTTTGTCCCTCACATAAGATTCCAGAACACTGCTGCGAGGTTCTCAAAGACTGTGCATGTCATAGGATTCCAAAACGTTCCTGCTGTGTTCTGAGTGTTTCTCCCTCACATAGGATTCCAGAACACTGCTGCTCGGGTCTGAATGTTTGTCCCTCACTTAGGATTGCAGATCACCACTACGATTGTCTGACTGTTTGTCACTCACCTAGGATTCCAGAACACTGCAACGAGGGTCTGAATGTTTATCCCTCACATAGGATTCCAGAACAATCCTGCTGTGGTCTGTATGTTTGTCCCTCACATAGGATACCCGAGCACTGCCATGAGGGTCTGAATGTCTGTCCTACACAAAAGATTCCAAAACTCTCCTGCTGTGTTCTGAGTGTTTCTCCCTCACATAGGATTCCAGAACAATCCTGCTGTGTTCTGAAGTTTTGCCCACATGTAGGGTTCCAGAGCACTGCTGCAGTGTTATGTGTGATTCTCCCTCACACAGAATTCCAGAACACTGCGACGAGGGTCTGAATGTTCGTCCGTAACATAGGATTCCATAACACTCTCGATGTTGTTTAAATGTTTGGCTCTCACATAGGATTCCAGAACACTGCTGCTAGTGTGTGAATGTTTTTCCCACACATGGTATTCCAGAACTCTGCTATGATTGTCTGAATGTCCCTCACATAGGATTCTAGAACACTGCTATGAGGGTCTGAATGTTCTTTCCTCACATAGGATTCCAGAACACTGCTACTATTTTCTGAATGTTTGTCCTTCACATAGAATTCCAGAACACTGCTACGAGATTTTGAATATTTGTTCCTCACAGGGTTTTCCAGAACAATCCTGCTGTGTTCTGAATGTTTGTCCCTCACACAGGATTCCAGAACACTGCTACGAGGGTCTGAATCTTTCTCCCTCACATAGAATTCCAGAAAATTGCTACAAAGGTCCGAATGTTTGTCCCTTACATAGGATTCCAGAACACTGCTACTATTGTCTGAATGTTTGTCCCTCACATAGGATTACAGAACACTGCTACGATGCTCTGAATGTTTGTCTCTCACATAGGAATCCAAAACATTCTTGGTGTAGTCTGAGTGTTTGTCCTTCACATAGGATTCCAGAACAATCCTGCTGTGGTCTGAATGTTTGTCCCTCATATAGGATTCCAGAACACTGCTACGAGGGTCTGAATGTTTGTCCCTTACATAGGATTTCAAAACACTCATACAGTGTTCTTAATGTTTCTCCCTCGCATAGGATTCCAGAACACAGCTGCTGGAGTCTAAATGTTTGTTCATCACATAGGATTCCAGAACTTTGCTACGAGATTATGAATGTTCCCCACAGGGATATCCAGAACACTCCTACTTTGGTCTGAATGTTTGTCCCTCACACAGGATTTCAGAACACTGCTACAAGGGTTTGAATGTTTCTCCCTCACGTAGAATTGCAGCACTCTGCGACGTGGTTCTGAATGTTTGTCCATCACAAAGAATTCCAGTTCACTGCTACGATTGTCTGGATGTTTGTCCATCAAATAGGATTCCAGAACACTGGAGGGCAGCCAAGATGGCCAAATAGGAACAGCTCAAGTCTACAGCTCCCAGCGTGACTGACGCAGAAGGTGGGTGATTTCTGCATTTCCATCTGAGGTACCGGGTTCATCTCAGTAGGGAGTGCCAGACAGTGGGCGCAGAACAGTGGGTGCAGTGCACTGTGCGGGAGCCAAAGGAGGGTGAGGCATTGCCTCACTCGGGAAGAGTAAGGGGTCAGGGAGTTCCCTTTCCTAGTCAAACAAAGGGGTGACAGACGGCACCTGGAAAATCGGGTCACTCACACCCTAATACTGCGCTTTTCCGACGGGCTTAAAAAACGGTATACCAGGAGATTATACCCCACACCTGGCTCGGAGGCTTCTACGCCCACGGAGTCTCGCTGATTGATAGCACAGCAGTCTGAGATTAAAGTGCAAGGCGGCAGCGAGGCTGGGGGAGGGGCGCCCGCCATTGCCCAGGCTTGCTTAGGTAAACAAAGCAGCCAGGAACTGGATGAAGCAGACCACAGCTCAAGGAGGCCTGCCTGCCTCTGTAGGCTCCACCTTTGGGGGCATGGCACAGACAAACAGAAAGACAGCAGTAACCTCTGCAGACTTAAATGTCCCTATCTGACAGCTTTGAAGAGAGCAGTGGTTCTCACGGCATGCAGCTGGAGATCTGAGAACGGGCAGACTGCCTCCTCAAGTGGGTCCCTGACCCATGACCCCCGAGCAGCCTAACTGGGAGGCAACCCCCAGTAGGGGCAGGCTGATACCTCACACGGCCGGGTAATCCTCTGAGACAAAACTTCCAGAGGAATGATCAGACAGCAGCATTCTCGGTTCACGAAAATCCACTGTTCTGCAGCCACCGCTGCTGGTACCCAGGCAAACAGGGTCTGCAGTGGACCTCTAGCAAACTCCAACAGACCTGCAGCTGAGGGTCCTCTCTATTAGAAGGAAAACTAACAAACAGAAAGGACATCCACACAAAAAATCAATCTGTACCTCACCATCATCAAAGACAAAAAGTGGACAAAACCACAAAGATGGGGAAAAAACAGAGCAGAAAAACTGGAAACTCTAAAAAGCAGAGTGCCTCTTCTCCTCCAAAGGAATGCAGTTCCTCACCAGCAACGGAACAAAGCTGGATGGAGAATGACTTTGACGAGTTGAGCGAAGAAGTATTCAGATGATCAAACTACTTTGAGTTACAGGAGGAAATTCAAACCAAAGGCAAAGAAGTTGAGAACTTTGAAAAAAAATTTGACGAATGTATAACTAGAATAACCAATACAGAGAAGTGCTTAAAGGAGCTGATGGAGTTGAAAGCCAAGGCTCGAGAACTAAGTGAAGAATGCAAAAGCCTCAGGAGCCAATGTGATCAACTGGAAGAAAGGGTATCAGTGATAGAAGATGAAATGAATGAAATGAAGCGAGAAGGGAAGTTTAGAGAAAAAAGAATAGAAAGAAACGAACAAAGCCTCCAAGAAATATGGGACTGTGTGAAAAGACCAAATCTACGTCTGATTGGTGTACCTGAAAGTGATGGGGAGAATGGAACCAAGTTGGAAAACACTCTGCAAGATATTATGCAGGAGAACTTCCCCAAACTAGCAAGGCAGGCCAACATTCAGATTCAGGAAATTCAGAGAACACCACAAAGATACTCCTTGAGAAGAGCAACTCCAAGACACATAATTGTCAGATTCACCAAAGTTGAAATGAAGGAAAAAATGTAAAGGGCAGCCAGAGAGAAAGGTCGGGTTACCCTCAAAGGGAAGCCCATCAGACTAACAGCTGATCTCTCGGCAGAAACCCTACAAGCCAGAAGAGAGTGGGGGCCAATATTCAACATTCTTAAAGAAAAGAATTTTCAACCCAGAATTTCATATCCAGCCAAACTAAGCTTCATAAGAGAAGGAGAAATAAAATACTTTACAGAAAAGCAAATGCTGAGAGATTTTGTCACCACCAGGCCTGCCCTAAAAGAGCTCCTGAAGCAAGCACTAAACATGGAAAGGAACAACCGGTACCAGCCACTGCAAAATCAGGCCAAATTTTAAAGACCATGGAGGCTAGGAAGAAACTGCATCAACTAACGAGCAAAATCACCAGCTAACATCATAATGACAGGATCAAATTCACACATAACAGTATTAACTTTAAATGTAAATGGACTAAATGCTCCAATTAAAAGACACAGATTGGCAAAATGGATAAAGAGTCAAGACCCATCAGTGTGCTGTATTCAGGAAAGCCATCTCACGTGCAGAGACACACATAGGCTCAACATAAAAGGATGGAGGAAGATCTACCAAACAAATGGAAAACAAAAAAAGGCAGGGGTTGCAATCCTAGTCTCTGATAAAACAGACTTTAAAGCAACAAAGATCAAAAGAGACAAAGAAGGCCATTACATAATGGTAAAGGGATCAATTCAACAAGAAGAGTTAACTATCCTAAATATATATGCACCCAATACAGGAACACCCAGATTCATAAAGCAAGTCTTGAGTGACTTACAAAGAGACTTAGGCTCCCACACAATAATAATGGGAGACTTTAACACCCCAGTGTCAACATTAGACAGTTCAACACGACAGAAAGTTAACAAGGATACCCAGGAACTGAACTCGGCTCTACACTAAGCGGACCTAATGGACATCTACAGAACTCTCCACCCTAAATCAACAGGATATACATTTTTTTTCAACTCCACACCACACCTATTCCAAAATTGACCACATAGTTGGAAGTAAAGTACTCCTCAGCAAATGTAAAAGAACAGAAATTATAACAAACTGTCTCTCAGACCACAGTGCAATCAAACTAGAACTCAGGATTAAGAAACTCACTCAAAACTGCTCAACTACATGTAAACTGAACAACATGCTCCTGAATGACTACTGGGTACATAACTAAATGAAGGCAGAAATAAAGATGTTCTTTGAAACCAATGAGAACAAAGACACAATATACCAGAATCTCTGGGACACATTCAAAGCAGTGTGTAGAGGGAAATTTATAGCACTAAATGCCCATAAGAGAAAGCAGGAAATATCCACAATTGACACCCTAACATCACAATTGAAAGAAGTAGAAAAGCAAGAGCAAACACATTCAAAAGCTAGCAGAAGGCAAGAAATAACTAAAATCAGAACAGAACTGAAGGAACTAGAGACACAAAAAACCCTTCAAAAAATTAATGAATCCAGGAGATGGTTTTTTTTAAAAGATCAACAAAATTGATAGACCGCTAGCAAGACTAATAAAGAAGAAAAGAGAGAAGAATCAAATAGACGCAGTAAAAAATGATAGAGGGGATATCACCACCGATCCCACAGAAATACAAACTACCATCAGAGAATACTACAAACACCTCTATGCAAATAAACTAGAAAATCTAGAAGAAATGGATAAATTCCTTGACACATACACTCTCCTAAGACTAAACCAGGAAAAAGTTGAATCTCTGAATAGACCAATAACAGGCTCTGAAATTGTGGCAATAATCAATAGCTTACCAACCAAAAAGAGTCCAGGACCAGACGGATTCACTGCTGAATTCTACCAGAGGTAAAAGGAGGAACTGGTACCATTCTTTCTGAAACTATTCCAATCAATAGAAAAAGAGGGAATCCTCCCTAACTCATTTTATGAGGCCAGCATCATCCTGATACCAAAGCCGGGCAGAGACATAACCAAAAAAGAGAATTTTAGACCAATATCCTTGATGAACATTGATGCAAAATCCTCAATAAAATACTGGCAAACCGAATCCAGCAGCACATCAAAAAGCTTATCCACCATGATCAAGTGGGCTTCATCCTTGGGATGCAAGGCTGGTTCAATATACACAAATCAATAAATGTAATCCAGCATATAAACAGAACCAAAGACAAAAACCACATGATTATTCCAATAGATGCAGAAAAGGCCTTTGACAAAATTCAACAATGCTTCATACTAAAAACTCTCAAAAAATTAGGTATTGATGGGACGTATCTCAAATAATAAGAGCTATCTATGACAAACCCACAGCCAATATCATACTGAATGGACAAAAACTGTAAACATTCCCCTTGAAAACTGGCACAAGACAGGGAAGCCCTCTCTCACCACTCCTATTCAACATAGTGTTGGAATTTCTGGCCAGGGCAATTAGGCAGGAGAAGGAAATAAAAGGTATTCAATTAGGAAAAGAGGAATTCAAATTATCCCTGTTTGCAGATGACATGATTGTATATCTAGAAAACCCCATTGTCTCAGCCCAAAATGTCCTTACGCTGATAAGCAACTTCAGCAAAGTCTCAGGATACAAAATCAAGGTACAAAAATCACAAGCATTCTTATTCACCAATAACAGACAGAGAGCCAAATCATGAGTGAACTCCCATTCACAATTGCTTCAAAGAGAATAAAATACCTAGGAATCCAAATTACATGTGACGTGAAGGAACTCTTCAAGGAGAACTACAAATCACTGCTCAATGAAATAAAAGAGGATGCAAACAAATGGAAGAACATTCCATGCTCATGGGTAGGAAGAATCAATATCGTGAAAATGGCCATACTGCCCAAGGTAATTTATAGATTCATTGCCATCCCCATCAAGCTACCAGGGACTTTCTTCACAGAAATGGAAAAAACTACTTTAAAGTTCATAGGGGACCAAAAAAGGGCCCGCATCGCCAAGTCAAGCCTAAGCCAGAAGAACAAAGCTGGAGGCATCACGCTACCTGACTTCAAACTATACTACAAGGCTACAGTAATCAAAACAGCATGGTACTGGTACCAAAACAGAGATATAGATCAATGGAACAGACCAGAGCCCTCAGAAATAACACTGCATGTCTACAACTATCTCATCTTTGACAAACCTGAGAAAAACAAGCAATGGGGAAAAGATTCCCTATTTAATAAATGGTGCTGGGAAAACTGGATAGCCATATGTAGAAAGCTGAAACTGGATCCATTCCTTACACCTTATACAAAAATGAATTCAAGATGGATTAAAGACTTAAACGTTAGACCTAAAACCATAAAAACCCTAGAAGAAAACCTAGGCATTACCATTCAGGACATAGGCATGGGCAAAAACTTCATGTCTAAAACAGCAAAAGCAATGGCAACAAAAGCCAAAATTGACAAATGGGATCCAATTAAACTAAAGAGCTTCTGCACAGCAAAAGAAACTACCATGAGAGCAAACAGGCAACCTACATAATGGGAGAAAATGTTCGCAACCTACTCATCTCACAAAGGGCTGAATGTTTCTAACTCACACAGGATTCCAGAACACTGCTAAGAGGATCTGAATGTTTGTCCCTCACACAGAATAGCAGAAAACTGATACAAGGGTCTGAATAATGGTCCCTCACAAACGATTCCAGAGCACTGCTGCTGTGGTCTGAATGTTTGTCCCTCACATAGGATTCCAGAACACTGCTGCTGGGTTCTGAGTGTATCTCCCTCACCTAAAATTCCAGAACACTGCGACGAGGTTCTGAATGTTTCTCCATAACATAGGATTCCAGAACACTCCCGCTGTTGTTTGAATGTTTGTCCCTCACATAGGATTCCAGAACACTGCTACGATTGTATCAATGTTTCTCCCTCACATAGCATTCCAGAACACTGCTGCGAGGGTGTGAATGTTTTCTCTCATATACGATTCCAGAACACTCATGCTGTGGTCTGAATGTTTGTCCCTTACATAGGATTCCTGAACACTGCTGCGAGGGTCTGAAGGTTTATCCCTCACATAGGATTCCAAAACATTCCTGCTGTAGTCTCAATGTTTGCCCCTCACATAGGATTCCAGAACAATCCTGCTGTGGTCTTAATGTTTGTCCCTTACATAGGGCTCCAGAACACTCCTGCTGGGTTCTAAGCGTTTCTCCCTCACCTTGAGTTCCTCAAAACTGTGACTAGGGTCTGAATGTTTGTCCGTACAATAGGATTCCTGAACACTCCCGCTGTTGTTTGAATGCTTGTTCCTCCCTTAGGACTCTGGAAAACTGATGCTGGGTTCTGAATGGTTGTCCCTCACACAGGTTTCCAGAACACTGTTACAAGGGTCTGAATGTCCCTCACATAGGATTCCAGAACACTGTTGAGGAGTTCTAAATGTTTGTCTGTCATATAGGATTCCAGAGCACAGCCACGAGGGTCTGAATGTTTGTTCCTCACAGAGGATTCCAGAAGAGTCCTGCTTTGGTCCGAATGTTTGTGCCTCACACAGGAATACAGAACACGGCTACGAGGTTGTGAATATTTGTCCCTCACACACAATTCCAGAACGCTGCAATGAGAGTCTGAATGATTGTCCCTCACATAGGATTCCAGAATACTGCTGTTGGGGTCTGAATGTTTGTCCCTCACATAGGATTCCAGAACACTGCTGATGGGTTCTGAGTGTTTCTCCCTCACATAAAATTCTAGAACACTGCGACGAGGGTCTGAATGTTTTTCCATAGCATAGGATTCCAGAACAATCCCATTGTTGTTTGAATGTCCCTCAGAGAGGATTCCAGAACAATGCTGCTGGGGAGTGAGTATATGTCCCTCACATAGGATTCCAGAACACTGCTACAAGGGTCTGAATATTTGTCCCTCACAAAAGATTCCAGAACAGAGCTGTTAGAGTCATAATGTTTGTCTGTCACACAGGATTCCAGAACACTGCTACGAGGTTCTGAATGTTTGTTCCTCACAGGTTTTTCAGAACACTGCTGCTGTGGTCTGAATGTGTGCCTCACACAGGATTCCAGAACACTGGTATGAGGTTCTGAGTTTTTCTCCCTCACATAGAACTCCAGAATACTGTGATGAGGGTATGAAAGTTTGTCCGTAACATAGGATTCCAGAACACTCCCGCTGTTGTTTGAATGTTTATCCGTCACATAGGATTCCAGAACACCGCTACAAGGTCTGAATGTTTGTCCCTCACACAGGATTGCAGAACACTGCTACGACGGTCTGAATTTTTGTGCCTCACACGGAATTCCAGAACACTGCTACAAGGGTCTGAATGATTGACCCTCGCAAAGGTTTCCAGAACACAGCTGCTGTTTTCTGAATGTTTGTCCCTCACATAGCATTCCAGAACACTGTTGCTGGGTTGCGAGTGTGTCTCCCTCACATAGAATTCCAGAACACTGTGAAGAAGTTCTGAATATTTGTCCATAACATAGGATTCCAGAACACTCCTGCAGTTGTTTGAATTTTTGTCCCTCCCATAGGATTCCACAACACTACTGCTGGGGTGTGAGTGTATGTCCCTCATGTAGGATTCCAGAACACTGCAAAGATTGTCTTAAAGATTGTCCCTCAAATAGGTTTCCAGAACACTGCTACGAGAGTCTGAATGTTTGTCCCTCACACAGGATTCCATAATACTCCTGCTGTGTTCTGAATATTTGTACCTCACATAGGATTCCTGAACACTACTACGAGGTTCTGAATGTTTTTCGCTCACATAGGATTCCAAAATGCCCCTGCTGCGTTCTGAGTGTTTGTCTCTCACATAGGGTCACCGCTGCTGGGTTCTCAGTGTTTCTCACTCACATAGAATTCCAGAACACTGCGAAGAGGTTCTGAATGTTTTTCTGTAACATAGTATTCCAGAACACTCTCGCTGTTGTTTGAATGTTTGTCCCTCACATAGGATTCCAGAACACTTCTGCTGGGGTCTGAAAGTTTGTCCCTCACACAGGATTCCAGAACACTGCTACGAGGGTCTAAATGTTTTTCCCTCACAAAGGATTCCAGAACAGAGCTTTTGGAGTCATAATGTTTGTCTGTCACACAGGATTCTACAACACTGCTACGAGGATGTGAATGTTTGTTCCTCAAAGGGTTTTTCAGAACACTCCTGTTGTCTGAATATGTGTCCCTCACACAGGAGTCCAGAACACTGCTACGAGGTTCTGAATGTTTCTCCCTTACATAGAATTCCAGAACACTGCTATCAATGTCTGAATGTTTGTCACTCACATAGGATTCCAGAACACTGCTACGATTGTCTGAAAGTTTGTCCCTCACATAGGATTCCAGAATGCTGCTACGAAGGTCTGAATGTTTGTCCCTCATGCAGAGTACCAGAACACTGCTTCGAGGGTCTGAATGATTGTCCCTCACATAGGATTCCAGAACACGGCTGCTGGCGTCTCAATGTTTGTGCCACATATAGGATTCCAGAATACGGCTGCTGGGGTCCACCTGTAAGTCCGTCACAATGGATTCCAGAACACTGCTGCTGGGTTCTGAGTGTTTCTCCCTCCCTTGGAATTCCAGAACACTGATATGAGGGTCTGAAAGTTTTTCTGTTACTTAGGACTCCAGAGCTTTCCCTCTGTTGTTTGAATGTTTGTCCCTCACAGAGGATTCCAGAAAAATGCTACGATTGTATGAATGTTTGTCCCTCATATATGATTAAAGAACACTGCAAAGAGGGTCTGAATGTTTGTCTGAAACATAGGTTTCCCAAACAGTCTCACTGTTGTTTGACTGTTTTTCCCTCACATAGGATTCCAGAAAAATGCTACAGTTGTATGAATGTTTGTCTCTCACATAGGATTCCAGAACACTGCTATGATTGTCTGAATGTTGGTCCCTCACATAGGATTCCAGAACAGTGCTACAAGGGTCTGAATATTTGTCCCTCACATGGGATTCCAGAACACTCCTGCTGTGTTCTGAATGTTTGGCCCTCAGAAAGGATTCCTGAACTCTGCTACGAAGGTATGAATGTTTATCCCTCACATCAGATTCCAAAACACTCCTACTGTGTTCTGAGTGTTTGTCCCTCATATAGAATTCTAGAACAGTCCTGCTATTGTCTGAATGTTTGTCACACACACAGGGTTGCTGATAACTGCTGCTGAGTTCTGAATGTTTCTCCCTAACATAGAACTCTAGAACACTGTGATGAGGTTCTGAATGTTTGTCGGTAACATAGGATTCAAAAACACTCATGCTGTTGTTTGAATGTGTGTCCCTCACGTAGGAATCCAGAACACTGTTTCTGGGGACTACATGTATGTCTGTCACATAGGATTCCAGAACACTGCTGTTGGGTTCTGCGTATTTCTCCCTCACATAGAATTCCAGAACACTGCGATGAGGGTCTGAATGTTGTTCGTAACATAGGACTCCAGAACACTCACGCTCTTCTTTGAATGCTTGTCCCTCACATTGGATTCCAGAACACTGCTGCTGGGGTCTCAAAGTTTGTCCCTAACATAAGATTCCAGAACACTGCTACGACCGTCTGAATATTTTGCCTTCATATAATATTCCAGAACACTGCTATGAGGGTCTGAATGTTTGTTCCTCAAATAGGATTCCAGAATGCTGCTACTGGATTCTAAATGTTTGTTGGTCACATAGGATTCCAGAACACTGCGGCTGGGGTCTGAATGTTTGTCCCTCACATATTATTCCAGAACACTGCTGGGTTCTAAATGTTTGTTGATCACATCGGATTCCAGAACACTGCTGCTGGGGTGTGAATGTTTGTCCCTCACATAGGATTCCAGAACACAGTTGCTGGGGTCTACATGTATGTCAGTCACGTGGGATTCCAGAACACTGCTGCTGGGTTCACAGTGTTTCTCCCTTACATAGAATTCCAGATCATCGAGACAATATTCTGAATGTTTGTCCATAACATAGGATTCCAGAATACTTCCGCCCTTGTTTGAATGTTTGTCCCTCACATAGCATTGCAGAACACTGCTGCTGGGGTCTGAATGTTTGTCTCTCACATAGGATTCCAGTACACTGCTACGATTGTCTGAATGTTTGTCCCTCACCTAGGATTACAGAACACTGCTATGACGCTCTGAAAGTTTGTCCTTCACATAGGATTCCAGAACACTGCTGCTGAGGTATAAATGTTTGTCTGTCACATGGGATTCCAGAACAAAGCTACGAGTGTCTGAATGTTTGTTCCTCACAGCGGATTCCATAACACTCCTGCTGTGGTCTCAATGTGTGTCCCTCACAAAGGATTTCAGAACACGGCTACAAGGGTATGAATGTTTATCCCTCATACAGAATTCCAGAACACTGCTATAAGGGTCCGAATGCTGGTCCCTCACATAGGATACCAGAACACTGCTACAGTTGTCTGAATGTTTGTCCCTTCCATAGGATTCCTGAACACTGCTTAGAGGGTCTGAATGTTTGTCCCTCACATTGGATTCCAAAACACTCCTGTTGTGTTCTGTGAGTTTGACCCTCACATAGGATTCCAGAACAATCCTGCTGTGTTGTGAATGCTTGTCCCTCACATACGGTTCCAGAACACTGTTGCTGGGTTCTGAGTGTTTGTCCCTCACAAAGGATTCCAGAACACAGCTACGAGGGTGTGAATGTTTGTCCCACATGAAGGATTCCAGAACACTGCTACTGGGGTCTAAATGTTTGTCCATCACATAGCATTCCTGAACAATGTTATGAGAGTCTGAATGTTTGTACCTCACATAGGATTCCTGAACACTGCTACAAGGGTCTGAATGTTTGTCCCTCACATAGAATTCCAAAATACTCCTGCTGTGTTCTGAGTGTTTGTCCCTCACATAGCATTCCAGAACACTGCAGCTAGGGTCTAAATGTCCGTCACATAGGATTCTGGAAAACTACTATGAGGTTATGAATGTTTGTCTCTCACACAGAATTCCAGAACACTGCTACAAGTTTCTGAATGATTGTCCCTCACATAGGATTCCAGAACACTGCTGCTGGGGTCTGAATGCTTGTCCCTCACATAGGATTCCAGAACTCTGCCTCTGGGGTGTACATGTATGTCCGTCACATAGGATTCCAGAACACTGCCACTGGGTTCTGAGTGTTTCTCGTTCACATAGGATTCCAGATCACTGCTACGAGTGTCTGAATGTTTGTCTGTCGCATTGGATTCCAAAACACTCCTGCTGTGTTCTGAGTGTTTGTCCCTCACATAAGATTGCAGAACACTCTTGCAGTGGCTGGAAAGTTTGTCCCTCACATAGGATTCCAGAACACTGCTGCTGGAATCTGAATATTTGTCCCTCAAGTAGGTTTCTAGAACAATGCTACTATTGTTTGAATGTTTGTCCCTCATATGGGATTCCAGAACACTTCTGCTGTGGTCTGAAAGTTTGTCCCTCACATAGGATTCCTGAACACTGCTACGAGTGTCTGCATGTTTGTCCCTCACATCAGATTCCAATACATTCCTGCTGTGTTCTGAGTGTTTCTCCCTCACATATGATTCTAGAGCAATCCTGCTGTGGTCTGAATGTTTGTCCCTCACATAGGGATCCAGAACACTGTTGCTGAGTTCTGAATGTTTCTCCCTAAAATAAAACTCCAGAACACTGCATCGAGGGTGTGAATGCTTGTCCGTAACACAGGATTCCAGAACACTCTAGATGTTGTTTGAATGTTTGTCCCTCAAATAGGATTCCAGAACACTGCTGCTGGGGTCTACATGCATGTCCGTCAGAGAGGATACCAGAACACTGATGCTCGGTTCTGGGTGTTTCTCCCTCACATCGAATTCCAGCACACTGTGACCAGTTTCTTAATGTTTTTCTGTAACATGGGATTCTAGAACACTCCCGCTGTTATTTGAATTTTTGTCCCTCACATAAGATTCCCTACACTGCTACAAGTGTCTGAATGTTTGTCCCTCACTTAAGATTCCAGAACACTGCTACGAGGGTCTGAATGTTTTTCCCTCACATAGGAATCCAGAACACCGTTACGAGGGTCCAATTGTTCGTTCCTGTCAGGGGATTCCTGAACACTCCTGCTGTGGTCTGAATGATTGTCCGTCACACAGAATTCCAGAACACTGCTACGTGGGTCTGAATGATTGTCCCTCATGTAGGATTCGAGAACACTGCCACGAGGGTCTTAATGTTTGTCCCTCACACAGAATTCCAGAACACTTTCACCAGGGCCTGAATGATTGTCCCTCACATAGGATTTCTAAACACTGCTGCTAAGGTCTGAGTGTGTGTTCCTCACAGAGGATTCCAGAACACTGCTGCTGGGGTCTGCATGTATGTCCATCACATAGTATTCCAGAACACTGCTATTGGGCTCTGAGTGTTTCTACCTCAAATAGAATTCCAGAGCACTGTGGGGAGGATCTGAAAGTTTATCCCTCACATAGGATTCCAGAACACTGCGGCTGGGGTTTAAATGTTTGTTCACCACATAGGATTCTAGAACACTGCTATGAGGATCTGAATGTTTGCTCCTCACAGGGGATTCCAGAACAATCCAGCCGTGGTCTGAATGTTTGTTTTGTTACTCACTTAAGTTTCCAGAACACTGCTCCTGGGTTCTGAATGTTTGTCCCACTCAAAGAATTCCAGAACACTGTTACGATTGTCTGAATGTTTATCCCTCATATAGGATTCCAGTACACTGCAATGAGGGTCTGGATGATTGTGCCTCACATAAGATTCCAGAACACTGCTGCTGGGGTCTAAATTTTTGTTCTTCACATAGAATTGCAGAACACTAATAAGAGAGTATGAACACTTGTTCCTCAAAGGGGATTCCAGATCACTCCTGATGTAGTCTCAATGTTTGTCCCTCACACAGGTTTCCAGAACACTGCTACGAGGGTTTGAACGTTTGTCCCTCAAACAGAATTCCAGAACACTGCTACGAGGGTTTGAACGTTTGTCCCTCAAACAGAATTCCAGAACACTGCTACGAGTTTCTGAATGATTGTCCCTCACATAGGATTCCAGAACACTGCTGCTGGGGTCTACATGTATGTCCGTCACACCCGATTCCAGAATACTTCTGCTGAATTCTGAGTGTTTGTCCCTCACATAGAATTCCAGAACACTGCAACGAGAGTCTGAATGTTTGTCTGTAACATAGGATTCCAGAACACTGCTACGAGGGTCTGAATGTTTGTGTCTCACATAAGATTGCAAAACACTCCAGCTGTGTTCTGAGTGTTTGTCCCTCACATAGGATTCCAGAACAATCCTGCTGTGATCTGAATGTTTGTCCCTCACATAGGATACCAGAACACTGCTGCTGTGTTCTGAGTGTTTGTCTCTCACTTAGGATTCCAGAACACTGCTAAGAGGTTCTGAATGTTTGTCCCTCACACAGGACTCCAGAACACTGCTTCTGGGGTCTAAATATTTGTCAGTCACATCTGATTCCACTACACTGCTACAAGTTCCTGAATGTTTGTTCCTCATAGCGGATTCCAGAACAGTCCTGCTGTGGCCAGAATGTTTGTCCCTCACACAGAATTCCAGAACACTGCTACAAGGGTCTGAATGATTGTCCCTCACATAGGATTCCAGAACACTTCTTCTGGAGTCTATATGTGTGTCCGTCACATAGGATTCCAGAACACTGCTGCTGGGTTATAAGTGTTTCTCCCTCACATGGAATTCCAGAACACTGTGATGAGGGTCTGAATGTTTGTCCATAACATAGGATTCAAGAACACTACCGCTGGTGTCTGGATGTTTGTCCCACACATAGTATTCCGGGACACTGATACAATTGTCTGAATGTTTGTCACTCACATAGGATTCCAGAACACTTGTTTGAGGGTCTGAATCTTTGTCCCTCACATAGGATTCCAGAACATTGCTGATGGTGTCTGAATGTTTGTCTCACACATAGTATTCCAGAACACTGCTACGATTGTCTGAATGTTTGTCACTCACGTAGGATTCCAGAACAATGCTATGAGGGTCTGAATGTTAGTCCCTCAAATGGGATTAAAGAACACTGCTACAATTGTCTGAATGTTTGTTCTTCACATAGGATTCCAGAACACTGCTACGAGGGTCTAAATGTTTGTCCCTCACATAGGATTCCAGAACACTGCTTCTGGGGTCTACATGTATGCCCGTCACATAGGATTCCAGAACACTGTTGCTGGGTTCTGAGTGTTTGTCACTCACATAGAATTCCAGAACACTGCGACGAGGGTCTTAATGTTTGTCCCTAACATGGGATTCCAGAACACTCCCACAGCTGTTTGAATGTTTGTCCTTCACATAGGATTCCAGAACACTGCTACGAGGGTCTGAATATTTGTCCCTCACATAGGATTCCAGAAAACTGCTTCTGGGGTCTACATGTATGTCCGTCACATAGGATTCCAGAACACTGTTGCTGGGTTCTGAGTGTTTGTCACTCACATAGAATTCCAGAACACTGTGACGAGGGTCTTAACGTTTGTCCCTAACATGGGATTCCAGAACACTCCCACAGCTGTTTGAATGTTTGTCCCTCATATAGGATTCCAGAACACTGCTGCTTGGGTCAGAAACTTTGTCCCTCACGCAGGACTGCAGAACACCCCTGCTGTGGGCTTAATGTTTGTACCTCACATGGGATTCCAGAACACTGCCACAAGGGTCTGATTGTTTTTCCCTCTCGTAGGATTCCAAAACACTCCTGCTATGTTCTCAGTGTTCCTTCCTCACATAGGATTCCAGAACACTGCTGCTGGGGTCTGAATGTCTGTCCCTCAAGTAGGATTCCACAACACTGCTACGATTGTCTGAATGTTTGTCCCTCACATAGGATCCCAGAACACTGCTGCTGGGGTCTACATGTATGTCCGTAACATACGATTCCAAGACACTGCTGCTGGATTCTGAGTGTTTCTCCCTTACGTAGATTTCCAGAAAACAGGGACGAGGCTCTGAATGTTAGCCCATAACAGAGGATTTCAGAACACTCTCGCTGTTGTTTGAAAGTTTGTCCCTCCCTAAGGGGGACAAACTTTGTGTCTCTATTTCCTTCAGTTCTGCTCTGATTTTAGTTATTTCTTGCCTTCTGCTAGCTTTTGAATGTGTTTGCTCTTGCTTCTCTAGTTCTTTTAATTGTGATGTTAGGGTGTCAATTTTGGATCTTTCCTGCATTCTCTTGTGGGCATTCAGTGCTATAAATTTCCCTCTGCACACTGCTTTAAATGTGTCCCAGAGATTCTGGTATGTTGTGTCTTTGTTCTCATTGGTTTCAAAGAACATCTTTATTTCTGCCTTCATTTCGTTATGTACCCAGTAGTCATTCAGGAGCAGGTTTTTCAATTTCCATGTAGTTGAGCGGTTTTGAGTGAGTTTCTTAATCCTGAGTTCTAGTTTGATTGCACTGTGGTCTGAGAGACAGTTAGTTATCATTTCTGTTCTTTTACATTTGCTGAGGAGTGCTTTACTTCCAACTATGTGGTCAATTTTGGAATAGGTGTGGTGTGGTGTTGAAAAAAATGTATATTCTGTTGATTTGGGGTGGAGAGTTCTGTAGATGTCTATTATGTCCGCTTGGTGCAGAGCTGAGCTCAATTCCTGGGTATCCTTGCTAATTTTCTGTCTCGTTGATCTGTCCAATGTTGACAGTGGGGTATTAAAGTCTCCCATTATTATTGTGTGGGAGTGTAATTCTCTTTGTAGGTCACTCAGGACTTGCTTTATGAATCTGGGTGCTCCTGTATTGGATGCATATATATTTAGGATAATTAGCTCTTCTTGTTGAATTGATCCCTTTACCATTATGTAATGGCCTTCTTTGTCTCTTTTGATCTTTGTTGGTTTAAAGTCTGTTTTATCAGAGACTAGGATTGCAAATCCTGCCTTTTTTTTGTTTTCCATTTTCTTGGTAGATCTTCCTCCATCCCTTTATTATGAGCCTAAACCCTAGAAGGAAACCTAGGCAATACCATTCAGGACATAGGCATGGGCAAGGACTTCATGTCTAAAACACCAAAAGCAATGGCAACAAAAACCAAAATTGACAAATGGGACCTAATTAAACTAAAGAGCTTCTGCACAGCAAAAGAAACCACCATCAGACTGAACAGGCAACCTATAAAATGGGAGAAAATTTTTGCAACCTACTCATCTGACAAAGGGCTAATATCCAGAATCTACAATGAACTCAAACAAATTTACAAGAAAAAAACAAACAACCCCATCAAAAAGTGGGCAAAGGATATGAACAGACACTTCTCAAAAGAAGACATTTATGCAGCCAAAAGACACATGAAAGGATGCTCATCATCACTGGCCATCAGAGAAATGCAAATCAAAACCACAATGAGATACCATCTCACACCAGTTAGAATGGCGATCATTAAAAAGTCAGGAAACAACAGGTGCTGGAGAGGATGTGGAGAAATAGGAACACTTTTACACTGTTGGTGGGACTGTAAACTAGTTCAACCATTGTGGAAGTCACTGTGGTGATTCCTCAAGGATCTAGAACTAGAAATACCATTTGACCCAGCCATCCCATTACTGGGTATATACCCAAAGGATTATAAATCATGCTGCTATAAAGACACATGCACACGTATGTTTATTGTGGCACTATTCACAATAGCAAAGACTTGGAACCAACCCAAATGTCCAACAACGATGGACTGGATTAAGAAAATGTGGCACATACACACCACTGAATACTATGCAGCCATAAAAAATGATGAGTTCATGTCCTTTGTAGGGACATGGATGAAACTGGAAACCATCATTCTCAGCAAACTATCGCAAGGACAGAAAACCACACACCACATGTTCTCACTCATAGGTGGGAATTGAAAAATGAGAACACATGGACACAGGAAGGGGAACATCACACACCAGGGACTGTTGTGGGTTGGGGGAAGGGGACAGGGATAGCATTAGGAGATATAGCTAATGCTAAATGACGAGTTAATGGGTGCAGCACATCAACATGGCACATGTATACATATGTAACAAACCTTCACGTTGTGCACATGTACCCTAAAACTTAAAGTATAATAATAATAAAATAAAATAAAATAAAAATAAAAAAGAGAGGAAGTAAGCCATCCTGATTCCTGATGAGAAAGCATTCCAGGCAAAGGGGACCACACATGCAAAGGCCCTGAGGCAGAAGCACATCTGCCGGGTGTCTTTGAAGATTGCAATAATACAGGGGAGACTGATTGGACTAGACATCAGAGAAGTGTCAGGGGACAAGATGGTTTAAAACATTCCTAGCCATGGAAGGTTTTAAGCAGATGAAAACATTATTTTCCTTATGCTTTAAAAAGACTTACTCTGGATCACCTTAGGTCAGGAGTTCGAGACCTGCCTGGCCAACATGGCAAAACCCCATCTCTATTAAAAACACAAAAATTAGCCAGGCTTGGTGGTGCATGCCTGTAGTCCCAGCTACTTGGGAGGCTGAGGCAGGAGAATCACTTGAACCCAGGAGGTAGAGGTTGTAGTCAACCCAGATTGCACCACTGCACTCCAGCCTGGGCGACAGAGGAGACTCTGTCTCAAAAAAATAAAATAAAATAAAATAAAATAAAGACTTACTCTGGTTGCTCAGAAGAACAAAGTACAGGGAAAAAGAGAAAGTGGAAAAGGAGTTAAGAGGCTGTTTTGGTAATCCATGAAAGCAATGACGTAAAGTGAAGCAGGTTGTACACAATGGGTGTGGCAAGGGAAGCTCAGATTCTTAATACAGTTCAACAGTGTATGCTGATATGAGGTGCAAGAAACAAAGTGGGGTCAAGGCAAGTTTACTGCCCTAACGGCTGGTACGCTGGAGGTGCTATTTACTGAGATGGAGACGACTGAGGAGTGTTGGGCCCAGGGGTTGAAGGTGAAGGATCAAGAATCCTTTTATGGATGTGTGATAGTTGAGTTGTCTGTTAGTCTTCCAAGTGGTGATAATTGGTAGATAATTAGATATGAGTCTAAATTTTAGAGGAGAGGTAGGAGCTGGAAATATGTGTTCATGGACCATGCACATATACATAGAATTTAATGCCATTGGGCTTCATGAGATCATAGAGGCATGAGTGCACCTAGAAAAAACGGTTGAGAACTGAGACCTGGGATACTCCCTTGTTAAAAGGTAAATGTTCCTTCTACATTTTGAATTTATAGAAATAATGACACAGTAGCCAGTTGCTGAAACACTACCCAGTTCAGAGTAACAAAATTTCTATTTTATCAAATCATTGAATGCCATTTAAAATTCAGAATACTTGCAGCGATCCCAAATATTTTCATAAAGATGAAAGCCTAAGTTCACATTGGTGGCCTAGACTCTGCCTTCCTGATCGTCTATTTAAAAATAACAATAATGATAATAATAAGAAATATTCATGGATCACTAGATATGTTGAAATACACTCAAAGGTAGATTCATTTCTATTCTACTATACCCTTGTAACTGTCAGTCTATAAAATAGTTTTATTAGAAAGGCACAGTCACCCTCAAGCCAATAGCAGCTTATAAATACGGGGCAAGGAGCCTGGTGTGGGGAGGCTGAGAAATAATTGAGAAAACCAGTAGATATGAAGCTAACAAATAACACTGTCGACCAGAATGAGGCAGATAAGCCAGAGGCAGTGCAAGTGGCCGGTCAAGACAGGTAGACAGACAGAAGCCAGGAGTGAGAGACGGGAGGTCCAAAGTGTAGTAAAACACTCAAGCACCAGTCAATCCATGGGAGCTTACAGCGGGGGGGTGGATGAAGGGAGGAGCATCCAGGTAGAGGGGAAGGAATGGAGGTGTGAATGGGAGGCAGGAGGGCACAAGCTATTTGATATGTTTGGAGAGTGAGGTGTTTTTTTGAGGCTGAGAAAATAACTGGAAGCCAGAATCTGGAGGACTGGGTTGACCAAGTTAAACAGCAAGCACTTGATTCTGCACGTGTTGGAAGCCAGTGCAGGGTTTCTAAGCAAGGCAGAGACATGATCACGTCACATTTTAGGAAGGGTATAAATTAGGCATGGCCACAGGCAGGAAGACCTGAGAGATCTCATACAGTCAGGGATAAGAGTCTAAACGACAAGGTGGCCATGAACATTCAAAGAAAGAAGACTGAAGAGACTTTAGAGGGCAGTCCCCATGGGACCTGAGTGAAGGGGTTTGGGAGACTCACAGCTTTCTGCTGTGAAGTCAAAGATATCACAAACTATCAGAATAAAAGAAACAGTCCTATGGCTGGGGGTAGGTGGATGAATGTGGTTCCATTTTGAACAAGAGGAGAAAATTCAGGTAATTCATTTGGATTGACAAAGCAAAAGAATTTGAAGCTGAACATTATAGAAGCAAAAACAATTCTTATGATAATGGGGTATAGGAAACACGCCAAAGAAAGCACAGTATTTCTTGTTTCTCTTCTGATTCAATAAATAATATTTTCTGTTAAGGATTTTGATAACTTGTTTTAATTAATCAAAAGGAGACAAGACAAATTTGAACTTAAAAGAATAAGAAAAGCAGTTTTCTTTTTAGAAAAGGTGAGTCAGTATTTCCTATGGTCTTAAATCATCCTTCAAATAATGGGCTATGAAACTAATGAGATCCTACTTATCTAGCCTTTTCCTGGATAGATTAAAAACTGTATCAAAATCTTACTATATTGCAAAGACACTAATTCACTCAATTGAGAATCCACAGTATACAAACACATAAATCAAGGGAATTTTAAAACCAGTCATTGTGTTCAAAATGGGAAGATTATTCAAAATTTTTTCTACATATTTTAGAATAATTTCACAGTTAAAAACCCTGTACTTTATAAAATCATTATCCAGTATTTAATAAAGTGTATCTATAACAATGTCAACATTGGAATTTAACAGTTTACAAAGCACTTTTGATACATCACATTTAAATGAATGTAGCAACGAGTTCAGTACATTCATGCAGATTAGAAAACAGTAGTTTTTGAAGATTGCATTTGTTCATGTATGTCAGAAGGTTTGAACTATTTCCTACCCCTGCTATAGGTTTAAGCCTAAGAATTGTTATTCATTATGATTTTGTCTTTAAATAAATCACGAAGGTAGAGAGTAGAGCACACCCCATGAATGCACTGAGGTGCTGTAAGTCTCCAACGCCAGAGGCGGCAGGTTGGAATTTAGTTCAATCACGCATTTGTTATGAGAAATCTGACAAGCTTCAGCTCTAATGTAAGCTTGGAAACACAAAGAAACTCTGCAAAAAATACTAAATACAGACACACACACACTCCGCTCTTTTAAGACTGGCATAGAAGATGTAAGTGTACCAACAAGCAACCTCCAAAGAGCAAATGAAACAGAAAATTCAAACGAGTGCCTGGTAGGAGTTGTAACTTCAACAAAGTGCCTCTCATATCTGCCTCATAAACCCGTACACATTTTTCATAACTAACTCAAATAGCACATCCTCAGTGACACCTTTCTTGTTCTGCCCACCAGATATACCTGCAGACCTAGTGTATCCTCTCGCCCAGAACTCAATTCATGTTTGTGGCTCTCATTACAAATGTCCTGCTTCAGGCACCCAGCAGGTGGTAATAAATGCTGGTTGAACACTAAAACCTTGGAATGCTACATCATTATTCTTAAGGATAGTCATATTTTAAAACATTTGGAAGTTCTTTTGAAACTGACTTTTTAGATTATGAAAATATCTCAGTGATAGGTTTTGGTTTTCCAAGCTAGACCTTATTTTATTTTAGAAACTTTCAAAGTTGTACAAAACCAAGCATGTGTCTCTGTGCATTTTGTTTTCTCTCCTACCTTAATGCTAAGGAAGGGTTTCTTCTCTTTTATAGGCCAAATGCTCCACAAATGAATGTGTTAACGAAAGAAAAAATTAATAAATGACATGAATGAAAGCTCAAACTGCATAAAAGTATATTTACTTGAAAATGAGAGGTGACGATTGCTAACATGTCATAATCATACTCTGCCCTGACCTCGGCAAGCCACAACTTTGACAATAAAGAGGAAAGAGGATCCAGTCCCTAAATACCGCAGGTTCACTAAGACCTTCCCACGTGCCCGAAGAAGATACACTTGCAGAGGAGAAATGATGATGCAGAGGCCTGCTCCAAGATGCAGGAGGAAGTTTAATTTCCTGTGAATTTGACTGGGATGGAAGGGATGAAACGAGGTTTGAAAGGAAATAGAGATTGTTAAATTCCTGACTAGGCGATAACTGCCGTCCTTCTCTTCTATCTGCCCCTGTGACTAGGTGATAACTGCCCTCCTTCTCTTCTATCTGCCCCTGTGACTAGGCGATAACTGCCCTCCTTCTCTTCTATCTGCCCCTACCTTGGGCCCCAAGTGACTCAGCACTAAAGTGCCTTAAGCAGGCTCCAGCCCAAAAGTGGCCTCCATGGGCACCACTTCCTGCTCTGCTGCCCTGCCTCGCTTTCCTCCTCGGCCTTCCCGGATGGATGACAGATGTCATTCCCAGGTTCCCTAACACTCAAGTCTAGCCCCTCAGTTTCTAGCAAACATCAAGCTTCACTGTGTGTCTAGCCTCTCAGGAGTCAGACCTCAGAAGTACAGCTTGGTGTAAATTCAGAGGCAGGGAAGAAAGAAGGAAGGAAAGAAGACCCTGAGCTGGGTTCATACACATCATCGCAATTCATCCACACCGCTGTCCTGTGAGTTATGTGCCATTGTACTCAGAAAACTGAGGCTCAAAGAGATCGGGCAACTTATCTAAGACCTCAAAGGTCTTGAGAGCAGAACCTGGATTTCAAACACCTGGGAGACTCTGAAATCCATGTTAGCTCTTCTATACATGAGCCCAAAATGCAGCTGTACACCAGCAAGACTGACTTCCTCTTGCGGCTTATCACTAGCTCTGAATACAAGAATCCTCAAAATGCTTTATAAGCAACAGTAGCATCATGGGAATAAGTTGGCAAGTTCCCAGCATTACTGCTTTAGATGCACTTGAAATTTTTCTCCATGTATAGAGTCAAGAATAAGGAAAAAGGATCCAAAGGAGAAGGAGAGAAATAAAACGGGACTGAGCCTTATACTTCTTGACCAGAACAGATAATGTTGGGATTTTCCTTACTTTTTTCCAGACAAATCCAATAAAGACGTCTGTTTCTGTTACCTAAAACCAACTTGAAAAGTTTGCTCCCTCCCACCTTAAGCGGCTTTGTATAGAGCCCACAGTAGAACATTGTTTCCTACGGCAAAGATTCATTTCAAAGTTTTTATAGTATTATTCAAAGCACGTTTGATTTCAGCCTTGGCAACCATGGGCAGAATGTCAGCAATGCTCCTTGTATTAGCTATTGGAGAGAAAACACTGTGAAACTCTAAGACCTTGGTTATTGGGCCAATGAAACATTTATGCCCTGATCAGATGGAGCAAAACTTCGGCAGGGTTAATGAGCCACCTTCCGAGTGTACCAATGAAGCTCTTGCCTGCTGTTTCAGATAAATGACTCTCATTTCACTGTTGGCTTGTGATTGAGAAGGTTATTCAATTGATTCCAGTTGTTTGCAATGCCTTGAGGGCAAATAATGTTGTAGCATCCACTGTCCTCATAACGCACTGTTTCTTTTCTAAGGAAGGTTGTTGTCATAATACCCTAGATATCAACAAAAAATTTTCCACTTCTTATCATATATTAATTTTGCTCTGGAATAAGTAAATGTAACTACCAGAATGCTAATGAGGATGTTACACTGATGTTTGTGTGTTCTAATCTGTAGATAAACAGCAAGGTCTCTTTTAATTCATGATTCCAAGTCTCAGGCCACAGCAGGACAAGTGTCAAAACATCTATTCTCAATTCGGAGTTGAGATTTCTAACAAGAATTCTATTTTCTCCATAATCATAAAATAGCAACAGGAAAAGTCAATATCTTAAAATACAGATCATTAAAGAGTAGATCTTTCTGCCCTTACATAAACAAACTGTAAAATCTGAAGTTAAAATTATTCCTTGTACCAGCCTCCTAATTTACCCAGAGTTGACAGAAAAGTTATAGCAGTGCATGAAGCTCTGAGGTTTTGATGGGTGTAGATATAGACATCCAAACCTGTCATTTCACACTACGAGTCATAGAAATCCCACAGGAAAAATCATTTCTGGAGGTATCTGGTCTTATGGATTATAAAATTAAACTTTCTTATCATTGTACCTAAACTGAAATATGATTCCTATACAAAGAAGGTTTCTTTCAAGAGTTAAGATGACCTCCCGCCATCCCCCTTAACACACACACACACACACACACACACACACACACACACACAGACAGAGAGAGAGAATTGAGAGCATTAGGGGTTTTCTCCCTTAGACTGATTTTTTCTTACTGTTATTTTCAGCCACTTTGTTAACGGTGGGGTTAAGGGGCAGGATAGATGTAACACCCATTTCACATACATGTTGCAACATCAGAGATGCTGGTTTTCATTAAAAACACCAGTTCTAAATTCCTTCTAAAATATATTTTTAGAAATCAGTACACTTGGCACCTTGGAAATGCTGAAATGTTATCATGAATGCTGGTTATTTGTTATGAGTCAACTGAATATTATCTTCAATATAAACTATAATTTACTGGTCTGAACACTCTTCCTATCTTACCTGTATATACTCAAAGGGAGCAGTTTCTCATGTTTAGCAAATTGTTCTTTAGGTAATTTGTTCTTTAGGTTTTTTGTACAAAAGTGCAAAATAGTTATCACAGCAAACCTTCCAGTATTTTCTATTTTGAAGCTATATATGTTGGAGGGAACTTGGTTTTCTTTTTCTTTTTCTTTTTTGCCATGTCAGGCTTGAGCAGGATAGCAAATATATAAATTGAGCTCTCTAATTATAATCTCAATATATGAATTCTTGCTAATTAAAATACTTTGCACCAGCACAAACAATTGCCACGTATGTGTTTAGGAGGTAGTTAAGTAACTCCATATAAAAATAAGTGCACTTTCCCCTCCTTCCTTCAGTGACTAGAAAAATTCCATACTTTTAAAATAATCAAATAATAATTTAGAGAGCAACAGCCCTCAACTCTTTGCTGGTGCTTATCACACTGCCTTTCTTCACTCCATTCTTAGCTCTGCTAGTTTCTTCTTGTCTGTAATGATAATAAGGGAATGTGGGTGGGTCAGCACTTCTGTGTAGGTCATCTTTTCAAATTTGCCTTCCAAAAAGCCAACCAAATAAACAACCAAAAAATTGTGCAACAAAACACAAATAGCATTCCAACAGCTTGGCAAGTGATGAATTCACCTGAGATTAAGTGGTTTTAGGTGGTCAGTAGCAAAATGCTGTTTTGCTGTCTTAGTAGAAAGGCAACAAATTATTCAAAGAAACCAAGAAGGTTACAACCTTGACAAAGTCTCTCATTACCTTCCTCCTCTTATATCTTTTCTCTCTACATTATCTGTTGTGTATCTACTATAGAAGGCTGCAAAACATACAGCAGAAAGGATGGCTCGAAGGCAATTGATGTTTGTAAATAAATCCACAACAGGATCCAAGATGAAGAGGTGAACACATCAACCGGGTGGGACAATTCTCAGCATGTGCAAACATAGGCAAATTCTAGCCTATGTTACATTAAAAACAATGTCAGTGCATTTTTCATGTTAAAGATTTTTTCAAAGCTAAAGATTTTTCTTTGCTGTGCTGACCACAAACAAATTTTAAGAGTTTCAAAAGTCTGGCAAAAATAGAAAAAAAAAAAAAAAGCTGAAGCAACATTGAACCGCACAATGTAAGCACTGGGCATGCACAAATTTTCAAAACAAAGGAAGGAGATCATCCCTCTCTACATCGTGGTTAGGCTGATTTTTAAGAAATAAAATGTAAGAAATCAGAAAAGAAAATTTTTGGCACCTACATATCCAATATCTGGCACCGTGCAGAGTAGAAGAGTGAAAGAAATAATGAAGAACAAAGTGGTTACTTTGCTTCAGGAGTTCGTGATCTATAGTTAGAAACCAATATAAACATTTTGAGTATATTTCAAAGAAAGAGCAAAAGCAGGCCGTGTGTTGTGGCTTGCACCTGTAGTAATAACACTTTGGGAGGCTGAGGTGGGAAGATTGCTTGAGCTCATGGGTTTGATACGAGCCTGAGAAATATAGTAAAACCTCATCTCTATGAACAAATTAATTTAAAAAAAGGCAGAGCAAAAAAACATTAGAAATCAGAGCTTGGGCAGAGTTCAAAGTGAGCAAAGCAGCTCTGCCCTGGGGGACCTCTGGAGCATCCCGGCTTCCTGTAGAGGCCCCACCACATGGCCCTTTCCCATCACTGGGAACCGTCTTCTGTATCATGCCAGGATTTTCCCCCAAACTTCTCAACCTAATTTATTCAGCCAAAACATATATATTTCTTGAATCCTTACTAAGAGCAAGGCACTGTTCAACATAATGAAAATATGGCAATGATATAAAACAAAAATGTTTACCCTCATGCAAATTACATTCCAGTGAGAAAAGACAGATCATTAATAAAATAAATATGTAAAATATATAATATGCCAGAAGGTAATAAGTGGCACAGAGAAAAATTAAGTGTGGAAGGGAGCTCAGGAATGCTGGGAGCGGGTAGATGTGAAGATTGTTAGAATGCTCAAGGAGGGAGTAATAGGCAGAAGAATGGCCTTTCTACATGTCCATATCCCTATATGGCAAAAATGACTTGTGGTTGTGATGAAGTTATGGATCATGAGATGAGGAGATTATTCTGGATTACCCAGGTTGGCCCAGTGTCATCACAAGAGGACTTAAAAGCAAAAGTGAGAGGCAGGAGAGTCTGAGGCAAGAAGTTTGACAGCTAGGGTCAGAACGATGTGGTTGCTGCCTTGAAGGGGGCCAGGGGCCAAGGGATGCAGGCATCCTTTCAAAGCTGGAGAAGGTAAGAAGGTGTTCTCTCTCCCCTAGAGAGAGTTTGTGTTCTCTTAGGCTACTAGAGCTGTGCTAATTTCTTCCAGCAGTCATAGAAAACTTATATAGAAGGTCTCACTGAGAAGATAACATTTGAACAAAGATTCCAAGGAGGTGAGGGCACCAGCCATGCAGATATCTGGGGAAGAGCACTGGAGGAAGAAAAGGCAGGCAAACAGCAGGGTGTCTAGCCCATGTGCATGAAGTAGAGAACAGTGGGAGTAAGAAGGCTAACAGGAGACAGGTCAGAGAGAGGGACTGGGGTGGGTCAGCTCACACTCAGCCTCACTGGCTACTGTAAGAACTTCGAGTTATTTTGAGACACTGAGTATAGGAGAGTCTATGAATATTTATAGAAATTCTGAACCTTTACAAGATGAATAAAAGTTGTATGCTAGTAAACCTATTGTTTGGGTGGGGAGCAGCCCAGATTAGTAGCATTTGCTGATTTCCATTGTGTAAATATTTCTACTGATGGTTTGACAAACACTTCATAAAATTTCTGGGTACTTAATTATCAGATTCAGTAGAGCACTGCATGTATGACACCCCATTTGCCAATTCCACTCTAGATTCTATTGGGAACAAGCTGTATGAGAGTCAACTGGTGGCAGAAATAAGGAAGTCCTCAATAAAAATCAGCATTTACTTTTGACAGATGTGAGATTCTGGAACTTATTTCTCTTTACTTGCTCTGCCTGGTGATTAAATTATGATTTTAAAAGAAATAGCTTTAATTTCTTATCAGAATGCTGCCACCAAATAAATAAAATACGTACTTTAACTATATGCAATCCTGTCTATATTATACTGTTGTCAACAGAAACATTATCAAGAGCCAACTTCATGAAAGGAGATATGTGATAGAAGATGGAGTTGTTGGAATGAAAAAAAGGTCAAATTTTACTTTGGATTAATCAGAGGTAAGAAAGCAGACAGATAGGAAAGGAAAGACAGGCTTAGCCAAGTTGAAGAAAGAGGCTGAACTCAGGAGGCAGTAGGAGAATAGGATCATAGTTTGAAGAGAGCTGCGAGGCTGTTTAGTCCAGGTGAGGATCATAATCCCAGAAGACCCAGTCACAAACACCATAGCCCTGAATGTTGAAATCCTGAAAGATCAAAATTCCTAAGGACTAAATTCTTTTTTTAAAATAGAAACAGAGTGAATTGGTTCATTCTCATGCTCCCAATAAAGACATACACGAACCTGGGTAATTTATAAAAGAAAGAGGTTTAATTGACTCAGTTCAGCATGGCTGGGAAGGCTTCAGAAAACTTACAATCATGGTGAATGCAAACAAGAACCAAGACACCTTCACAAGGCAGCAGGAGGTGCTGAGCAAAAGGGGAAAAGCCCCTTATAAAACTTTCAGGTATCACTCACTGTCATGAGAACAGCACGGGGGTAACCACCCCCTTGATTCAATTACCTCCAACTGGGTTCCTCCCACAACATGTAGTGATTATGGAAACTAAAATTCAAGATGAGATTTGGGTGGGGACACAGCCAAACCATATGATTCAGCCCCCAGCCCCTTCCAAATCTCATGTCCTTACATTTTAAAACATGATCATGCTTTTCTAACAGTCCGCCAAAGGCTTAGCTCATTCCAGCATTAACCCAAATGTCCAAGTCCAAAGTCCTATCTTAGACAAGGCAAGGCCCTTCTGCCTATGAGCCTGTAAAATCAAAATCAAGTTAGTTACTTCATAGATACAATGAGGATATAGGCCTTGGGTAAATACACTTGTTCCAAATGGGAGAAATTGGCCAAAATGAAGGGACTGCAGGCCCCATGCAAGTCCAAAATTCAATGGGTCAGTCAAATCTTGAAGCTCTGAAATGATTTCCTTTGACTTCATGTCTCACATCCAGGTCACGCTGAAGCAAGAGATGGGCTCTCATGGCCTTGGACAGCTCCACCCCTGTTGATTTGCAGGGTACAGCCCTCCTCCTGACTGCTTTCACAGGCTGGTGCTGAGTGTCTGTGGCTTTTCCAGGCAATACGGTGCAAGCTGTCAGTGTATCTACCATTCTAGTGTCTGGAGGATGGTGGCCCTTTTCTCTCAGCTCCAGTAGGCAGTGCCCCAGTGGGGATTGTGTGGGGGCTCTGACCCCACATTTCCCTTCTGCACTCACTGCCCTAGCAGAGGTCCACCATGAGGGCTCCATCCCCGTCACAAATTTGTGCCTGAACACCCAGGCGTTTCCACGCATCCTCTGAAATTTAGGCGTAGATTCCCAAACCTCAATTCTTGACTTCTGCGTACTCACAGGCCCAACACCTCATGTAAGCTGCCAAGGCTTGGGGCTTGTACCCTCTGAAGCCATGGCCTGAGCTGTACATTGGTCCTTAAGCCATGATTGGGACACAGGGCACCAAGCCCTGAGACTGCACAGAGCAGCAAGTCCCTGCACCGGGCCCATGAAACCATTTTTTTCCTCCTAGGCCTCCTGGCCTATGATGGTTTGAGTAGCCGTCAAGGTCTCTGACATGCCCTGAAGACATTTTCCCATTGTCTTGGTGATTAATATTCAGCTCCTCGTTACTTATGCAAATTTCTGCAGCTGGCTTGAATTTCTGTCCAGAAAATGGGTTGTCCTTTTCTATCTCATCATCAAGCTGCAAAATTTTTAAAACTTTTATGCTTTGCTTCCTCTTGAACACTTTGCTACTTAGGAATTTATTCTGCCAGAGACCCTAAACCATGTCTCTCTAGTTTAAAGTTCCACAGATTTCTCAGGCAGGGGCAAAATGCCATCAGTCTCTTTGCATAGCAAGAGTCACCTTTACTCCAGTTCCCAACAAGTTCTTCATCGCCATATGAGGCCACCTCAGCCTGGACTTCGTTGTCCATGTCACTATCAGCATTTTCCTCAAAACCATTCTGCAAGTCTCTAGGAAGTTCCAAACTTCCTAACATTTTTCTGTCTTCTTCTGAACCCTGCAAACTGTTCAACCTCTGCCTGTTACCCAGTTCCAAATTCACTTCCACATTTTCTGGTATCCTTAAAGCAATGCTCCAATACCTCAGTACCCATTTACTGTATCAGTCCATTCTCATGCTGCTAATAAAGACATAACCAAGCTTGGGTAATTTATAAGGAAAGAGGTTTAATTGACTCACAGTTCATCATAGCTGGGGAGGCCTCAGGAAACTTACAAGCATGGTAGAATGCGAAGGGGAAGCAAGTCACCTTCTTCACGAGGTGGCAGGAAGGAGAAGCACAAGCAAAGGGGGAAAAGCTCCTCATAAAACCATCAGATCTTGTGAGAACTCAGTCACTATCATGAGAACAGCATGGGGTAACTGCCTCCATGATTCAATTACCTCCCACTGGGTCCCCATCATGATATGTGAGTATTATGAGAACTACAATTCAAGATGAGATTTGGTTGGAGACACAGCCAAACCATATCATGGGGTCTCACTTTATTGCCCCGGCTGATTTCAAACTCCTGGGCTCAAGTGATCCTCCTGACTTGGCCTACCAAAGTGCTGGGAATACAGGCATGAGCCACCATGCCCAGTCCTAAAGTCTAAATTCTTAACATCTAAAATCCAGAAAATCACAATCACAGGAGAGTTGTACCACGTTCTTTGCATCATGTTAGGTACAACTGTTGCTTTGTTTTCTTTTTATTTGGAAGTTATGTATGGTTTAAGGAGGTCCACATGGGTGCCAAATCTACAAGGGGTGGACTTGCAGACTTAATTTCAGGTGTCAACTTGACCGGATTAAGGAATCCCTGGAAAGCTGGGAAAGCATTATTTTGGGTATGTCTGTGATGGTTTTCTCAGAAGAGATCAGTGTGTGGGTCTGAGCAGACTAGGTGGGGAAGATCTGCTGTCACTGTTTTGAATGTCTTGAATATCACAGAAGAAGTGAAAATGAAAGTAAAAAATACACAAAATCTTGTCTGCCAAATTATATAATCATGTACCAAGCATTTCTACATGTAGCACCATGCTTGCCTTCACAAAATGCCTTTTGTCAGATAATAAAAATAGTTGGACAAATTCAGTGGCCTTCTGAGCCAGACACTTCCTGGCACAGAGCTTCCTCCAGTGCTACAAGACATATTAAATCAGAAACTATTCTTGATTAGGGATTTGACTGTCAAAAAAGATAAACATATTTATTCACCACTAAGTGTAACATAACAAAACTGCTGCATGTTTCACTTTGGCTGATAAATGGCACTTTCAAAACTGTCCCCAGTGGGTTTTTTTAATCAACTTTATACAGTTTATGCCCCCATTGGATTACAAAATTCTGTAATTTAATCGGCATGTTTATGGTTTAATAACTGGAAAAAGTGAAGTACTTTATAAAAGCTTATTTGGAGGGCTTTGCAGAAGAAAATAGATTTCAATTGGATCCCCAAATTATAATGACAAGTTTTTAATTAGGTGTGATCAAAGTTTCTAAAAGTGAATTGCAGTAAATACCAGTAAATACCAGTAAAGTTTATATCTTCCATTCAGCCCAGCTCATTTGCCAGAAAATTCAGGTGAGTGGATTGGCCAGGCCATATGGCAATGATGAAAATTTTAGTTTAAAAATGTGTCATTTGTCTGTATTGGCATTCCTTCCACCTGATAAAATTCCAGGAGCTTTTGATAAATTAAAATCACAATTGCCTGAAGAAGCCAGAAATATTACATACTGGTTTGAAAATAATGATGTGCAAGGTTGGATAAGAAGTCATTCAGGCAACGGTGTTGCTGTTCAATCAAGAGTATTGTTTCTGCCAAATGAGTGGCCTGTATATGAGGGCCTGCAAAATGGATTTCCACATACTCAAAACGATAGACAAGAATGGCATAGAAGATTGGAAAATGTAATAGGAAATTCTCATGTCCGTGTGTATCAAATTATAGAAGAATTTCAAAAAGAGCAGTGCCACGTAGAAAATGAATGTGAAAGTATTTTATGAGGACAGTCAAATCCTAAAAACAAAAAAGGCAACTATTCATCGTGATGCAAGACTTCAAAATATAGTTAATGATCATGAAAGTCAGCCAGCTATGATGAACTCTGCAATTGCCCATAATCTATCCATGTAATATACTTTTTATATGTCAATTTTCTTTTTAGTTTTTTCTTTTTCCATTTTTTCCACTATTTTAAATTGTCAGCATTATTTTTTACAAGTTGCTATGCTGTGTATTTCATCTTAGTATCATTTCCAATACTGGAGGTATAAATTTTGCAAAGACTTTTAGAGAGTTCTAATTTGTTTTATGCGGTTTTTTTTTTTTTTGCAAATGTAACTCCACAAGAGTGCATTATCACAACACTGACTTTGTGTGTAAGCATTTTACATGTACATAAAAACATTAAAGTTTCCTCAATAAGTGAGAATATATCCTTTTTGCACATTTGCATTTGGGAAAGAGAAAATTCCTCAGGATCTCAGCTCTTTGACTGCATATTAGATGGTGACCCATTACAGCTTTTGATGAATCTGGTCAAAAGACTTAGGTTGTCTGTCACAATATTCCAGATGACCTAAGTTATAAAGCTGAGTTCACCCAGTTACCAACCATGCTTTTATACATTTTGCTTTTTGGCCCATTTCTTTACAAATACAACTCATCTGCTCATTACCATTATACCCGTGAGACTATCGTTAGCATACCTGAGTTTTATGCTTGCAAATATATGTATGTTATTATTGCCTATTGATTGTGTAAAGTGGCCTAGGAAGCGTTCTGTTGTGTTTTTATACGTTTCTCAAATAAATTCCATCTTAAAAATATAAATAAATGCTTTTTTGTTGTTGTTTTTAGACAGAGTCTCACTCTGTCACCCAGGCTGGAGTGCAGTGGTGTGATCATGGCTCACTGTAACCTCCACCTCCTGGGTTCAGGTGATTCTCCTGCCTCAGCCTCCCGAGTAGCTGGGACTACAGGCACCTGTCACGATGCCTGGATAATTTTTTGTATTTTTAGTAAAGATTGGGTTTCACCGTGTTAGCCAGGATGGTCTCCATCTCTTGAATTTGTGATTCACCCGCCTCAGCCTCCAAAAGTGCTGGGATTAAAGGCATGAGCCACCATGCACTGCCCAATAAATGCTTTTTAAAGAATGTGTTAATAATTTTTTTCCAGAATTGTATGTTCAGAATTTTGTTTTTTTAGGATTGTAATTTTCAGGATTTTAGACTGTATAGATTTAGATCTTTTGGGACTTCAACATTTGGGATTACAACGTTTAGGATTGTGTTTTCCTGGGCTGTGGCCCAAACTCGTGTGGTCCAACACTATTTCACATGAGAGGAAAGCAAACCACGTGCACAGATGCAATGAAGGCTCAAATAGGCGTCATGTATAGATTATATCCCAGGAAAACATGATTAAGATGATACATAGCGACTTTTTTTTTCCCCAGTGAAAAAGATCCACATTCTTTTTCTTGTGTGGAATTAAACACAATTTCTGAATCAATGTAAGTGAATGCAAATCACCACGTTCACTTAGCTGATGCTCCTTTATTAACAGGGATAGAAAGGAGGTCATTCGAAGAGATGATGGCGCGGGACTCAGGACCTGAGGAAGCTGCAGTGGGTGAAGGGGAGAAACAGAGGAGCAGGGGATGGAGAAAGAGTGGGGAGTCATCAACCACCCTCCTTTCTCCTGGCATCTGGTGTTCGGAGCCCAGAGGTCTTCTCTAGGGCCTCGGAGAAGCTTCCAAGTCTGTTCATTTCTCTTTCCCCACCCCTGCTTGTATCACAAATAAAGAAATTATTGACAACTGAGTTCCTGACTAGGTGGCAGGATTTTAGGGACCCTTCACCTCGTCTGAAACTCATGAAGGTAGTGGGAATCCCATAGGTTAGTTAGCAATAGTCCCTGAGATTATTTGGTCATATAAATAATCAGAAAACTCATAGTCATCTTGCTTTTCTCATAATGTTCAGCTGGGGGATGGTTGGGGTAAGGAGGACTGGAGTGAGAAGAGATAGAACCAGAGCTGACTTTCATGTATGCGGCTCTCCAGAGCAATCAGTACAACCAAGTACAACCAAGAAGGGTACAACCAAGTACAACCAAGAAGGGTCTTGAAGCCGCTCTGGCGAGGGCAGCCTGGTCTCAGGCCCCAGCTCACACCAAGCACATCACCTGTCCGACTGGGAAGCTTAAGCAATGTGTTTCTGTTTTTGCTTTTGTTTTCTGGTAAAGAATTGAATGTCATTAGCTACATTCACAATGCTGTGCAATCATCACCGTTATCCATTTCTGAAACATTCTATCATCCCAGGCAGGAACTCTGTGCCCATTAGACACTAACCCCGCCCATTTCCACCTCCTGCCAGTCCTGAAAAACTCTATTCTACTTTGTGTCTCTATTAATTTACCTGTTCCAGGTTCTTCATATAGATGGAATCATGTAGTCTGTGTTTGACGTCTCACTTAGCATAATATTTTTAAGTTTTATCTATGTGGTAGCAAGTATCAGAATTCCCTCCCTTTTTAAAGATCACTAATATTCCATTTTATGTCTATACCACATTTTGTTTATCCATCTATGCCTCAATAGACTTTTTAGGTTGTTTCCACCTTGCGGTTCCTGTAATTAAGGCTGCTGTGATGCTGCAATGAACACACGTGTAGCAGGCAGGTGTGGTGGCATGCGCCTGTAGTTCCTGCTACTCAGGCATCTGAGGCAGGAAGATCGCTTGAGCCCAGGAGTCCTGGGCTGCAATGTGCTGTGTTGATCAGATGTCTGCACGAAATTAGACATTAGTATAGTGACCTCCTGGGATAAGGGACTACCAGGTTGCCTAAGGAGGGGCGAACCGGCCTGGGTTGGAGACAAAGCAGGGCACAACACCCAGTTTGACCAGCAGGGGGTGATGCCTGTGGACAGCCCCGCTGCAGGGAGATCGTGCCTGTGGACAGCCCCGCAGCAGGGAGATTGTGCCTGTGGACAGCCCCTCAGCAGGGGGTCTTGCCTGTGGACAGCCCTGCAGCAGGGGTCCGTGCCTGTGGACAGCCCCGCAGCAGGGGGATCATGCCTGTAAACAGCCCCGCAGCTGGAGGCCATGGCTGTGGACAGCCCCTCAGCAGGTGGTCGTGCCTGTGGACAGCCCCGCAGCAGGGGTCCGTGCCTCTGGACAGCTCCGCAGCAGGGGGATCATGCCTATAAACATCCCCGCAGCAGGGGGTCATGCCTGTGGACAGCCCTGCAGCGGGGGGTCGTGCCTATAAACAGCCCCTGCACTCTGGCCTGGGAAACACAGTGAGACCCTATTTATTAAAAAGAAAAAAAAAAGGGGGGTGGGGAGAGAACACAGGTGTACAAGTATCTATTTGAGTAACTGCTTTCCATCCTTTTGAAGATAGATATAGGTAGATAAAGATACAGATATAGAGATTTATAGATGTGAGTGGGATTACTGAATCATATGGTAATTCTATGTCTAAATATTTGAGGAACTGTATGTTTTCCACAGCTGATGTACTATTTTTCATACCCAACCTCAATGCACAAGTGTTACAATTTTTCCACATCCTTGTCAGCATTTGTTATTTTCTGGGTGTTTTTGATTTGTTTTGAGGCCGAGTCTCCTTCTGTCTCCAGGCTGGAGTGCAGTGGCGTGATCTCGGCTCACTGCAACCTCCGCCTCCCAGGTTCAAGCGATTCTCGTGCCTCAGTCTCTCAATTAGCTGAGATTACACATGTGTGCCACCATGCCCGACTAATTGTGTGTGTGTGTGTGTGTGTGTTGTTTTTTGTTTTTTTTATTTTTTTTATTTTTTTGGTGCAGATGAGGTTTCACCATGTTGACCAGGCTGCTGTCAAACTCTCAACCTCAGGTGATCCCAAAGGGCTGGGATTACAGGTGTGAACCAGCATGCCTGGCCCCTGATTTTTTTGTTTTTTATTTTTGATAGTAGTCATCCTAATGGGTGTGCAGTGTGTGTGTGTGTGTGTGTGTTTTAATGCCACATTGGTGATTCTAATGTGTAACCAAGAAAGAAAAGCATGGATTCTGGGTCTCAATTTTTCATCTAGGTAAACCGGAGCAAATACAACCTGTTGAAGTGTTCTCCTGATGATTGAATGAGTTCCCCCATAGAAGGCAAAATCTACAAATGTTGGTTCCTCTTTTATTCCCTTGGAATTCTACTAAACTTTCTGCCTCATCATACAGAGAAACTCCCTGAAGCCTAAAACTATGCAGATTTGACACAGGGCTGATTTTAACTTCTGTTTTGCTTTTACCATATAGCTAGCTGCAGATGTCACATGTGTCCTCCATGACATCTAAATAGCACTACACCTGCACCAGCTTTCCTCTCAAATTAACTACTCATCAATTCTATTATTAAACAAACAAGGAACAGCTGTAATACTGAAGGAATGCGTGGGATCGTGCTTTAGAATTACATCTCTGCCAACACTTTTAGTTCGCTTGTTGAATAACTACAAGTTTTCCAGTTAAATTAATAGAATACATTATACCCATAAAATCCTGAAATACTTGGCAATACACACAACAAAATATTTTACAAGTAGAGAATATAATAAATGTATGACACTTTAGAAATGCATTGAGATAGGTTTAAACAGTGTTTACTTTTAATTGGCGTGCTTTCTTTCATCTCACAGTAATAAGCTGTGGTTTAGTTTATCGGCTGAATACTCACTATGCAGTCCTTTGTAAAATTTTGGAGGTCCGCAGTAATGTGATTATTGAGCTTCAACAGAATACACAGAAGATCCCAGGAACCACAAACTAATCCATCCACTATGCAGTATCTAAAGCGTTTGCAAAAATAAAAACAAACAACAACAAAAAAACTGAACAACTGACTTGTAGCGAAGCTATCAGGTTAGTGCAAAAGTATTTGTGGTTTTGCCATTGAAAGTAATGAAAGTAATTGAAAGAATAGGTGTTCTAGCTGGACATTCTACAATGCATGCCACAACCATGGATCAATTATGTATTGAAAACCCAAACCGAGGATCCCTGCCGTGCATTATTCCCATTGTGTCATAATGTGGCAAACTAAAACTAAGGAACTGTAACAAGGAATTTTCAGAGGGAAAGCAAACATATTGGTTAGAGCAAACAAAACTGGCAATTTCCAATTTGCTCAAGTCGAACTGTTCACATCCTTTGTATGCTTCTCTACAAAATCCAGAACTTTTTGATAGGATCACCCTTAGGCAAAACTCTAAAGTGAGCAGCTTCTGATCAATAGGCCTCAACTCTTTTTCTCTTCTGTATCACAGACCGTGTGGGTGAATCCATCACACGACCTAATACGATTTGGCCAGTTGGGAAAGGTCTCTTTAAAGAACTAACACTCAGCCTGGGATCTAGAGCAAAGCACCGTAAACTTGAATGTGCATATGAAACACCTGGGGACCTTGTCAACATGCAGATTCTGATTCATTGAATCTAGGGTGGTGCCTGAGCTCTAGCAAGCTCCCAGGGATGCCTATGTGACTGCCTTGGACATCAGTTACAGTAGCAAGAATATAAGCAAGTACCAGCCAACAAAGCAGGAGTGAACGCATCACGGCCAAGGCAGCCCTGGAGCAGGCCAGCTCAGGGATCTGAGAAAAGAGTAACTGTACTGAGGTCTATGAGTGATTCCATGAGAGGTGAGGCTGAGAAGGTGGACAAGATCTAGATCAATGTGTTAATTTCCTACTAAATGCAAGGCTAGGCTCTGCATAAACAGAAACAAATAAGGCAAACCTAGTCCTTGTATCTTTACAGCTTGCAGTCTAGCAGTATTATTTCGTGGATAGAAAATCATTAAAGATTTGTAAACGAAGGAGAGACATGATCTAATTGAAATTTTTGAAGAACCTCTGGGTGTGCCATAGAGAAGGTATTGGAGAGGCAAAAAGTTGGAAAGAGGAGTATATGTTTGCAGACCAGGTGAAAGATGCAGGTGACAGAAGCGGATAATTTTAGCTCATATTTTGAAGGTGAAATAACAGTACTTGGTTGCAAGTTGTGATGCTAGGGGGGTTGCAGGAAGAAGAAAGCATCAAGGATGATGATGCTTTTTGGAAGAAGCAAATGGGTAAATGGAGATAATTTTTATGAAGAATGGTAAGGTTGAAGAAGAAATAAACTAACAAAAGGGAAATGATTGAGGAAGTGGCATAGATGTGGAGGCAGAACTAAAGAGTTTTGAATTCTGATTTTAGGAATGCCTGTGAAAATCCCAGTGGAGATTTCAAGATGGCAGGTGCACATAATGTTTTGGAGCTTGGGAGGAGAGGTCTGTAGGAGCCATATACATATAAATGGTATCTAAAGCCATAGAAATTAATAAAACCTTGTCTAGAGTCTGTGTAGGCAGGGGTGTCCAATCTTTTGGCTTCCCTGACTGCATTCGAAAAAGAGGAATTGTCTTGGTCCACACATAAAATATACTAACATTAACAATATCTGACGAGCTAAAAAAAATCATAAAATATCTTATAATGCTTGAAGAATGTTTACAAATTTGTGTTGGGCTGCATTCAAAGCTGTCCTGGGTCACAAGTGGCCCACAGACCATGGGTTGGACAAGCTTCATATGGAATAAGAACAGAAGAGGATCCAGGATTTAGGAACTTCAACATTTAAAGTTTGGGCAAAGAGGGAGAAGCTGATAAGAAAATAGTTCAAGCTAGAAGAAGAGGTCAGGGGTCTACTCTACCGAATGTTCCTGAGACCCCATTGGACTTATATATTACATAATATGTACAAAATATGTTACTTGGGTGATGGATACCCTAATAGCTTTGAACTGACCACTATGCATGGAACAAAATTGCACATGTATCCCATAAATTTTATATAAACAAAAGTAAATAAACAGAAGGAAGGGAGAAAGAGAGAGAAGGAAGGAAGGAAGAGCAAGGAAAGGAAAGGAAAGGAAAGAAGGAAAGGAGAGCGAGGAAAGGAAGGGAAGGGAAAGGAAAGGAAATGAAAGGAAAGGGAAGGGAAGGGAAGGAAAGACAGAAGGGAGAGTGAGGAAAGCAAAGGAAAGGGAGGGAAGGAAGGAAGGAGGGGAGAAAAAAAGAGGAAAGAAAGAGAGAGAAGAAAGAAAGAAAGAAAAAAGAAAGAAAGAAAGAAAGAAAGAAAGAAAGAAAGAAAGAAAGAAAGAGAAAGAAAGAGAGAAAGAGGAATAGTGTTCATGATGTTTAGGAATCACCAATTCTGGGGGTGCTGAATTGTGTTCCCCCACACAAATGTTGAAGAGCTGATCCCCACTGCCTCAGAGGGTACTGATTTAGAGAAGGCATTGAAAGAGGTAAGTGAGGTCAAATGAAGCCACATGGATGGACCCTAAACCAATATGGCAGGTGTCCATCTAAAAAGAGATTGAGACACAGTCAACACAGCCTGAGGACACAGCAGGAAGGGAGGCATCTGCAAGGCAGCAGTTCTCAGAAGAAGGCCGACCTGCTGACATTCCATCCTGGATTTCCAGTCTTCAGAGCTGTGAGAAGATAAACCACTCAATTTGTGGCAGCTTGTGATGGAAGCCCCTAGCACTCTTATATGGTGACCTTAGCACAAGCAGTTTCATAGGCTTGGTGAAAGTGAAAGCCAAACTGATCTGAATAAAGAGTGAAAGGAAAATGAGCAAAAGGAGATAGTAAGTGTGGAAAATCCTTGAGAAAAATTTGCCAAGAAAGGAGGAGATGGCTTGATAGCTAGAAAGACACACAGCATCAAAGTTAAGGTTCCTCCAAGATAGAAGATTTTTTAAATGAAAAATTTGTTTAAATGCTGACAGAATGCATCAAGAAGGAGAGAGATTGAAGATGCAGATGACAAATGGAAAAGCAATGAACAGAATCCCTGAAAAGTCAGGAAAAGACGGGAGATTATTAGAGGGATGTCCTTTTACAGGAAGAAGAATACTTCCTCCACTGCCCCAGGATTTAAAAAGCTTATAAATCACAGGAAACATTCTACCTAATTATAGAGCTTTATGCTTTTCAATAAATTTTGTTGTACATAATACGGTCACTCTGTGAATTCAGTGAGACAGATAGTTATCCACATTTTACATAAAAAGAAAGAAAAGGCAGAAAAGAAGTGATTTGCTTGAAGTGACACAGAAACAGCCGGTAGAACCATGCACTGTGTAGATGGCAGGGCTCCTGACTTCTCATTTCACACCAGAAATGTAGACAGAATTAGATATAATGACAGTTATTATATTTTTAAACCTTTCAAATAAGAATATCCTTAGATTTTCATTCATTAACAAAGCACAAAGCATGTGATTAGCATCTGAAAATGTTTTATTATACAATCACTAGACACCAAAAGAGGTTTCCATTTTCCTGTGTATTTGAAAGAGTTCAACAGCCCTAAGTCACACAGTTGTAGGAAACTCAAACAAGGGAAGGTTCGTTTGAAGTGATGAAATTAGCATGATGAAGTTTACAATACAAAGATTTTCGTTTCAAGACTCTGAGGTTTGGTAGGGAGGAAGGGGAAAGGCAGATGACACCAAATAAGACTGGTTGGAGAGGGGATGAGAAGCGTCAATTAGAAAGCTCTTCAAATTCAAACGGACCGTTCAAACCATCCAAGGACTAGACTGTAATCGGGAAAGACTGAAAGAAATGATCTACTCCCACAAGATGGCTAACCTGATTTAGGTAAAAAGCTTTTAGTTTTATGGCTGGGAAGGTAGCAATAAAGAAAATGAACCTCCTGCCAGTGATTCTTTTTCAAGCCCTGCCAATTCCTATGTCTGGGGAAGCTATAAAGAACGTCCAGCCTCATGTCAAAAGAATTGCCACAGACCTCCAGCTCACCTGCATTCAAGCATTGAAACATCCCTAAGCCTGTTCCCAGGCCAGCCTGGAGCTGAGAATCCAGGAGAGTCTTTTCTGTTCTGCTTCTGCAGCTACACTATCTACTTGTTAGCATAACAAGGGCCACCAGCAACCGATGCTAGAGAAATACAGAGAGCAAAAATCAACAGCTGATGAAAAGCAGAATCTTTTCTTTTTGGCAGCCATACCAATATCATGAAGCACGTCCCTTTTGGAGCTTTCCAAACCACTTCAAAAGCGAGTTTTCTGGTGTGGGTCAAGAAAGCTAGCCTAATTGCCCCTGAATGCATAGCCACTGGCCAAGATGTTGATGACTGTAGGCAGCTCAGGACGCATCCTCGGCCCCGGTGCTATCTTTCTCAGAGCTCTGTTTAATTCCATCAGGCACGGGCAGCGTTTGGAGAAAGCTGTGTTGATTTTTGTGATCTTCGGCCAGCACAGAGGTGGCCAGTTCTCTAGCCTCCCAGCACCGTCCTTGTCCTGCCCTGCCCCTTCATGGCCTGCCTGAGCTCACTGGACCCAGACTTGCCTTCTGCCCCTGTCAAAACCTCACAGTCCTGTGTGTCTGTTTCCCTTTGAACTACACAGACTAACTAATTTGGTGAACCTATTAAGTGAACTTCTTTATACTCATGGTCTAGAGTTCATTGAATGCTAAAGGGTTTGCTAGAGATTGTCAAAATCAATTCTGTCTCCTTCCAACTGGACAAAGGCTTCTTTGAGTTAATAAAACTCTGAGAAATCTGAGTTGATTTTTCATAGTATCTCTTTCCATTCTTTTGGGGTTCTTTTTTTGTTTTTTACTTTTCATGGAGATTTTCCTTAATTTAGCCCAAAAGATATAACCATATGACATTTGAACTAATATGAAAGAGGTAGTAGGACAAAGAATTTGAAGACAGTCTTTCAGAGCCCCACAAAGTACTTGAAATTTATCAATAAACTCCTCCCGGTGCTACCCACCATGTTCCACATTCCATCTCCATTTTAAGCCACGAAGCTTCAAGTGGCATCTCCTCCTGTGAAACCTACAGTTTGGAGATAAATTATTCATGACTAATGACAGAAGAACCAAAGAAAGGATCCTCTAGTGGAGACACAGCATAGAAATGGTGGTCCAGGGTGAGACGGGACTGCTTCCAATCCCAGTGCCACCTGTGTGGTTCCAGCTGTGTGCTTCTCTTCCTCTAATCTTGTTTACTCATCTCTAATACGGGACTAATAACATATATATCAGACTATTGTGACGGTTGAATGTAAAGATATTCCAAATAGTTGCATGTGTCCAGTACTTAACATAGTGCCAAGAACAAAGCATGTATCAATAAGTATGAATAGCCTTCCCAGCGCACACCTCCAAACAGTGGATTTCTGGCCGGTGACAAGCAATGGTTCCCAGCGGTCCTACAGGTTATGGTTTAACTTACCACTAGCCAATCAGTAAGTTTGCCTCAGACCACATCACAATTCTTTTGCAAGCCTGGAGCTTGGTGAAAAAAAGGGGGGGAAATAATCAATGTCCCTAAGGCAGATGCTGAAAGATTAACCTCATAACATAATTCTCTCACCAGAATTGTTTCCTGAATGTCTATTTAAATTTTAATTCTGCAAATAAAATAAAGTTGGTAATAATGAAGGTGATTAAGATGGTATTTGTCCAGGGAACGAATCTCCTCACAACATACCTAAGAAAGAGATACATGTACAGAAAACGAAGCACAGTAAAATACCAATTCATTACTATCGGAGATTTTCCCCAAACACAGAGAAAGCTCCACAGAGCTGAGCTTAAGCCAGAACTCTGTTATTTACTTGGTCTAATGCCAAAACAGGCCAGAGACCCCTTTCACCTACTTCTCTTTAATCCCAAACCCATGTCTCGGTTTGATCTAAGAAAGAGCCAAATGCCCAGGAGGCGCCAGGGTAGAGAAAAGCAGCCAGCTGCAGAGTGGCCTCCGTGCCACGGGAGTGTGTCTGAGCTTTGTTTTATTTTTCTTATTTGTCTGTAGTTGTGTGATTGGTAGAAGAGAGTAGATATGAAGTCAGCTGACACAGGATTGGTCTTCAGGCATATCTTACCAAGCATTTGGGGGAGCAGAGGGGTTCCACAAATAAGAGAGCAATGATCAGACTTTATTCTAAAAGGAGCAGGCACAAGCTACCTTAACTCTCCAACTTGCCCATTAATCTTCACCTAGAGTTAGGAAGATTTCACCATTAGCTGTGGCCCATAAAAGATCCTTAAGATTGACCAACCACAGAGATCCATCTGCTTGAGGAGGAAGTGAAAGGGGTATGGACAGAAGCTGTGAGCTTTCTGTCCTCCACAGGCCCCCAGCTGTGTCTTCTACTTCTTGTACAAGATAGTCTCCAAATGATGTTTTCTGGCTGACAATGCCACAGAACTGATCCTTGTCTCACTAAGGAAATGAAAGATTTCAAAGAATTTGTTGCCTGAAATATGGTGCCCCAATCACATATTAATAAAGCTGCTATCCAGAAAGAAGGCAGATTTCAAAAGAAAGGCTGTTAGCATTCTCAGGGACCTAAAAAGTACATATTGTAGAACAATGGTAAATAGATCTTGGAATCAGGTAGACTTTAATTCAAACCCCAGCTATGCCTCTTATTAACTTATGTGACATTGGGAAAGCCTCTCAAATTTAGATTTGCAAAATCAGAATAATATAAGTAGCCAACAATAGGGTTTAATAGAGGTAATAATGAAGGTGATTAAGATGATAAAATTAAATAGCGAATATAAAGTGCTTAGCATTTAATAAATTTATTGTGAGATTTCAAAGCACATGCTTTTACCTACACTGCTATAAAGCTGCTTGCAATAGTCAAAGCTAATAGAAGCTCTCGTCAGAGCTAATAGAAGCCTTGTGTATGTAATTATTTAAGAATTCTGTAAATATACACAATAGGGAAGGAATGAGAAAATCTTTAGAGGAAATATTCAAGTATGTTTGATTTCCAGCAAATCCAGATAGACAGTTTTGGCAACAACCAAGTCATAATTTTAAGTCTTGTTATAGGAGCTAGAATTTTATTCAAGGGACAACTGATTTGATTAGATAAGATGCTGTGCACTGCATGTTTGCATCAACAAATGCACATGTTGAAACTCTTACAATAGAATGGCATTAGAAGGAGGACCTTTGGGAAGTAATTTGGTTTTGATGAGGATGGAGTTCCACAATGGGGTTAGCATCCTAATAAGAAGAGTAGGAGACTAGAGCCCTCTTCTCTCAGCCATGTGAAGATACAACAAGAACACCTGAAAACCAGTAAGAGGGCCTTCACCAGACACTGCCTCTTCTGGCCCAGATTTTAATCTTTGAATTTCCACAACTGTGAGAAACAAGTATGTGCTGTTTAAGCCACTCAGTCTACAGTTGTTTGTAGCAGCAGCCTGAGCAGACAAAGACATAGGGTTCCTTTTATTTTCAGAATTCGGTTTAGCTGTAATCACCTACCATCCTGAGATTCTGTTTCCTCCCTCCTCCCTTGAAATATAAGCTCTGGGACTATAGCCTCATGGACAAATTCTGAAGAATTTGTCTCTGCTCTTGTGGGATGCTAACCTAACAAATCAAGGAATGTTTGCTTAATGGAATAAAACATCTTAATGCAGCTCACCAGCCAATATCTGCAGAGAACACCTCATGGGTTCTGGCTGGCTTGGATTTCTGAGACTACTTGATCATACTCATCAGACTGTAGACTCACATTCAGCCAGGAGGCCCAGATTCTAGCGTCGGTTTTGCCCTTGGGATACAAAGGCACGTCCTGCTTCACTGAACATGAAACGCTGAATATTTGGTCATTACTCTGGCAATTGTCCTCTCTCCCTGTGCCAATTGCCAATCAACCCAACTCCCAGGCAGCCTTGGCAGTTATGTCTGCTTGGCCTGCTGTAACAGCCAATGACTTAGTAAAAGTCAGAATATAGATCTGCTAGCTCCCACTCCAGGATTTCCCCATAACTAGTCCATGTATATATTAAACAACTAGCCTTGCTTTTAAAATTCTTTTTCATTTAGCCTCTTCTTAGAACTTATCATTTTGAGAATCCTGACCTGCCAATATTCCATAATCTTTCTGAAAGTGACACAGAAAATACGATGCATGCACACTGCTAACTGCAGCTGATTTCATTTTCCATCATCTATAAAGCACATAAGGTAATTTCTAAACCAGCAGTAAAATCTATTTATAAAGAATGCTGATTTGTTTTCTGCACTTTCCAACACAGAGCTTCAATTTATTTCCTTACCATAAAAAGCCATTACTTTTTAAAACAATCATAGTTAGTATATTTTCTAAATGTTTTAATTTTTGTAAAGTCCAACTTGCAAATTGGAGTGTAAACAGCTTTCTTAAAATGGAAGGAACCGTGTTAGACCCAGTATGCTGATTGATGATTTCACTGTGCTTCAAAGCAGACGATGTCACAGTCATTGAGTATATAATGTAATGAGTTTTTATAAAGCAATTGATATCACTAAAAATATAATTATAATAAATAAAATTACAGGGAAAAGGAAATCTTCATTCTGACAATGCCAAATTTTTTAACTAACTCATTGCTAAAAGATTATGTTTCTACATGAAAAATTTTACACATTCTTTCTATGAGATAAACCTGATAACACCCTGAAAACTTAATAGTTATGGAAAAGGAACTACTGTGATTTTTTTTAGAGAATGTCGTGTTCTTGATGTTCTTGAGTGAGCTGTCTCATGTTATTAGAAGGGAAACAACAGCACCTTGTGGACAAACAAAGAAAGTGAATGAATTTTTAGGACCCGGTGCAGTGCTTCAGGTCTGTAATCCCAGCACTTTGGGAGACCTGGGAGGAGGGTAACTTGAGCCCAAGATTTCAAGAGCAGCCTGGGCAACACAGTGATTTGCCGATCTTTACCAAAAATTTGAAAAATTCGCTGGGCTTGGTGGCTCATACCTCAGGTCCCAGCTACTTGGAAGGTTGAGGTGGGAGGATCTCTTAAGCCCAGGAGGTCAAGGCTGCAGTGGGTGTGATCATACCACTGCATTCCAGCCTGGGTGACAGAGCAAGACCTTATGTCAAAAAAATTATGTTTACGTAGCACTTTCTACAAGGAATATAGTATCATGTTTGTATTTAAATGACATCAGGACCAGCATGGTGGCTTACACCTGTAATCTCAGCTCCTCAGATGGCGGAAGGCAGGAGGATCGTTTGAGGCCAGGAGTTGGAAGACCAGCCTGGGCAGCATAATGAAACCCCCATTTCTACAAAAATAGTAATAGTAATCAAAAGCTAGGCGTGCTGGCACACACCTGTAGACCTAGCTACTGTGGAGGCTGAGTGGAAGGATCACTTTGAGCCCAGGTGTTTGATTGTATTGTGTATTGTGAGCTACGATCGAGCCACTCCACTCCAGACAACACGGCAAGACTCAGTCTCTAAACAAAATAAAGGGACATCAGAGCATTGTTTATAGAGATTTATAAATGATCCCAAAATGTCTTCAGGGAGATAAATCATCTACATATAGCTATATCGACTCTTCCTAAATTCCAAATTGGGGTGGGAAAAATAAATGAGATAGAAGACTTCTTGAAATGTATCAAGACTCAGGAAGACAAAACAAAAACTTTCATTAGGCAGTATCAAGAATGTTCATTAATGCTATTTCTAATTTATGATACGATCATCTAAAGAGGAAATCCCAGCAACAAGAGGCCAAAGGAAAGGGAAAAGAAATGAAAACAACGACCATACTTTCTACACTTTCAACCTCTTCTCTACCACCTCTCAGCAAGACCTCCCACAGCCTATCACTGCTTTCTCTTGCGGACTTACCCTCTACTCTGTGAACACATGAGCCAGAGAACCCTGAGAAGTCCCTGAGTCCCTTCCAGGGGCTCTGCAAGGTCAAAAGTATTTTCATAAAAATACACAGGTTTTGTTTACCTTTTCCACTTTCATTCTCTCACAAGTATAATTGGAGTTTCCCAGAGGCTACCTGACATGGGATGTCACAAGAAATTAAACATAGAAGCAGAAAGGAGAACCAAGTTTTCTTCTATTAAACCAGACATTAAAGACATACCTAAAAATATAAAACAATGTCAATGTTCTCACCAAATTTACTGCTTAAAAACTATAACTTTAAATAAAAATGTGATTTATGTAAACATATAAGTATATTATTTTATTTTTTTAATTTCTCAGTTTTAATGTTTAATATGATAAATATAGATAGATATAATCCAAATAAATAAAAGCTCTTTGGGGTCCTCAATAACTTGTAAAAATGTAAAGTGTTCCTGAAACCAAAAAGTTTGAGGACTGACGCTCTAAAGTCATACCCTTTGATGTAGCTTCCACCCAGGTCATTTCTTAAATACTTGATCAATCATTTCCCATGTCCCTCACCCTATCCTTGTTGCAAAATTCCATTTTCCTACTCCAGCCCTCCCTGTCATGAGAAAGTTCCCAGGTTGTAGACATGATTTACTAAATCTTTCTTACAGCTTTATGATGATAACATGACATAAACAAATTGTATAAATCTAAGGTAACTTAATGTTTTGATATTTCTATACTTTTTGACAGGATCACCACAATCAAGCAAATTAGCATATTATCTCTACATATTGACCATTGTGTGTTGACAGTAATTAATTTATGATCTAGTCCTTTATCAGAACACAAGAATATGATACAGTGTTGTTCCACGTTTTACATTATATCTCCAGAAATTATTATAACTTGAACATTGCACAATTTAATTAACATCACCCCATTTCCCCTCCCTGAGCCCCTGGCAACCACTGTCCTATTCTCTGTTTTTATGAATTTGACTGTTGTAGATTCCACATGTAAGTGAGATCATGAAGTATTTGTCTCTATGTCTTGCATTTTTGCTTGGCGCAATATCTTCCAGCTCCATCTATGTTTTCACAAATAGAAGGATTTCTTTCTTTTTCAAGGTTGTATAATATTTCATTTTATGTATACACGCTACATTTTCTTTACCCATTCATCTGTTCCTCTGTCAAAGGACATTTAGGTTATTTTCATATTTTGGTCATTGTGTGTCATACTGCAATGAACAGGGGATGGCAGACACCTCTCTAAGACTCTTATGTCAATTTCACTGGACATATATCCAGAAGTGAAATTATTGGATTATGTGGTAGTTCTTTTTTTTTATTTTTGAAACCGGGTCTCACTCTGTCATCCAAGGTAAAGTCCAGTGGTAAGATCATAGCTCACTGCAGCCTTGAACTCCTGGGCTCCAGCGATCCTCCTACCTCAGCCTCCTGAGTAGCTTGGACTATAGGTGTACAACACCATGTCTGGCTAATTTTAATTTTTTTTCAGAGATGAGGTCTTGCTATGTTACCCAGGATGGTCTGGAGCTCCTGGCCTACTGCCTTGGCTTCCCCAAATCCTGGGATTACAGGTGTGAGCCAGCACACCAGGCCAGTGCTATTTTCAATTTTATTTGGAGGAACCTCAATACTGTTTTCTCTGTTTTACTGATTTGCATTCCCATCAATAGTGTATAATGGTTTCCTTTTCTCCACATTCTTACCAACACTTATCTTTTCTCTTTTTGATAATAGCCATTTTAACAGGTGTGACATGATATCTCATTGTGGTTTTGATTTGCATTACTCTGAAGTTTAGAGATGTTGAGCACATTTTCATATACCTGTTAGCCATTTGAATTCCTTCTTTTGAGATGTATTTATTTAGGTTCTTTGCATTAAAATAAAATTAGGTTATTTATAATTTTGGAATTGATGCGTATGTGTCCTTATTTTTTGAACTCCTTATAAGAGATATGGTTTACAAACATTTTCCCCATTTCGTAGGTTGCCTTATCATTTCATTAGTTGTTTTCTTTGCTGTGCAGAAGCTTTTAAGTTCGATGTAATTCATTTATCTGTTTTGCCTTTGTAGCCTGTGCTTTTGGCACCATGTCTAAACAAATTATTGCCAAGACCAATGTCAAGGATGTTTTCTCCTGTCTTCTTCCAGGACTTTTATGGTTTCAGTTATTACATTTAAATGTTTAATCCATTTTGAGTTAATTTTTACATAAAGCTTGAGCTAGGGATCCGATTTCATTCTTTTACATTTAGACATCCAGCTTTCCTAACACCATTTGGTCAAGAGCATATCCTCTCCCTATAGTGTCTCCTTGTCACCTTCCAGGGTGATCAATTGCTGCAAATGTGTGGGTTATGCCTAGGTTCTCTATTTTGTTTCACTGGTTTATGTGTCTGTTTTTATGCCAGTACACGAGTGTTTTTCTTTCTGCAGCTTTGTAATTTAATTTGAAGTCAGGAAGTGTGATACCTGTAGCTTTGTTCTTGCTCAAAATTTCTTCGACCACTCAGGGATTTTTGTGATTCTATATGAATTTTAGGATTTTTTTTTCTATTTCTGTGAGAGATATCATTGGCATTTTGATATGGATTACATTAAATGTGTAGATTGCTTTGAGTAATATGGACACTTTAATAATACAGTACTAACTCTTTCAATCCATGGGTTGTCTTTCAATTTACTTTGGTTTAAATTTCTGTCATCAGTCTTTTGTAATTTGTAGTGTTTAAGTCTTTCACTTCTTTGGTTAGTTAGTTCCAAAGTAGTTTATTTGATGCTGTTTTTAAAATTTCCCTTTCAGACAATTCATTGTTATTGTTTAGAAATAGCAATGATTTTTGTATGTGAATTGTGTTTCCTACAACTTTAGTAAATTAATTATATAGTCAGTCCTTCATATCCATGGGTTCTGCAACCATGAACTCAATCAACCATGAATCTAACTTGTACATATTTTCCATCTGTGGTGGTTTGAATCCACAGATGTGGACCCATGGATACATAAGGTCAACTGTACACGATTTTATGTGAGGGAGTTGATCATCACAGATTTTGTTATCTGAGGGGGTCCTGAAGCAAATCCCCAGCAGATATGAAAGACTGACTGTATTATTTGTAACCATTTTCTGTGGAGTCTTTAGAGTTTTCAATGTATAATAATCATGTCTTCTGTTAACAGAGGTAACTACATCTTTCCTTTCAATTTTGATGCCTTTTTTTTCTCTTGCCTGATTGCTCTGGCTAGGACTTCCAGTACTATGTTGAATAATACGAGTGATGAGAGTAGACATCCTTGTCTTGTTCCAGATATTAAAGAAAAAGCTTTCAGTTTTTCCCCATTTATTATAATATTAGATATAGGTTTTTCATATACAGCCTTTATAGTGTTGAGGTAAGTTTCTTGTATAGTTATTTTGTTGAGAGTTTTATCATGAAAGTATATTGAATTTTGTCAAATGTGTTTTCTGCATCTATTGGAATGTTATTTTTGTCTTTCATTCTATTAATGTGGTATATCACATTATTAATTTTTACACATTGAACCATCCTTGTATCCCATAGATAAATTCCAATTGGTCATGGTGTATGAACTTTTCAATGTGCTTTTGAATTCAGTTTGCTAGTTAGTATTTTATTGAGAATTTTTGCATCTATATTCATTAAGGATACTGGTCTGTAATTATTTTTTCTTGTGTTGTCTTCGTCTAGCTTTTAAACCGTGGTAACATCGGCCTCATGAAATGAGTTTGGGAGTATTCTCTCTTCTATTTTTTCTGAAGAGTTTAAGAAGTTTTGGTGTTAGTTCTTCTTTGAATGTTTGGTAGAAGTTGCCCATGAAAGCATCTGCACCCGGGCTTTTCTTTGTTGGGAAATTTTTGATTACTGATTAAATCTCTTTGCTTGCTTTTGGTCTGTTCTATTTCTTTTTTGTCCCATCTTGGTAGATTGCATCTTTCTAAGAATTTATCCATTTCTTCTAGGTTATCCAATTTATTGGCATATAATTTCTTAATTGTCCTTTATAATCATTTGTATTCCTGTACATTTGTTATAATGTCTCCATTTCCATTTCTGATTATATTTACTTGAGTTTATCTTTTTTTTAGTGTAGCTAAGGGTTTGTTATTTTTGTCTGTATTTCCAAAAATTCAACTCTAGCTTTGTTGATTTTTCTATTGTTTTTTATTTTATAGTTATTTTATTTATATTCTGATCTTTATTATTTACTTCATTATGCTAACTTTGGGTTTAGTTAGTTTTTCTAACTGTTTATTTGTAAAGTTAGGTTGTTCGAGTGAGATCTTTCTTATTTTTTTAATGTAGGTGTTTATCACTGTAATATTTTACTCTTAGCACTTCTTTTGCTGCATTCTGTAAGTTTTGTTGAGTTGTATGTTCATTTTTGTTTGCCTGAAGATATTTTTTAAATTCCCCTTTGATTTCTTCTTTTACCCAATGGTTGTTCAAGAGTGTGTTGTTTAGTTTCTGCATTTTTGTAAATGTTTCTGTTTTCTTTGCTATTGACTTCTAATTTTATTCCATTGTGGTCTGAGAAGATACTTGGCATTATATCAAACTTCTTAAATTTGTAGAATGCCTTGTGACTTAAGATTTGATCTATCTCAGAGAACATTCTGTGTGCACTTGAGAAGAATGTACATTCTGCTGCTGTTTGATGGAAAGTTCTGTACATGTCAGTGTTTAATCTTCTGTGTTGTTCAAGTCAGCTGTTTCCTCTTTTTTTATTCCTGCCTAGATGTTCTATCCTTTATTGAATTTGGAGTACTGAAGTTGGCTACTATTATTTTATTGTTACTGATTTCTCCCCTTAGCTTTGTTGGTATTAACTTTATATACTTAGGTGTTCTAATGTTGGGTGGATATATATTTACAATCTTCTCACTTAAGTGAACTTTTATCATTATATAATGACCTTCTTAGTCTCTAGTGACAGTTTTTGATTTCAAGTCTATTTTTTCTGATCTAAGTATAGATACCCTTGCTCTTTTTTGGTTACCATTTGCGTAGAGTATCTTTTCCCATCCCTTCACTTTGAGCCTCTATGTATCTTTATATCTAAAGTGACTCCCGTATAAATATGTACTGATGAGTATCTTTTATGCATTGTGCCACTCTATGTCTTTTAATTAGATAGTTTAGTCCTTTCACATTTAAAGTCATTGTTGATAGGTAAGGAGTAAGTTGAGTTTTGTTAATTGTTTTTCATATGTTTTGCAGTTCTTTTTTTTTTCCTCTCTTGCTGTCTTCTTATTTTGGTTATTTCTTGTAGTGGTTTGGTTTCATTTATTTTTCTTCACATTTTGTGTATCTCCTATAAGTTTTTAATTTGTGGTTGCAAACTTACATCTTCTATAAAAAGCTGTCTTAATGTTATCAGCTTTTTTGGAATCATTTTCTTTCTCTTCACTCTTCAGACATATTTGCAAATACTCTGTTTTTCAAGACACGAGTAAATAGGACTCTGGTTAGGAATTTATCAATACGAAAAAAAGATTCTCTGAGTCTTTTGATAAGTTAGAAAATAATGATAGACTGCGGTAGAATGTCATGTATTTCAAGTTCTGTCATCTATGTTACTCTGCAATATATTTTCTGTGTGTATTAGTCAATGTTATATATTTATAAGGTAAATCTATAAAGCATACATTCTAGAATGCCCTAACTTAGCTCCTTAAGAGTTATGCTCCTTATAGCCTTCTTGGCACTCCTGAAGTGTTAAATTTTTCCATTGAAGAAGGTTGCATATGGCTTCTGAGATGAAGTCTAGACAGGTTAGGATTACTTTTTGCTCCTTTTGCCCACACAGCACTCACTGTCCCCTCCCTTTGTTATTAGCCATTATCTGATACCCTAGATGAAGCCACCTTCTGTCCTTCAGTTTAGGAGTGGGGGCTGATTTCACCCCCAGTTTCAGGAATAAGCACAGGACAGCTACTAACAAGCACGTTGTTCACTCAAGGAAGAAACCCATCTAAGGGAGAAAGCGGGACTGAAATCCAGCCTGCATGCTCTTCTCCAAGCCACATGCCCCGATACAGGGCTGCATCTAACTGGAGAAAAGGGAGACATTTTATAATACTTGCAAAGGCACTGTGTGGACAGTGGAAACCCTGTATGAGCTCGTGACACAGGCCTGGCCAAAGAATATACTTCTAATCCTGGCACAGATGAAACTAGAGATGGACATGAAATCCAAGCCTCACACTCAAAGTCAATCTCTACTCTCTTATTGAAACTATTAGAAGTGTTTCTGTTTTTGCTTTATTCTGGGGCTGTGGAACTAAGGAAATGTAAACTGGAGGAGTGATGATGGCCACATTGCAGCACAAAGGGAAAACTTGTCTGAGAATAAAATCAATGGGGAAGAAAGAAGCAAGGAAGCTGAGAGGAGCCAAGTCCTGAGTCCCTACGTTCAGCCATTCTGAAGCTACACCCTGGATTTTTCCAATGTACGAGTCCACAAATTAATATATATATATTTTCTGGCTTAGACCAGTTTGAGTTTGAATTCTATTATTTATAACCAAAGGAGTCCTACCATATTATCTTAGCTGGATTTTCATAAACACGGTATATGTTGATCAACAAACTTCCTAAATGTTTCAAGTTCACTTCAAAGAGTAAGGGGAAAAAAGAAAGAAGAGGAAGAAAATGGTTAATTATCATCCACAGTAGTCAAGGAAGCTGCAGAAGCATCAAGCAAAAGCAGCAGAAGTTAGCTTTGTACTCCCACAAACCCTGCTCTGAAGTACTCCGCCTAGGGGCCCACAGCAGAAGCTGCATTTCTAAAATCTTTAGAAAGACAGAAAAGGAATCACCACTTACCCTGGGAACCCTAACAGGGGAGCAGGCCACATGGGAATATGTCCCATTGGTTTGAGGTCCATAAGTCCATTTTCAAAGATTTAGTAATTCCAGAAACAAGAACATATTTATTTTACTTTGATCACACAATGCCTAGTTATATTAAAAGAAAGGAGACATTCAATAAATACATTTTATGGAAATAAAAACAGACAATTTAGGAGAAAATTATCTATCGATGCATTATTTTCAAAGGTAAAGAAAAAAGAAATTATTCTGAACACACAAAACTATTTTATCAAATATCATGGTAAATTATCATTATATACTAGGTCACTTAATAAATTTCCAGAGATTATTGGAAAGAGTTTCCACAATAGATTTTGTTTCAACCCAGGAAGAAGTTTCATAAAAAGTTAGATACTTATCTCCATTGTTACTAGTACCAAAATAATCCTATCATTCTGAGTCAATTTAAAAATAACGTCCACACTTTTCTCCAGTGAGATCACAGGAGATGCCTAAGTGGAGTGTGTTTTAATGTGAGGGGATAATTGGTTTATATTTTTCACTGAAAATAACAGATTCTAGACAACTTAAGCAAAATAGAAATTCAATGAAAGGATATTGAATAGTTCACAAAATCATTGAAGATGCTGGAGAAGCAAGGTAAGAACTGAGGGAAACAGCACAGCCAAGTTCATTAGAAGGAAGCAGATCTTGGGATGCCACCACTAGGATGTTGCCATTTGACACTTGTCACCATGTAGCTGGGCTCTGCTGAACCTAGGCACTTGCTGCCACATTCCTGGACCTGCATCTCTGCTCAATTTCTCAGAATCATCTCTGATTCTTTCAGGTCTTTTGCATCCTTTCATCGGGTTCCAAGCTCTAATAAAGAGACATCACTTGGCTGGGCATAGATATGTGCCCATACGTGAGTGGACAAGAAACTGGAAAAAGGATCATGCACTCCATTTCAGCTTTTGTAATGGAAGGTGGGGCCTGTCCTCATATTTCGCTTGGGGTTCAAAAAACTAGGAAGGGTGTTTTGTTGAAATGAAACCCAAAACTATAGCTATCCATTTATTGCACCTTATTTGTACAGGAAGAAACCATGAGACAAAATGTATAAAAGTGTATGTGAGGTCTAAACATATGAGGGGGCTTCTGAGGAGAGAAAGATCATACTTGATTGGTGCTGTGGTTTCATTGTGCCTCCTCCGAGATTCAGCGTTGACAATGTGATAGTGTTGAGGTGAAGCCTACAGGAAGTGATTAGGCCATCAGGACTCCTACCTCAGGAATGGGTTTAGGAGCCCTCATGAAAGTGCTCTACGGAGGGAGTTCATCCCTCTTGCCCTCCCGCCTTCCACCATGTGAGGACACAGTGTTCCTTGTCTCTGGAAGATGCAGCATCAAGACACCATCTTGAACGGAGAGAATAGCCCTTACCAGCCATCAGACCTGCCAACGCCTTGATCTTGGACTTCCTAGTCTCCAAAACTGTGACAGATAAATGTCTGGTTTTCATAAATTACCTAGTCTGTGTTATTTTGTTGTAAGAGCATAAATTGATGACAATTGGGGATTAGAAAAAGTTTTATGAAGTGGCATTTGAGAAGGGCTTGATAGATAAGATCTTTACAAATAGAAATAGAGAGATGGTTTCAAATCACCCAGTGAAAGGAATAACATAGCCATGTTCAGTCTGAATGCAAAATGGAGATGGTAAAAAGTACATAGGATTCCACCACCAGTGGGAGGACAGAATTGCAATGTGGCAGCAATCTGTAAATATAATATTTATCATTCGTTCACATTTATTTAGAGTTTAATGTGTTCTAGGCTCTGAAATTAAGCAAAGAAAATCTAGATATGCATAAGTCCAAGACTTTGCCTTTATGAGAATCAAAATAATGATCCCATAAAGATGTTCTAGTCCCTGTTTGGAGATGTGATTAACCCTTGAGTTAGGGGGATTATCCTTGCTTATCTTGGAGGCCAATCTAATTGCATGTGTCTATAAAATCAGAGAATCTTTCCTAGCTACAGTCAGAAGGTGATATGACTACAGAACAATGGTCAAAGTTATCCCACATTACTGGCTTTGAAGATGGAGAGATGGTCCCATGATCCAAGGAATAGAGACAGCATCTAAAAGTTGGAAAAGGAAATGGATTTTCTCTAGAGCCTCCAGAAAGCAATACAGCCCTGACAACACCTTGACTTAAGCCCAGTAAGACCGCGGTCAGAGGTTTGCCCTACAGAACTATAGGGTCGTAAGTCTTTGATTTAAACCACAAAGTTGTGGTAATTTGTTATGGCAGCAATAGAAAATTAATTTTAAGGACTTTATTATTTGGAAGATAGGCAGACCAGAAAATCCAAATTATAATATAATTCGATTAAAACCTATGGAGATTTGGGCTAGGTGTTTTAGAAAAGAATTGAGTATTAGCAAGACTAACAAGAAATGTTCTCAAATTTACACACTAAGTACATCACATTTTTCAAATGATCACGTTGATAGAGCAACTTAGGTTCCATGGTTTTAACAAACCAACAGGCTTACATACATATATATAAAATATTATATGTATATAATATATAATATATAATATATGGAATAGCCCCATGGGCACGGGTAGCCCTGGGTCAAAGGGCGGCACTGTACTAACAGCCCACACCCCACCTCACCCGCCTACTCTGAGCTGACTTGTCTGCTAAATGCTAAATAAACCTGTCAACATGTCTGGTTTAACTTAGAAGGGCCTGGATGTAACAAGCCTGAGGGCTGTGACTGGGGGAAGAGAGAGCACAGACGGAGCTCCTCCTCCTTCTGCCACTGCCCACCAGCTGAAAACCACCAACTGAAGTTTGCTTAGATTCTCAGCCTACACCTTGTTCCCAACAAAACTCATGCAATATTTTGGCCCCCACTACAATCTCTGGAATAAAATATTCTACGGATATACTTTTTGAGCTGCAACTTATCTTACTAATTCCAAGAAGCTTATGTAAGAGAAAACCACCAGATAATACAAGATTTTCAATGTGATCATCATTGCTACTTTTAACTAGAAATTATCCAGTAAATGTATTGTGAACTGCTTTGTGACTATGGTGATTTATTTAGTCTTTCTGATCCTTGGTTTGATTATCTCAAATATATGAGTATCACTAATTTTATAAAGTTGCTCTAAAAATTAAATGAAAGAAAAAAACCCTCCTTCTCCATATATTGAACACTTACAAAATTATAGGCATTGTGCCCAGGTTTTTACATACTTACCTGATAGAAGTCTCCTAACAACCCTCTCTTTTAAATTACAAGCTTTTTGCCATGATTTTTACACATGTACGTTATGGAAGCCTCGTAACAATCACATCTTTTATAGATCAGCAAACTGAGGCTCAGACGAGTTAAAAACACATTCATCATCAAATCATAATGAGGGATGGAACTGGGATTCAAATACAGTTCTCTCTGATGCCAAAAATGGTGCAATTTAACGAGGACCAAGTTACACCCAGAACATGGAGGGATCAAAACATGTGGCTTCCCTTTTCTGTCCCCTCATGTGGGAATTTCAATAGCTTTCACTGCCTCAGAGCAATCCTAAACTCCCTCCCAGGTTGCCTTGCAATGGCCCCCTTATTCGTGGGGATGATTAGGAATCTGCATTTTTGGACCACAAGCATCTATAAAGAGTTGTGTTGATCAATAAATAAAATTTTCTAGGCCATAGGTTACTGTGAATTGTCTAGCTTCTCTGCAAAAAATAAAGGGGCTATTCCATGTTAAAAAATCACAGGATCCACTGAATCTGTGCAGAAAGACTTAGAACTATACTGCAGGAGCATCTTACTGACAGCTGCGCCTGAAGACCAGCTGAAACACACAAAGCAAGAGCACCTCCAATGACCAGGTGTGGAGGCTCTTGCCTGTCATCCCACCAGTGTGGGAGGCCAAGGTGGGTGAATCACTTGAGGCCAGGGGTTTGAGATCAGCTTGGGCAACACAGTGAGACCTTGTCCCTACAAAAAAAATCATTTTTTATTATTAGAATCAAGAAGAGTACCTCTAACCCCTTGCCATTGCTTTAGGGTAGAGAGCTCTGGTCTAGAAAGAACTCAAGATATGAAATTGTGAGTCCCAGTGTAGCTACTTAAGTTTAAAAAAAAGTGCTGTCAGACATTTCCTCTACAGCAACAAAATCTGTAGCATCCATTTTGTACTTTGAAAACAGTTTTTGGCCAGCCTCTAGGAAGAAGAAGAGGGCCCAGAACTGGGCATATGGGTAGGGAGGGCAAAAGAAACAGGCTGGATGCAACAGGGAAAGACGAAGGGATGGAGACGCCAGGCAGAGGCAGTCCTCATGCTTGCGGCCTGGGCCTAGGAAAGGAACTAGGTGAAGAAGGGAGGAGCCCCAGGCTGTGGATGTCTCTCGAGGAACCTTGGTTCAGCAACGGCCAGAGGAAATCCTGAGGCCAAGCGGTGCCTATCGCCTCCCTAACTTTGGGCGTCTTCTGGTCGCCAATGTGCTGCAGGTCATGGCTCCGGAATCAAATTGGGCTCAAATTGCGCGAGCTCCAACGCAGTGGAGCCTGGCGCTACTCCCACCTCCACCTCGTGGATCTCAGAGCTGCAGGATGGCTCTGCCCACTGCACTCTAAGCTGGCCTCGCTTGGGGCTAGCATTGGGGGACAGCATGTTCTGGGCGTCTCTGCTCCTCTCTGCTGGTGCCTGTGCCTTTGCTGGCTGCCCACTCATAGATGTCAGAGCCACAGGACGGCCCCGCAAAACCCCTCCGCTGGCCCTGCCGGGGGCTGGTTTGGTGCACATGCGACCGGTCATCGTGGTCCCCATGGGGCACCTCTGCTCTTCTCGAGGCAGCTTGGGCCTTCGCTTGCCCCTACGTCTGCAGAGCCGAGCACCTGCCGCCCCTCCCCAGGAAAGGCAACCAAATGCCACCAACTTAAGGCACCCACTGAAGGCCACCAACTGAAGGCCGGTTGCCCTGCCAACGAGATCGTGTCCTGCTTAGGAAGAACCAATCAGGCCTTGAGTTCCCTCCACGCGCTGCCCTTCCATTTGTGACGTGGGAGTCCAGGCACTGGCTGACAAAGCCGCGACCCCCAGTGACCCCGTGCCACCTTTCATTTATTGGTAGCTGGTAGCAACTTTCAGGTTTCCTCACTGTGAATTATGAATATGAATTATGATGAAATTACTGTATCCTAATGTACCTCATGCACTATCTGAGAGCCAAAGTCCCCTCTTCCCCCATGGCCTCTGAGATTTTGGAAACTAGAAAGAAGATACATTTCTGCAGGTGCTTTCAGAAAAAAACATTGCCACGACCTAAGGTTACTCTGTGATGTCAAGTCATATTTCATATGTCATACATATTCATATTTATATTCATAATTCAAAATGCACATATTCAATCAAATTAACAGGACTAAAAAGGAAAATTTCTAAAATTTATACACCAAGTACATTATATTTTTCTAATGATCACTTTGACAGAGCAAACTTAGAATCTATGGTTTCAACAAATGAAGAGGCTTATGCAAGAGAAAACCACCACCCAACACAAGATTTTCAATGTGATCATCATTGCTACTTTTCACTAGCAATTATCCAGTCAATACATTGTGCACTGCTTTGTTACTATGGTGATTTATTTAAACTTACTGATCCTTTGATTATCTCAAAAATATGAATAGTATCAATTTTACAAACTTGTTCTAAAAATTAAATGAGAGAAAAATAATCCTCCTTCTTTATATATTGAAAACGTACAAAATTAGTAACATTGTGTCCAGATTTTTACACACTTACCTTATTGAAGCCTCATCACGACCCCGTCTTTTAAATTACAGGCATTATTCCCAGATTTTTACACACTTACCTTATTTGCAAGTCTCATAACAAACCCATCTTTTATAGATGAGCAAACTGAGGCTCAGATGAGTTAAAAACACATTCACCATCAAATCATACTGAGTGATGGAACTGGGATTCAAATCCAGTTCTCTCTGACACCAAAGGTGGTACAATGTAATGAAGACCAAGTTATATCCAGCACATGGAGGGATCAAAACATATGGATTCCCTTTCTCTACCCTCTTACATGTGAATCTCAGTGGCTTTCACTGCCTCAGAACAATCCTAAACTCCCTCCCAGGTTGCCCTGCAGAGGATCCCTTCTTTTTGGGGATGATTAGGAATCCGCATTTTTGGACCACAGGCATCTATAAAGAGTTGTGTTGATCAAGAAATAAAATTGTCTAGGCCATAAGTTACTGTGAATTGTCTAGCTTCTCTGCAAAAAATAAATGGACTACTCTGTTTATTTTTTATTATTCCACTATTCACAATAGCCTAGAATCAACCTAAGTGTCCAAGAAGACTTGGTTTAACCCTGAGGATTACTAATGTTTTCACTGTGGTCATTGTGGTAGATTATATTACCATTCTCCCATTATCTGGACTTCCTACTGCAGTGGCCCTATCTCCTAGAAGATTATCCATTTCTGTCCTATTGAAGGAAGGGTCAGATTTGGACATGTGACCTATTTGGTCAGTGAAATGCAGGTAGAAGTGGCATGTGTAGCTTGTAAGCAGAAAATTTCGTTTTTCAAGGATCTGGGAGCCATCCCTTTCAAATGTAATCCTCCAGAAATACACCTTATTTCCCAGTCTCCATGAGAGAGTAAGAGCCTAATCTTGCTCCAAGTGGTAAAAATTACCTTATATGATAAAAATAAAAGAAAGTTTATTTTTCCTTTGAGAAAAGAGAGTTAGCAAGGACAGGTGGCCTATGATCGCCCCCTTACCCTCACTTTCAAAAATTCCACTGCCCTTTGTAGCAGGGGAGCTGTGTTCAGACTAGGTCTGGCCTCTCTCCCCTATTGCAATAGCTTGAATAATATCTTCCTTGCTTATTTAAATTTTTCCAGTGCAATTTTTTCTTTGACTCTTTCCTCCCTCTCTAAAACTTACATTGAAATTTTAGTAGGATTCAAGGCAGCCAATCTCGACCCTTGAATATATAAAAGAACCCTTTAGGATTAAAAAACCCACGTTCTCTTCCATAAGTTATTTCTTCAGACTATTGCCTTATTAAAAGTTTCTAGTTCTTATTTTTGCATTGAAAAGGAGAATGATGATTTTTAAATAAGTTCCTACTCACTTTTAATTTCTACTATCAGAGTTTCATTGCTTTTCATGGCAATAGATTCCTCTGGTTCAACAAGAAGGCCAGAACAAGGAAGTACAGAAACATCTCAACATATCTCAAAAAGTTATTTAACATGGACAGTGTCATTTAATATCTTTAACATCCCTATCAAATGGATGATATTATTATCCCCCTTTTACAGGATATTAAAACTTACATACTGTAAATAACCAGCTGAAAGTCATATAGCATGGAAAATACAATAAGCATACAAAGAAGCAATGGCATTAGAAGTGGAGGAGAGTGAAGTTTTAAAAGGCTAAACTTAGTTTGGTTAAGAGAAAAGAAAACTAGGAGGTGGGAAACTCTAGTTGGAAAGGGGAAGGATTTGGGCAGAGCAAGGTAGTGGAGTAGATCTCTCCAGTAATTAGACCCCTACAGACACATCTATATGAACAACTATCCACAAATGAAATTAACTTTACAAGAGCTAATGAACCCTGAATACATGAGTGAGTCCATGAAGCCCCTATGGACTGCAAAGAGGAGTAAAATCATGCTTGGACAGTAAGGGAACCAGTACTCTCTGACTGTGATACTCCTCCCCCAGACCATTATGGTATTATATGCAGAAAGTCCTCCTGAACTCACAGTTCTTACACTGAATAAAGTGAGCAGAAGTTGAATATATTTTTCCACCATACTGAGTGTCTTCACAGTAGACTCACTCCTGCATCAGCCCACAAGCAGCACCATGAGTGTCAACAGAGCTGAACCACCAGAGGTATGCTAGGGACATAGAGAAGGGATTAGGTTAGCAATACTTACTGTATGAAACTTAGCAGTGGCTAGCCATTCCTACCAAAGGAAACATTATACCAGACAGGTTGTTTATGGGTACCATGCTGTGGGAAACATGATACACAGAATGTCCAGATTTGATGGCCTGACTTGTTCTCCCCCTACAGACAGCAGCCTTTCTGTGGATCACCCATGGGCCCATCCAGTTACATTGCATCAGTGGTGAAGCCCCATTGAAAGACTTATGTCTAACCTTTGCTTTGGGCACCTCCTAATGCTAAAATGGAATATAATGGAAATCCACACAGAATTTCTAAACAAGCCCACTGAGAAACAGTCAAAAACAAACCCAGACTGAGAAGAATGAAATAAATATTTAATTCATCAATGTGTAGACATAGATGTACATCTATGAAAAATAAGAATAGCCTAAGAAAAACTACCTCACCAAATAGAGAAAACAAGGTGCCAGCAACTGTACCTAAAGACATGCAAATGAATGATGTGGCAGACAAAAAATTCAAATAGCTGTTTAAAAAAAAAAAATCTGTGAACTTCAACAAAGTACAGGAAACAATATGGAAATTTATGAGAAATTCAACAAAGAATTTAAAATAATGGGAGAAAATCAAATGGAAATCCTGGAGGTGGAAAGTTCAGTAAACAAACTGAAAAATGCTCTAGAGGGCATCAAGAGCAGAACTGATCAAGTAGAAGAAAAAAAACAGTGAGCTCAAAGACACGCTCTTTGAAAATACACTGTCAGAGTAGAAAAGAGAAAAAAATTAGAAGAAACAAAGAAAACTTATGAGATCCATGGGACACCATCAAAAAAACAAATTTACAGTGTTAAAGTGGAACTAAGAATGAAAAAGAGTTAGAAGCTTATTCAGATAAATAACAGACAACTTTTTAAACTTGGAGAAGGATTAAGATGGTTAGGATGGCCAAAGCTCACTAATCTGGTTTAATCTGAATAAGACAACCACAAGACATATTATAATTAAACTTTCAAACGTCAAAAACAAAGAGTAGGTCCCAAAAGCACTAAGAAAAAGGAAGCATATAACACATAAGAGAATTCCAATGTGCCTGGCAGCAGATTTCTCAGCAGTAACAATATGGGCCAGAAGAGAGTAGGATAATAGAATCAAGTGCTGAAGAAAAAAACTGTCAACCATGAATACAGTATCCAGCACAGCTCTCATTAAGAAATGAAGTAGAGGTTAAAACATTCTAAGACAAATGAAAGATGAAGGAATTCATTGTAACCACACCTGCCTTAAAAGAAATGTTAAAGAATAGTCTTCAAACTCATAGAAAAGGGCACTAATATGTAGTACAAGAAATTGGAAGGTATAAATCTGCAGGTAAAAACAAATATTCAGACAAATTCAGAATGCTCTAATATAGCAATAATGGAATGTAAACCATTTACATGTTTTTAGTAAGAAGGTTAAAATACAAATAAAAATAATAACAACTGCAATAATTTGTTAAGGGATAAGTGATATAAAAGATGTAAATTAAGACATCAAAAATGCAAAATATACAGGAGTGATTGAGTTAAAGAGCAGAGTGATTGCTTTTCCCCATTTCTTATTATCAAAATTAAGTTGTTATCCATTCAAAATTACCTATTGAAACTATATAATATTCTTCGCATGCCTCATAGTAACCAAAAGGCAAAAATTTTTATTAGATACACTAAAAATAAAAGAACAAGAACCAAAAACACACAGAGAAAATCACTTTACTACAAAGGAAGACAATAAAGGGACAAAAAGGTACAACAATTCTAAAAGACAACAAGAAAACAGTATATGGCAGTACAAGTCCTTATCTACCAATAATTACCTTGAATGTAAATAGATTAAATTATCCAGTAAGAAGACAGAGAATGGGTAAATGGATTAAAAACAAGACCTAACTATATTCTTTCTACAAGAGACTCCCATCACCTGTAAATACATACATAAATTGAAAGTGATCAGATGGAAAAATATATTTTATGACAATGGAAATCAAAAAAATGCAGAGGTAGGTATATTTATATCAAATAAAATAGACTTCAAGTAAAAAAAAACTGTAAACACAGACAAACAAGACCATTATGTAATAAAGGGGTCAGTACAACAAGAGAATACAATAATTGTAAATATATAATGCACTCAACATTGGAGAACCTAAATATATAAAGCAAACATTAATAGATCTAAAAGTAGAGACAAAAAACTGTACGATAATAGTAAGAAACCTCGACATCGCATTTTCAGCAATGAACAGATCATTGAGAGAGAATCTCAACAAAGAAACATTTAAACTGCACTCTAGATCAAAATAATTTAACAGTTATTTACATAAAATTTCATCCAACAATTGCATAATTCACTGTCTTTTCACCTGCATATGGAATACTGTCCATGATAGATATGTTAGACCACAAGACAAGTCTTAGCTAATCAAAAAATCAAATCATATCATGTGTTTGTTTTGACCATATGGAATAAAGCTAGAAAGAAACAACAGGAGGAACTTCAGAAATTGTGCAAATACATACAAATTAAACAACATATCCCTAAAAAATCCATGGGTCAATGAAAAAAAATTTAATTTTAAAAATGTCTTAAGAAATAAAAATGAAATCAGAACATATGAAAACTTATGAAATACAGCAAAACAGTCCTTAGACGGAAGTTTATAGCAATACATTTCTACATTAATAAAGAAGAAAGATAATGAATAAACCATCTAGCAATGTATTTCAAGGAACTATAAAATCAAGAACAAACTAAGACCCAAATTAGCAAAAGAATATAAAGATCACAGCACAAATATACAAAGTGAAAAAAAAATACAAAAGACTAATTAAATGAAGGAATCTTTTTTGAAAAGGTAAAATTGAAAATGTTTTGTCAGACTAAGAAAAAAAGAGAAAATTCACATAAAATCAGAGATGAAAAAGGATATACTATGACAGACTCTAGAGAAATATAAGGAATCATGAGTAAGTACTACAAACAATTATACACCAATAAATTGAAAAACTTGGAAGAAATACGTATGCTCTGGACACATATAACCTATCAAAATTGAAGAAAGAAGAAATAGAAAATGTGAACACACCAATGACAAATAATGAGATTGAAGGAGCTATTTAGACTCTCAGTCAAGGAAAATCCAAAAGACTTCACACAGTAGCTCACACCTGTAATCTCACAGTTTAGGAGCCCAAGGCAGGAGAATCACTACAGGCCAGGAGTTCAAGATTAGCCCGGGCAACACAACGAGACTCCATCTCTAAAAATAAAAATAAAAATTCCCCAGGTATAGTGGTGTGTATTTTTACCCAGGAATTCTGAGGCAGGAGGACCACTTAAGACCAGGAGTTTGAGGCTGCAGTAAGCTACGACTGCATCACTGTATGCCAGCCTCAGTGATAGAGTGAGACCCTGTCTCTAAAAAAACAGAGGAAGAAAGAAGAGTTCACGACTTGGTGGTTTTCGCTGACAAATTCTACAAAACATTTTAAAAACTTATACAAATTATTTACAAACTATTTCAAAAAAATGAAAAGGAGGGAACTCTTCCAAACTCATTCTATGAAGACAGCATTTCCTGATTCCAAAATGAGACAAGAACAGCAAATAAAAGAATACTCAAGGCCAATATCATTGATAAACATAGATGAAAACTTTCAAAACCAGCAGTTCTAGCAATGATAATTCAAAAGCACATTAAAAAGATTATTCACCATAATCAAGTGGTATTTACTCGGGGAGGTAAGGATAGTCTAATACATGTAAATCAATAAAATGTGATACATCACATTAAACAATGAAGAAAAAAACATATAATCATTTCAATAGATACAGAAAAAGCATTTGACAAAATTAGACATCCTTTTATGATCAAACCTTTTTAAAAAATTTGTTATAAAAGGACATAATAAACTAAAGACCATATGTGATAACCAACAGGCAACATTATACTGAATGATGAAAACTTGAAAGCTTTGCCTCTAGGATCTGGAACAAGGCAAGGATGTTCACTTTAATCACTTTTTTCAACATAGTAGTCGAAGTCCTAGTCAGAAAAATTAGGTAAGAGAAAGAAATAAAAGGCATCCAAATTGGAAAAAAAAAAGTCAAATTGTCCCTCTTTGCAGATGACATGATCATATATGTAAAAAACCCTAAATACGCCACTGAGAATCAGAAATAGTAAATGAATACAATAAAGTCTCAGGATACAAAAGCAACATAAAAAATCAGTAACATCTCTATACACCAACAGCAGACTATCTGAAAAAGGAATCAAGAAAGTAATCCCATTTAAAATAGTTATTAAAAAAACAAAATACCTACAAGTAAATTAAGCCACAGAAAGATGAAAATTATTAAACATTGATAAAAACAATTAAAAAATTAAAATAAATAGAAAAATATCCCATTTTCCTGGACTAGAAGAATTAATATTGTTGAAATGACCATAATACTCAAATCAATCTATAAATCCAACATAGTCTCTATCAAATTTCCAATTTCATTCTTCACAGATATGAAAAAATATCTTAAAATCCATGTGAAACTAGAAAACACCCCAAATAGCCAAATAAATCTTAAGCAAAAAGAGCAATGCTAGAGGTATTACACTATCTAATTTCAAAATATATTACAAAGCTATCCTAACTAAAACAGCATAGTATTGGCATAGAAACAGGCACGTAGACCAGTGGAACAAAAATAGAGAGCCCAGGCATAAATCCACACATTTACATGCAACTTATTTTTGACAAAGGTGCAACATTCAATGGGGAAACGACAGTCTTTTCATCAAATGGTGTTGGGAAAAGTGCATATCCACATACAAAAGAATGAAAGTAGACCCCTATCTCTCATCATACACAAAAATCAACTCAAAATAAATTAAATATCTAAATGTAAGACCCCAAACTATGAAACTAGTAGAAGAAAACATAGGTGAAATGTTATATGTCATTGGTCTGGGCAAGGACTTTTTAGAAAAGACATCAAAAGACATGCACAACAAAAGCAAAAATAAACAAATGGAATTACACCAAATAAAAACTTCTGCACTGCATAGGAAACAATCACAAGAGTGAAGAGACAACCTACAAAATGGGAGAAAATATCTGCAAACTATTCACTTGATAAGGAGTTAATATCCCAAATTTATAGAAAACTCAAACAACTCAATAGCAAAAATACAAATAATTGGATTAAAAAATAGTCAAGAGAGCTGAATAGACATTTCTCCACATAAGACAAAAAAATCACCAACAGGAATATGAAAAAATGCTCACCATCACTAATAATCAGAGAAATGCAAGTCAAATCCACAGTGAGATATCATCTCACCCTGCTTAGAATGCTTTTTATGAAAAAGTCAAAAAATAACAAATGCTGGCAAGGATGTGAAGAAAGGGGAATGTTCATACACTGTTGGTGGAAATGTAAATTATAGCAATTTTTATGGAAAACAATATAACTTCCAAAAACATTAAAAATAGACTTATCACATAATCCAGCAATCCCACTACTGGGTATATATTCAAAGAATATTAAATCAGTATGTCAAAGAGATTTCTGGACTCTCATGTTTATTACAGCACTATTCACAATAGCCTAGAATCAACCTAAGTGTCCATCAATGAATGAATGAATAAAGAAAATGTGGCATATATGCTCTATTTGGCCATTCTTGTATTGCTATAAAGAAATACCTGAGATTGGATAATTTATAAGAAAAGAGACATAATTGGCTCCTGGTTCCATGGGCTGTACAGAGAGCATAGTGCCAACATATGCTTGACTAGTCAGGAAGCTTGAGAACTAGTTCACTATCATGAGGATAGCACCAAGCCATGAGGGATCCACCTCCATGACCCAAACACCTCCTACCAGGCCCCATCTCTAACAGTGGAGATTACAATATAACATGAGATATGGGTCAGGACAAATATCCAAACTATATCATATGCACATTTGGCCATAAAAAAGGGTAAAATCGTGTCACTTGTGACAACATGAATGAGCATAGAGGACATTGTGGTAAGTGAAATAAGCTATCCACGGTAAGACAAATACCACATGATCTCATTCATACGTGAAATCTAAAAACACTGATCTAATAGAGAGTAGAAGAGTGGCTACCAGACTGGCAAAGATAGGGAGGAGAGGTTTTAACAATGTGTCATGTATCAAAATACCACATTGTACCCCATCAACATGTGAAATTATCATGTATCCACTTAATAAAAGAAAAGAAAAAAGAAAATGGAAGAGTCAAGATACTGGGGCACTGGAAGAGATAGAAGAGAAGGTGAATTGGCAGTAAGGAAGAGAGAGTCTGAAAGAGCAGGTCACAGAGTGGAACACTGAAGTTTATAACATTAGAAATCAATTTTTAAGTTATTGAAAAGTTAAGTTTATAGCCAAGAAAGTGAGTAGCTCAATTGAAGTGAAAGTAAAAGTCAATGAAAGATTAAATTAGAAAATATATTGCTTGGCATTTAGTAGTTACTTCAGAAATATTAATAAATCTTAAGAACACCAAAGCATTCATACTGGGCCATTATCATAATACGAATTTATGTGGTAATATTTTATTCTTTCCAGTGAAGGGAGTAATTCAACAGTCTTGATTATAGGTTAGAAAATGATTTCTCCAGGTGTGACCCACTGACCACATTCATTGTATTTGAATTGCTTGAGCAATTTGTTTCAGGAGAAAATGGAAAGATTTTAAAATGGACCAACGAAATTACCACTTAGTGTCTTTAATGGAAATCTCAGCCTTGTCTAGAATAACCTGGGTTATCTGTTTCTATGGGGTCTCTGTGCCTTTTGTTTTCTTTGTTATTTGCAATTCTGTTAGTTGTAGATTACTGATAGTAATGCAAATATTCTTGTCTATAGACAGGCAAATGATTGATTTTGGTGGAAGTATAATTAATTTTCTTTTTTCCACCTTCCATCAAGAAGTCAGTTTTGAGCCTATCAAGCAAATTTATTTCAGTGTTCCTTAGTGCCTAGATACTTGTGACTCTTTTAATTTTCCATAAAACTCAGTATAACATCTTACTGGCTCCCTCATTAAATAAATGAGTTAAACAAAAATCTTAGACAAGTGTTCATTTTATATTTGTAAGTCATAATTTAACCCATTTCAAGCAATTTTCCTTTATCATTCCCAAAAATACAGATTCCTATGCCCCATGCTAGACCTATTGAATCAAAATCTCAGGCCTAAGGCACAAGAATTTACATTGTTAGTAAGCTTTTCAAGTGATTTTTAGGCATATTAAATTGTATTAACCATTACCATTCTAATTCTTTAAACTTGAATTATTGTATTTATAATTCCATCTTCATCAAAGTAAACTTTTGGTTAGCAAAAACGGTAGAAACCCCCTTATTCAATCAGATTGGGACCAGTAATAAACAGATTAATCACAAATTTAAGTTAGATGGAGGAATCATAAGAAGTATTAGATATAAGTCCTTAAAACTTAACTTTAATTTAAAAGACGTGTAAATAAATTTGCCAGAATTTTGATGACAAGGTCAAAGCCTTGCACGGATTCAGAGTGGAGTTTCTTGTGGAAACTATGCCAATGATATGTTGTCATTGATTTCTTGTTCACTTTCTGTGAAGACAACTGGGGTAAAGCAATCTGAAATCCTAGATTACAGAATTTTTCCCATTTGCTTCTAGTTGTCTTGCCAACAGTTAAGCTGACAGCAACTGTTTGAGTTTCTCATTATTCCAACACATTTAGTTTATTTCTCAGAGAAACAACAATACTACTCTTGTTATACTCATTTTCTCAGTTTACATAGTATTTATTTATTTATTTATTTATTTATTTATTTATTTATTTATTTTGAGACAGAGTCTCGCTCTGTCACCCAGACTGGAGTGCAGTGGTGCGATCTTTGCTCACTGCAAGCTCTGCCTCCCGGGTTCATGCCATTCTTCCTCCTCAGCCTCTCCAGTAGCTGGGAGTACAAGCGCCCGCCACCAAGCACAGCTAAATTTTTTTTGTATTTTCAGTAGAGACGGGGTTTCACCATGTTAGCCAGGATGGTCTCGATCTCCTGACCTAGTGATCCGCCCGTCTCAGCCTCTCAACATAATATTTAATTAAATTGCCTAACTACAAGAACAAGAACAAATGGCATAAACATATTTAGGAATGAACACAGCTTCCTCTTAGAAACTATACAACTTCTGTGATGGAAGGAGAAATGTACAGGCATTAAAAGTAGCTCAAAGTCTTTCAGTTTGCAGTGGACATCAGTCAATAAGTTGTACAGGGGTACCAGAAAGTGCTGATTGCCAATCAGTTAAGTGGAGGTCAGTTAAGGCAGCATCCACTGTATCTTAGTTCATAAAGTGAATGTTCTAAAACTGGGTTCACTTTTGCTATAAAGGACCAGATGATAAATATTTTAGGCTTTGCAAACCATACGGTCTCTATAAAAACCATTCAACTCTACCATTGTAGCAGGAAAGCACCATAGATCCATGGATGTGCTCCAATAAAACTTTATTAAAACAGGCAGCTGGTCTGAGAGCCATGTATATATCTTGCTGTTTTCATACAATTTTCTAAGTTAGTAGTTCCCTGCCTTTTTAACAATCAAGGATTACTTTTAATCCTCTCCTCTGATTTTATGTTTCAAAAGCCTTAACAAAAACCCACAAAATATATTTATTTTGTAATTTTGGGGGGTTCTTATTTTACTAATAAGTAATCAATGATATACAAAGACTACCCATTAGGTCAGTATGAAATAATCAACATTATAACTCTAATGACTTAGTTCTGGATAGAAATAAAAAGTATTCAACTATATATATATAACTTAAAACCTGTATAGCTTTTTCTAGTGTAAATATATAACTTCTCGAGATTTTTCAAGTATTAAATACAACTTTTGGGAATCCTCACACCTGGCTCCCTATGATGACATTCAAGAATTCCTTAGGATTCTGAGAATCTTAGAATGAAAGTCACTGCTCTGTAGGAATGAAGGAATGAATGAATGAATAAGAAAGGGAAGGAAGAAGAAAGAGCATGTGTACTAAATGTAAATTAATCATCAAGGAACGTTTATTTTATTAATAAATTTGTCAACTTTAGGTTGCCTAATCTAACAAGATACCAACATGACATTCATGGTGATCACACATCTAGTCAAATTTTATTTTAATTCATTGACTATACTATTAATATCTTGAAATACTCAAAAATTCTGTCTTAATTCTGTGAATAATTCACTTATTAATCACCCTATACACTACTTAATGAATGTAATGGTTCTTGGAATAAAGATAATTACAGGGCTAAAAGGGTTTTCTCTAGAGGCAGTTATAGTATTTTGTTGTCTGACTGAAATAAAACAAAATTAATCAATATTTTCTGCAACCAGTGGCTTTTGACTTAGTTGTCTATTAATATCTATCAATCACTATAACCTCAGTCCTATTTCCTCCATTCTTCTTTTTGCTATCATAAAAACTTGTCCATTTTTTTCCTGTTAGATCTATATGTTTCTCCTCTTTTCTTTTCATCCAAACAACTGGACATCAACTTAGTACAGATAGTGCAATTGATCGGAACCCTACATAACTCACTGTTTCCATTTACATAACTTACATAACTGTCAAGCTGAAATCACTCTCAAATTTTTTTAATTCAAAATTTTAATTTCATTTAATCATATTTATTCATTAATTTATTTATTTTGAAAATAATTTTAACTTGTATTTTACATTCAGGGGTACATGTGCCAGTTTGTTACATGGGTATATCTCATAATGCTGAGTTTTGGGGTATGAATGATCCCATCATCCAGATGCTGATTTGGTATGGTTTGACTCTGTGTCCCCATCCAAATCTCATGTTGAATTGTAATTCCCAATGTAGGGGGAATGACCTGGTGGGAGGTGATTAGCTCAAGAGGGCAGATTTCCCCCTTGCTGTTCTTAGATGGTAAGTGAGTTCTCATGAGATCTGATGGTTTAAACATATGGCACATCCCCCCTGGCTCACTTGCTCTCCTGCCGCCATGGTAGAACGTGCCTTGCTTCCCCCTTCACCTTCTGCCATGATTATAAGTTTCCTGAAGCCTCCCAGCCATGCTTCCTGTACAGCCTGTGGAACTGTGAGTCAGTTAAACCTCTTTTCTTTATAAATTACCCAGTCTCGGGTAGTTCTATATAGCAGTGTTAGAACAGATTAATACATAAGCATAGTACCCAGTAGTTAGTTTGTCAAACCTTGCCTTCCTCCTCTCCCCTCTAGTAGTCCCGGTGTTTATTCTTTCCATCTTTATGTCCATGAGTACCCAGTGTTTAGCTCCCACTTATAAGTGCGATCATGTGGTATTTCGTTTTGTATTCCTGCATTAATTTACTTAGGATAATGGCCTTCAGCTGCATCCATGTTGCTTCAAAGGACATGAGTTTGTTATTTTTATGGCTGCATAGTATTCCATGGTGTGTGAAATGGTTTGGAAGGTGGCCCCTATAAATCTCATGGTGAAATGTAATCCTCAGTGTTGGAGGTGGGGCCTGGTAGGAGGTGTTTGGGTCACGGGTGTGGATCTCTCATGGCCTGATGCCGTCCTTGTGATAGTGAATTCTTTCAAGATCTGGTTGCGTAAGTGTGTGTGGTACTTACCCCCACTCCCATTCTCTGTTGCTCCTGCTCTGGCCATGTGATGTGCCTACTCCCTCTTCGCCTTCCATCATGAGTAAAATCTCCCTGGAGACTCCACAGGTGCCATGCAGATGCCGTCACCATGCTTCCTGTACAGCCTGCAGAGCTATGAGCCAATTAAATCTCTTTTCCTTATAAATTACCCAGTCTCAGGTATTTCTTCATAGCAAAGCAAGAATGGCCTAATAATACTGTGTGGATGTACCACATTTTATTGATCCAATCCACTGTTGATGGGCACCTAGGCTGTCTCCATGTCTTTGCTATTGTGAATAGTACTGCGATGAACATGCAAGTGCATATGTCTTTTTGGTAGAATAACTGACTTTCTTTGGGTCATATACCAGTAATGGAATTGTTGGCTTGAAAGGTAATTCTATTTTAAATTCTTTGAGAAATTTCCAAACTGCTTTCAACAGTGGCTGAACTAATTTACATTCACACCAATTATGTGTAAATGTTCCCTTTTCTGCACAGCCTCACAAGATCTGTTGTTTTTTGATTTTTTAATAGTAGCTATTCTGACTGGTGTAGGATAGTATCTCGTTTTGGTTTTGATTTGCATTTCTCTCATGATTAGTAATGTTAAGCCTAATCTTTGCCACCAGAAAACTGGGAAAATACAGTGTCGCTTGTCAAAATAAATTGTTTTACTTCGCTTTAAAAATAATCAATTGAGTGGTATATTTCTTCCAGCAAAATTAAGAAGTAAATATTTATAAATGTACTGTACCTTGTTGTTAAATCTTCACACAAGTAGACCAATAGAACATAAAGGCCACCTTAAACTTTCATTTGAAATGAAAGACAATTTTTAAGAGGTTAAAGCCTAGTAATTTGTTAAAGTCCTGAAGTTAAATTAGCTCAAGTAAATACAAAGACTTTTCTTTAATTAAAGCCTTTTAAATGAACACTTTAAAGCACAGTTGGTTTCTCCCTGAAATCTTGTCCAAAGCCACTGTTTACAACTCAGTATATCAAAGAAGATTTCAGACATGATTATGAAGCTCCCTCAACTTACAATATGCTATTTGCAACCTTAGATGGCTATCATTCTGGCTTTTCTACCTTTTAGCAACAATAAGTACACCCTTCCCATTTCTCCCCCATCCTGACTTACCCCTCTTTGCATTTAATATATGATTTTTCTCAGAGTGTTCTTACACATCTTTAACTGTAAATATGACAAAAGCACACAGTGTAGTACATGTGCCACATGTATAAATGTTGTATCTAGTCATACAATTTTCCTTTTAAAAAAGAAATATTTTATTTTCAAAAAGCAAAGACTCTAGGAATCTTTTCTAGCTGCCAGTCATAAAAACATAAATTCCTGTTTAGATTCCCAAATTTGCCTGACCATAAGAACCACTTGTGATACTTGTCAAACAAATGTATTCTGAGTCCCATCTGTGATCTCCTGAATCAGAATCAGCAGGTGAGAGTCCTGGGAATACGCATTTTAAACAAACTTCCACAGTGATTACGATTAGTAAAGCTTGAAAAAAATTTCGCTAGGATCTTTATGACTGAATAACCTCACAAACATAGGAAAGTTACTGGAGAAAAATATGAGCAGAATTTCAGAATTCTGCCTTTGCTGAAAGTGTTTCTTCCCTCCTCCTCTAATCATCAAGACCTGACTGCTTATGTAACTCCCTCAAACCACCAACACCTGGAGGGAGTTGAAAATGATTTTAATGAAGAAGAAAAGCTGATGTTTAGTTTCAAAATTGACGGTGACAATAGAAGGGAGAAGCATGAATTTATCTTGGTTCTAACACAAAGCATTCTATTTGAGTCTACAAAGGAAATTGGTTTCATTTTTATTTTTTGTAAGTTTTCGCCAAACTCTATGCATATATAGAGGCTGGGCAAGAAAGAAAGAAATCCAGAAATATGGCATATGCCATCCCTTATTTATTTCCCCATGTGACCAGCCAACAGCTTCTTCACCTAGTCCCTGCTTCAAGCTGACTTTGTGTCTACTTCTCTATCGGAAATGGAGCTTCCCTAAAGACTGCCTCAATGTCAGTTACCCAGAGGCCTTTTTTCCATCTTGTGCTCCTAAACTTCTATGATATTAAATGATATTACCCTTTCTGGAAATTCTCCTTAGCTTTGATTTTATAATTTTACTCTAACTATGTTTCATTTCTTCTTTTATAGCCTTTCTTTTCTCTATCCCTTTACTGCAGACATGTTGTAAGGCTTTGTTCTTGACCTTCTGATCTCTCCACATTCATTCCCACAGAGCATGTATCCATTTATTTGGTGTCGGCCTTCCTGACTATCTGATTATTACCATCATATAACGATGTTGGTGATGAGCATAGCTAACATATCCTAGACATTTTCCATGTAGGTTATAATAAGCACCCTATATAATTTGTACCATTTAATGTTTCAACCCTAAATGATACTGTTACTAACCACATTGTATGAGATGAGGAAACTGAGATTTTCATCAAAACCATGGAAAGCCAATGTGAGGAGCCCCTGTGTGTCTCCTTTTTTAATGCCTCTGGGCATCATGACATACGGATTGCGGTGGAATGGGGATTAGGAAGCGCAGCACTGTGAAAACACCAGAAAATATGTAATGATAGCGGGTAAGGACGCTCATCTCTGCACATTGAGATGGTTTTGTTTCTGAGTTAGGTTTCAGATGTGCCAATCCTGACTCCATGGTGCCACCAGGGATCACGAATTTCATAAGATCTTCGTGGATGCTTGGAACCCAACTGGTCTCTGTTTTCTACTTTAGGGAAAGAGCCACAGCTTGAGTGGGGTGGTTTTGGTGTCACATATGCTATCAATAATACCCACCGTTTTCGTGTCACATACGCGATGAATAATACCCACCGCTGCAGAGGAATCACCGTGGACTACTCTTTGTTTCATCCCATGGTCTTGAGATGGATCCCTCTCACCTGTTTACTGATTTCATTCAAATTCTTCAGCGACCACAGGACCCCGACTTGCCTTCTCTATCCTGGTTCCCATCACTCTGCTTTACAGGCCTGGCCTGTTCGCGGCTCCTCACACCAGCGCTGCACCGCTCCCTCCACGCGTCCGCCCTGTTTCCTCCAGCAGACAGGACTAGCTTCCTCCATATCTATCGGGCAAACCTGCCCAGCTTTCAAGACCCTCCTCAGATGCCGCCTCCACGATTAGGCTTCTTCCTGACCCCTGAGCCTGTAACACGCGCCTGTAACTCTCCACCTCAGCCCACATTCCCACAGCACTCGCGACGTCCGTGGCCCTCAACATGGCGCTTCATTCTATTTTAGGGTATTTCCTGCTTGTTTCCTGAACACACAGTCGCGCGAGGCAAAGCCCCGAGTGACCCGCGCACGAGTGGCCCGCGCTTCCAGACGCGCCACCGCAGGCCGGCGAGGGAAGCCTGAGCCACTTCCCGCCCCCGCGGAGACCGTCACCAGCACGCAGCTCTAGCGGGAGGCGGTTCCACAGCGCGCCTGGCAGCCCCGCCACCGTCAGCACCGGCGCCTCGGGCGGGCTTTCCCCACCTCTGGAAGGCGCGAATCCTCAGGGGCTGCTCGAGAGGGCACCAGGGAGCAGCTTTCTGCCCTCTGCGGCCGCCGTCGCTCCCAGGCAGAAACCCGGAAGTGGAAATCTCAGCCATTCAGCGTTTGGGTGAAGACGAAGGCAGGTTCTGGACAGATGTACGCTGTCAGGGAGTGTTTACTTCGCCTCCACTTCTGTTCCTCCCCGCCCTGGTGCTGCTCCTGGTCACATACTCGTCCTGAGCCGGCTTCAGCCTCTCCGCGCAGAAGTCTCGCAGAGCCATGGCCGAGTACTCTTATGTGAAGTCTACCAAGCTTGGGCTCAAGGGAACCAAGTCGAAGAGGTGGGTCCTGCAGCTCCGGCGGGAGTCTCCTCAGTTCTTTCGGACGCACTCCACCCCCTAGAATACGGTGGAAGCCGTGGCGCGGAGAGCCGGCTTTGTGGCCTCCCAGGCTTCGCCCTGGCCCCTGTCCGGGCTGGACGGAGGCCGGACCGCGGTTCCTGGCGCCTGTGCAGAGAGGGGCAGCCTCCCGCGCGGACGACCCTGGAAACAGGATAGACGGGCGGGTGACCCGTGGCCCCGTACCCACGAGTTTCGGTCCTCTGAGGCATCTCTCCAGGCCTCTGCCTGGTGGGTCTGCGTTAGTGTGATCTCGTAGTTCATGATAATAACTTCCTTTATTAGGGATTATTCTTTTCTCCATTGTCTCTTCCTGGAAAAATTATTGATTAATTTTTTCTAAGCTAATATGTAGAGTGAAACCAGGATGAATCACACAGTGGTTGAGGTGTATATGGGCTTTGATAGGGATATGGGCTGGAACCTGCACTCTGTCATTTACTAATTTTGTAATTTGTGGCAAATTGGTTAATATGTCTGGACTTCCATTTACTCATTAAGAGATCAAATATCTTTGAACCTCCGTTTACACATTTATACTTTCAGGCCATTTTTTATACCTTTAGAAGACTCTGAGGATTAAATGAGAGAACATATATGCAGTAAATAAATTGAGCCAAATGTGAGGAGGAGGTCGTAGTGGTAATTTATTAGCTCTTTAGGAGAAAAATACCTGTGCATTCATATCCCCGCTTCTTTTTTAACTGGCAGATTTGCCTGAGGTTAACTGTACATACAAATATTGAGCATTTCCTCCTGGTCTCCGTGATAAACAAAGCTTTTGATATTGTTAGGCAAGATGGAAAGAAAGTATCAAGGAGTGAGCTGAAGCCACTGCCCTTGAGAACCCTCTCGAGGAGTCTGGCCTCATGAAGATGCCAGAATAAACGGCAGGTATATCCTGAATGAATGTGAGATTTTTACCCTGTGAATTTCCTGTGAGGAGTGGTGAGTTATCTTCTGAAAACTTTATGATGAAAATGCAGACAAGAGTGTCTTAAGATTATCGTAATAATCATAATTAATGCTTATATAGCACTTTCAATGCACCAAGAAATTGTTGTAGGCACTTTGCACATTAACTTTTTTCAAATCGCTCTTGGGTTTTTTTTTATTGCGATGTAATTCATAATTATAAAATTCACCCTTTTTTACAGTCAGTGGTTTTTAGTATATATTCAAGAGGTTCACTACTGTCTAGTTGCTCAGCATTTTCATCATCTCAGAAGAATCTCTTCCTACCCATTAAAGCAGTCACATCCCATCCTCCCCCTCTCCTAGTCCTTGGCAACCACTACTCTGCTATCTATGTGAAATTGCCTATTCTGAATATTTCCTAAGAAATCATGCAACATGTGGCCTTTTGTATCTGGCTTCTTTCATTTATAACATTCTTGAGGTCCATCATTGTTGTAGCACTTGTTCCTTTTTATGACTGCATAGTATTCCATTGTATGGATGTAGCATTTTGTTCATCCATTCATCAGTTGATGAACATTTAGGTTGTTTCCGCTTTTTGACTATTGTGACTAATGCTAGTGTGAATATTCTTATGTAAGTATTTTTGTGGGTGTATGTTTTCATTTCCCTTGGGTATACATACTTAGGAGTAAAATTGCTGGGTCATATGGTAACTCTTTAACTTTTTGAGGAACCCCAAACTGTTTCCTGTAGATGCCGCACCATTTTACATTTCCACCAGCAATGTGTGAAGATACATATTACCTCTTAATCCTCACAATAGCCTTAAGAGTTAAGTTATTATCCTAATTTTTTAAGTGGGGAAACTGACTCACAGAGAGATTCAGTACCTTTTCCAAATATCACAGAGCTAAGAAATGACAGAACCAGGATTTAAAACCTGGCAGTGTGGCTCTACAATCTGCTTTGAACTTTAACATGATATGTACAAAGCCTGAAGCAACTTCTCAGTACTGTATTTAAGAGGGCATAGCAATGTAAGTCTTCCTAAATCAATAATTTATAAATGCAACAGCTTAAAAGACTTCCAAGTTTCAATCTTATGATATTTATTTATCACACAAATCGATATACCTAAACTCATCTATATAAATTATGTCCTGTAGTAAGAAGAAAAAGAGGAAAGATAAGAAGAGAAGAAGATGAAGAAACCCAGTTTGATATGTTGGTGAGTCAGTTTTCAGTGCTTTATTCTGAAAAAAAGTTAACATTTCTTGAGATCTCATTGAAAATATTTTCCTAGTTAGAAATTTATGATGTATTCATATTTGTCTTAAAGTGCTTAAATATTACCTACATTTGTAAATTCCATTTATTCTTTAGCACAGTAGATGCTACTGATGCCTTTACTTCATTATCAGAACAGAGCACAGGAGAGAAGAATTACAACTCTCTGACTTAGTAGGCACCATTAGACTGCTTAATAGCCAGAGATTCTGATACATAATTTTAAAGGCTTAATGTAAATGTTATTCAACCAAATATATTTTACAATTTATTTTCTTTGAACATGTATACATTTTAGTTGTAGAAGTCAGTTGTCTCTTAAACGAAGTATCTTCACAGGAAAAATCATTATTTTGTGAACTCTGAAATGAATGAAAATTTTAAATACAATATCAGGGTAGCCTGTAAATGATACTAGAAATAAACTGACCCAAACACACTTAACCAGCCTGTTTTCCGTTTAGCTGTTTCCATACTTTTTTTTTCTGTTTTAAAACTTGGCAAGTTGCATTTTGAATCTTGATAAATTATGGAAGCTTAAAAATATATAAAATATGGAATGGTATAAAACTAATGTTCTGGAAGAATCATTGCTTTTGAAATGGCAAATCAACAATTCTAAAATTAGGGTATATATCTAGGGTAGATATGTAGATGTGGAATTGCTGTGTCAAAGGATAAGTGAATGTTTAACTATATAAGAAACTGCCAAAAATTTTCTAAAGTGGTTGTGCCATTTTATTCTCCCACCAAGAATGAATTAGTTCTCCAGTTACACCCTTGCCAAAAGTTGATGGTGTTGTCAGTCTTTTCTCCCAGTCTGAGTTTTTCCTTTTCAGTTTCTTAATGGTGGTTTTTGGATGGACAGCTTTTTTTTTTTTTTTTTTTTTTTTGAGATGGAGTCTCACTCTGTCGCCCAGGCTGGAGGGCAGTGGCGCAATCTCGGTTCACTGCAAGCTCCACCTTCCAGGTTCATGCCATTCTCCTTCCTCAGCCTCCCAAGTAGCTGGGACTACAGGCACCTGCCACCACGCCCAGCTAATTTTTTGTGTTTTTAGTAGTGACAGGGTTTCACCATGTTAGCCAGGATGGTCAGAAGCTTTTAATTTTTATAAAGCTTAGTTTATTTTTTTCTTTTATGGTTACTACCTTATCTCTTTGATCTAAGAGATCTTTGCTTACCCCAAAGTCAGGAAAATATTCTACGTTGTCTTTTAGAGGCATCATAGTTTTAGTTTTTACATTACATCTGTCATTAATCTCAAATTAATTTATGGCATGGTGTGAGTTTGTTTTCAAAATATACTTTTTTTTTTTTTTAACATCTTGATAGCCATTTGTGCCAGCACCACTGGTATTTCCTTTTTCCATTAATCCAGTTTCATATCTTCATAAAAAATCAATTATCTTTCTATATATTGGTCTATTTCTGGACCCTGTTCTATCGATTGTCTGTTTTTCTTTTGGTATATTTCTCTTGATTGCTATAATTTCATGAAGTCTTGAGATCAGGTAGTGTGTGTCCTCCAACTTTGTACTTACTATTAGTTTATTAATTTCTATAGTGAGGCCTGTTGGATTTTCTCGGAGAATTGTATTGAGTCTAGATCATTTGGGGGAGAATCAACATCTTAATATTGGGCCTCAATATTTCATAATTTTCAATGTAGCAGTCTTTCATGCCTGTTTAAAAATTTATTCTTAAGTATTTTATAATTTTACACTACTGTCAGTAGAACTTTTGAATTTGATTTTCCAGTTGTCTGCTGTCAGTATGTAGATATACAATTGATTTTTGTATAGTGACTTTGTAGTCTCATAAGTCTGTTTCACTTATTACTTCTAGTGGTTTGTTTATATAGAATACTAAGAAATTTGCAATTATGTTTCCTGTGACTATCATTTTACTTTCTTTCTAATCCTTATGTCTTGTCTTGCTTTTTATTGGTTTATTATACTGCCCAGGACTTCCATAGTGTTGAACATAAGTCACGAGAATGGGCATAATTGCATTGTTTCCAAGCTTAGGCAGAAAGCTTTCAGTAGTCCACCATATGGTATGGTGTCTCTAGGATCTACAGAGAAAACCTTTATCAAAATGAGGACATTCCTTTTAAACTTTGTTTCTTGGGAGTTTTTTATCATAACAATGTTTAATGCTGTCAAATGCCTCTTTCTGTGTCTGCTGAGATGATTATACAACTTTCTTCATTTTGCCAATGAATTACATTGGTTTCATTTTCAACTTTTAAACTAACTTTACATCCCTGAGATAAACCCCACTTGGTTGTGGTGCGTTGCCTTTTGGGATATTGCTAGATTTGATTTCTAGGTTTGTTTGTTTGTTTTTTTTAAGATTTCTATATTTGTGTTGATGGGAGATATTGAACTTTTGTATCCTTTTCTTGTAATGGCTTTATTTGATTTTGGTGTCAAGGCGATACTGGGTGTCATAAAATTAGATGGGAAGTGCTGTCTCCTTCCCTGTTTTTGGAAATAGCTGTGTAAGATCGGTATGATTTCTTCTTTACATGTTTGATAGGATTTACCAGTGAAGTCATCTGAACCTAGAGGGTTTTGTTTGGTTTGGTTTTAATTTTTTGTGGGAGAATTAAGATATTTTAAGAGATATGTTCAGATTTTTCTGTTGTCAGTTTTGGTAACTTGTGTCTTTTAGGAAAATTTCATTTCATCCAAGTTGTTGGATTTATTGGCATAAAATTGTTCAGAATATTCCTTTAATATCCTTTTAATGTCTGTAGAATCTAATCTGTATTGCAGTCTCTTCATATTGGCAATTTGTGTTTTTTCTATTTTTTCCTGGATCAGTAAGTCTAGCTGGAGGTTTATAAATTCTTTATAAGATCATTTATTTTAGATCATTAATGATCTTTTACTACAGGGGTATTCAATCTTTTAGCTTCCCTGGACCACAATCGAAGGAGAAGAATTGTCTTGGGCCACACATAGAATACACTAACGATAAGCTGATGAGCCAAAAAAAAAAAAAAAAAAAAAAAAAAATCTCATAATGTTTCAAGAAAGTTTATGAATTTGTGTTTGGCTGCATTCAAAGCTGGCCTGGGCCACATGCAGTCCTCAGGATTTGACAAGCCTGTTTCAGTATTACTTATTTTATCTTTTTTTCATTTTTTATTTCATGTATTTTCAGTCTTTTTTTTTTTTCCTCCCTTTAACTTATTTTCAGTTTACTTTGCTCTTGTTTTATTGCTTCTGAAGAAGAGAGTTAGATCTCTTCATTCCACTTTAGTTTTAGTTATAGTCAACACATTTTGTTTTCATTTTCATTCCATTCAAAATATTATCTAGTTTTCCTTGTGATTTTTCCTTTCATGGACACTTGAGTTATTTAAAAGTGTATTGTTTTTAATTTCTACTACATAGAGATATTATAGGTATGTTATGGTTGCTGATTTCTAATTCATTTATAGTATAGTTGGAGAACATACTTTCTTAGTGAATTTCTACGTACACTTGAAAAGAATGTGTATTCTGCAGATGTTGGTTCAGGGTTTTTTTTTTTTTTTTTTTTTGAGATGAATTCTCGCTCTGTTGCCCAGCAGGCTGGAGTGCAGTGGCACAATCTCGGCTCACTGCAGCCTCTGCCTCCCAGGTTCAAGTGATTCTCCTGCCTCAGCCTCCGGAGGAGCTGGAATTACAGGCACCTGCCACCATGCCTGGCTAATTTTTTAAATATTTTTAATAGAGACGGGGTTTCACCACGTTGGCCAAGCTGGTCTCAAACTCCTGACCTCAGGCGACCCACCCACCTCGGCCTTCCAAAGTGCTGGGATTACGGGCGTGAGCCATGGCGCCCGGCGGTTCAGTGTTTTTTAGATGTCAGTTAGATCAACTGGTGGAGCTTGTGACTATGCACATCTGTGTCCTTACTGATTTTTTATTCATCCTACAATGTAATGAGAGTTATGTTAGAATCTCCAGCTGTAATTCTAGATCTGTCTACTTGAGCAGTTTTTGCTTAAAGTATTTTGAAGCTGTCATGTGTACGCATTTAGGATTGTTAAGTCTTCCTTATAAATTCAGTCTTTCATTTTCATAACATTTTAACCTTTATTTCTGTTAAATGTCTTGATGCCTAGTTAAATTATTTGACCACCCTTTTTCTCCTGTCAAGCCGGGCCTTTGTTAGTTTGTGGTTATTTATTAGGTTTTTGCCTGTAGACTTAGACAGTGACTCTTACTCTAGGAAAGGCTCATCCTCATGGGCTTCAGCCACATGTTCTAAGTATACTTGGTGAGTTCTGTCCACTCTGCTGTGTCCCAAATTTGTGTGATCTCTGGCATCTCCAGTCAGCCCTCAGAAGTGCCAGCTACTCTGCAGAGGCCTTGTGGAGCCTGCCTACTGTATGCACTCCCCCCAGCCCTTGGCCCCAGACCTGCAGAGAACTTTTGCATACTCTTCCGAGGCCTCACCTGTATGTAGTTCTCTCTTCTCCAGTACCTTATTCTATAAACTCCAAACATGTTAGCACTGCAAGACTCTCAGCTTAGTGACAGTGACATTGCCTCATTTTTGGAGGTCTCTACCTCTCTGCGTGGTCAAGAAACTGCCATTGGGCAGAAAACAGAAGTGTGTGTGAGATTTGCCTCCTGTGTTTTCCTGTTCTCAAATATCACAGTCCTATTCTGCCTGTGTTCCAGTCCCCGAAAACAGTTTTCTCAAATATTCTATCCAGTTTCAGTTTTCTCGTTGGTCATGGTGGGAGGGCAAGTCCATCTTGGCTGGAAGAGGAAGTCCTTCTGCATCTTTTTCTCTTTGTCCTTCCACCTTCTTTTGCATTGTGGATTTTCTAAACTTGCCGTAAAAGTAAGCAAGTGCCTATTTGTGAAGGGAAAGAAAAAAACCTTTTAAATTTTTAAAGCCCCTCTGTTGGGTCCTCACAAGGATCTGAAGGGATTGGTAAATAGGATGAAAGAAACTCTGTCTTACACATGGAGAGTACCATGTGTGACATTAATAAAAATGAGCCTGTCTGTAAGCAAGGATTTTCACTGAGCTCTGCTAGATTCAGAAGCAATTGAACTTACAACATCGTAGTTTGCAAAACACAGATTTGATTTACCCAGGAACTAAAGCTAAGTCAGCTATGGGTTAATAGAAGGTCTGTGAAGAGTACTTAGACTACAGTAAGATTGGGGAAGAAAATTCCCTTTCCAAATCTAAGATATATCATTCCTTTGTGCCAAGCACATAATGAAGGCAGAGATTTAAGGGGGTCCTTAGCACAGAAGCACTGGGTTAGTCAGAATGTGAGGTGAGCTGTCACACAGCCTTGATGCTAGAATGAGGGTGCCCTGGTAGTATCTTATCAGCCATGACACTGGTGCATCGGGCCAGTTTTTTTTTTTTTTTTTTTTTTTTTTTTTTTTGAGACAGGCTGTTGCTTTGTTGCTCAGGCTGGAGTGCAGTGACATGATCATGGCTCAGTGCACCTTCCACCTCGTAGGCTCAAGCAGTCCTCTCACCTTGGACTCCCGAGTAGCTGGGACCACAGCCTTGTACCACCATACCCAGCTAATTTCTTAATTTTTTTGTAGAGATGGGGGTCTCCTTTTGTTGCCTAGGCTGATTTTGAACTCTTGGGCTTAAATGATTCTCCTGCTTCCACCTCTCAAAGTGCTGGATTACAGGCATGCCAGACATATGGGAACATTCTCAACTATGTGAAAATATGTGAAAAGCTTTGTTATGCATTGTGAGACAACACAGCGGAAATATTTAACCATCTGCCTAAGGTTTAAAAGGAAATAACTTTAAGCGTGTGTCTAAATAGCAAGTAATGTTTTTGAGTGGATTCTCTTAAATTCAGCTTGGGCGTCTGCAGCATATACACAGCTTGAGCTGTCACCTGACGTAGAGACATGCAACTTCAGTGCCCACTGTTCTTAGGATCCACTGCTTTTTCACAGCTAAAACCCCGGAGTGGCACCGTTAAATATTATGTTATGTTACTTTAGTCGCTAAACATATAAGCATACCTTCAAAGGTTGAATGTAGGCCACTTGCAGAAAGTAGGCAGAATGCTCACATTTAATTCTTGATGATACTGTGTTTAGCTTTCTTATTCTTTGAAATCCCATTGAGAAAAAATACTGGCATCTGCTCATAGTAATTTCTTTTTCAGTTGACAATATTATAAGTAATGTTATTGTATCATTTCCCTACTTGGACAGTGTGAAAATTTTGAGGAGCTTGTCTGCCAGAAATTTCTTCTTCATTTGCAAAACATTAATGAGATATTATATTTAAATGATTTCATTTAATATTAAGTGTACTTGGTGAACGTGGCATAGAACATACAAAATAAAACTAATTTAAAATTATTAACTGTTACATTTATAAGAAAGGCTTGCTAATCATCACACTGTTCATAATGATTCTGAATAAAGCATTATTTCTTTTACTGAAAACAATTGTAGCTATAACTCAATCATCTAAATTGTCATTAGTTTTATTGCTTTCTAATCATCTTTAGCTGAAATTTTAATTTTGATTAATTTTCTTTTTCTCCATTTTTTTTTGTGTGTGTGTGGAGGTAAAATATACAGAATATAGAATTTGCCAGTTTTTCTTTTTTTTTTCTTTATTATAATTATACTTTAAGTTTTAGGGTACAAGTGCACAATGTGCAGGTTACTTACATATGTATACATGTGCCATGCTGGTGCGCTGCACCCAGTAACTCGTCATCTAGCATTAGGTATATCTCCCAATGCTATCCATCCCCACTCCACCCACCCCACAACCGTCCCCAGAGTGTGATGTTCCCCTTCCTGTGTCCATGTGTTCTCATTGTTCAGTTCCCACCTATGAGTGAGAATATGCGGTGTTTGGTTTTTTGTTCTTGTGATAGTTTACTAAGAATGATGATTTCCAATTTCATCCATGTCCCTACAAAGGACATGAACTCATCATTTTTTATGGCTGCATAGTATTCCATGGTGTATATGTGCTACATTTTCTTAATCCAGTCTATCATTGTTGGACATTTGGATTGGTTCCAAGTCTTTGCTATTGTGAATAATGCCACAATAAACATACGTGTGCATGTGTCTTTATAGCAGCATGATTTATGGTCCTTTGGGTATATACGCAGTAATGGGATGGCTGGGTCAAATGGTATTTCTAGTTCTAGATCCCTGAGGAATCGCCACACTGACTTCCACAATGGTTGAACTAGTTTACAGTCCCACCAACAGTGTAAAAGTGTTCCTATTTCTCCACATGCTCTCCAGCACCTGCTGTTTCCTGACTTTTTAATGATCGCCATTCTAACTGGTGTGACATGGTATCTCATTGTGGTTTTGATTTGCATTTATCTGATGGCCAGTGATGGTGAGCATTTTTCCATGTGTTTTTTGGCTGCATAAATGTCTTCTTTTGAGAAGTGTCTGTTCATGTCCTTTGCCCACTTTTTGATGGGGTTGTTTGTTTTTTTCTTGTAAATTTGTTTGAGTTCACTGTAGATTCCGGATATTAGCCCTTTGTCAGATGAGTAGGTTGCAAAAATTTTCTCCCATTTTGTAGGTTGCCTGTTCACTCTGATGATAGTTTCTTTTGCTTTGCAGAATCTCTTTAGTTTAATTAGATCCCATTTGTCAATTTTGGCTTTTTGTTGCCATTGGTTTTGGTGTTTTAGACATGAAGTCTTTGCCCATGCCTATGTCCTGAATGGTAATGCCTAGGTTTTCTTCTAGGGTTTTTATGGTTTTAGGTCTAATGTTTAAGTCTTTAATCCATCTTGAATTGATTTTTGTATAAGGTATAAGGAAGGGATCCATTTTCAGCTTTCTACATATGGCTAGCCAGTTTTCCCAGCACCATTTATTAAATAGGGAATCCTTTCCCTATTGCTTGTTTTTCTCAGGTTTGTCAAAGATCAGATAGTTGTAGATACGTGGCGTTATTTCTGAAGGCTCTGTTCTGTTCCATTGATCTATATCTCTGTTTTGGTACCAGTACCATGCTGTTTTCATTACTGTAGACTTGTAGTATAGTTTGAAGTCAGGTAGTGTGATGCCTCCAGCTTTGTTCTTTTGGCTCAGGATTGACTTGGCAATGCGGGATCTTTTTTGGTTCCATATGAACTTTAAAGTAGTTTTTTCCAATTTTGTGAAGAAAGTCATTGGCAGCTTGATGGTGATGGCATTGAATCTGTAAATTACCTTGGGCAGTATGGCCATTTTCACGATATTGATTCTTCCTACCCATGAGCATGGAATGTTCTTCCATTTGTTTATATCCTCTTTTATTTCCTTGAACAGTGGTTTGTAGTTCTCCTTGAAGAAGGACCTCTTCAAGGAGAATGTGCCAGTTTTTCTGTTTTAATGTGTACACTTCAGTGACATTTAAATACATGCACCATTTTACCTTCCCACCAGCATTGCACAGGGTTTCTATTTCTCCACCACCTGCCCAACATTTGTTTTTCTGGTTTTCTTGGTTTCTGTTTTTTGTTTGTTTTGATAATAGCATTCTAATGGGTGTGATGTGGTATTGCATTATGGTTTTGATTTATATTTCCCTAGTGACTAGTGATGTTGAGCATCTTTTTGAGTGCTTATTGGCCATTTGTATATCATCTTTGGAGCAATGTCCATGTATATCCTTTGCCCAGTTTTGAATTGTGGTATTTGTCTTTTTGGAGTTCTCTATGTAGTCTGGATATTAATTCCTTATATTGTATGTAGTTTACAAATATTTTCTCCACTTTCTGGGTTGCCTTTTACTCTGTTGACAGTGGTTCTTGATGCACAAAAGTTTTTAATTCTGATGAAGTCCAGTTTGTCTGTGTTTTCTTTTGTTGCCTGTGCCTTTGATGTTCTATATAAGAAATCATTGCCAAATTCATTGTCGTGAAGCTTTTCCAATTTCTTCTAAAAGTTTTGTAACTTTATCTCTTACATTTAGGTCTGTGGTCTATTTTAAGTTACTTTTTGTATTTGATGTTAGATAAGGGTCCAACTTCATTTTAGCTGAAATTTTATGTATTTTAAAATTGATTATGAAAAGCATGAAATGTTTAGTTGAATAGAAAATTTTGTGCAGTGGAATTAACTGAATCTTTAAAACCTTTTTATTATGGGAATATCCAAACTAATCCATACATAGAAAAATATAATGAGTCCCCCATGTGCCCAGGCCCCAGCATTAATTATCAATATTTTGCCAATCTCGTTTCGTTTACATGCACCCCCCACACATGTTTTTTCCAAGAAAATTTTAAGTAAAATCACAGATATTACATCATTTTACCCGTAAGTTCATAAATGTACATTTCTTAATGTGGTATGTCTTTCTCTCATCACCTGTTTTGTTGTTTACTTTTATACATTATACTATGTCATTATCAGACCTTGTAAAATTAACAAGAATTCCTTAATATGTCATATCCAGTTAATGATTGACTCATTTCTACTCTAGTTAAAGTACAATTTAGGAGAAGGTTTGAGGATATTTTTTAACATTAAGATGTAAACTTTTATAACAACTGCTAAAATAATTGTTGCTAGAGTCTAACATTTCTATTGGCAAATTGGAAATTAGTATACATAGACATAGATTCTGCTCATTTTGCTTTCAATCTAAAATCGTTGTTAAGATTACTGGCCGGGTGCAGTGGCTCACACCTGTAATCCCAGCACTTTGGGAGGCAGAGGCGGGTGGATCACGAGGTCAGGAGTTCAAGACCAGCCTGGCCAATGTGGTGAAACCCCGTCTCTACTAAAAATACAAAAAAAAATATATTCGGGCATGGTGGCAGGCTCTTGTAACTGCAGCTACTTGGGAAGATGAGGCAGAGAATTCTTTGAACCCAGGAGGTGGAGGTCGCAGTGAGCCAAGACCGCGTCACTGCACTCCAGTCTGGGTGACAGAGCAAGACTCCATCTCAAAAAAAAAAAAAAAGATTACTATGCTAGAAAGTCTTCCTGTAGAGGCATTTTTAAGAAGCATTATGATAGGCATTGCCTCGGGAAAGCAGGCATGAATAGATGGCTGCGGTATATCATTAGAGAGACCGTTCTCCATATATCACTTTGTACCCTCACATGTTGCCTTTTGTTTTGTTTTGGTCTTTTTTTGAGACAGGACCTTGTTCTGTCACTCAGGCTAGAGTGCAGTGGTGTGATCATAGCTCGCTATAACCTTGAACTCCTGGGCTCAAGTGATCCTCTTTCACAGCTCCCCGAGTAGCTGGGATTACAGGCATGCACCCCCATGCCTGGCTGTATGTTGCTATTGTGTATTTTAAAAACCTAATCCTGACTGTGCTGGTAGTCACATGAATCTGTGCACATACATGCAAACAAGTACATGTAAAACTGGTGAAATCTGAATAAGCTTCATGGATTATATCAATGTCAGTTTCCTGATTCTAACAATGTATGATACTTATGCAGGATGTCATCATTGAGACAAAGTGAGTGAAGGATATGTGAGATCTTTGTAGTATTTCTTATGACTGCAAAATAAAAAGTTTTTAAAACTAAGTTATAATAACAAAGAACTCTGTGTCAAAACTAAAATGTAAAGTTGAAATATCAATTTTATTTTTTAGGAATCTGGTGGACAGTAACAAACTTTGGTGGAATTTCAGGAACCATAGCCATTGAAATGGATGAGGGAACCTATATACATGCACTCGACAATGGTCTTTTTACCCTGGGAGCTCCACACAAAGAAGGTTTGTGTCTGGAAGGGAAGATCCTGCCACAAGTGTAGATTTTAGGACATTCATTCACTCAGGCCAAACTCTAACTAGTCTCAAACATTTTCCAAAGAAATGGAACCATTGCATTTGACTCTTCCATTTTTTAATTCCTTAATATTTACCAGCCATTGGGAAGTCCCTCTTTCTAATATAAGCATTTGAAAACATTCCATATAGTTCCATAAGAGTATCTTTGGAAATCAAAACAATATGAATAATTAAAATAGTAAGTGGAAAGAAAAAAGAAAACCTACTTGAGTCAAACATATTTGAATTTCTTTTTTATTCAGACCTATTACCAAAACTAACCTGGGTGCATTTAACAATTTGAAGTTTCCTCATTTTCTTTAGCCCATCAGAGGAAGCACTAATGAGATATGAAGTAATTAGAAGGTAAAAAGCAGTATCATTTGGTCAGCAAGGCCATCCATTGAATAAATGAAAACGTTTAGCTTTTTTAAGTAAGTGCTTATTTATGACTGTATTTTAAAACATAAAGATAAGCTATCTCAAAGGTTATTAAATAAGCATTATATCACCCTGTCTTACTCAGTGTATAAAATTAGCACTGTAGTTACAAGAAGGTAAAATAGATCTTGATTCCAAAGATACAGTATTACAGTGACATCAGTATATCTGAATATTCTTACATTTAATTGCGGAAGAAAATAGCCACATTTTTTAAAGCAAAATAATGTCTTTATATTTATAGCAAATGTCAAATTTATTTTCCAATGTTTTTTCTCCAATAGTTGATGAGGGCCCTAGTCCTCCAGAGCAGTTTATGGCTGTCAAATTATCTGATTCCAGGTGAGCTTATGTTGTAATATAATTAGTAACCAGTTATTTTAAAAATTTAATTGTATTCATTAAAAATTTTAGTATCTGTGTTAAGCCCACAGTAATTTTGATATAAAAAATGAAATAGCTTTTTGAAAAGTAGATTTTGTGATCTACTTTTAGTGGATTTCCTATCAATATATAATGCTAGGCTGGAAAAAAGATATGTAAGTTAAAAAATGAAGATTAATAATTTCACACACCAAGTAAGATAGATTAAAAAATAAATCAAATAGTGCAAAACCTGGTTCACTGTTGCTATGATATTTAAACTCACTGTTTGGAAGTCTAAAGACAAACAGGAAGACTAAAAAAAGGAATATTGTTGAAACCAGCAGAGAATGTTACAGCATCATAACGACCAAAAGAATATTTTTACTCACTATTTTTACAGTCATTTTATAAAGTAGCCTTTTTTATTCTCACCTTGTGCAGAAGTATAGAATGATTCTTTGGGTAAAAGATACTGAAAGTGAATTTACATATTTTAGTAATTGGTTACATCGACATGATAATGATTTCTGTTATATAATCATTAACGTATAAAGGAGTAAAAGTCAATTCTGGCATCCAAGGAGATTCTTGGTAAGGTAAAAGAAATCATAATTTTAAAAAATCACATTAAGATGATTATTTCTGTACTTTCTTTGGAAGTCTGATAAGTAGGGTGAAAGACAAAGAATAAAAGCAGAGGAAGAAAAAATTCAATAGTTTTAAACTGCTTTACAATTATAAACAAAAAAGGAATATAAAGAAAATTAACTGACAAATGAGGAAAATATTTACAACAATCTTAATAGGCAGTGAGTTCTTACTCTTCATATGTATCTTGTATAAAATTCATAGCACTGAAGACCCCAGTAGAAAAATTGCGAACAATCAGATCTGAATAGAAAAGTGGACAAGGCAAATTACCAGATAATCTAAAAACTAAAAAGGAAAGGAAAAGAAAAACAATTGTTATTCTAGTTAACTACTAAAATGCAAATTAATAGGATACTGTTTTTTCCATATCACGTTTTCAAGTATTTTTTTAGAGTCATAATGTTTAAAAAAAAATCCATGATACAAAACGTGCTCTGTTAATTTGAGGTAAGAATGTAAATGGAAGCAGCATTTTCTGGAAAACAGTTTAATGACATAAAGTTTTAGTAATTATTGAAGTTCATAACTAAAGAGGTATAATTGAAGAATGATGAATTTTGAAAATATTTGTTATGTAATATATAAGGTACAATGTTTATATTAAAAAAGCAAAATATGAAACTAAATTTAAAACTGCACTGTCCAATATGGCAACAACTAGTCACATGTAGCTTTTTTTTTTTTTTTTTTTTTTGAAGGCACAGAGTCTCACTCTGTCACCCAGGCTGGAGGGCAGTGGTGTGAACATAGTTCACTATAACCTCAAATTTCTGGGCTCAAGCACTCCTCCTGCATCAGCCTCCCAAGTAGCTGGTATTACATGTGCACACCACCATGCCCAGCTAACTTTTAAAATTTTTTGTAGAGATGGGGTCTCACTATGATGTCCAGGCTGATCTTGAACTTCTTGCCTCAAGCAATTCTCCCATTGCCTTCCCAAAGCACAGAGATTACAGGCGTGAGTCACCACTCAGCCACATGCATCTTCTGAACACTTGGAATATGTCCAGTCTGAAATTTTAGATATGTACACACCCACACACATACACATGTCCTGTTTTGATGTCCTATAATTAATTTTCTGTCAGTTTTTAAATTTTATCTATCTTATTAATGTATAGAATCGCCCTGAAGTCTGGCTATGGAAAATATCTTGGTATAAATTCAGATGAGCTTCTTGTTGGGCATTCAGATGCAGTTGAACCAAGAGAACAATAGGAACCAGTCTTTAAAAATATAAGTGCTGTTATTGTTTATAAAAACTTCCTGTCAGTTTAACAGAAAGTCTGTAACAGTCAATCATAATATATTTAAAAAGAAAAAGTAGGATGCAATAGTATAATACATTAAATAGGAATAAATCAGTAAGAACATAGAGCCTTAAAGAGATCTCAAAATATAGTACAACAAAAATAGCTTTAGTACTTTTGCCCACAATTATTTCTGTGTACCATTAGTGCCTAGATATGGATCTCATTTCCACTGAAGAACCAGTCAATTTTAGGTCACAGAGTAGCAAAACAGAATAGTTCCTAAGTATGTTCCTTGTAGCAGAAATCATGGATGCTTTCAGAAACATTACAGACTGTAAGAGAACAGTGGAGCTAGCTAAGAACAAGTTGTGACAATTTGTGTATAAAATATAAATAATAATAGTTCATTGAAGTAAATTATCTCTAAAAGACTTTCAGTTCATAAGCTTAAATTAGTGTATGAAAAGATAGTTTTAATGTAAGAAAGAAAGATAATATACTAATTCTTAATTTTAGTAAGTAGACAGTTGTAGTATATGGATGTTTTGTTAAATCTTTGTTGATACAGAATACATGATTTCCTTTTTCTGTGTGAGAAGTAAAGATTGAACAAAAAATATGTGAGTGCTAAACTGTCTTTAAAAAGTAGATAACTATATCAAAAACAGTAAGGACCAGTGGGTACCACACAGAACAAGCAAATAGAAGATAAGCTCAGCCTTTGAGTAGCAGCTTTGGTAGTATACAATAATGAACTGAAAATAGGAACTCAGCAGTGTTTTCTAAGTTGACAGATTAAACAAACATCCCACCAGAAAGAGGTAATCACTTAGACTAATTTCTTCATCCCCTAGGATAATATCTTAAGTCAGTGACTTGAAAACTATTTTGACCCAATCCATTGAGAAATGCATTTTTACATTGCAGCCCAGCACACACATATGCATAACTGAAGCAAGAGTTGTACTTAACAATACTTACTTATCCATGTGTTATGCACCTTGATATTTCTTATTCTCTTTTACCCCTTCCTCTGTGTGTCTGTGTGTATTCCTTTTCCCCCCAGCCCACCCAATACCGTTTAGGAAACACTACATTGATTTCATTACCTGTTAATGTGTTGCAACCCCTTTGAGATGATCCTACTAGTTGTGATGAGATGTTTCTAATAAAAGTTACACCAGTAGAAAATGCCAATATTTCATAAGGCCAGGATAATGACTTAGATAGTACTAATAATACAACACTTTAGGAAAGTTCATTTCATTTTATTTTTAGGAAGGACACTAAGTTTCAAAAATTTAAATTTAAATGAAAGAGGGTCTTAAAACTCTATTTCAAAAAGGACTCAGCTGAATAATCTGTGGCACAGGTTTAAATCACCTTGGACCACACCGCCATGTTCCAGGGCTCACCAGGAGCCATCCAGATGAGAGACCACCCAGCCCTTGGGACTTGACTAAGAAATTAAATCCATGTTATCAGCACATTTTTACCTGGATGTGATATAAGGTTAACATATTTTGTAATCATTGTATTTATAAATATTTTGTCTAAATGTTATGGTATTCCAAGTTTTCCAAAAGAATCAACCAAATACAAGTTATAAATAAACATTATATTTGTTACGGGAGTTAAGCTAACCAAATTTGTAACCCAGATTTAGATACACAAGAAAATCAGTTTTTAAAGTTTTGTTTAATAGAAAGCAGTGTAATACATCAAACATTAAACAACTAAAAATGTATATGAATATTTATTTTCACACACAAAAGTCCCTCAGACATTGATTCTTAAATTCAAAACACCAAAGGTATTGTATGTACCTTTTCATGTTTTCTAATTGTGAAGAAAATAAATTTTATTTAAAATGTTAATATTTGAATAAAGTATGCATTCATAATTATGTTTCTGTTTTTAAAGTTAATTTTCCAAACAGAACTAAATCAGTTTCATCTTCAGTAGATCTTTTAGAAAGGAAGCAATCCTACCTCATCTAATTAGAATTTAGTCCTACTAGGAAGATACATTACAAATGTTTATTGTGCTAATCTTTGAATAGTAAAATGAAAGGTGATTTTGGTTTCCTTTTCTATATGTTCTTGTATTATATTTTTCAGGTTTTTCTCTAAGTTCTTTTCTGTGATTTTTAAATCAGGGAGGAAAAATTAATTCAGTCTAAACACTTAATGTTTCTTCCACAAGAAGTATCCTCATGGCTATTTTGTTATTTTGTTTCACTTAGGGGAAAATGGCTTTGTTGGCCTCAAATAGCTGCTTTATTAGATGCAATGAAGCAGGGGACATAGAAGCAAAAAGTAAAACAGCAGAAGAAGAAATGATCAAGGTAATGATGACATTTTATACAGATGACTGCATTCACACATGCGATGTGACTGTATCTCTTTAAAATGTAAAGTCATCATTTACTGTCACTTTAAAGATTTAGTTAATAGCTTTTTATAATGTGGTGTTTCAAATAGACTCATTTTAAATTATAAATCCCATAGTTGATGGCTTGTTTATACAATATGTTAGAGAAATCAGTGCATCTAGGAACTACCTTGCCATTATCTCCATGGATTAGTATATTTTTCTGGTAGTTCCACATGTTCCTTTTAGGCTTTCATTTTCTTGTTTTCTTGCTTGTATTTTAAAATCTGATTTTTTAAATAGATAACATGTACACGTGGTCCAACATTTTTAAATAAAAGCATATAAAGATTAAGATACATGCCTGCCATGCATCTTACTCACCTGTGTCCCAGCTCCTGTTCCTCGTTCCCTTTGTTTTTTTTTTATAGCCTCCTAAAGTTTCTTTATAAACATATGAATATATTTATAATTTTCAACTGTTTTACACTAAAGACAACCTCCTCTATAGTCTTCTCGACTTTGATTTTTTTTTCCTTAAAATTGTATCTTGGAGAGTTTTCTACTATTAGTTTGAATGTAGAAAGTTTTCTCTTTGTCTTGCTTTTCCTCTTTTTCTCTCTCTCTCTTTTTTAACAGCCACACAAAATTCCATTTTAGGGATGTACCTTAATTTATTTAGTCTTTTGTAGATGGAAATTTAGGCTGTTTCCAGTCTTTTGCTCTTATAAACAGTGCTGCAGTACATAACATTGAATATGCATCAATTTGTAGATGTGCGGGTGGACCTGAAGATAAATTTCCAGAAGCAGAATTACCAGGTCGGGGTATACGTGTTTGTATTTATGTAATGCTTGAGCTTCTGTGATGATAATCACTCTATGAAACATAAAAAATCATAGCAGAACTTCTGAGGCCTTCCTTAGGCCTTACATTTTAAAAATATTTTTATTAATAGTACCTGTCTTCTTTGCATTAGGAGAAACATGAATCACATAAATCATGGTTTTTATTTTATTTTTAAAATTCATGTGCATCACTAAGCTGGAAATAAAAGTTCCTTATTCCAGGCTAAATTCCCTCATCCATAGTCAGATGTGTTATCCATTGCACCAGTGGCCTGTGCCCTCCCTAATCCTACTCTTTGTTTTACATCATTGTAAAAGTTACACAGACATCTTCATATCAAGGTGAAATTCCAAATAATACTGTTAATATAACCTAGATAAATCAGGTAGTTAACTGGAACTTGATGAAAACATTTAAGGATTAATTTTTTAGACTCACAAAAGCCACTGATCTTTAATGATATACATATACCAGGATGTGTCTAAGGAATAACTCCCCCCTTCTTGACACATGGTTTTTCTGTGTCTTGGCATTCCATCGCAGTACTGAGCAAAGGCACTGATCTTTAATGATAAACATATACCAGGATGTGTCTAAAGAATAACTCCCCCCTTCTCGACACATGGCTTTTCTGTGTCTTGGCATTCCATCCCAGTACTGAGCATCCAGAACCTTACTTTGTTTGCCTCTGTTGGGAATCACAGGTTGCATCCAGTCTGACCCAGATTTGCTCTGTAAGGCATTGTGGGGGCCAGAGTGGAAGGCTCTAAGAGAGGGGGCAAATGCCTTTTCTAAAATGCCCTTCATTCTTATAATTAGAGCATAAAAATTTATGTTACATTTTTCTCTACTACCAATGTAATTTAAAAGCATCTATCAATTCTCTGTATGTGCTTCATGTTAGATTTCCGGTCATATGTTTGATTTTCTTTTTAGAATAGTCTTGATTTCAGATAATTTCAAATCTAAAGCTCAAACAATTTCAATCTAAAATGTAGGTATTTTCTTACAGTTAGAGAAGTGAAATGTTATATTTTTTCATTGCATGCATCCGGCACATGCGTTGTAGTCTTGAATTTCCATAATGCTCCTGTGAGGTGGATGTGAACTCAGCCTTACAGACAGGAAGACAGCCTCTGACCCTCCTTACATCCTCGTGGTTTTTGTCAGTCAGTTCATGGAAATCACAGTGATTTCAAGGTGTGGTAAGACAGGATGTGTACCCAGGCCCAGCTGACTCCAGAGGCCACTCTCAGTATTTCATAGCACATTGCTTCTCAGGAAACAGGTCATTGGGGAAATGCAGATGGGTTTGTGACTTACATTTAATTTTATTTATTTATATTTTATTGTATCATGTTTAAATTATTTTTCATCTGGATATCATCACAAAAGTGTTACTGAAGGCAACAATTGCAAATATATGTGCAGTGCTTTGCACTTATACAAAGATACAAAGATACTTATACAAAGATTGCATTTTTCATGATTTAAAGCAATTTTCAGATGAAATACAAAGTTTTCTGGGTCTTTTTGGTTAGTCAAGTACTTGGAAGCTCTGAACAGTGATTATTTAGGACTCTTTTTGTACCATTTAATTGCAGGCTGTCCTAATCTCTGTCAGCCCTTCACCTTTATGAGCTTGCCTTGTCTACCAGAACACAGACCCCTCTTACTAAAGGTAGCATTGTGCCACAGGCCCTAGCAGGGAATGTTTTCAGGTCTGGGACCCCTCCAATCAAAACTGTCACAAAGATGTCATTGGCACAAACACGTTATTTGTCATCACTTTCTAAGCAGCCCTGGAACTGGACTCTGGCCACAGAGATCCCTTAGGAGACTTGAGTCCTTACCATTGCCAATTGCCTGTTCTGTGGGCGATCCTAATTGTTGAATGCAGATTAATTAACTTATGACATGTGATAGTAAACATCTATCCAAACTTAGGAGGATATAAGAAGCTAGTAAAAGAGGTGGGTTCCAATTAATTAAAAACAAGTTGTGTAATGTTAAAAGATTTAATACTTTGGTAATAGTCTGTGCAATGTAAAATAGCTATTAAGCTTTTAATCTGATCAAATGAACACTTGTCTACTAGGGATAATTTGATCCCAGTGTATTCACTTGGCGGACAAAATTAAATTAATGATTTCTTTATTGCCTAGCAGGATCTGATGTGTAAAGTGTTTCTGAAATAATTTTGTCTGTAGTGTTTCTGACACAAGGGCTGTGGAGAAAGCATGTGATAGCACTTACTCATATAGATTATATATATGAAGTAAAAACACATAGCCAGAACCTGTCTTTTTCTGAATATTGTTGCTCAGTTAATTTTTTCTTCTGCATAAGAAATCATCTCGAATGTTCTTATGTGATGCGTAAAGTGGGGAAGGTGGAAGATAAACATATAACCCATTGGATTCTCTTTTCCAATATCTAGATTAGATCCTGTGCTGAAAGAGAAACCAAGAAAAAAGATGACATTCCAGAAGAAGACAAAGGAAATGTAAAACAATGTGAAATCAATTATGTGTATGTATGATTTTCCTTTTAGACCTACAGATTTGACAGTGAAGTGCTTCTCAAAGTGCTTTCAAAATAAATTACCTAATTAGCTGGGGATGGTGATGCATGCCTGTAGGCCCAGCTACACGGAAGGCTGAGACAGGAGGATTGAGCCCAGGAGTTCAAGGCTGCGGTGAGCTCGGATCACCACTGCATTCCAGCCTGGGTGACAGAGTAAGACCCTGTCTGAAAAAATGAAAACTGATGGACAAGAAGAGGCAACACAATGTAGCCTCTAGGACAGAGCACTGAGCTAAATGCTTTTCTCTTCTTGAGGGTTCAGTTTTCCTAATCATCCTACCAGCTCCCAAAGGTAGTCACTCTGGTTAGTCAATCTCTCTATTCATTCATAGAATGGGCCTGATGCCAGTCAAAGGCTGTGCTATGGCCAGGACACAGGGGACTCCAGCCAGCATGACTTAATAGAAGTGGGGCCTTCTGCTACCCAGTCAATGAGTGGCCCTCCTCTTGAGAGGTTATGAAGGTCATCTTTTTTGTTCAAAATCTCCAGCTTATTTAAAAAAATACAATTAGACTTTTTTTTTTTTTTTCTCCCCCGAGACAGAGTCTCACTCTGTCCCCCAGACTGGAGTGCAGTGCCATGATCTCGGCTCATCGCATCCTCCTCCTCCCAGGTTCATGTGATTCTCCTGCCTCAGACTCCCGAGTAGCTGGGACTATAGGCACGCACCACTGCACTCGGCTAATTTTTGTATTTTTAGTAGAGATGGGGTTCCACCATGTTGGCCAGGCTGTTCTTGAACTCCTGACCTCGAGTGATCCGCCTGCCTTGGCCTCCCAAAGTGCTGGGATTGCTGGCATGAGCCACTGTGCCTGGCCTACAATTAGATCTTTTTAATAAGTGAAAAAGAAATTAACAGTATTTACAAATTTAATAGTAAATATGTATAATCAGTTTGAGGTATTTTTCAATGAAGACATTTTCTTTGCAGAAAGAAATTTCAGAGCTTCCAAGACCACAAACTTAAAATAAGTAAAGAAGAGAGTAAAATTCTTTAAAAAGGCTCAGAAAGATGGATTTTTCATGAGACGCTTCTGGACAGGTAGCTATTTATTTACTTATTTTCACTATTTTCAGTAGCCCATAGAAATGGCATGTAGAAAACCTATATTCTCTTAAATTACTGTAGTTTTCACATTTTTGTCTTTATTTCTAATTTATGAGTGTGGCAATATTACCTAGAGAGGACATCATGAGTTTGGGAAAAGACTGTCAAGAAAGAATATCTAAAAATTATAACCGATTCTAAGTATATATTTTAAGAAATTCAAGTTTGACTGTATCTACTTCATAAATTTATCATCATCTTTTTATAACTATTAGAACCAGAGTTAGAAAGAAGCAGTTTGACTAATATAAAAATTATGTGGATTCTGTTAGAGTAGTTCAGGTTCCTTAAAATAAGCATAGATCAACTAAAAAACTAAGTATAAAAGCTGAACAAGTGAAATTGAAGCAGTTTTATTGTAAGATTTGGAAGAGTGCAGGATGTTTATCATAGCACATTATTAATATTTATTACTCTTCCTATGTAGATAAGTAGTGTCCTAGATTTACAACATAGAAAAACAGGTAGAGACATTTAGCTGTGAGTGTACAAGTATAAATCAATTAAGTGCCAGATTTTGATAATCACCAGCCGCTCATTCAAGTCCTATGTTGCAAAGTTACTCTTACATTTTTTTTACATTACTTGATAAAGGCAATGTTTAATTACATATTTTCTATTAACTAGCTGGTAGAGTTCATACCTAAAGTCAGTAAATAATGTTAAGAGTTTTTTCCAGCTGAGCAAATGAGTATGTATCTAGTTGTTAGAAATCAAGAAGAGGATATAAAATATAATCAGGATGTGGACTCTAAAACGGAATAACCTCTATGTCCTGTAACTTTTATCACTCGTAATAATACAGCATTCTCACCCTATTAAATGGAAATTTAAAGCATCTTTAAATTCTAGAATAATTAAAATTGTTATTTGGATTGAAAAAGCCCTTAGGTGACATTTATTGAATATTAGGAAATAACTTTTATAAGATTAGAATCCATTTTTTATAGAAACCAAATTTGAAAGTATACATATTTTAATATAAGTGTTGTGGTAATACAGTAACCAAAATTGAACACACAGTTTTAAAGCTTTTTATATTTAGTAGCAGTTGAATATATGTGGCATGTTTTACATAGATTAATTTTACTATTTTTCTTTGTTTAAAAAAGATAACCAAATTGAAAGCCGACAGATACTGCAAATGACTGGGATTTTTGTTTCTGCCTTATCTTTTTGTATTTTTTTCTGAATAAAATATTCAGAGGAAATGCTTTTACAGAGTTCTTGAGTTGTTGTGAAATTATTATTTAGCTAGTACCTAGTTTAACCAGGATTAAACAAGTTTAATCAGGATTCTTCATGGATGTACTTTTTAGCTAACTACAGTTTTTCACATGGAAATGAAACTTACAGTACACACTTAACATACCACATAATTTTTTTCTGGATTTCCTGTCCTGAAGCATGAAGTGTAGTAGAAACCAATTCTTCCTGCGCTACTTGTGGAATCTTTCTTACTGGATCATAATCTTACTTACTTTATACAATAGATGCTTAATCAGTGCCTTTAAAAGGAAGTTAGAAACTCCCAATCCAATCAACAAGGCTTTGATTCTACCTCCTAAGTAGTATCCAGATCACAGACAATCCAAATATCAGAACTAGGGGACCGGGCAGAAAGGACAAATCATCTATTAGGGAGTGGGACAGAAAGTAGAAACATTACAAAGGAGCAAGTAGTCTCAGAACAGAGGGGAGAGTAGTACTGGGAAAACTCCCTACTGAGGAAAGGTTTGCCACAGTGGATATGTATGTGATGCTTTTGTCCTCTTGGGCTGGAATGGAAGCTGATAAAGAAGTTCAGACGCTACGTGTTGCTTAGGTCTGCTTTGTTGAAGCCTGTCTCTTTCAGAGTTCCTAAACACAATATTCCCGTGGCATCTAATCCCAGTGAGTGCTCCAAATCCAGGCTGTGTATCAGATGCCACGGGAAATTCTGCCTCAGGACTGAGGTTGGTTCAAGTGATACAAACCACAGAATGAGGAACACGCCTTCAGGAGACTGAATCCTGCTTCCCAACCCTAGCTTGGTATCTGAGACCATCTGCCTGCTGACTGGCTTTCCTGGCACAAACATTCTGCATGTAGGCACAGTGTGTTCCTGGACTCCATGTCAACCCGTTCACCCTCATGTTCCCTTGGTTCCTCTCCCCAGTCCAGCGAGCAGAACTGATTACAGATCTTGACAACAGAAGATACAGATTTAAAATAACTTGCCTGTTCCCGTGGACTTTATCCACTAGTGGAGGAGGACAAGTGGACAAGGGGAGAGGGTAGGTGGGGGCTCCTTCCCTATTCCTCCCATTCCACTTTATACAAACCCTAGCTAGACCACTGGGAGAGCAACGGAGGTTAAGAATGACTGCATCTAAATATTGTCATCTGGTCCACTCTTCTTCCATCTTGTACACAAGAATATCATGAGTTTTGGTTAAAGCACTACTGAAACCAAGATAAACTCTGGCTTAGCATGCCCCTGACGGATCAGTCTAGTAATCATATCAAAACCAAGACTACCTAAAAGCACTAACCAAAGGAAAGCTCCCTCACCCCAACCTATGACTGCTCACATTTTTCAGATTGAATCATTTCAATTGTATTTTAAGGTTCATTGACTCTTTACCACCTCCAAGCTGCTCCTGAACACAACTGATTGTTATTTTTTAATTTTGAAAACTTTCTCACTTCTAGAATTTCCACTTGAGCCTTTGTTATTATTGTAGTTTCTTCTTCTCTGCTGTGATTTCCTATCCATTTATTTTATGGGTTTTTAGGGTTTTGATTTTAGTAAGAATTACAATAACTACTTTAAAAATCCACACTAATTCCAACATCTGGGTCATCTCGAGGTCAGTCTCTATTGATTGCCTTTTTCTTTGAATATGTTTCTTTATATGTTTGATATAATGGGATTGAATTCTGAATATTGTAAAACTAGATTCTGTTTTGTTCCTCTGAAAATTTTAATAATTTTATGTTGTATTTGTTGTATTTTGCTTGATTGTTTCTTTCTATTGTATACTTTACAATATATTTTCTTCCAATGGTTTTAACATTTCTATTTCTCAAAATATTTATGTTTATGTTAAAAATTATACAAAGTAACTTGGTGCAGTGGCTCCCATCTGTAATCCCAGAACTTTTAGAGGCCAAGGCAGGAGGGTCACTCGAGCCCAGGAGTTGGAAACCAGCCTAGACAACAGGACAAGACCCTGTCTCCACAAAAAATTATTAGGATGGTGCAAAAAGTAATTGCGGGTTTTGCCATTACTTTCAATGGCAAAACCCGCAATTACTCTTGCACCAACCTGATAAAAAAATAAGCTGGGTATGGTGGTGGCGTGTGCCTGTGGTCTCAGCTATTTGGGAAGTGAAGGCAGAGGTGGGAGGATTGCTGGAGCCCAGGAGTTCCAGACCAGCCTGAGAACCTGTCTCTATGAGAAAAATAAATAAATAAATAAATAGCTGGGCCCATGTACCTGTGGTACTAGCAACTTGGGAGGCAAAGGCAGAGGTGCCAGAATCACTTGAGCCCAGAAGCTCAAGGCTGCAGGGCACTGTGATTGTGCCACTGCACTCCAGCCTGAGTGATGGAGCATGACCCTGACTCCAAATAATAATAATAATTACAAAAAGGAAAGACCTAGAACACCAGGTTAGGGTTAAGTATTCTAAAATTCAGCTGACTTACTCTGTTCACTATAAAGCAGGTTGCCACAGAAAATATAGCATGCCCAGTTAATTTGAAATTTCAGATAAACAAATACTTTTTTCAGTGTAAGTATATCCCATGCAGTATTTGGGACATGTGTATACTAAAATATTATTCCTTGTTTATCTGAAATTGAAATTTAACTGGGTATTACATAATTATAGCAGCCTGACCATAAAAGATATGAGCTGAGCAAAATTCTACTTTAAACTTCAAGATTTATAATAATGCATTATTAATCAAAACTATTATTTACTGAAAACTGTGTAGATCCCCGTATTTATCTTTTTAAATGTGGAACTAGGAAAGCTACATAAAGAACATTTATAGAAATAAATGACTGTTCTATAGCTGAAAGGAAAACTCTAGCTTTCATTTTTCTCCCCAAACTTAAGGTTTATTCTACATTTGTATAAACAATAAAATTACAGCTCAACTTTGGAAGCACAGATCATAATATAAAAATAAAGCAAAGATCCCAGAAACATTTAACAGGCAACAAATCTTTCACATCATCTTACTATATCAACTAAACATATAATAACTTAGAATGATCCATTAATTATAAGTAAAGAATAAATTCTTTTACAAAGCATAACTATTAATATTATTGACCATCATAAGAGCAAATATTTTAAGTAAAACACCATGAATACTTTACAGAAAGGAGCGAGTTGCAGACACAGTCATTCTTGGATTTCTTTCAACACCAGGCTTTCTTCCCTTTTTACCTGAACGGGGAGTTGAATATTTCCTCTCTTTGCCCTCTGACCCTCTAGTCTCTGAAGCATCTTTTGTACTAGAGGTATGTGCAGAGACTTCCTGGAAATTTGGATTTCTAAATTGTGCTGTTGTATCTTCTAGGCACTGCAGTGATCCAGATATAGAGCTGTTGCTCTTGCTTGTGTAAGTGTAACATTTTGATTCAAAAAAGGAAGTAAAAGGAAGAGAGTTGATTACATTTGGCTACTGACATTAATAATAATAAATAATAATTGTACTTGTAATATAAACATCTGAAAGTTTTAGTTCTAAGAATGGGTGTCCACATAAGAAAATTATGTAAAAATAATTAATGTCTATTATAATTACTTTTCTTTAACCAAAGAAAAAGTATAATTTAAAGATGGCTGTTTAAGGATCAAATTGCAGCCATTGGTAAAAGTAGATATTAGTCATATTTATTAACTGACACACAGTGATACTGAAGGCACTTACTTCTCAAGAAACATCATTTTTTCCCAACAAGAACATACTACATCCTAGACATGAAATGAAAATAAGCTTTAATTTTCACCACAGGAGGGCGACAATCAGAGAACTGAGGTGGTACAGATCCATTAGAGGACCATATCCATGAGTCCATCAGTCTCTACTGTAGGACAGAGCAAGAATTTTTAAAGAATCTCGGTAAAGGCTCCTTTTCAAAAAAATACAAAGATTAAAGCCTTTGAAACGTAAATTATTTTTTCCAGTTATTACATTGAGGACAAAGTTATAGTTGCAAAGTTAAGATTTTTATAACTATCCCTAAAATTGATTCTCTGTGACTCCCTTGATCTACATATGTTAAGGAAAAAGGCAAGATAAAGATGTGTTAAATATTTTCCAGTTTTTAATAATCAGTTTTAATATAAGGTATACCCAAATAATGGTTAATTAAATGACAATGAAAGAATGTTATAGCAGAGGCTCACTTATCAACATGCCTTGAAATTAAAGGTTTATAAGGTGCATAAGGGCAAAGTTTTTGATGTTGCCATTACATTCACAAAAGTATCTGAGGCGTGTACAGCATGAAGTTCACTAAGTGCTTGCAACATAACCAGCACTAAATTTTGTTGAATAAATAAATGAATAATTTTGTATAGCATCTGTTCAAAATCTCTGATGTAAAAATGAAAATAATCTGAAAATATGCAAAACTGAAATTTCCCACATACGGCTGCCAATTCGGACAAACAATAAGATGAATTTCAAAATGAGAACATGACAATAAAATCAAGTTTCAAAATGGCTGGCCTTTTTTAGCAATACCCATGTTCAAAAAAAGGAATAAGACATCAATTGTTTTGAGAACCAAAATTTCACTGCTGCTTTTCTCACACCCTGTTGTTAATCTAAGCCCCCATGCTCTTACTGTAAATAACAGATTTTCCTCATAAAATACAAGAAACAGGCAGGGTGACTGTCAATAACAGATATTCATCATCAAATACAAGAAACAGGCCAGGCACGGTGGCTCACACCTGTAATCCCAGCAATTTGGGAGGCTGAAGCGGGTGGATCACTTGAGGCCAGGAGTTTGAGACAAGCCTGGCCAACATGGTGAAACCTCATCTCTACTAAAAATACAAAAATTAGCTGGGTGTGGTGGCAGGCACCTGTAATCCCAGCCAATCAGGAGGCTGAGGCAAGAGAATCGCTTGAACCTGGGAGGTGGAGGTTACAGTGAACTGAGATTGAGCCACTGTACTCCAGCCTGGGCGACAGAGCAAGACTCTGCCTTAAACAAATAAATACACAACATAACAGAATCACTGGGACACATTCAAAGCAGTGTGTAGAGGGAAATTTATAGCACTGAATGCCCACAAGAGAAAGCAAGAAAGATCCAAAACTGACACCTTAACATCACAATTAAAAGAACTAGAAAAGCAAGAGCAAACACATTCAAAAGCTAGCAGAAGGCAAGAAATAACTAAAATCAGGGAAGAACTGAAGGAAATAGAGACATAAAAAACCCTTCAAAAAATTAAGTAATCCAGGAGCTGGTTTTTTGAAAAGATCAACAAAATCGATAGATCACTAGCAAGACTAATAAAGAAGAAAAGAGAGAAGAATCAAATAGGTGCAATAAAAAATGATAAAGGGGATATCATCACCGATCCCACAGAAATACAAACTACCGTCCGAGAATACTAAAAATACCTCTACACAAATAAACTGGAAAATCTAGAAGAAATTGATAAATTCCTTGATGCATACATCTTCCCAAGACTAAACCAGAAAGAAGTTGAATCTCTGAACAGACAAATAACAGGCTCTGAAATTGTGGCAATAATCAATAGCTTACCATCCAAAAAAAGTCCAGGACCAGATAGATTCACAGCTGAATTCTACCAGAGGTACAAGGAGGAAATGGTACCATTCCTTCTGAAACTATTCCAATCAATAGAAAAAGAGGGAATCCTCCCTAACTCATTTTATGAGGCCAGCATCATCTTGATACCAAAGCCTGGCAGAGATACAACCAAAACAGAGAATTTTAGACCAATATCCTTGATGAACATTGACGCAAAAATCCTCAATAAAATACTGGCAAACCAAATCCAGCAGCACATCAAAAAGCTTATCCACCATGATCAAGTGGGCTTCATCCCTGAGATGCAAGGCTGGTTCAACATATGCAAATCAATAAATGTAATCCAGCATATAAACAGAGCCAAAGACAAAAACCACATGATTATCTCAATAGATGCAGAAAAGGCCTTTGGCAAAATTCAACAAAACTTCATGCTAAAAACTCTCAATAAATTAGGTATTGATGAAACATATCTCATAATAATAAGAGCTATCTATGACAAACCCACAGCCAATATCATACTGAATGGACAAAAACTGGAAGCATTCCCTTTGAAAACTGACACAAGACTGGGATGCCCTCTCTCACAACTCCTATTCAACATAGTGTTGGAAGTCCTGGCCAGGGCAATCAGTCAGGAGAAGGAAATAAATGATATTCAATTAGGAAAAGAGGAAGTCAAATTGTCCCTGTTTGCAGACGACATGATTGTATATCTAGAAAACCACATTGTCTCAGCCTAAAATCTCCTTAAGCTGATGAGCAACTTCAGCAAAGTCTCAGGATACAAAATCAATGTACAAAAATCACAAGCATTCTTATACACCAATAACAGACAAACAGACAGCCAAATCATGAGTGAACTCCCATTCAAAATTGCTTCAAAGAATAAAAAACCTAGGAATCCAACTTACAAGGGATGCGAAGGACCTCTTCAAGGAGAACTACAAACCATTGCTCAATGAAATAAAAGAGGATACAAACAAACGGAAGAACATTCCATGTTCATGGGTAGGCAGAATCAATATCGTGAAAATGGCCATACTGCCCAAGGTAATTTATAGATTCAATGCCATCCCCATCAAGATACCAATGACTTTCTTCACAGAAATGGAAAAAACTACTTTAAAGTTCATATGGAACCAAAAAAGGGGCCGCATTGCCGAGTCAATCCTAAGCCCAAAGAACAAAGCAGGAGGCATCATGCTACCTGACTTCAAACTATACTACAAGGCTACAGTAACCGAAGCAGCATGGTACTGGTACCCAAACAGAGATATAGATTAATGGAACAGAACAGAGCCCTCAGAAAAAATGCTACATATCTACAACCATCTGGTCTTTGACAAACCTGACAAAAACAAGAAATGGGGAAAGGATTCCCTATTTAATAAATGGTGCTAGGAAAACTGGCTAGCCATATGTAGAAAGCTGAAACTGGATCCCTTCCTTACACCTTATACAAAAATTAATTCAAGATGGATTAAAGACTTACATGTTAGACCTAAAACCATAAAAACCCTAGAAGAAAACCTAGGCAATACCATTCAGGACATAGGCATGGGCAAGGACTTCATGTCTAAAACACCAAAAGCAATGGCAACAAAAGCCAAAATTGACAAATGGGATCTAATTAAACTAAAGGGCTTCTGCACAGCAAAAGAAACTACCATCAGAGTGAACAGGCAACCTGCAGAATGGGAGAAAATTTTCACAACCTACTCATCTGACAAAGGGCTAATATCCAGAATCTACAATGAACTCAAATAAATTTACAAGAAAAAAACAGACAACCCCATCAAAAGGTGGGCAAAGGATATGAACAGACACTTCTCAAAAGAAGACATTTATGCAGCCAAAAAACACATGAAAAAATGCTCATCATCACTGGCCATCAGAGAAATGCAAATCAAAACCACAATGAGATATCGTCTCACACGGGTTAAAATGGCGATCATTAAAAAGTCAGGAAACAACAGGTGCTGGAGAGGATGTGGAGAAATAGGAAAACTTTTACACTGTTGGTGGGACTGTAAACGTGTTCAACCATTGTGGAAGTCAGTGTGGCAATTCGTCAGGGATTTAGAGCTAGAAATACCATTTGACCCAGCCATCCCATTACTGGGTATATACCCAAAGGACTATAAATCATGCTGCTATAAAGACACACGCACACGTATGTTTATTGCGGCACTATTCACAATAGCAAAGACTTGGAACCAACCCAAATGTCCAACAATGATAGACTGGATTAAGAAAATGTGGCACATATGCACCATGGAATTCTATGCAGGAGAAAAAAATGAAGAGTTCATGTCCTTTGTAGGGACATGGATGAAACTGGAAAGCATCATTCTCAGCAAACTATCGCAAGGACAAAAAACCAAACACCACATGTTCTCACTCATAGGTGGGAATTGAACAATGAGAACACATGGACACAGGAAGGGGAACATCACACACTGGGGACTGTTTTAGGGTGGGGGGAGTGGGGAGGGATTGCATTAGGCGATATAAACCTAATGCTAGATGACGAGTTAATGGGTGCAGGACACCAGCATGGCACATGTATACATATGTAACTAACCTGCACATTGTGCACATGTACCCTAAACCTTAAAGTATAATAAAAAAAAAAAGAAAAAGAAAAAGAAACAACAGATGCTGGAAAGGCTGTGGAGAAATAAACACTTTTACACTGTTGGTAGGAATGTTAATTAGTTCAATCATTGTGGAAGACAGTTTGGCAATTCTGCAAGGATCTAGAACCAGAAATCCCATTTGACCCAGAAATCCCATTACTGGGTATATATCCAAAGGACTATAAATCATTCTAGTATAAAGATGCATGCAAGCGTATGTTTATAGCAGCACTATTCCCATTAGCAAAAACATGGAATCAATCCCAATGCCCATCAGTGATAGACTGGATAAAGAAAATGTGGTACATACACGCCATGGAGTACTATGCAGCCATAAAAAGGAATGAGATCATGTCTTTTGCAGGGACATGAATGAATCTGGAAACCATCATCTTCAGCAAACTAATACAGGAACAGAAGACCAAACACCACATGTTCTCACTCATAAGTGGGAGCTGAATAATGAGAACACCTGGACACAGGGAGGGGAACAACACACACTGGGGCCTGTCATTGGGGACGGGGAGGAAGAGCATCAGGAAGAGCTAACGCATGTGGGGCTTAATACCTAGGCACCTAGGCTGTGGGTTGATAGGTACAGCAAATCATCACAGTGCACGTTTACCTACGTAACAAACCTGCATGTCCTGCACATTTATCCTGGAACTTAAAATTTTTAAAAATAAAAAGAAAACAAGAGTACTGAAAATTGGCTCACAGTTCCACAGCCTGTACAGCAAGCATGATGCTGACATCTGCTCAGCTTCTGGGGAGGCCTCAGGACACTTAACAATCATGGTGGAAGGGAAAGCAGGAGCAGGAGGAAGAGAGAGAGGGGGAAGGTCCTACACACTTTAAACAACAAGATCTCATGAGAACTCTATCACAAGAGCAGCGCTAGGGGGATTATGCTTAACCATTAGAAACTGCTCCCATGGACCAGCCACCTCGCAGCAGGCCCCATCTCCGACAGTGGGAACCACTGGAGGCTGCTCCTGTGGACCAGCCACCTTCCAGCAGGCCCCGTCTCCAACACTTGGAACCACTGGAAACTGCTCCCATGGACCAGCCACCTCCCAGCAGGCCCCATCTCCGACACTGGGGATTACATTTCCATAGAAGTTTCCAATAATTTTGGAACACATATTAATAACATATTTATAAAAATATAGTCCAAAGTAGCCCAAACATCATTCACTCTTCTATTTGAAAGTTTTCCCTCTATTCTAATGTCACAATCTCCAGCGTTATTAATCAGAATCCTGCATTTAAGGGCATCTGTTAAATTTTATAGCTGATTTATAAAACCATCATTTAAAGAGGACCAAAATGAGACAATTGTCTGTGGATGACAAAAACATTAAGGGCAGCCACAGTTAAAGACATGAACAACAGCCTTTAAAGTAGAATTTGCTGTAGAGCCTATTATGAGGGAAATATTTCTAGTTATTACCTCTTTTATTCTAAACCATGGAAAAAGGACCTATCAAATAAAGTCCTTCTAGAAGACTGAAGGGCTCCTGGCAATGTTCTCTTTAATCCATGATGTGGGATAAGGGGAGTTTTTACTGATTATGAGGCAATGTATATACCACTAAAGTTTCAACACCCCAAAAGGAAAAAAAAGGGGGGGGAGGGAAGTCCTGGAAGAACCAGATGGAGCCGTAGCAGAAGATGATTTCAATCCACTGACCCCTGAATTGTGGGCTGGTTGTGCTGCATCGCTCTGTGACTTATGATTCTGCCACAAAAAAGATCTAATTCCCAGGGTTATAGGAAAAGACACCTGTGGTACCCCTGAGGCAGAGAGAAGGGAGAAATCCAAACCTGACTTAAGTCTAGGGTTCTTAAACCACACAATCTGCTCACAAGGAGGACCTTAACTCTGAAGATACCGATTTGGGGCTGTTTCAAAAAAGAAATTATAAATATGAGTGGGAAAGAGAACAACCTTCGCCATATCCAGTGGCAAAAAAATGAGAGAGAGGGAAGAAAGGAAGGAGGGAAGGAAGGAGAGAGGGAAGAAAGGAGGGAAGGAAGGAGAGAGGGAAGAAAAGGGAAGGAAGGAGAGAGGGAAGGAAGGAAGTAGGGAGGGAGGGAGGGATGGAAGGAAGGAAGGAAAGAGGGAAGGAAGGAATGAAGGAAGGAAAGAGAGAAGGAGGGCAGGAAGGAAGGAAAGAAGGAAGGAGAGAGGGAAGTAAGGAGGGAAGGAAGAAAAGGAAATAGGGAAGGAAGGAGGGAAGGAATGAAGGAAGGAAAGATGGAAGGAAGGAAGCAGGGAAGGAAGGAAGGAAGGAAGGGAAGGAACTTGGATATGCACAAAAACAAAATTTAAATTAAAACGGAATTCTATCAGCTGACCTAATTGGAAATGTACTATTTTCTAAAATAACCTATACAGTCCAAAGGTAAAAGGGTGCTGATTGGTATTTGTAACTCTCCAGCATGTATTCGAATCAATTTTAACATCTGCTGAAGTCTACCAATTGGCATACCTTCACAAACTTAACCAATACTGGAGCTCAAACTTTGTTATACCTGAGATTTCACTAAATTTAAACATTGCATCCCCTAATCCTAGCAGAGTAACTGCATATAGAATACAGGACACATAGTTATGCCTCACATTTGTTACCTTGACTAAATTTACCGTAGTCATAGAAGCCTTTGTCCATAGGTGACCTGGATGCTCTGACCCTATGAGTAACAAATTGATATTAAATCATTTGAACTTACACATTGACTTCACCAAATGTAACCTTACAGAACTCCCTCTCCTGTTTTTTTTAAATTTGATTTATTTTTAATTTTTCATTTTTTTTAGAGATGGGGTCTTGCTCCATTACCCAGGCTGAATGAAGTGCGGTGGCACAATCATAGCTCACTGCTGCCTTGGACTCCTGGGCTCAAGCAATCCTCCCAGTTTAGCCTTCCAAGTAGCTGGGATTACAGGCATGTACCAGCACAGCCAATTAAAAAAATTATAGAAGTGGAGTCTTGCTATGTTGCCTAGGCTGGTCTCTAACTTCTGGCCTCAAGAAATCCTCCCCTGCCTCGGCCTCCCAAAGTGCTGGGATTACAGGTGTGAGCCATCGTGCCTAGCCTCCCCATCTTGATAAATTATCAAATATGATCCAACATAAATTACAACATGACTTCAAATAAATAAAACTTATTATATAAGACCTAATTAATTAGTGAAGGGGTGATAATCCTCATTGCTTCAACGTTTAGCAGTAGAATCTGGCCTGTTCTTAAACCTGCAAATAATAAATGGTGTTTCACAGTGGATTACTGTAATGTGACTGCAGTGCTCCCATCCATTCAGGCCCTCGTACCCAATGCCTAATATTGTGGTTAATTTTTTTTTTATTTCAATAGGTTTTTGGGGAATATGATGGTTTTCTTTTTATTTCAATAGGTTTTGGGGAAACAGGTGGTTTTTGGTTACAGGACCAAGTTGTTTAGTGGCGATTTCTGAGATTTGTGGTGTACCCATCACCCAAGCAGTGTACACTGTACCCGTTGTGTAGTGTTTTATCCCTCACTGCACCCACCCCACCACTCCCAAGCTTTCCCTGAGTCCCCAAAGACTATTGTATCATTCTTATGCCTTTGCATCCTCATAGCTTAGCTCTCACTTATGAATGAGAACATACAATGTTTGGTTTTCCATTCCTAAGTTGCTTCACTTAGAATAATGGTGTCCAGTTTCATCCAGGTTGCTGTGAATGCATTATTTCATTCCATCTTATGGCTGAGTAGTATTCCATGTGGTAAATATTTATACCACATTTTCTTTATCCACTTACTGATTGATGGGCATTTAGGCTGGTTTCAAATTCTTCTAACTGCATATTGTGCTGCTATAAACATGCGTGTGAAAGTATCTTTTTCATATAATGACTTATTTTCCTCTGAGTAGATACCCAGGAGTGGAATTACTGGATCAAATGATAGATCTGCTTTTACTTCTTTGGAAATCTCCTCACTGTTTTCCATAGCTGTTGTACTAGTTCACATTCCCTCCAAAAAGTGTAAAAGTGTTCCCTTCTTAACACACCCATGCCAACATCTATTAGTTTTTGATTTTTTGATTATGACCATTCTTACAGGAGTGAAGGGGTATCATATTGTATTGTGGTTTTGATTTGCATTTCCCTGATAATTAGTTATGCTGAGCATTTTTTCATGTTTGTTGGCCAGTTGCTTATCTTCTTTTGAGAATTGTTTTTTCATGTCCATAGCCCACTTTTTGATGGGATATTTTTCTTCCTGGTTTGTTTGAGTTCCTTGCAGATTCTGGGTGTTAGTCCTTTAATCAGAAGTACAGATTGCGAAGATTTTCTCCCACTCTGTAGGTTATCTGTTTACTCTGCTATTTCTCTTACTGCGCAGAAGCCTTTTAGTTTAATTAAGTCTCATCTATTTATCTTTGTTTTAGTTGCATTTGCTTTTTGGGTTATTGGTCATGAAGTCTTTGCCTAAGCCAGTGTCTAGAAGGTTTTTTCCAATGTCGTCTTCTAGAATTTTTATGGTTTCAGGTATTAGATTTAAGTCCTTGATCCATCTTGAGTTGATTTTCGAATAGGGTGAGAAATGAGCATTCACTTTCATTCTTCTATGTGTGGCTTGCCATTTATCTCAGCACCATTTGTTGAATAGGGTATTCTTTCTCTGCTTTATGTTTTTGTTTGTTTTGTTGAAGATTAGATGACTGTAAGTATTTGGCTTTATTTCTGTGTTCTCTATGATGTTCCATTGATCTTTATGGCTATTTTTATGCCAGTACCATGCTGTTTTGGTGACTATGGCCTTCTAGTATAGTTTGAAGTCGGCTTCTAGATTTGTTATTTTTGCTTAGTCTTGCTTTGGCTATACAGACTCTTTTTTGGTTCTAGGCTTTTACTACCTTAAGGTATTTCCCTTCTATGTCTTTTTTAGTTCCGTGTGAATTTTTGTAGTTCTGTGAAGACTGATGTTGGTACTTTAATGGGGATTACATTGAGTTTGTAGATTGCTTTTGGCAGTATGGTATTTTCACAATATTGATTTTACCCATCCGTGAGCATGGGATATGTTTCCATTTCTTTGTATCTATGATTTCTATCAGCAGTGTTTTGTAGTTTTCCTTGTAGAGGTCTTTTGTCTCTTTGGTTAAGTATTCCGGATATAATTAAGATTTTGTCTGCAAAGATTGCATGCAATTGACAATTATAGGAATATACTATTATAATTATAGGAATTATAATATTCCTAAGGTTTTTATTGCAACTATTGTAAAAGGGGGTGAGTTTTTTATTTAATTCTCAGCTTGTTCACTATTACTGTATAGCAGAGCCACTGACTTGTGTACATTAATTTTTTATCCTGAAACTTTGCTGAATTCATTTACCAGTTCTAGTAGCTTTTGGGATGAGTCTTTAGGGTTTTCTAGGTATACGATCATGTCATCAGCAAAGAGTGACAGTTCGACTTTCTCTTTACCGATTTGGATGCACTTTATTTCTCTTATCTGATTGCTCTGGCGAGGACTTCTAGTACTATGTTGAATAGAACTGGTGAAAGTTGACATCATTGTCTTGTTCCAGTTTCAGGGGGAATGCTTTCAACTTTTCCCCATTCCATATAATGTTGGCTGTGTGTTTGTCATATATGGCTTTTATTACCTTAAGATATGTCCCTTCGATGTTGATTTTGCTAAGGGTTTTAATCATAAAGGGATTCTGGATTTTGTCAAATGCTTTTTCTATGTCAATTTTGCTGAGGGTTTTAGGCATAAAGGGATGATGGATTTTGTCAAATCCTTTTTCTGCATGTATTGAGAGGATCATGTGATTTTTGTTTTTAATTCTGTTTATATGGTGTATCACATTTATTGACTTGCAGATGTTTAACCATCCTGCATCCCTGGTTTCTCTTCAGATCGTATACCTCTTTCACCTTATGATGGTTAATTTTATTTGCCAAGTTGGGTTGCCTAGATATTTGGTTAAACTCCCTGGATGTGTCTGTGAGGGTGTTCCTTGATGAGACGAACATTTGAATATGTAGACTTAGTAAAGTAATTGCCCTCCCCAGTGTGAGTGGGCCTCATCCAATCCATTAAAACCCAAATAAAACACAAGGGTAGAGGAAGAGAGAATTCACTCTCTTTGATGATTTCAGAGCTGAGACGTAGATCTTCTCTCGACTTTGAAGTCAGACGTGGACTGTAACTTATGCCATCAGCTTTCCTGGTTCTCAGGACTTTAGGCTTGGACTGGAACTCCAACATTGGCAGTCCTGGTTCTCCAGCTTGCTGACTGCAGGTCCTGGGACTTCTTAGCCTCCATAACCACATGAGCCAATCCCTTATAATAAACCTATATATATTCATGCAACTGATAAATATTTTGTTGTTACAGATTTGGCTACCATGTTCTTCTGGTGCCTATTTTAACAGAGTCTCAGTCATAGCCTTCCTTCGTCTCTGAAGGGACCAGGCGACCCACGGAGTGCCTCGGCAGCCTTGTCATTACATGCAATCTTCACAGACAAGATCTCACTGCAACCACCTTTCTACAGGAGCACAGGTGTGACATTGTACTGATGACATCATTCTCAGAGAAAATTCATTTTACACACTAAGGACACACAGACACAAGGAGGCTTACACAAAGGGAATGGACCTTTCCCAACACAGTAGTGCAAGGCCCTGCCACTTTGCTTCAATTCCTGAAATTTCCTTGGTAAATATGGGGCTGCCCTATTCCTGAGACTTTCAAAAAATAATTATTCATCCTCTCAGCATCCACAATGTTAATACAAGCCTAATATTCTTTAATTTGTGTTTTGTTTTTTGGAGGTACAGTCTTGCTCTGTCACCCAGGCTGGCATGAAGTGGCATGGTTTCAACTCACTGCAGCCTCGACCTCCTGAGCTCAAGCAGTTCTCCCATCTCAGCCTTCCAAGTAGCTAGGACTTCAGGTGTGTGCCATGACACTCAGCTAATTTTGTTTATATTTTTGTAGAGAAAAGGTCTCGCTATGTTACCCAGGCTGGTCTGAAACTCCTGGGGTGAAGCGATCCTCTTGCCTCTGCCTCCCAAAGTTCTGGGATTACAGGTGTGAGCCACTGTGCCCAGCCCTTTAATTCTTTACTTGGGGTTCAGGTGACAATATATTTCTTATTTACAAATCTTACTTAATCTCACGGATGCTGTCATTGGCAAACTGACCCACCTTGAATGAAGCCTCCTCCAAGTCTGGAATCTGTCCGAATTTAAATTAGCAGGTGTTCCTATGAATTCCCTCAGAGAACACACTGTGGATGATTTAGCAACCTCTTCCTATGCCTCCTGAAGTATCTGGGTTGCATATGGTGGCCATAAGTAGTCCATGGGCTTCTGATGTAAAAAACAAACCTGCCCCTTTTGACCCTGTTCTGTACAGCATCAGGGCAGCGATTGCTGACCACATGCTGGACCCTCTGGAAACAGAGGGCTCTGCATCCATGTCCACGAGGCTTCATGTCCATCTGGCCATCAGGCCTTGGGAAGCAGCACCCCACAGCCTTGGCACAGCTGCAGAGACCTCCTTGCATCAGGATGGAGTCAAACCTGGACCCCCTGCCATTCTCATCTGCAGGAAACACTGGCCTCCTTCATCCTTAGTCTGTGTTGCTGGAAGTCACCCGTCTCCGAGGCCCCTTGGGATCGACTGAGTGACCAGCAGTGAAGTTCGTCCACCTCCTGAATGGATGCCATCATCTGACGTGATGGAGCTCAGTGGGATGCTGCTGCCTTCCCTCGCTTAGCTAGGATGTCCCTGATAAAGGATGACACCAAAGCCTCAGCACGACTGGCCAAACTTGAGGTGGTCATCTCAGCACTGATGCTGGGCCAACAATTAGCCCCATTTGTACATTTTTACAAATTTTTGGCAATTGCCAAGAATTCTCCACCTTCCCTCCCCATTGAATTAAAGAAACTTCTTGCCTCATGGATACTCAGAATACAGTCAAGGTAACAGATGCCTTTTTTTTTTAAACCAAGGACACAGTACGGATCTCACAGGGACACTCCTTATCCCCTGCAGAGAGTTCCAGACACTACTGATGGTGACCAAGGCAACATTTCATCAGAAAACACAGTGCTAGGCTTGTGAAAGTGTCCAGTAGGGCTTCTACTGCCCCTATAGGCTGCAGGCAGCTGCTTTAGTTGAGAGATAGACTGAGCTCCTCAAAGAATCCCTATTTAAGTTACGAAGCAGCGAGTGGACGCCCTGCTGGGTTCCACTGTTGCCACAGGCTTTGATTACTCTTAAGTTCATGCTTCTTAGGAAATTGCACTTTTTACACCAATGCTACACAGTTCCCTCAGTTGCCTTTACTGGACATCAAGGAGTTCACATTTTTGACAACCATTCAGTCCTGGACTGTCCAAGGGGTGGAGGTAGCTCCGTACAGGGAGCTGCCTGCTGCGTGTGGATCAGTAATATCAGACTTGCCCAACAACTCACTGGAGACATGAAAACCAATGCATGGGGGATGCATGACGTCACCCAAATATTTATGAACATGCTTGTGCTGCCAGAGACCCCAGATCTCTAAACCAATGCATGGGGAATGCATGATGTCACCCAAATATTTATGAACAGGCTTGTGCTGCCAGAGACCCCAGATCACTTTTCCTGCCTCCTGCTAAATAAATGGGGGCAGTAGATTTGCATCGGTTTCCACATTACATTACTCATAACTGTGGCCTTCCTAATTTCTCATATCCCTAAGCACTTATTACAATGTCTCAGCAGCTTTCTCTCAGCCTCTCAAAATATTAGTCATCATGAAAATAAATGTCTGATGTTAAAGCATCAGGGGTCAATTGTATTGTGACACCTAAAATTTCATGCAGCACCCCACCATGTTCTCAGCCTAATGGCTTTCATGCCCCCACCAGACTGCAAAACTCTGAATTAGTCAAGCACATCCCTGAAGGGACCAGGGGTTACTCCACCCTCTGATTTCTATCAAGCCTGCCTCCCACACCCTCTGTTCCAGAGTGCAACCCTGGGTAGACCTGCATAAATGCAGTGTCATCCCCCTGGCTGAGTATGTTTGACGAGTAAATTACTGGGAATTTCATCTGCTCAGTGTTTGTTTTGTCTGCAGCCATTCCCAGAATTCTAGGCCAATGGGGTGAACAGGAAGGAACCCAAGTAGGAATTGCCTTTTTAAAAAAATCCCTTCCCACCCTCTTAATTATGTAATGCATGCATTTTTATAGCTTTTTTGCTCATTCCATTACCTGAGGTCAGCCACTGATATTTAACCCATCCTTAGCCTCGGAGGAGGGCAGAGGAGCACTGGTCATATTGATTTCCCTAGCGGTGACATGATTTCCTCCTGTGCCACTCAAATTCTCTCCTTCTTTAACTTGATGCTCAGTAGGTTGTGTTTCTCTCGTCTTTGCAGATTGTTAGGAAGATGAGAATCAGCTTTCATTTTTGATGTTGCCATAGAGAAGCCTCCATGGTAATGTTTATTTGCACAATCAACTTTTTCTTTTCCCCCAGAAATTGCAAATTCTTATGTGAGAGACAGCTTTCTGGAGTCTGCAAATATAGAGTATCGTCTCTCTTTTGATGGTAAATTTATTATATCCCCACCATCAATAAAATACTTACATATAATTTTGGCATGTCATATTGATTGCCAACTACACATAAGAACATTCCTTGATTTTAAATCTAGACTAATTATGAAAATTTGGGTAGTCACAAAAAATTATTGTGCACAAATTTATAGACCTTAGGATTAAATGAGTTACTATTAACTAATATTTATTGTGCAGTCAGTGTATGGCAGAAGCTTACTATCTACTATTTCATTTTATACTTAAAACAGTATTCTATGCAAAATGCTATAATTTCACCATGCCTCTAATTTGGACATGATAAAACTGGGTCTTGTAAAGTTTTCACCCCAGAGTTCTCTGCTTAGTAAGAAGTAGAAATAAGTTTAAACTTAAATTATCTGATTTCAGAGCCCATATAGTTAAATGCTCTAAATGCAGCTTCCCCTGGTGATGGTGACTATGAGAGCCTGTCACATATGATGTAGGACAGTGCTTCCCTGTAACATGCACAAGATTCCCGTGATGATGGTGACTATGACAGCCTGTCAGATACTATGTAGGACAGTGCTTCCCTTTAATATGCACAGGATTCCCGTGATGATGATGACTATGACAGCCTGTCACATATGATGTAGGACAGTGCTTCCCCGTAACATGCAGAGGATTCCCGTGATGACGGTGACTATGACAGCCTGTCACATATGATGTAGGACAGTGCTTCCCTGTAACGTGTGCAAGATTCCCGTGATGATGGCGACTATGAGAGCCTGTCAGATACGATGTAGGACAGTGTTTCCCTGTAACATGCACAAGATTCACCCTGGAATCTTCTTATTAAAATGCAAACTCATGGACCACACTTTGACTAGCTAAGACAAGAGCATTTAAATGGATGTCCAGGTGACATTGCTAAGATCCTACTCTTCATGTGGGCACTGGCTCACCATATTAATGAAGCTTAGGACCTCCAGTCCCTGCTGGAAAAGAAATACAAATACATAGGATATGACTGTGCATATGGAATGTCTGTTGTGTTCTCGACATTGTACTAGACACTAGAGATAAAAAATCAAATATCCCTTGCCTCTTTCTGAAAGGAGCTTCCTACACAGTGGCTTCTGACTGCAGTGTATATTTTCTCTTCTGTCCTGGGTGGGTGAGCTCTATCTCAATGTTGGTAACTGAACACTGCCCAGTGGGTTTGATGGGGGAGATCACAGCTAGCTGCGCTCCCACATAGCTATGACCACAGCATACCTCGTGATGCCATTTCCCCCTTGTCAGAAGCCTCCCTCCAGTATCATACACGCTCCCCATGATTATAAATTCTTCCTCCTTCCACTAAATGTTCCTAAATCTTGCAAAGATAAAAACATAAACCACATTCTTGTCATATTAGTTATATATTAATGATGAAAGTTCCTTACTTTTCTTTCTTATTTTTTTGCGACGGAGTCTCGCTCTGTCCCCAGGCTGGAGTGCATTGGCGTGATCTCGGTTCCCTGCAAGGTCTGCCTCCCGGGTTCATGCCATTCTTCCGCCTCAGTCTTCCGAGTAGCTGGGACTACAGGCACCCACCACCACCCCTGGCTAATTTTTTGTATTTTTAGTAGAGACGGGGTTTCACCATGTTATCCAGGATGGTCTTGATCTCCTGACCATGTGATCCGCAAGCCTCAGCCTCCCAAAGTGCTGGGATTACAGGCATGAGCCACCGCACCCAGCCCAAGTTCCTTATTTTTCATGTGTTTAATATTTTCTCCCAATTTATAGAATATATTGATTAAGAATAAATTTTAGCCATGCACATGTTTTACAAACTTCATGATATACTTTGCTATATTTAAATTTCTTATACTCTTATAAAATGTGTGTTCTGATCTCACGTTGGCTTCCATTTCTTCCCTCTGGCTTCTATAAGTTTAGGCTATGAGCAGAGATGGACGAGGTGGCTACTGTAATAGATCAAGGCTATGAGCAGAGATGGATGTGAGGCAGCGGCTGTAATGGATTAAGGCTATGAGCATCTTGTGAAGTAGGATGTAAAATCTGTAAATGTCAGAATGAATCCAAAGTTATCAATTCAAAGCTGGATTGTAAAACAGCTCAAAAAAAGACTGAAAACACAGCTCTACACTTTAGGAGGCTGAGGCAGGCAGATTGCTTAAGTTCAAGAGTTGGAGACAAGTCTAAGAAACATGGAAAAACCGTCTCTACAAAAAAAAATTTTTAATTAGGAGGGTATGGTGGTATGAGCCTGTGGTCCCAGCTTTTCAGGAGGCTGAGGTGAGAGGATTGCTTGAGCCCAGAAGGTAGAGGCTGCAGTGAGCTCCGATCACGCCACTGCATTTCAGCCTAGGTGACAGAGTGAGACCTGTCTCAAAAACAAACAAAAATAACAAACAAAAACAGCTCTAAACAAAAGTGGCTAGAAAAGTAGCTCAAGTTGTTCCTGTCTGGTTAAATAGAAACATAAATGAACTACTTATGTGCCCCAGTGGCTTCATAATGCTGAGAGGAAAGTCAATTATTCTAGCAGGTTCTAGAAAACTTTATCATATCATGGGGTTCAATGAAAATATCAAATCATAAATATAATAGTCAAATCTGAAAGTGAATCTAGTTTCAAAGACCTCAGAAGCCAGTGTGTAGGAAGCTCTTTTCAGATAGAGACAAAGGATTATTTGACTTCTTATCTCTGTTGTCTAGCACAATGTCCAGAACACAACAGATATTCCATATGCACAGTCACATCCTATGTATGTGTATTTCTTTTCCAGCAAGGACTAGAGGTCCTAGGCTTTGTTTATATGGTGAGCCAGTGCCCAAATGAGCAGCAGAATCTTAGCACAGTCAGCTACACACTCATTTCAAAGCTCTGGCCTCTTATCCAAGCTTGTCAAAGTGTGGGCTATGGTTTTGCATTTTAAGGGATCCCCGGGTGAAACTTGTGGCTGTCAAAGGAGGAGAAGCACTGCCCTCAAAATATAGAAAAGGTGAACTAATTTATACAGGCAGGTGGCTGTTTATTTATGTATTTATTTATCTTGTTGATGGGAAGATTCAAATTGACATACACAATCACCCCTATAAGGATTTCAGGTAAAAAACAAACAAAGGTTTAGATATCAGATGTGTTTTACAATTACCACACCAGTCTTTTTACTACAGAATCTAGTAGCATATTTCCAATAGATCTAGGTGAAAATTTCTATCTCATGACCCTTCTGTCAGTATTTTTAAAATTGGGTACTCCATTAGTGGCAAAATTGAATCTCTTACAGGCATCTCACTCAAACTGCAGTCATACTTTCCAATAGGCCCCATAAAAATCCTTGTTCTGGAGCAATCTAATATATTTATCCACCTCTTTAGACACTTAGGTAAGTATAATAATACAAGTTGTGTGTGTGTGTGTGTGTGTGTGTGTGTATTGTGTACCTTGTGGCCTCTTGTCCAGTTTCTGCAACACCTGAATCTGAGGCAAGTTTAATGTAAATAACATCCAGCAATGTCAGAAATGTTGACTTTTATGTGCCCATCAGGAAAAAAGGATGAATGTTATTGTAGAGTAAATTTTCATTCTGGAAAAAATGCATACTGTTTGAAAGTTGCTTTCATGCTTTCCACAGATATTATACACAGATATTATATTCCAAGGATTATGTTTCAAAGTCTTCAAAAATAGAAAATTCATTTTATATTTCTAGCTGAAAATAAAAACAGTAATTAACCTACCTTTGGGGAAATGTGATAAAAATACTAATGACCATCACAACTCATTAAAAGCATAAAATGTGCAATGATTTAAACTACATGTTCTTTCTATGAATCTGCATAGAAATATAGACACATTTGATAAATGCTATTTAAAGTCTGAGTGCTTTGGTAAATGATTCATCTATAGGTTGAAGGGATTACTTTTATCTGCCTTCATAGTGAGAATTAGATTTCTATTCTTTATAAAGCAGGGAATACAGATTGTGCATGGAGTAAAAGCCTTCAATCCTTATTAATAATGATGGTAGCTGCGCTGCAGAAAAGAAAGCCTGTCAGAGTAACGTGTTCAGTTTTACATCATAATCAGAGGTATGTCGATCTCTGTTGAAGGCAGAATTAAAAACGCCTTCAACGTTTTTAAAATAATAGATGAAAAACATCTCAACGTCACTTTTAAAATTTGAATTGACGATTCCACATAACAGGAAAAGGACCAAGACCATCTTAAATACTTCATGATGGAAGTGATGTTTTAAGTGCAATTTCATCAAGGAGAAGTTTTTCCAGAAAGTCTTTTGACCTCAGTAAGAAGCTTATTTACTCTGGTAAATAATTTATCGTAAGATGAGAAAGACTCGATTTTTTAAAAACAATAAAAAATTTACATGGTTTAATCTAATGTTGTGATTTCGAAAGTACTACTTTTGCCCTTATAGTTACGCTTGTGTATTTATATGCATTTTTTTGGTTCATTCAAATGCCAATAAAATACTTTACTATCCAGGCTCCTTAAAAGCCAAATTAATTTCTAAAAGTGAGGATTGTATGTATGCTGTGAGGTGTGCGCAGGTGTATGTGTGTGATGTGTATGTATGGTGTGTGTATGTGGTCTTTGTGTGTAGTAGGTTCATGGGGTATGTATATGTGTGTGTAGTGTGTATTGTGGGTGTTATGTGTGTATACTGTGTGTAGTTTGTGGGTGGTGCATGGTGTGTATATGTGCTGTGTTTGTGGTGTATGTGTGTGTGGTGGGTGTGTACTACGTGTGGTGTGGTGTGCGTATGATATATGTGTGTGCAGTTTGTGGTTTATGTGATGTGTGTGTGTATGGTGCTGGATGTGTGTGTACTGTGTGTAGTGTTTGATGTGTGATGAGTGTAGAATGTGTGGTGTGTGTGTGCACAGTATGTGTGGTGTGTATGTGATGTGTGTGCTCCGTGTCTGTGGTGCTATATATACGTGTGCAGTGTGTGGGGAGTATGTGTGGGGCGTGTGTTTGATGTGTGTGGGGAGTATGGGGTGTGTGTGGTGCTGTATGTGTATGTTGTGTGTGTAGTAGATTCTTGTGTGTGGTGTAGTGTGTGCGGTGTGTGGGGGGTATGCGTGTGTGCACATTGTGCATTGTGGTGTGGGGATGTGTGTGCATGTGCACATGGTGTGTGTGCAGTGTGTGTGGTGTCTGGGGTGTGTGTGTGCACATGGTGTGTGTGTGGTGTATCAGGGGTGTGCGTGTGTGCACCTGGTCTGTGTGCAGTGTATGTGTCTGTGGTGGGGTGTGTGCACGTTCACATGGTGTGTGGTGTGTGTGATGTTTGGGGGTTTGTGTGCATGTATACATGGTGTGTGTGCAGTGTGTGATGTCTGTGTTGGGTGTGTGTGTACGTGGTATGTGTGCAGTATGTGTGGTGTGTGGGGGTGTGTGTGCGTGTATGCATGGTGTGCTGTGTGCAGTGTGTGTGGTGTCTGTGTGGTGTATGTGTGGGGCATGTGTGCTTGTGTACACTGTGTGTGGTGTGTGTGTGGTGTGTGCATGTACACGGTGTGGCATGTGCAGTGTGGTGGGCTGTGTGCAGTGTGTGGTGTCTGTGTGTGGGGTGTGTGTGCACATGGAGTGGTGTGTGCGGTGTGTAGTCTCTGGGGTGTGTGCGTGTGCACGTGTGTGTGTGCAGTGTGGGGTGTGTATACGTGCACATGGTGTGTGTGCAGTGTGTGTGGTGTTTGTGCACATGGTGTGTGTGCAGTGTGTGGTGTCTGTGTGATGTGTGTGCATGTGCTCATGAGGTATGTTCAGTGTGTATGGTGTCTGGGTTGTGTGTGTGCATATGGTGTGGTGTGTGCAGTGGGTGTGGTGTCTGGGGTGTGTGTGCAGTGTGTGCGGTGTCTGTGGGGTGTGTATGCGTGTGTGGGGGGAAAAGAAAAAGATCAGACTGTTACTGTGTCTATGTAGAAAGAAGTAGACATAAGAGACTCCATTTTGTTCTGTACTAAGAAAAATTCTTCTGCCTTGAGAGGCTGTTAATCTGTAACCATACCCCCAACCCTGTGCTCCCTGAGACATGTGCTGTGTCAAGTCAAGGTTAAATGGATTAAGGGCTGTGCAGGATGTGCTTTGTTAAACAAATGCTTGAAGGCAGCATTCTTGTTAAGAGTCATCACCACTCCCTACTCTCAAGTACCCAGGGACACAAAACACTGTGGAAGGCCACAGGGAACTCTGCCTAGGAAAGCCAGGTATTGTCCAAGGTTTCTCCCCATGTGATAGTCTGAAATATGGTCTCATGGGAAGGGAAAGACCTGACCATCCCCCAGCCTGACACCTATAAAGGTTCTGTGCTGGGAGGATTAGTAAAAAGGAAGGCCTCTTTGCAGTTGAGATAAGAGGAAGGCATCTGTCTCCTGCTTGTCCCTGGGCAATGGAATATCTCAGTGTAAAGCCCAGTTGTATATTCCATCTACTGAGATAGGGGAAAACTGCCTTAGGGCTGGAGGTGGGACATGCTGGCAACAATACTGCTCTTTAAGGCATTGAGATGTTTATGTATATGAACATCAAAAGCACAGCACTTTTTTCTTTACCTTGTTTATGATGCAGAGACATTTGTTCATATGTTTTCCTGCTGACCTTCTCTCCACTATTACCCTATTGTCCTGCCACATCCCCCTCTCTGAGAAACGCCTGATAATGATCAATAAATACTAAGGGAACTGAGAGACTGGTGCCGGCGTGGGTCCTCCGTATGCTGAGCGCCATTCCCCTGGGCCCACTTTTCTTTCTCTATACTTCGTCTCTGTGTCTCTTTTCTCAAGTCTCTTGTTCCACCCGATGAGAAACGCCCACAAGTGTGGAGGGGCAGACCACCCCTTCACGTGTGCACATGGTGTGTGTGCTGTTTGTGTGGTGTCTGTGTGTGGGGTGTGTGTGCGTGTGCACATGGTGTGGTGTGTGCAGTGTGTGTTATGAGTGACTGCTTCTCTTAGCATGTGGACATCAGTCTTCCAGACCAGCTTTCTCCATGTGTCTGGGAACATAAGAAACAAGTTTCTGCAATAATTGTTACACAGCTTTTCCAGAGAGGTACCAAATCTCTGTCGTGAGTGGATATCTGCGTCATTGCAGGAGGGAATGTGATGTCCTGGTTTGGCTCACACCCTCTGAGGGCTTAGGCAGGGTTCCTGATGGATCCCTCACTGTGGCCAGAGACGGAGGGCTCTGTTTCACCATAGGGCACCGGAAGAGGACTGGTGCGTGGGAAGACCAGGTAATCATAATGGTATTAATAATAGTGGTAATAATACTGTTTTATACATTGTATATGTCATAAGGATTTTAAGTTTCATCTAACACAATTGTTGTAAAAATGTCCCCAGTTTGTTTTGTCCTATTTACTTGGTGTGGAAATGTGTAAGAATGTACGTTTTAGGTACGTTAGGTTTATTCCTTTTTATATAGTTTCTGTTTGCAATTTTGATTTTAGAAGACATTCATTCATTCTCAAGGTCATAAAACACAGGTACATCTAATTTTCTTTTCTCTCTCTCTCTCTCTTTTTTTTTTTTTTTTACATTTAATACTGGAATTAACTTTTATGTAAGGTGTGGGACCAGGACTCAATTCTATCATTTTATATTCTCAAATCATTACCCAATATTTTAACATCATAAATGGAAAAATGGCTCTGTTTTGTGGGTTTAAAATATTACCGTTACTAGATAAAATTACACTCAATTTCTGTGTTTTTGTTTCTCTTTCATTAATGTGTTTATTTTTGTGCCATTTCAAATTTGTTTAATTTTGAATAGTAATAACAATCTTAAATATGTTATAGTAAATTTTATAAAATTGGCTCTCGTGTGTGTTCAATATGTGGATTTAAAAATCACATTTTCTTGTTCGAAAATATTTTTCTTGGAATTTTTATTGGAATTTGAGCATATTTTTAAATGATTTACAGCAAACTAAAGAGTTAATATTATTGAGTCCTCTCATCCAGAATGTGACATGCAAATTTCTCAAACCTCCTTTAATGCCATTTTGTCAAAATTAATATGTTAAATCAATATAAATTAGTATAAATGAGTATAACTAATGATTAAAATAAAATAATGTGTTTGGCTCCACGTTTCTGTCTTCTGCCTTCTATCACTGATGTTTTTTATTCCTATCCTTGTTGTTTTCTACAGTTTCTTTTATTATGTCTTTTTCTGTCTTGTGATGTGAAAACTATATGACACATTGTAATGTTTTAATTTTTCTAATTTTTTGCTCTTAATTTTAACTAATTTTATTTTTTAGAGAAGTGCAGGTTCACAGCTAAACGGAGCAGAGAGTAAAGACTTCTCATATGTCCCTTTCCCCACACACAGCCTCCCCACTACAGCTTCCTGCCTCACAGGAGCACACCTGTGACAACCAGGAACCTACCTTGACCCTTCATTATCACTCAAAGCTTACAGTGCACATTCATACTTATTTACTCTTCACATTGTACTTTCTGAGTCATGACAAAAGTATAATGGCAATATGATATTATTCACCGCTAACAGGAGATGATCTATCAAGCCACAAAAAAATACATGGAGGAAACTTAAATGCATATTGCTAAAAGAAGAAGCCAATCCGAAAAGTCTACGTACTGTTCGATTCCAATTATATGACGTTCTGGAAACGGTGAAACTATGGGAACAGTAGAAAGATCAGTGGTTGCCATGGACCAAGGGGAAGGAAGAGATGGATACACAGACAACAGAGAAACTTCACGGCAGTAAAACCATTCTGTATGATACTGTAATGGTAGATATATACATTTGTAAAAATCTATCTTAACTTTTAATCTTTTAAATTACGTTTGTTCTTTTTTTTTTTTGATGGAATCTTGCTCTGTCGCAAGGCAGGAGTGCAGTGGCACGATCTCGGCTTACTGCAACCTCCACCTCCCGGGTTCAAGAGATTCTCCTGCCTCAGTCTCCCAAGTAGCAGGGACTACAGGTGACCGCCACTGCGCCCGGCTAATTTTTGTATTTTTAGTAGAGACTGGGTTCACCATCTTGGCCAGGCTGGTCTCGAACTCCTGACCTTGTGATCCACCTGCCTTGGCCTCCCAAAGTGCTGGGATTACAGGCGTCAGACACCACACCTGGCCGTTTTTGTTTTAAGAACTTCAGACAAGCTGGGTGCAGTGGCTCAAGCCTGTAATGGCTGCACTTTTGGAGTCTGAAGTGGCTGGATTGCTTCAGCCCCAGAGTTCAAGACCAGCTGGGCAACATAGTGAGATCCCGTCTCTACAACAAAAGTATTTAAAAAAAATAGCCAGGCATAGTGCTGCATGCCTGTAGTCCCAGCCACTCAGGAGGCTGTGGTAGAAAAATAACTTGACCCAGCAGTTTGAGGCTGCAGTGAGCTATCATCATGCCACTGCACTCTGGCCTGGGCGACAGAGCGAAACCCCATCTCAAAACAAAGAACAACCAAAAACCTACAAGCACACCTGAGAGTTAGTGTGGGTTTGGTTCCAGACAACTTCAATAAGGCAAATGTTACAACCAAAAACCTACAAGCACACCTCAGAAATATTGTGTTTGGTTCCAGACCACTGCAATAAGGCAACTGTTACAATCAAGTTAGTTACATAAACATTTTGTTTCCCAGTGCTTATTAAAGTTATGCTTAAACTATATTGTAGTCTAATGAGTATTTAATTATTAATTAGCAATTAATAGCATGTCTGAAAAACTGTGTACATACCTTAAGTTAAAATACATCAGTGCTAAAAAATGCGAATGAATATCTGAGCCTCACCAAGTCATAATCTTTTTGCTGGTGAGGGTCTTGCCTCTATATTGATGACTGCTGGCTAATCAGTGTGGGGGCTGCCGAAGGTTGGGTGCCTGTGTCAATTTCTTCAAACAATGAAGTTTGTTCCTTTCACAAAAGATTTCCCTGTAGCATGTGATGCTGTTTGACAGCATTTTATTAACAGTAGAACCTTTTTCAAAATTGGAGTAAACCCTCTCAAACCCTGCTGCTGCTTTATCAACTAGGTTTATGGAATATTCTAAATCCTTAGTTGTCATTTCAACAATGTTTGTAGCATCTCCACCTGGATTAGATTCCATCTCAAGAAAATATTTTCTTTGCTCGTCCATAAGAAGCAACTCCCTATTTGTTCAAGTTTCATCATGAGTTTACAGCAATTTCATCTCACCTTAAGGCCCTAATTCTAATTCTAGTTGTCTTGCGATTTCTACCACATCTGCAGGGACTTCCTCCACTGACATCCTGAGCCCTCAAAGTCATCCATGAGGGCTGGAATCAACTTCTTCCAAACTCCTGTTAATGTTAATATTTCAACCTCCTCCCATCAATCACAAATGTCCTTAATTGCATTTAAGGATTGCTATTAAGGACATTTGTGATTCACGGGAGGAGGTTCAAATATCATGAAAGGATTAATGGTGAATCCTTTCCAAAAGGTTTTCAATTCAGCTTATCCAGATTCATCAAAGAAATCACTATCTATGATAGCTATACCTTTACAAAATGCATTATTAATTAATAAAAACACTTGAAAGTCAAAACCACTCCTTGATCCACAGGCTGAAGGTAAATATTGTATTAGCAGCCATGAAAATAACATTAATTTCCAAGTACCTCTCCATCTAAGCTTCTGGGTAGCTAGGTGAATTGTCAATAAGCAGCAATCTTTTTTTCCTTTTTCCTTTTCTTTCCTTTTATTTTATTTTATTATTATTATTTTTTTTTGACGTAGTTTCGCTCTTGTTCCCCAGGCTGGAGTGCAGTGGTGTGGTCTCGGCTCACTGCAACCTCCGCCTCCAGAGTTCAAGCCATTCTTCTGCCTCAGCCTCCTGAGTAGCTGAAATTACAGGTATTACCACCATGCCCAGCTAATTTTTTTCTATTTTTATTAGAGATGGGGTTTCATCATTTTGGCCAGGCTGGTCTTGAACTCCTGACCTCAGGTGATCCTCGGCCTCCCAAAGTGCAGGGATTACAGGTGTGAGCCACTATGCCTGGCCAAGCAACAATCTTTTTAAAGGAATCACTTTTTTTTCTGAGCAGTAGGTCTCAATATTGGGATTAAAATATTCAGTAAACCATGCCATTAACAGATGTGCTGTCACCCAGACAGTGATGTTCCATTTCTAGAGCACAGAAAGAATAGATTTTGCATAATTCTTAAGGGCCCTGAGATTTTCAGAGTGGTCAATGAGCACTGGGCTGTAACTTAAAAGTCACCAGCTGCAGTGGTCCTCAAAGAGAGTCAGCCCATCCTTTGAAGTTTTGAAGCCAAGCATTGACTTCTCTCTAGCTATGAAAATTCTACATCTTCATTAAGCTTAATCATTTCTAGCTCTGGACTTCAAGTGAAAGGCGTGCAAGTCTTCCTTTCATTTGAGTTCTTTGAGGCCACTGTGGTTACTAATTGGCACCCCCGGTGGGTGTCACCCTCCTCCCTCCTCTATCGAGTTCACCCACAACAGGGCATGGGGAACGGCGCTTCCGACACCGCACATGCCCTGCGCGCCTGGGGCTCTCCCACAGGGGGCTTTCGTGAGCCAGGCAGCAAGGGCCATCCCCCTGCTCCAGCCCAGCCAGGCTGCGCAGGCAGAAGGACTCTCCCAACCTGCCCGAGCATGTGGGGCTTTGTGTTCCCTGCCCTGGTTCCTCCGGAACTGGGGCTGTCCCATCCTCAGACTCCCTGGTGGCCTCCGCACCCCAACAAATGACAGGAAGACCAGAAACCGCTGCGTGAGGGCCTGCTGGGCGCGTGCTCATTTTGGGCCCCCTCAAGCTGAGTCACAGGGGCAAGGTGTGCTTGTGCCACCCAAGTCCCACCAGAATCCGTGGTGGGGCTGGAGCCCCAGGTCGCCAGGGCGACGTGGGAACCCGAAGACGGGGCACCTCCACCTCCGGAGATCGCGACCCGAGGCCTCCGCGTCAAGAACAGATGCCAGCCATCCAGGCGCCTCCCAACCGCTCCAGGAGCCGGGGAGCTCGTCTGCACTCACCTCCAGCCTGTTAGATGAGCTCCTGTCAACCCCAGAGTTTCAGCAAAAGGCACAACATTTCCTAGATCCGGCGCCACTGGGGGAGCTGAAGGACGTGGAAGAGCCCGCTTTGCTGGAACCACTCCTCAGCCAGGATGAACACTGGGCTCTGCTGGAGGAGCAGGTTGGGGCGGGGTTGGGGCGGGGTGGGGGCAGAGCGGCGGCCTCTCTTTCGCGGTGAACCTCAGGCTTGGTATGGAGAGACGTGTCTTCCCTTCCAGCTGACCTGCCTAGGATCCCTGAGTTCCAGGTCCAGCGAGAGACTCCACACAGAGGAGGGCTGTCAAGAATGACAAGAAAGAATTCCTGAGCATCCTGGGGATCCCAGGGCCGGTCCAGGTACCCGGAAGTGGGCTGTCTACTGCGCATGCGCGGGTTTCCAGGCAGCAGCCTAGGTTTTCTAACTAGCCCAGGCGGAGCTCTCATCCCTTTTTCCCCCGCGTTCTTCAATCGGGTTGGCGGAGACCTCAGTCCGAGAAACACTGGGCCGGGGCAGAAGCCAGGCCAGTTCTTTCTGCGGCTCGACTCCTCTGTCTCTTCGCTCTCCATCACTTGCCAACCGTTGTCCCGCCAGCCTCCTTGCCAGCACCATGGAGCGCCTTGCAACTAAATGTAGACCCGAGACCGCGTGCAAACCGAGGTGCTGCCCTTTCCAGGCAAGACGGAAGGCAAGCAGAGATGAGGAAAGGAACGGAGACAAAGTGAGATGGAAGGATGGAGCTAGGAAAGAATGGGTGGAAGGAGGGACCCTGGAAGGGAGAGAAAGAGGGAGGGAGGGAGAAAGGGAGAAAAAAACCGGGGGAGGGAAGGAAGAACAGAGGGAAGGATGGACCGAGGGACAAAAGGAGCAAGAAACAGAGAACGGAAGGCAGAGAGAAAAACGGTCTTCTGCCTCCAGAACCAAGAGGACCCAGCACTCCGGGAAAATGTAGGGTGCCCAGTGCGGGCTAAGTGCTGGGCCCACAGCCCCGTTGGCCGGTGGGGCGCTCAGCAGCCCTCTGGATCTCCAGCCTGGGTTACTTCATCCCGGAGCAATTCAGACCAATTCCGTTTCCGAATGAGCGAATTCCCCAGAGAGCAATGAGCCGAGACTCACCTGGTTGTCTGTTTTTCATCCACATGGTTCACAGATGACATATCCCCACGTTGAGCCCTGCAACAGAGCGCGAGGCGGATAGTCCCATCCACACAGGAGTCACACTTAGGCCAACTGAAGCGTGATTCTGGATTCCACGTTTCTTTGCCCTCTGCAAAGGTTCCTGTTGCTCAAGTTTCTGCCCTCTGAAAGCGTGACCATGTTGACTGTTTGTTTCCTGTGCTCTGTGGGGTCCCAGAAACTTCCAGGAATGCGTGGAAGACCAGCATTGTGTCAGTGCTCTCCTTTCCGGTTTTCAAACAGGCTATATTGGAGACTCCCCATTTTGCAGGAAACAGGAATCCATCGTCAGGCCGTGATGCACGGGATGTTTCTTTTCTCTGTGGTTTCGCTCTCGTTGTCTACGTGAAAATGAACGAGATCCACACACCTGCATGTATGAGAATATCACAGCAACTGTGACACCCACGCGCTGGCAATAGAGTTGGCAGCCTGATCCCAGGACTAAGGTACTGATGGACATCCAGACTCACCCACCACAATCATTAGCAAACCCACTCCCAAATACACAGACACACATGGGCGCACGCGCGGGAACACAAGCACACACACAGACACAGAAAGACACAGACAGCTTGAAGGAGAGCAAGGGACAGAGGGATGGAGAGATAGAAACGGAAGGAGAGAGAAACAGCGATCGAGAGAGAGACACAGAGGAACCGGGGAGATTCAGAGAGAGCAAGGTGGAGAGGGAAGTAGAGAAAGGGAAAGGGTGAGGGAGCTAGAGAGGGAGAGCAACAGAGCCTTGGAGAGGGAGGCTCTATCTGGTAGACAGGGGCCCCTTTGGCCAGGGTAGGGTGGAGGGTGTCTGGGACGGGCTGGAACAGGGGGGCAGGGCCACCCACGCGGGAAAACCAACAGAGCCCTGAGACGTGTTTTTACTTGGATTGGTTGGTTGCTTTGGGGGTACGTTTCGTAGCCTCATTCCTTTCTTGGCTCCTCCCTGTCCTCTTGGTGCTGTGGGCCCTGAAAGTTGTAGAGTGCGCCCCTCACTTTGGCAGGAGCAGTGGCGCTGAGCGTGCCCACGGGTCGCGGCTTGGGTCTCTCTCGTTTTCCGTGTGGTGTGGCCGTAGACAATGGCAGTGGCGCCTGGCTGGCCCAAGAGTCCAGTCCAACTACGCCCGCTTGATTCCAGGCGTCACCAGCAACCCGGGGCCACAAGGCTGGGATCAGGCACCTCAGAGCCACTTGCCCCTGGCCGGGCGGCTCTCCCTCTCTACGCCCAAGCACCACCAGTCACTGCGCTGCGCTTTCCGCTGACCTCCCAGAACGTCCCGCTGTCGCCGGCAGCCAGACCACGTGCGAGACCGCCTAGGCACCAGAAGCCTCCCTCCCCTGCCAGGGCTCTGGACTCTCCAGGTGGCCACCCTCTCGCTGACACTCCAGGCCTTCCCCCGGCTCTCGAGCTCCAGAGCTTCCAACACCTGGGGCCCGCTCAGGAAGGGGTGTGCTCCGAGGCGTCAGGGCCCAGGGCCCACTGTCCTGGGGTCCCCTCCGGTCCTCCGCCTTGCCGCGGAAAAATTATTTTGGATTCCTTGCTGCCCCTCCTTCAAGGCCCCCTCTTGCCCCACACACCCACAGCCGCCAGGGCTGACCGGGGCGAACAGACGGCCCAGCCCCGCGGGCCATTTTTCTTACAACGCCTACACAATCGTCGCTTGTTCCGACAAGGACCCGCCGTGGCCAACGGGGCAGGAAGGCTCTGCTTTGCCCCACGCCAGCACTAGAGCCCCGGCAGCCTCACCCTGGGAAAGAGGGGCTGACGGACACCCAGACACACCCCACCACTACCACGAGCAAAGCCACCCTGACACACACACGGATACACACGGGTGCACGCGGGCAGACACACACACACGGACACAGACACACCACACCCGGGCACACACACATGGACACACAAAGACACAGACACAGATAGCTTGAAGGGAGACCACCCCTCATATTGTCTTACGCCCAATTTCTGCCTCCACTTCGACCCCTGACCTACTCGGTTATGTTATCTATAGATTACAGACATTGTATAGAAAAGCACTGTGAAAATCCCTGTCCCGTTTTTTTCTGATCTAATTACCAGTGCATGCAGCCCCCAGTCACGTACCCTCTGCTTCCACAATCCATCACGACCTTCTCACGCGGACCCCCTTAGAGTTGTAAGCCATTAAGAGGGACAGGAATTGCTCATTCAGAGAGCTAGGTTTTTGGAGACGTGAGTCTGCCGATGCTCCTAGCTGAATAAAGCCCCTCCTTCTACAACTCGGTGTCTGAGAGGTTTTGTTTGCAGCTCCTCCTTCTACAGAAGGAGAGCAAGGGAGAGAGCGATGGAGAAACAGAACCAGGAGAGAGAGAGACAGCGATAGAGAGAGAGAGACAGAGAAGGGGGGAGGAGAGAGAGAGAAGGGGGAAGAGAGAGCGCCACAGTAGAGCGCAAGGTGGAGTGGGAAGTAGAGAAAGGGAGAGGGTGAGGGAGTGGTAGAGTGACAGCAACAGAGCCTTGGAGAGGGAGGCTCTGCTCAGGTAGACAGGGCACCTTTCGGCAGGCCGGGGTGGGGTGGAGGGTGCTTGGGCCGGGCTAGAACAGGGTGTCAGGGCCCCCCACCCGGGAAAACCAACGGAGTCCTAAGACGTGTTTTATTTTCTTGAATTGGTTGGTTGCTTTGTGGGTGCCTTTCATAAGGTCCTTCCTTTGTTTGCTTCTTTCTGTCTCCTTGTTGCGGTGGGCCCCGAGATTTGTAGAGTGTGCTCGTTTGTCTGGAGGGAGCCGTGGTGCCAAGCTTGTCCATGGGGCGAGGCCTGGGTCTCTCTCCTCTCCTCAGGAACTGGAGTTCACAGGAAGTCAGTGGCATTGGGAAACCGGGTGCACAGGGACGGATTTCCTCGTGGCTGGCGAAGACAATGTCCTTCCCCTGGGGAAAGCAGCCCACGGGTTCAGGAGCGGAGGTCTTGGCTGGGGTCTGTGGGACCCACTGCCCCTGCCCGCCCCTTCCCCCGGCTTGGACGGTTGCAGCGTCGCTGGATGAATGAATAGAATTGCCTGGGAGTCCGAGGAGTGTGAAGACACCCGGGACCTCAGGGGACCCACGCCTGCGCCCTCGGGGTCAGTCCCATCCTGCCCGGGTTGGAGTCGGGCTCCTGGTGGGGTTGCCGCGAGTCAGAAGAGGTGGGATGCTGCTGCCTGGCGGTGCTGCAGTGGTGGATCTTCAGGAGGTCCTGGGCTTCGGCTGGGGAGCGGGGGCGGTCAAGGGGAAGCAGAGTCGGGGGGCGGTTGGGAAGCACGGAAACAAAAGGGGGAAAGAGGGAGAGAGCGGGAAGCCAAAAGCCTACCGTACCGGCTATTACCAGACGGAATCCCATCCAAGTACTAACCAGGAGCGACCCTGCTTAGCTTCAACAAATCAGAGGCGAGCGGGCGCATTCAGGGTGGTGTAGCCTAGACGCCAGCAGGGGCGCCTGGCTGCCCCAAGAGCCCGGCCCAGCAACACACGCACGACTCCAGGCGTCACCGCCGTCCCAGGACCGCGGGTCTCGGATCCGGGACCCCCAGAGGCGCTCGCCGGTGCCCCCAGGCAGCTGTCTCCCTCTACACCCGAGCACCGCCGGCCTCCCAGAGCGTCCCGCCGTCACCGGCGGCCAGACCTGGCGCAGGACAAATGTGGTGCCGCCCTGCTGTTGCTGGGGGGCGCCGGAGGCCTCCGTCCCCTGCCCAGGCTTCCGGCTCTCGGGGCGGCCTCCTTTCAGCCCACGCTCCAGTCCTTCCGCGAGCTCCCGAGCTCCGGGGCTTCCACCACATCTGCCGGCTCAGGACGGGTCGTGCTCATCCCCTAACTTTGTAACTTTTTGTTGCTTCTATTTATATTTTATTGTGCTATGTCTTGAAATGTTGTAGTTATTACTTTTGATTGGATATTCTTTAGTATTCCTACTTTGAGTAAGAGTAGTTTGCACACCACACAGCTATAGTGTTATAATATTCTGTTTTGTTTTGAATCCTATTAGCAGTGAGGATTTTTTTTTTACCTTTAGGTGATCATTCATTGCTCGTTAATGTCCTTTTCTTCCTGACTGAAGTACTCCCTTTAGCATTACTTTAGGACAGGTATGGTATTCATAAAATACTTCAGCTTTTGTTTGTCTGAAAAAGTCAGTATTTCTTTTTATTTGAAGAAAATTTTCACTGTATATTCTGTTCTAAGGTAAAAGTTTTTTTCCTTTAATACTTTAAATATTTATTGCTTCTCTCTCCTGGCCAGTATAGTTTCCACTGTAAAGTCTGCTGCCAGACGTGTTGGAGCTCCCCAGTATGTTATTTGTTCCTTTTCTCTTTCTTGGTTTAGAACTTTTCTTTATCTTTGACTTTTGGAAGATCTATTGAATGCTTTGAAGTAGTCTTTTTTGTGTTAAATCTTCTTAATGTTCTATAACATTTTTTGTAGGTGGATATGGATATCTTTCTCTAGGTTTGGAAAGTTCTGTGTTATTATCCCTTTGAATAAATTTTTCTACCCCTGCCTCTTTCTCTATATCTTCTTGAAAACCAATAACTCTTAGATCTGTCTTTGTGAGGTTATTTTCTAGATCCTCCCCTGCCTCTTTCTCTACATCTTCTTTAAAACAAATAACTCTTAGAACTGTCTTTGTGAGGTTATTTTCTAGATCCTCCCCTGCCTCTTTCTCTACATCTTCTTTAAAACAAATAACTCTTAGATCTGTCTTTGTGAGGCTATTTTCTAGATCCTGTCCGCATGATTTGTTGTTTTTATTCTTTTTCTTTTTTCTCTTCTATGTATTTTCAAAGAGCCTGTCTTCAAGCTCACTATTTCTTCTGCTTGATCCATTCTGCTATTACATGGCTCTAATGCATTCTTCAGCATGCCAATTGCATTTTTCAGCTCAGAATTTCTGCTTTATTTGCTGTAACTATTTCAATCTCTTTGTTGAGTTTAGCTGATAAAATTTGGAATTTCTTTACTTTGCTATCTTAAATTTCTTTCAGTTTTTTTTTTTTTAAATACAGCTATTTTGAATTCTCTGTCTGAAACATCACATATCTCTTTTTCTCCAGGATTTGTCCCCAGTGCCTTATTTAGTTCACTTGGTGAGGTCATGTTTTCCTGGATGGTGTTGATGCTAGTAGATGTTCTTCAGTGTCTGGACATTAAAATCTTGGGCATGCAGCACCATATGAGAGGTTTAAAAAATAAAATTTAAAGAGAGAAAAGGTGAGTATTTATTGTAGTCTTCATTGTCTGGGCTTATTTGTAGCTGTCTTTCATGGGAAGGCTTTTCACATATTTGAAAAGAGTTGGGTGTTGTGATCTAAGCCATATCTGCTTTATGGGGCACCTTATACCCAATAATGCTGTAATTCTTCCAGACTCAGAGAAGTACCTCCCTGACAGCCTTCAACAAGATCCAAGAGAATTTTCTGGATTACTAGCCAGAGACTCTTTTTCCCTACCCTTATTTTCTCTCAAAGATACAGAGTCTTTCTCTCTGTTCTAAGCCACCTAAAGCTGGGAGAAGAAAGACACAAGCACCCCTGGCCACCACCACTATGATGCCCTGGATCAGACCTGAAGCTAGCACAGCACGGGTCTTGCTGAAGTCCTGCTGCATGCACTTTCTGACGACTGCCTATGTTCACTCAAGGCCTTTGGTCTCTACAATTAGCAGTTGGCAAAGCCAGACAGGCCTGTGTTCTTTTCTTTAGGGCAGTGAGATCCCTCAGTCCCTGGCTGGGTCCAGAAGTGCCATTCAGAAGTCAGGGCTTTGGCCACTTTTTAATAGGGTTTTTTGTTTTTCTCTTGTAAATTTAAGTTCCTTATACTGAATATTAGATCTTTGTCAGATACATAGTTTGTAAATATTTTTCCTCATTCTATATGTTGTCTGTTCACTCTCTTGATAATTTCTTTTGCTGAGCAGAAGCTTTTAAGTTTAATTAGATCCCACTTGTCAATAGTTGTATTTGTTGTTTTTGATGTCTTATCATGAAATCTTTGCCTCTTTCTATGTCCAGGATGGTATTGTCTATGCTGTCTTCCAGGGCTTTTATAGTTTTGTGTTTTACATTTAAGTATTTAATCCATCTTGAGTGATTTTTGCTTATGGTATAAGGAAGAAGTCCAACTTCAATCTTCTGCATATCGCTAGCCAATTATACCAGCACCATTTGTTGAATAGGGAATCTTTTCCCCATTGCTTGTTTTTGCCAGCTTTGTCAAAGATTAGATAGTTGTAGGTATGTGGTCTTACTTCTAACCTCTCTATTCTGTTCCACTGGTGTATGTGTCTGTTTTTGTACTAGTACCATGCTGTTTTGGTTACTATACTGCTGTAGTATAGTTTGAAGTCGGGTAATGTGATGCTTCAAGCTTTGTTCTTTTTGCTTAGGATTGCCTTGGCTACTTAGGTTCTTTCTTGGTTCTATATGAATTTTTGAATAGCTTTTTTCTACTTCCATGAAGCATGTCATTGGTAGTTTAATAGGAATAGCCTTGGGCAGAACAACCATTTAAATGATATTAATTATTTCTCTCCATTAACATGGAATGATTTTTCATTTATCTGTGTCTTCTCTGACTTCTTTGAGCAGTGTTTTGTAATTTTCATCGTACAGATTTTTCACCTCCCTGGTTAGCTGTATTCGTATGTACTTTATTCTTTTTGTGGAAATTGTGAATAAAATTGCCTCTCTGATTTGGCTCTTAGTTTGGCTTTTCTTGGTGTATAGGAATGCTAGCAAATTTCGTACATTGATTTTGTGTCCTGAAACTTTGTGGAAGTTGTTTATCAGCTTAAGGAGCTTTTGGGTCGCAACTATAGGGTTTAGATAGATAATTATGTTGTCTGCAAACAGACGTAGTTGGACTTCTCTTTCTATTTAAATACCCTTCGTTTCTTTCTCTTGTCAGATTGCTCCAGAAAGGACTTCTAATACTATGTTGAATAGGAGTGGTGAGAGAGGGCATCCTTGTCTTGTGCGTGTTTCAAGGAGGATGCTAGCAGATTTTGCCCATTTAGTATAATGTTGGCTGTGAGTTTGTCAAGGTGGCCTTTATTATTTTGAGGTATGTTCCTTTGATACCTCATTTATTGAGAATTTTAACATGAAGCTTTGTTGAATTTTACTGAAAGCCTTTTCTACATCTATTGAGACAATCACGTGGTTCTTACCTTTAGTTTAATTTATGTTATGAATCACATTTTATTGATTTGCCCATGATGGACCAACCTTCCATTCCAGGGAAGAAGCTTACTTCATTATGGTGAATTAGCCTTTTGATGTGTTGCTAGATTCAGTTTGCAAGTATTTTGTTGTGGATTATTGAATGGATGTTCATCAAGGATACTGGCCTGAAGTTTTCTTCTTTTGTTGTGTCACTTCCAGGCTTTGGTATCAGGATGATTCTGGCTTCGTAGAACAAGTTGGGGAGGAGTCCCTCCTCCTCTATTTCTTGAAATAGTTTCAGTAGGACTGGTACTGGCTCTTCTTTGTACATCTGTTAAAATTTATTAATCTATCAGATCCTGGGTTTTTTTGGGGGGGGTGTTGATAGGCTATTTATTATGGATTCAATTTTTGGAGCTCATAATTTGTCTGCTCAGAGACTGAATTTCTTCCTGGTTCTGTCTTGAGAGAGTATATGTGTCCAGGAATTTATTAATCTCTTCTAATGTTTCTAATTTGTGTGTATAGAGGTGCTCATAGTAGTTTCTGGTTGTTATTTTTATTTCTCTGGGGTCAGTGGTAACATTCCCTTCATCATTTCTAATTTTATTTATTTGAATCTTCTCTCTTTTCTTCTTTATTAATCTAGCTAGTGCCCTATCTATCTTATTAATTTTTTCCAAAAACCTTGATTAAGTGATCTTTTGAACAGTTTTTCATGTCTCAATTTCCTTCAATTCAGCTCTGATTTTAGTTATTTCTTGTCTTCTATAAGCTTCGTGGTTGAGTTCTTGCTTCTCTAATTCTTTCAGTTGTGATGTTAGGTGGTTAATTTGAGATATTTCTAATTTTTTGATATGGGCATTACTTCTTATGCCCTACTCTAACTTTTGTCCTTCTAGAAAACTCAGAACTATGCTTTCTAAACCAATTCAGACTTTCTCAGTGAATCAGCCTGGTCTCCCTGAGGCAAAGTTAGCAATTTTCCATTACTCATGGTTCTCTTTCTCTGTAAGAATATCTAATGCAACAATGCAAGTGTTTATTTCACTCCTGGTAATGTGGGGAACTCCTTTTGGCTGAGACCAAGACATGAAACCTTGTTCTTTCAACATTAATGAAGATCTATTTAGAAAGCCTCCATTTTTACAGAAAAGATATATAAACACCAATGAAAATAAATATGAAATTATATGACGTACAATTATATTGTGGAAAGACTGAATAAATAAATGAACTAAGCTCTAAGAAAAATGACGATGATATAAAATGATATAGAAATAAAAACCTGGGCTGGTATAGCATAATTAATGTATCAGTAAAGTATGTACATTGTAGAAGGGGCAGGAAGACAGTGTAGAGAGTGAGACCTGACCAAAAGCTTTAAGGAAAGTTCTATACCCTTAAACGAGATTAAAGTGGACTCAGGAAAACATGGGCCACATGAGGGGAAGGACACATGTTTCAGACGGGCCAAAGCTCAGAGCATCTCTACCTTCTCCAGGAGGAAAGGGGAGGCAAAGCAGCAGGCAGAAGACAGCACGGCCAGGTCAGCACAGGGCACCCAGGCCAAGCCAGGTGGGCTCCGTTGTACAGCCCACTGCCAGGTGGGCTTTATTCATTAGTTTGTTTTGTTTCCTTTAGTAATGAAGACACATGATCAAAGTTGACCTTTGTAAATGTTGCTGCAGCTGAACAAAAAGATGGATAAAACCAGTGTTTTAAAAATTATGTTGTGTACAGCACTAGCCTCAGTGAGACATTAGTAGAACACACAGGCATACACATGCACACACACTCACACTGAGCCCAGATTATTCTGGCAAATGTTGGGTTAAGCAAATTAAAAGAAACATCTTAGTTCTGGACTTCTCAGAACCTGGAATGTGGATATATGACTCATAAAACAGCAAGGTTAAGACAGAGCATGTCATTTTTTCCCAGAAATGTTGAAACACTTTCCTTCCCTTGGCTTCAGTGTCATCTTCTTTCTCCTGGTTCTCCATCAACCTCTTTGGCTGCTCCTTCTTGATTTCCTTTTTGACAATCTGCTGCTGCTCAGCCATTCTCTTTTCATTCCCCATGGATTTCTCAAGTGTGTTTCTATTCCGGCATTTTAAACTTTCCTTGTTTTTCCTGACACCTCTCCTTGTCTGACCCTGCCCTGTTCTAAGGCAGGTGTTCCATCCGTGTGCGCTTTTGGCATCCTGGGATGCTCCCAGAATGTTCCCTGCCACACTCCATCAGGTTTTCTCAGCAGACTCCGCGAGGGTAGCAGCCTTGTCTCCACCGTTCCTTCAATGCTCACCACATAACACAGAAGCTGACTCCATAACATTTAGTTGGCCAACTGAGACTAATTGTATGTTCCTCTAGATCTTAAAAAGTTACAGAAACATAGCACAATAGACAAAAAAATATCTTTAGTCAGGAGTTCTCTATACATGTACAAGAGTTTGAAGTCATTATTAAAGCAAAGAGAAAGAGAAACTGTCACAGAATTCCCTAAGATAAATTATTTTGCTTTAATCTTCAATTCATCATGTGAGATAATCAAGACCATGTGTTACTGTAAATATTTCTAGCTTAAAACACAATGACCTGATTTTTATTGTTTGAAATAACTGCAATATAAATCATTTAATCAGAAATTGCATAAATAATCCTTTCAAATAAAATTCTGCCTAAATTTTACATTACTCATATGTTCAAATGATAATGAACCCATAAGCTTTTCTAATACCTCAGTCAAAACATTGTACTGATTCCAGGTGTGGGAATCGTATCTGAAAGTTATTTTACAGATGGGGAAAAGGTACGTACGTGACATTGGCCTTTGCACTACTGTGCCCTTTTGGGTCAGGAAAAAGCTGTTCCCTTAAAATCCTAAAAACTCTTCTGTCAGGTCTGAAGGGTGGGTGGGAAACACAGTTTTACAAACTTTAGCAACAGATGTTTTATTCCTTGCTTAAAGCAGTGACTAGATAAAGGCCAGTAGAAGAGTCTCCAATGTTTCTTTAGAAGCGTGCGCCTGAGAACATCTTCCTGAAACACTCCCTTGTCTCTGCCAAAAATCACCTTTGGTAGGAAAATCACAGCTCAGCAGGCTGAGGAGATCCAAGGGCATCATTGAGCTCTGAGGCTTATGAGAGAAGAGAGAGAGATCTAAGACTTTTTTTGTATAAATTTATGGGTTCCAAGTGCAATTTTGCTGTAAGCATGGATGGCATAGTGGTGAAGTCAGGGCTTTTAGGTATCCATCACCAGAATAATGCACATTGTACCCATTAAGTAATTTCTCACTATTCACCCCTTCCATCCCCTCACCCTGCAGAGTCTCCATTATCATTCCACTCTCTACATCAATACCCTCACATCTTTTAGCACCCGCTTATGAGTGATAAAATACGATGTTTACTCTGTGTCTGGCTTGCTTCACTTACAACAATGGCCTCCAGTTCCATCCATGTGTCTTCAAAAGTTATGATTCTACTGTTTTTTATGCCTGAATAGTATTTCATTGTGTATATTTTCTACATTTTCTTTCTCCAATCATTTGTTGATGGACATTCAGTTTGATTTTATGTCTGTGCTATTGGGAATAGTGTTGCAACAAATACACGAGTACAGTTATCTTTCTGATAAATTGATTTCTTTTCCTTTGCATAAATACTCAGTGGTGGGATTGCTGAATCAGACAGAGCCAATAGATAATCAGTAATGGTGGCCAATCGTCAGCTAGAAAAAAGTGCTTAGCAGGGCTTGAAAACACCGAAACTCTGAGACAACTGAGCTTCAAAAACTTCAACAGCCCTGAGTGAAAAGTCCAAACACGTTTATCTACCATTCAAGGACGCTTTATTGTCTGTCCTTTGTGTATCTCAGTAGTCTCTTTTTACCACACTGTCTATATACTGCATGAGCCATTTATATGAAACTATCTGACACTCCAAGGCATCTTATACTATATATTCAACCTAGTATATATACTATATACTAGGGATACACAGAGTATCCCTAGTACCTAGCACAGTCCTGGCATATAGTTTGCTACTAAACGTTTGCAGAATGAAGGAATTATCTTGTATCCAGGTTCCAAGTTTTAAGGTGATTCTTCACTAAAAAAAAAGTATTACAGTTCACAAATAATCTATTTCCCTTTTTACAAATGGGATCGATTTTAATCTTATCCCCTAATAACTTTACTTTCATTTACTCCCATCTAAATATACTGTCTTAAGAGAGCAATAAGAAAGAGAGTTGAAGCTGGAGTTTGAAGAATTGTACATGGTCCTGTGATACCCTACCTGCTTTAACCTGAGTGACTCTCTCCTAGCGGAGAGAGAGCCGGACAGACTCTATTTCAGTTTCTTCAAGTGCAGCCCCCTTTACCTCCCTCCCTTAAGGCCATAACTAGTGTAAATTGACTCAAAGCACGTCCAGGAATGCACTTACTGATAAGATATTTAGGCAAGCCACACAAGCAGCTCCTGGGGACACACTCAGTGAATATCACACAAAACCCCTGCATTTCTCTCTTTGTGATAGTTTAAGCCCTGCACCTGGAACTGTTTATTTGTTTTGTAACTGCTTTTGTAACCAATCAATTTTTTAACTATTTGCCAGCTCTGCCTCTGTAAAAATTGTTTCAATAAACTCCCCCCTCCCCTGTTTAGACCACGGAATAAAAAATAAAAAACAGCCCCTTCCTCGGGGCCAAGAGAATTTTGAGTGTTAGCTGCCTCACGGTCGCTGGCTAATAAAGGACTCCTTAATTTGTCTCAAAGGGTGGCGTTCCTCTATAACTCGCTTGGTTACAACAGTCCACACTGTGGCCTGAGGTGCATCGCGCACCTGAACTTCATCTGTTAGGTATGTCAGGGAAGATAAGCAGGGTGAGAGTGGCCTCATCAGAGGACCCCAGAACTCTGGCTTCCCCACCTGGCAAGTGCACCTCTGCGAACAAAGACTTCAGAGCCAGATGACAAGAACGGCCCAAGCAGTCCACCAGGGAAACCTGGGCCCAGTGTACATCAATGCAGAGCATCAAGCACGGTGTAACAGGTGCACAGTTGCCTATTCCTGTTCAGAGATGACTGCATCCCACACACTGTAAAATGAGGAAATGCAGAGAAGCAGATGTAGCTGAAGAAGACAGCAGGAGCAACAAGGAGGGACAACCACGACCTAGGAAGGCACGATGCCAGAGACGCCTGGACCCCATGCTTGGCTCAGTGCCTGTTATACTCTTGGGACCCAGGACTTTCCCTCTCCATCACAATGCATACTTGATATTTTTTGTTGTTTAAAATATTGTCCTTAGTTTTCACCTTTCTTTGTGATTCGTTAGTTCATCTCACAGAGTTGAACATTTCTTTTTATTGAGCAGTTTGGAAATACTCTTATTGTAGAATCTGCAAGTAGAACACTGGAGGGCTGTGCGGCCTATGTTAGAAAAGGAAATATCTTCAAATAAAATTTAGACAGAAGCAATCTCAGAAACTACTTTGTGATGTGTGCATTCACCTCACAGAGTTAAACCATTCTTTTGATTACACAGTCTATGAAATCTCTTTTTGTAGAATCTGCAAGTGAACATTTGGAGTGCTTTGAGGCCTATGGTGGGAAAGGAAATATCTTCACATAAAAACTAGACAGAAGAATTATGAGAAACTTGTTTGTGATGGCTGAGTTCATCTCACCGAGTTGAAACTTTCTTTTGATTGAGCATTTTGGCAACAATCTTTTGCAGAATCTGCAAGTGGACATTTGGAGCGCTTTGCGGCCAAAGTTACAAAAGGAAATATCTTCAAATAAAATCTAGAGAGAAGCAATCTGAGGAACTTCTTTGTGACGTGTGCATTCATCCCACAGAGTTAAAACTTTCTTTTGATTGAGGAGTTTTGAAACTCTCTTTTTGTAGAATCTGCCAGTGGACATTTTGAGGGTTTTTAGGCCTATAGTGGGAAAGGAATTATCTTCACATTAAAACTAGACAGAAGAATTCTGAGAAACTGGTTTGTGATGTGTCCATTCATCTCACAGAGTTGAAAATTTCTTTTTATTGAGCAGTTTGTAAACACTCTTTTTGTAGAATCTGCAAGTGGACATTTGGAGCGCTTTGCGGCCTATGATAGAAAAAGAAATATCTTCAAATAAAATCAAGACAGAAGCAAACTGAGAAACTTCTTTGTGATGTGTGCATTCATCTCACAGAGTTAAAACTTTCTTTTGATTGAGCAGTTTTGAAACTCTCTTTTTGTAGAATCTGCAAGTTGACATTTGGAGTGCTCTGAGGCCTATGGTGGAAAAGGAAATATCTTCACATAAAAACTAGAAAGAATAATTCTGAGAAACTTCTTTGTGATGTGTGCATTCATCTCACAGAGTTGAACCTTTCTTTCTATTGAGCAGTGTGGAAACACTCTTTTTGCAGAATCTGCAAGTGGACATTTGGAGGGCTTTTTTTCCTATGGCAGAAAAGGAAATATCTTCACATAAAATCCAGACAGAAATAATCTGAGAAACTTTTTTGTGATGTGCACATTCATCTCAAAGAGTTAAAACTTTTGATTGAGGAGTTTCAAAAGTCTCCTTTTGTAGAATCTGCTAGTGGACATTTGGAGCACTTTGATGCCTATAGTGGAAAGGGAAATATCTTCACATAAAAACTAGGTAGAAGTATTCTGAGAAACTTCTTTGTGATGTGTGCATTCATCTCACAGAGTTGAACATTTCTTTTTATGGAGCAGTTTGGAAACACTCTTTTTGTCATATCTGCAAATGGACATTTGGAGCGCTTTGCGGCCTATTGTTGAAAAGGAAATATCTTCACATAAAATCTAGACAGAAGCAATCTGAGAAACTTCTTTGTGATGTGTGCATTCATCTCACAGAGTTAAAACTTTCTTTTGAATGAGAAGTTTTGAAACTCTCTTTTTGTAGAATCTCCTAGTGGGCATTTGGAGTGCTTTGAGGCCTATGGTGGAAAATGAAATAGCTTCACATAAAAACTAGACAGAAGAATTCTTAGAAACTTCTTTGTGATGTGTGCATTCATCTCACAGAGTGGAACCTTTCTATTGATTGAGCAGTATGGAAACATTCTTTTTGTAAAATGTGCAACTGGACATTTGGAGTGCTTCACAGTTTATGGTAGAAAAGGAAATATCTTCATATACAATTTAGACAGAAGAAATCTGGGAAACTTCTTTGTGATGTGTGCATTCACCTCACCGAGTTAAACGTTTCTTTTGATAGAGCAGTTTCAAAACTCTGTTTTTGTAGAATCTGCAAGTGGACATTTGCAACTCCTTGAGGCGTATAGTGGAAAAGGAAATATCTTCACATAAAAACTAGACAGAAGAATTCTGGGAAACTTCTCTGTGATGTGTGCATTCATCTCACAAAGTTGAAACTTTCTTTTGATTTAGCAGTTTGAAAGCACTATTTTTTCAGTGTCTACAAGTGGACATTTGCAGCGATTTGCTGCCGATGGTACAAAACGAAATAACTTCACTTAAAATCTAGAAAGAAGCAATCTGAGGAACTTCTTTGTGATGTGTGCATTCATCTCACAGAATTAAACATTTCTTTGATTGAGCACTTTTGAAACTCTCTTTTTGTAGAGTCTGCAAATTGACATTTTGAACGCTTTGTGTCTTATGGTGGAAAAGGAAATAGCTTCCAAGAAAACTACACGGAAGAATTCTGAGGAACCTCTTTGTGACGTGTCCATTCTTCTCACAAAGTTGAAAATTTCTTTTGATTGAGTAGTTTGGAAATACTCTTTTTGTAGCATCTGCAAGTGAACATTTGGAGCACTTTGTGGCCTATGGTATAAAAGGAAATATCTTCCCATAAAATCTAGACAGAAGCAATCTGAGAAACTTCTTTGTGATGTGTCCATTCATCTCACAGTGTTAAACCTTTCCTTTGATTGAAGAGTTTTGAAACCCTCTTTTTGTAGCATTATCTTCAAGTGGACATTTGGAGCACTTTGCGGCCTATGTTAGAAAAGGAAATAACTTCACATAAAATCTAGACAGAAGCAATCTGAGAAACTTCTTTGTGAGGTCTGAATTCATCTCACAGAGTTAAACCTTTCTTTTGATTGAGGTGTTTTGAAACTCTCTTTTTGTAGTATCTTCACGTGGACATTTGGAGTGCTTAAATGCCTGTGGTGGAAAAGGAAATATCTTCATGTAAAAACTAGACAGAAGAATTCTGAGAAACTTCTTTGTGATAGGTGTGTTCATCTCACAGAGTTGAATCTTTCTTTTCATTGAGCAGTTTGGAAACACTCTTTTTGTAGAACCTGCAAGTGGATATTCAGAGCGCTTTGGGGCCTATAGTAGAAAAGGAAATATCTTCACATAAAATCTAGACAGAAGTAATCTGAGAAACTTATTTGTGAAATGTGCATTCACCTCACAGAGTTAAATCTTTCTTTTGATTGAGGAGTTTGGAAACTCTCTTTTTGTAGAATCTGCAAGTGTATATTTTGAGCGTTTTGAGGCCTATAGTGGGAAAGTAAATATCTTCACATAAAAACTAGAGAGAAGAATTCTGAGAAATTTCTTTGTGATGTGTGCGTTCATCACACAGAGCTGAATCTTTCTTTTTATTGAGCAGTTTGGAAACCCTCTTTTTGTAGAATCTGCAAGTGGACATTTGGAGTACTTTGTGGCCTAAGGTAGAAAAGGAAATATCTTCACAGAAAATCTAGACAGAAGCAATCGTAGAAACAGCTTTGTGATGTGTGCATTCATCTCACAGAGTTAAACCTTAATTTTGATTGAGCAGTTTTGAAACTCTCTTTTTGTAGAATCTGCAAGTGGACATTTGGAGCGCTTTGTGGTTTTTGGTAGAAAAGGAGATATCTTCAGATAAAATCTAGATAGAAGCAAACTGAGAAACTTCTTTGTTATGTGTGCATTCACCTCACGCAGTTAAAACTTTCTTTTGATTGAGCAGTTCTGAAACTCTCTTTTTGTAGTATCTGCAAATGGCCATCTGGAACACTTTGAGGCCTATGGTGGAAATGGAAATATCTTCACATAAAAACTTGACAGAAGAATTCTGAGAAACTTCTTTGTTATGAATGCATTCATCTCTCAAAGTTGAAACTTTCTTTTGATTAACCAGATTGGAAAGATTGTTTTTGTAGATTCTGCAAGTGGCATTTGGATTTCTTTGCCCCCTAATGTAGAAAAGGAAATATCTTCACATAAAATCTAGACATAAGTAATCTGAGAAATTTCTTTGTGATATGTGCATTCATCTCACAGAGTTAAACCTTTCTTTTGAGGGAACAGTTTTGAAACTCTGTTTTTATAGAATCTGCAATTGGACATTTGGAGCACTTTCAGGCCAATGGTGGAAAAAGAAATATCTTCTCATAAAAACTAGACAGAAGAATTCTTAGAAACTTCTCTGTGATGTGTGCATTCATCCCACAGAGTTCAACGTTTCTTTTGATTGAACAGTTTGGAAACACTCTTTTTGTAAAATCTGCAACTGGACATTTGGAGTGCTTCGCGGTTTATGGTAGAAAAGGAAATATCTTCATATAAAATCTAGACAGAAGAAATCTGGGAAACTTCTTTGTGATGTGTGCATTCATCTCACAGAGTTAAACGTTTCTTTTGATAGAGCAGTTTCAAAACTCTGTTTTTGTAGAATCTGCAAGTGGACATTTGCAACTCCTTGAGATGTATAGTGGAAAAGGAAATATCTTCACATAAAAACTAGACAGAAGAATTTTGGGAAACTTCTTTGTGATGTTTGCATGCATCTCACAAAGTTGAAACTTTCTTTTGATTTAGCAGTTTGGAAGCACTATTTTTTCAGTGTCTACAAGTGGACATTTGCAGCGTTTTGCTGCCTAAGGTAGAAAAGGAAATATCGTCACTTAAAATCTAGAAAGAAGCAATCTGAGAAACTTCTTTGTGATGTGTCCACTCATCTCACAGAGTTGAACATTTCTTTTGATTGAGCAGTTAGGAAACACTCTTTTTGTAGAATCTGCAAGTGGAGATTTGGAGCACTTAGCAGCCTATGGTAGGAAAGGAAATATCTTCACATAAAATCTAGACAGAAGCAATCTGAGAAACTTCTTTGTGACGTGTGCATTTATCTCACAGTGTTAAACCTTTGTTGTCATTGAGTAGTTTCGAAACTCTCTTTTTGTAGAATCTGCAAATGGACATTTGGAGGGCTTTGAGGGCTATGTTGGAAAAGGAAATATCTTCACATAAAAACTAGACAGAAGAATTCTGACAAACTTTTTTGTGATGTGTACATTCATCTCCCAGAGTTGAACCTTTATATTGATTGAGCAGTTTGGAAAAACTCTTTTTGTAGAATCTGCAAGTGGATATTTGGAGCGCTTTGTGGCCTATGGTAGAAAAGGAAATATCTTCACATAAAATCGAGAAAGAAACAATCTGAGAAACTTATTTGCGATGTGTACATTCATCTCACAGAGTTGAAGCTTTCTTTTGATTGAGCAGTTTGGAAACACTCTTTTTGTAAAATCTGCAGGTGGACATTTGGAATGCTTTGCGGCCTATGATAGAAAAGGAAATATCTTCATATCACAAAGAGAGAGTTTTAAAACTGCTCAAATTAAAGAAAGGATCAACTCTCTGTGATGAACGCACACATCACAAAGAAGTTTCTCAGAATTCTTCTGTCTAGTTTTTATGTGAAGATATTTCCTTTTCCACTGCAGGCCTCAAACCACTCCAAATATCCTCTTGCAGATTCTACAAAAAGACAGTTTCAAAACTGCTCACTCAAAAGAAAATTTTAACTCTGTAAGATGAATGCACACATCACAAAGTAGTTTCTCAGATTGCTTCTGTCTATAATTTATGTGAAGATGTTTCCTTTTCTACCATAGGCCCCAAAGCGCTCCAAATGTCCATTTGCAGATTCTACAAAAAGAGTGTCTCCAAATTGCTCAATCAAAAGTAATGTTCAACTCTGTGAGAAGGTCCGCATCACAAAGAAGTTTCTCAGAATTCTTCTGTCTACATTTTATGTGAGGATATTTCCTTTTCCACAGCAAGCCTCAAAGTGCTCCAAATGTCCACTTGCAAATACTACAAAAAGAGAGATTCCAATCTGCTCCATCAAAAGAAAACTTCAGCTCTGTGAGATGAATGCACACATCACAAAGGAGTTTCTCAGATTGCTTCTGTCTAGACATTATGTGAAGATATTTCCTTTTCCAACATAGGACTCAAAGTGGTCCAAATGTCCACTTGTAGATGCTACAAAAGAGAGTTTCAAAACTGCTATATCAAAAGAAAAGTTTAACTCCATGAGATGAATACACATATCTCAAAGAAGTTTCTCAGATTGCTTCTGTCTAGATTTTATGTGAAGATATTTCCTTTTCTACCATAGTCCGCAAAACTCTCCAAATGTCCACCGGCAGATTCTACAAAAAGAGTGTTTCCAAACTGCTCAATTGAAAGAAAGGTTCAACTATGTGAAATGAATGCACACATCACAAAGTTGTTTCTCAGAATTCTTCTGTCTAGTTTTTATGTTAAGATATTTCCTTTTCCACCATACGCCTCAAAGCGCTCCAAATATCCACTTGCGGATTCTACAAAAACAGAGTTTCAAAACTCCTCAATCAAAAGAAAAGTTTATTTCTGTGAGACGAATGCACACATCACAAAGAAGTTTCTCAGATTGCTTCTGTCTTCTTTTTATGTGAAGATATTTCCTTTTCCACCATAGGCCTTAAAACGTTCCAAATATCCACTTGCAGATTCTACAAAAAGACAGTTTCAAAACGGCTCACTCAAAAGAAAGTTTTAACTCTGTGAGAGGAATGCACACTTCACAAACTAGTTTCTCAGATTGCTTCTGTCTACAATTTATGTGAAGATGTTTCCTTTTCTACCATAGGCCCCAAAGCACTCTAAATGTCCACTTGCAGATTCTACAAAAAGAGAGTTTCAAAACTGCTGAATCAAAAGAAAGGTTAACTCTGTGAGATGAATGCACACATCACTCAGAGGTTTCTCAGATTGCATCTTTCTAGATTTTATGTGAGCATATTTAATTTTCTACCACAGGCCACAAAGCTCTCCAATGCTACAAAAAGAGAGTTTCAAAACCGCTCTATCAAAAGATAGGTTCAAATCTGTGAGTTGAATGCACGCATAACAACGAAGTTTACCGGAATACTTCTGTGTAGTTTTATCTGAAGATATTTCCTTTTCCAAAATTGACCGCAAAGCCCTTGAAATATACACTTCCAGATTCTACACAGTAGTGTTTCAAAACTACTCAGTCAATAGAAAGTTTCAACTCTTTGTGATGAATGCACTCATCACAAAGAATTTCCCCAGAATGGTTCTGTGTAGTTTTTTTTTTTTTTTTTTGAAGATATTTCCTTTTCCACCATAGGGTGCAAAAGGATCCAAATATCCACTTGCAGATTCTACAGAAAGAGAGAGTCAAAACTGCTGAATCAAAAGACAGGTTCAACTCTGTGAGTTGAATGCACACATAACAAGAAATTTCACAGAATGCTTCTGTGTAATACTTATGTGAAGATATTCCCTTTTCCACAACAGGCCTCAAAGCTCTCCAAATATCCACTTGCAGATTCTACAAAAAGAGTGTTTCAAAACTGCTCAATCATAATATAGGTTCAACCCTGTGAGATGAATGCACACATCACAAAGAAGTTTCTCAGAATGCTTCTGTGTACTTTTTATTTGAAGATATTTCCTTTTCCACCATAGGCGACAAAGGGCTCCATATATCCACTTGCAGATTCTACAAAAAGAGAGATTCAATACTGCTCAATGAAAAGATAGGTTCAACACTATGAGTTTAAAGCACACATCACAAAGAAGTCTCTCAGAATGCTTCTGTGTAGTTTTTATGTGAAGATATTTCCTTTTCCTCAATTGGCCACAAAGCTCTCAAAATATCCAGTTACATATTCTGCAAAAAGAGAGATTCAAAACTGCTCAATCATTAGATAGGTTACATTCTGTGATTTGAATGCACAAATCATGAAGGAGTTTCTCAGAATGCTTCTGTGTAGTTTTTAAGTGAAGATACTTCCTTTTCCACAGTAGGCCTCAAATCGCTCCAAATATCCACATGAAGATTCTACCAACAGAGTGTTTCAAAACTGCTCAATCAAAAGAAAGTTTCAACTCTGTGAGATGAATGCACACATCACAAAGAAGTTTCTCAGAATGCTTCTGTCTAGTTTTTATGTGAAGATATTTCCTTTTCCACAATAGGCCTCAAGGCGCTCCAAATATCGACTTGCAGATTCTACAAAAAGAGTGTTTCAAAACTGCTCAATCATAAGATAGGTATAACCCAGCAAGATGAATGCACACATCACAAAGAAGTTTCTCAGAATGCTTCACTGTAGTTTTTATTTGAAGATATTTCCTTTTCCACCATAGACTGCAAAGGGCTCCAAATATTCACTTGCAGATTATACAAAAAGAGAGATTCAAAACTGCTCAATCAGAATATCGGTTCAACTCTGTGAGTTGAATGCACACATCACAAAGAAGTCTCCCAGAACGCTTTTGTATAGTTTTTATGTGAAGATATTTCCTTTTCCACAATTTGTCTCAAAGCTCTATGAATATCCACTTGTAGAGTCTGCCAAAAGAGAGATTCAAAACTGCTCAATCAAAAAATAGCTTCTACTCTGCGATTTGAATGCATACCTCACAAAGAAGTTTCTCAGAATGCTTCTCTGTAGTTTTTATTTGAAGATATTTGCTTTTCCACAGTAGGCTTCAAAGCACTCCAAATATCCACTTGCAGATTCTCCAAAAGAGAGATACATAACTGCTCAATCAAAAGATAAGTTTAAATTTGTGAGTTGAATGCACACATAACAAAGAAGTTTCCCAGAATGCTTTTGTGTAGTTTTCATGTGAAGATATTTCCTTTTCCACAATGGGCCCCAAAACTCTCCCAATATCAAATTGCAGATTCTGCATAAAGGGTGTTTCAAAACTGCTCAATCAAAGGAAGTTTTCAACTCTCTCTGATAAATGCACTCATCACAAAGAAGTTTCTCTGAATGCTTCTGTGTAGTTTTTATTTGAAGATATTTCCTTTTACACCATAGAGCACAAAGGGCTCCAAATATCCACTTGCAGATTCTACAAAAAGAGAGTTTAAAAACTGCTCAATCAAAAGATAGGTTCGACTCAGTGAGTTGACGGCACACATCACAAAGTAGTTTCTCAGAATGGTTCTATGTAGTTTTTTTCTGTAAAGATATTTCCTTTTCCACAATAGGCCTAAAAGTGCTCCAAATATCCACTTGCAGATTCTAAAAAAGAGTGTTTCAAAACTGCTCAATTGTAAGATGGGTTCAACCCTGTGAGATGAATGCACACATCAGAAAGAAGTTTCTCAGAATGTTCTGTGTAGTTTTTATTTGAAGATATGTCCTTTTCCACCCTTCGCTGCTAAGGGTTCCATATATCCATTTGCAGATTCTACGAAAAGAGAGATTCAAAACTGCTCAATGAAAAGATAGGTTCAACACTCTGAGTTGAATGCACACATCACAAATAAGTCTCTCAGAATGCTTCTGTGTAGATTATATGTGAAGATATTTTCTTTTCCACAATAGGCCTCAAAAGTACCCAAATATCCAGTTGCAGATTCTGCAAAAAGAGAGATTGAAAATGCTCAATCAAAACATAGGTTCGACTCTGTGAGTTGAATGCATACCTCACAAAGAAGTTTCTAAGAATGCTTCTGTGTTGTTTTTATGTGAAGATATTTGCTTTTCCACAGTAGCCCTCAAAGCGCTCCAAATATACAGCTGCAGATTTTGCAAAAAGAGATATTCAAAACTGCTCAATCAAAAGACAGATTCAACTCTGTGAGTTGAATGCACACATAACAAAGAAGTTTCTCAGATGCTTCTGTGTGGGTTTTATATGAAGATATTTCCTTTTCAACCATAGGCCCCAAAGCACTCCAAATATCCACTTGCAGATTCTACAAAAAGAGTGTTTCAAAACTTCTCAATCATAAGATAGTTTCAACCCTGTGAGATGAATGCACACATCACATAGAAGTTTCTCAGAATGCTTCTGTGTAGTTTTTATTAGAAGATATTTCCTTTTCGACCATAGGCCGCAAAGGGCTCCAAACATCCACTTGCAGATTCTACAAAAAGAGACATTCAAAAACAGCTCAATCAAAAGATAGGTTCAACTATCTGAGTGGAATGCACACATCACAAAGAAGTTTCTCAGAATGCTTCTGTGCCGTTTTTATGTGCATTTATTTCCTTTTCAACAATAGGCCTAAAATCGCTCCAAATATCCACTTGCAGATTCTATAAAAAGAGTGTTTCAAAACTGCACAATCAGAAGAAAGGTTCAAGTTCGTGAGGTGAACGCACACATCACAAAGTAGTTTCTCAGAATGCTTTTGTGTAGTTTTTATGTGCAGATATTTGCTTTTCCACACTTGGCCTCAAAGCACTCCAAATATCCACTTGCAGATTCTACAAAAAGAGTGTTTCAAAACTGCTCAATGGAAAGATATTTTCAACTCTGTGAGATGAATGCACGCATCACAAAAAAGTTTCTGAGAATTCTTATGTGTAGTTTTAATGTGAAGATACCTCCTTTTCCACAATAAGCCTCAGAAGCTCCAAATATCCACTTGCAGAAATTACAGAAAGAGTGTTTCAAAACTGCTCAATCAAACGAAAGGTTCAACCTTGTGAGATGAATGCCTACATCGCAAAGAAGTTTCTTAAAATGCTTCTGTGTAGTTTTTATATTAAGATATATGCTTTTCCACAGTAGGCCTCAAAGCACTCCAAATATTCACATGCACATTCTACAAAAAGAGTTTCAAAACTGCTCAATCATAAGATATGTTCAACCCTGTGAGATGAATGCACACATCACAAAGCAGTTTCTCAGAATGCTTCTGTCTAGTTTTTATTTGAAGAAATTTCGTTTTCCACAATAGGCCTCAAAGCCCTCCAAGTTTCCACTTCCAGTTTCTACAAAAAGAGTTTTTCAAAACTGCTCAATCAAAAGAAAGTTTCAACTCTGTGTGATGAATGGACTCATCGCAAAGAAGTTTCTCTGAATGCTTCTCTGTAGTTTTTATTTGAAGATATTTCCTTTTCCACCACAGGGTGCAAAGGGCTCCAAATATACACATACAGATACTACAAAAGGAGATATGGAAAACTGCTCAATCAAAAGATAGGTTCAATTCTGTGATTTGAATGCACGCATCACAAAGATGTTTCTCAGAATGCTTTTGTGTAATTTTTATGTGAAGATATACCCTTTTCCACAACAGGCGTCCAAGCTCTCCAAATACCCAACTGTAGATTTTGCAAAAACAGAGATTCAAAACTGCTCAATCAAAATATAGGTTGGACTCTGTGAGTTGAATGCACACCTCACAAAGAAGTTTCTCAGAATGTTTCTGTGTATTTTTTATGTGAAGAGATTTGATTTTCCACAGTAGGCCCAAAGCGCTCCAAATATCCACTTGCAGATTCTGAAAAAAGAGAGATTCAAAACTGCTCAATCAAAACATAGGTTCGACTCCATGAGTTGAATGCACACCTCACAGAGAAGTTTCTTAGACTGCTTCTGTGTAGTTTTTATGTGAAGATATACTCTTTTCCACAGAGGGCTTCAAATCCCTCCAAATATCCTCATGCAGATTCTGCAAAAACAGATTCAAATCTGCTTAATCAAAAGATAGGTTAGACTCTGTAAAATGAATGCACACCTCACAGAGTAGTTTCTCAGAATGGTTCTGTGTAGTTTTAATGTGAAGATATTTGGTTTTCCACAGTAGGCCTCAAAGCGCTCCAAATATCCACTTGCAGATTCTACAAAAAGAGCATTTCAAAACTGCTCAATCAAAAGAAAGATTCAACTCTGTGAGATGAATGCACGCATGACAAAGAAGTTTCTGAGAATGCTTCTGTGTAGTTTTTATGTGAAGATATTTCCTTTTCAATATTTGGCCTCAAAAGCTCCAAATATCCACTTGCAGATCCTACAGAAAGAGTGTTTCAAAACTGCTCAATCAAAAGAAAGGTTCAACTCTGTGATGTGAATGCACACATCACAAAGAAGTTTCTCAAAATGCTTCTGTGTAGTTTTTATGTGAAGATATTTGCTTTTCCATGGTAGGCCTCAAAGCACTCCAAATATGCACCTGCAGATTCTACAAAAAGATTGTTTCAAAACTGTTCAATCATAAGATGGGTTCAACCCTGTGAGATGAATACACACATCACAAAGAAGTTTCCCAGAATGCTTCTGTGTAGTTTTTATTTGGAGATATTTTCTTTTCCACCATAGGTCACAAAGGCCTCCAAACATCCACTTGCAGATTCTACAAAAAGAGACATTCAGAAACAGCTCAATCAAAAGATAGGTTCAACTATCTGAGTGGAATGCACACATCACAAAGAAGTTTCTCAGAATGCTTCTGTGTAGTTTTTATGTGCATTTATTTCCTTTTCCACAATAGGCCTCAAAACTCTCCAAATATCCACTTGCAGATTCTGAAAAAAGTGAGTTTCTAAACTGCTCAATCAAAAGATGGTTTCAATCCTATGAGATGAATGTACACATCACAGAGAAGTTTCACAAAATGATTCTGTGTAGTTTTTATGTGAAGATATTTCCTTTTCCACAATAGGCCTCAAGTCGCTCCAAATATCCACTTGAAGATTCTACAAAAAGAGTGTTTCAAAACTGCTCAATCATAAGATAGGCTTAACTCTGTGAGATGAATGAACACATCACAAAGAAGTTTCTCAGAATGCTTCTGTGTAGTTTTTACTTCAAGATATCTCCTTTTCCACCAAAGGCTGCAAAGGGTTCCAAATATCCACGTGCAGATTCTACAAAAAGAGAGATTCAAATCTGTCCAATCAAAAGATAGATTCAACTCTGTGAGTTGAATGCCCACATCACAAAGAAGTTTCCCAGAATGTTTCTGTGCCGTTTTTATGTGAAGATATTTTCTTTTCCACAATTGGCCTCAAAGCTCTCCAAATATCCACTTGCAGATCCTACAAAAAGAGAGTTTAAAAACTGCTCAATCAAAAGATAGGTTCATCTCTGTGAGTTGAAGGCACACATCACAAAGAAATTTCTAGGAATGCTTCTGTGTATTTTTTATGTGCATTTATTTCCTTTTCCACAATCGCTCCAAATATCCACTTGCAGATTCTATAAAAAGAGTGTTTCAAAACTGCACAATCAGAAGAAAGTTTCAAGTCTGTGAGGTGAACGCACACATTACAAAGTAGTTTCTCAGAATGCTTTTGTGTAGTTTTTATGTGCAGATATTTGCTTTTCCACACTTGGCCTCAAAGCACTCCAAATATCCACTTGCAGACTCTACAAAAAGAGTGTTTCAAAACTGCTCAATGGAAAGAAATTTTCAACTCTGTGAGATGAATGCACGCATCACAAAAAAAGTTTCTGAGAATTCTTATGTGTATTTTTTATGTGAAGATATCTGCTTTTCCACAATAAGCCTCAGAAGCTCCAAATATCCACTTGCAGAATTTACAGAAAGAGTGTTTCAAAACTGCACAATCAAATGAAAGGTTCAACCCTGTGAGATGAATGCCCACATCACAAAGAAGTTTCTCAAAATGCTTCTGTGTAGTTTTTATATTAAGATATATGCTTTTCCACAGTAGGCCTCAAAGCACTCCAAATATCCACATGCACATTCTACAAAAAGAGAGTTTCAAAACTGCTCAATCATAAGATATGTTCAACCCTGTGGGATGAATGCACACATCACAAAGCAGTTTCTCAGAATGCTTCTGTGTAGTTTTTATTTGAAGATATTTCCTTTTCCACCATAGGCCACATAGGGCTCCAAATATCCACATGCAGATTCTACAAAAATAGAGATTCAAAACTTCTCAATCAAAAGATAGGTTCACCTCTGTGAGTTGAATGCACACATCACAAAGAAGTTTCTCAGAATGCTTCTGTGTAGTTTTTACGAGAAGATATTTCCTTTTCCACCATCGGCAACAAAGGGTTCCAAAAAACACATGCAGATTCTCCAAAAAGGTTGTTTCAAAACTGCTCAAAAAAAGAAAGTTTCAACTCTGTGAGATGAATGCAAACACAACAAAGAAGTTTCTCAGAACACTCTGTGTAGTTTTTATGTGAAGATATTTCCTTTTCCTCCATAGGTTGCAAATGGCCACAAATATCCCCTTGCTGATTCTACAAAAAGAGAGTTTCAATACTGCTCTATAAAAAGATAGGTTCAACTCTGTGAGTTGAATGTACACATCAAAAAAGAAGTTTCTCAGAATGCTTCTTTGTAGATTTAATGTGAAGATATTTCCTTTTCCACAATAGGCCTCAAGCCACTCAATATATCCACTAGGAGATTCTACAAAAAGAATGTTTTCAAACTGCTCAATCAATAGAGAGGTTCAAATCTGTGAGAAGAATGTACACATCACAAAGAAATTTCTCGTAATGCTTCTGTGTAGTTTTTATGTGAAGATATTTCCTTTTACACCATAGGCCTCAAAGCGTTCCAAGTATTCACTTGCATATTCTACAAAAAGAGAGTTTCAAAACTGCTATATAAAAAGATAGGTTCAACTCTGTGAGTTGAATGCACACATCAAAAAGAAGTTTCTCAGAATGCTTCTGTGTAGTTTTTATGTGAAGATGTTTCCTTTTCCACAATAGGCGGCAAAGGGCTCCAAATATCCACTTACAGATTCTACAAAAACTGAGTTTAAAAACTGCTCTATCAAAAGTCAGGTTCAACTCTGTGAGTTGAAAGCACAAATCGCAAAGAAGTTTCTCAGAATGCTTCTGTGTATTTTTTATGTGAAGGAATTTCCTTTTCCACCATAGGCCTCAAAGGGCTGCAAATATCCACATGCAGATTCTACGAAAAGAGTGTTTCAATACTGCTCAATCAAAAGAAAGTTTCAACTCTGTGGGATGAATTCACACATCACAAAGAAGTTTGTCGGAATCCTTCTGTGTAGTTTTTAAGAGAAGATACTTCCTTTTCCACAGTAGGCTGCAAAGGGCTCCAAATATCCACTTGCAGATACTACAAAAACAGAGTTTCAAAACTGCTCAACCAAAAGATAGATTCAACCCTGTGAGATGAATGCACACATCACAATAAAGTTTCTCAGAATGCTTCTGTGTAGTTTTTATGTGAAGATATTTCGTTTTCCACCGTAGGCCTCAAAGTGCTCCAAATATTCACTTGCAGATTGTACAAAAAGAGTGTTTCAAAACAGCTCTATCAAATGAAAGTCAACTCCGTGAGATGAATGCACACATCACAAAGAAGTTTCTCAGAATGCTTCTGTGTAGTTTTTATGTGAAGATATTTCCTTTTCCACCATAGGTCACAAAGTCTCCCAATACCCACTTGCAGATTCCACAAAAAGAGAGTTTCAAAACTGTTATATTTAAAGAGAGGTTCAACTCTGTATGATGTATGCACACATCACAAAGACGTTTCACTGAATTTTTCAGTGTAGTTTTTATGTGAAGTTATTTCCTTTTCCACCATAGGCCTCAAATCACTCCAAATATCCACTTGCAGATTCTACAAAAAAAGTGTTTCCAAACTGCTCAATCAAAAGAAAGGTTCAACATTATGAGATGAAAGCACACATCACAAAGAAGTTTCTCAGTTTGCTTCTGTGTAATTTTCATGTGAAGATATTCCCTTTTCCACCATTGGCCACAAGTAGCTCCAAATATCCAATTTTAGATTCTACAAAAAGAGTATATCAAAACTGCTCAATCAAAATAAAGGTTCAACTCTGTGAGGTGAATGCACAAATCACAGAGAAGTTTCCCAGAATCCTTCTGTGTAGTTTTTATGTGAAGATATTTCCTTTTCCGCCATCGGCCACAATGGGCTCCAAATAACCACATGCAGATTCTACAAGAAGAGAGTTTCAAAACTGCCCAATCGAAATAAAGGTTCAGCTCTGTTTGATGAATGCACACATCACAAAGAAGTTTCTCAGAATGCTTCTGTGTAGTTTTTATATGAAGATATTTCCTTTTCCACATAAGCCTCTAAGCGCTCCAACTATCCACTTGCAGATTCTATGAAAAGAGTCTTTGAAAACTCCTCAATCAAAAGAAAGTTTAAACTCTGTGAGATGAATGCACACTTTACAAAGAAGTTTCTCAGAATGCTTCTGTACAGTTTTTATGTGAAGATATTTCCTTTTCCACCATAGACCACAAACGACTCGAAATATCCATGGGCAGATTCTACAAAAAGAGAGTTTCGATACTGCTCTCTCAAAAGATAGGTTCAACTCTGTGAGTTAAATGCACACATCACAAAGAAGTTTCTCAGAATGCTTCTGTGTAGTTTTTATGTGAAGATATTCTCTTTTCCACAGTAGGCCTCAAAGGGTTCCAAATATCGAATTGCAGATTCTACAAAAAGAAAGTTTCTAAACTGCTCTATCAAAAGATATGTTGAACTCTGTGACATAAATGCACACATCACAATGAAGTCATTCAAAATGCTTCTGTTTGCTTTTCATGTGAAGATATTTCCTTTTCCTCACTAGACCTCGAAGCGCTCCAAATATCTACTTGCAGATTCTACAAAAAGTGTGTTTCAAAACTACTCAATCAAAAGAAAAGTTCAACTCTGTGAGGTGAATGCACACATCACAAAGAAGATTCTCAGAATGCTTCTGTGTAGTTTTCATGTTTAGATATTTCCATTTCCACCATAGGCCTCAAAGTGCTCCAAATATTCACTTGCAGATTCTACAAAAAGCGTGTTTCAAAACTACTCACTCAAAAGAAAGGTTCAGCTCTGTGAGATGAATGCACACATCACAAAGAAGTTTCTCAGAATGCTCCTGTGTAGTTTTTATGTGAAGATATTTCCATTTCCACCATTGGCCTCAAAGGGCTCCTAATATCCACTTGCAGTTTCTACAAAAAGAGTGTTTCCAAACTGTTCAATCAAATGAACGGTTCAACTCTGTGAGATGAATGCACACATCACAAAGAAGTTTCTCAGAATGCTTCTGTGTAGTATTTATGTGAAGATATTTCCTTTTCCACAATAGGCTTCCAAGGGCTCAAAATATCCACTTGCAGATTCTAATAAAAGAGTGTTTCCAAACTGCTCAAACAAAAGTAATGTTCAACTCTGTGAGATGAATGGGCACATCACAAAAAGTTTCTGAGAATACTTCTCTGTAGTTTTTACGGGAAGACATTTCGTTTTCCACAGTAGACCTCAAAGCACTGCAAATATCCACTTGCGGATTCTACAAAAAGAGTGTTTCAAAACTGCTCAATCAAATAAAATGTTCAACTCTCTGAGATGATTGCACACATCACAAAGAAGTTTCTCAGAATGCTTCTATGTAGTTTTTATGGGAAAGTATTTCCTTTTCCACCCTCAGCCACAATGGGTTCAAAATAACCACTTGCAGATTCTACAAAAAGAGTTTCAAAACTGCTCTATCAAAAGGTAGGTTCAACTCCATGAGTTGAATGCAAACTTCAGACAGAAGTTTCTCAGAATGCTTCTGTGTAGTTTTTATGTGAGGATATTGCCTTTTCCACCACAGGCCACAAAGCGCTCCAAATATCTACTTGCTGATACTACAAAATGTGTGTTTCAAAAATGCTCAATGAAAAGAAAGGTTCAACTTCGTGAGATGAATGCACACATCACAAAGGAGTTTCTCAGAATGCTTCTGTGTAGTTTTTATATGAAGATATTTCCTTTTCCACCTTAGGCCCCAAAGCTCTCCAATTATCACCTTATAAATACTAAAAAAGAGTGTTTCCAAACTACTCAATCAAATGAATGGCTCAACTCTATGATATGAATGCACACATCACAAAGAAGTTTCTCAGAATGCTACTGTGTAGTTTTTATGTGAAGTTACTTCCTTTTCCACCATAGGATGCAAAGGGCTCCAAATATCCACTTGCACATTTTACAAAAAGAGAGTTTCAAAACTGCTCTATCAAAAGACATGTTGAACTCTGTGATTTGAATGCACATATCACAAAGAAGTTGCTCAGAATGCTTCTCTGTAGTTTTTATGTTAAGATATTTCCTTTTCCTCCATGGACTTCAAAGCGCTCCAAGTATTCACTTGCAGATTCTATGAAAAGAGTGTTTCAAAACTACTCAATAAAAAGAAGGGTTCATCTCTGTGAGATGAATGCACACATCACAACAAAGTTTCTCAGAATGCATCTTTGTGGTTTTTGTGTGAAGATATTGAATTTTCCACCATAGGCTGCAAAGGGCTCCAAATATCCACTTGCAGATTCCACAAAAAGATAGTTTGAAAGCTGCTCTAACAAAAGATAGGTTCAACTCTGTGAGATGAATGCACACAATACAAAAAGTTACTCAGAATGCTTCTGTGTAGTTTTTATGTGAAGATATTACCTTTTCCACCATAGGCCTCAAAGCACTCGAAATATCCTCTTGCAGATTCTACAAAAAGAGTGTTTCGAAACTGCTCAATCAAAATAAGCTTCAACTCTGTGAAGTGAATTCACACATCAAAAAGAAGTTTCTGAGAATACTTCTGTTAATTTTTATGGGAAGATATTTCCTTTTCTACAGTAGGCCTCAAAGCCCTGCAATTATCCACTTGCAGATTCTACAAAAAGAGTGTTTCAAAACTCCTCAATCAAATGAAATGTTCAACTCTCTGAGATGAGTGCGCATATGACAAAGAAGCTTCTCAGAATGCTTCTGTGTAGTTTTTATGAGAAGATATTTCCTTTTCCACCATAGGCAGCAAAGGGCTCCAAATATCCATTTGAGGTTTACAAAAAAAAAAAAAGATAGTTTCAAAACTCCTCTAACAAAAGATAGGTTTAACTCTGTGAATTGAATACACTCATCAAAAGGAAGTTTATCAGAATACTTCTATGTAGTTTTTATGTGAAGATATTTCCTTTACCACCATTGGCCATAATGCCCTGCAAATATCCACTTGCAGATTCTACGAAAAGAGTGTTTCAAAACTGCTCAATGAAAAGAAAGGTTCAACTTTTTAAGATGAATGCACACATCACAAAGAAGTTTATCAGAATGCTTCTATGTAGTTTTCATGTGAAGATAGTTACTTTTCCACCTTAGGCTGCAAAGGGCTCTAATATCCATTGCAGATTCTACAAAAAGAGATTTTCAAAGCTGCTCTACCAAAAGATAGGTTCAACTCTGTGATATGAATGCACACATCACAAAGAAGTTTCTCGGAATGCTTCTGTGTAGTTTTTTTGTGAAGATATTTCCTTCTCCACATTAGGCCACAAAGCGCTCCAAATATCCACTTGCACATTTTACAAAAAGAGTGTTTCCAAACTGCTCAATAAAATGGGATGTTCAACTCTGTGAGATGAATGCACACATCAGAAAGAAGTTTATCAGAAAGCTTCTGTGTAGTTTTTATATGAAGATATTTCCTTTTCCACCATCAGCCACAGGGGGCTCTAAATTACCACTTGTAGATTCTACAAAAAGAGAGTTTAAAAACTGCTCTATCAACAGATAGGTTCAACTCTGTGAGTTGAATGCACACATCACAAAGAAGTTCCTCAGAATGCTTCTGTGTAGTTTTTATGTGAAGATATTTCCTTTTACACCATTGGCCTCCAAGTCCTCTAAATATCCATCTACTGATTCTACAAAAAGAGAGATTCAAAACTGCTCAATCAAAAGAAAGGTTCAACTCTGTGAGATAAATGCACACATCACAAAGAAGTTTCCCAGAATACTTCTGTCTAGTTTTTATGTGAAGATATTTCGTTTTCCACTAAAGGCCTAAAAGGGATCAAAACGTCCACCTGCAGATTCTATAAAAAGACAGTTTCAAAACAGCTCAATCAAAAGAAAGGTTTAACTCTGTGAGATGAATGCACACATCACAAAGAAGTTCCTCAGATTGCTTCTGTCTAGATTTTATGTGAAGATTCTTCCTTTTCTACCATTGGCCACAAACTGCTCCAAATACATTGTTGCAGATTCTACAAAAGAAGGTTTCCAAACTGCTCATCAAAAGAAAAGTTCAACTCTGTGAGATGAACGCACACATCACAAAGCAGTTTCTCAGAATTCTTCTGTCTAGTTTTTATGTGAAGATATTTCATTTTCCACCATACACCCCAAGGCTCCCAAAATGTAAATTTGCAGATTCTACCAAAAGAGTGTTTCTAAACTGCTCAATCAAAAGAAAAGTTCAACTCTGTGAGATGAACGCACACATCACAAAGCAGTTTCTCAGAATTCTTCTGTCTAGTTTTTACGTGAAGATATTACCTTTTCCACCATAGGCCTCAATGCGCTCCAAATGTCCACTTGCAGATTCTACAAAAAGAGAGTTTCAAAACTGCTCCATCCAAAGAAAGTTTTAATTCTGTGAGATGAATGCAAGCATCACAAAGAAGTTTCTCAGATTGCTTCTGTCTAGATTTTATGTGAAGATTTTTCCTTTTCTACCATGGGCTGCAAAGTGCTCCAAATGTTCACTTGCAGATTCTAGAAAAGAGTGTTTCCAAACTGCTCAATCAAAAGAAAGGTTCAACTCTGTGATGTGAAAGCACACGTCACAAAGAAGTTTCTCAGAATTCTTCTTTCTAGTATTTATGTGAAGATATTTCCTTTTCCACCAAAGGCCTCAAAGCGCTCCAAATATCCACTTGCAGATTCTACAAAAAGAGAGTTTGAAAACTGCTCAATCAAAAGAAAGTTTTAAATCAGTGAGATGAATGCACACATCACAAAGAAGTTTCTCAGATTGCTTCTGTCTAGATTTTTTGTGAAGACATTTCCTTTTCTACTATAGGCCACAAAGCTCTCAAAATGTCCACTTGCAGGTTGCACAAAAAGCGTATTTTGAAACTGGTCCTTCAAAAGAAAGGTTCAACTCTGGGATATGAATGCACACATCATAAAGAAGTTTCTCAGAATGCTTCTATCTAGTTTTTACGTGAAGATATGTTCTTTTCCACCATAGGTATCAAAGCACTCCAAATGTCCACTTGCAGATTCTACAAAAAGAGAGTTTCAAAACTGCTCAATCAAAAGAAAGGTTCAACTCTGTGAGATGAGTGCACTCATCAAAAAGAGGTTTCTCAGAATTCTTCTGTCTAGTTTTCATGTGAAGATATTTCCTTTTCCACCATAGGCCTCAAAGCGCTCCAAATATCCACTTGCTGATTCTACAAAAAGAGAGTTTCAAAACTACTCAATCAAAAGAAAACTTTATCTCTGTGAGATGAAAGCACACATCACAAAGAAGTTTCTCAGATTGCTTCAGTCTAGGTTTTATATGAATATGTTCCCTTTTCTACCACAGGCCGCAAAGGGCTCCAATTGTCCACTTGCAGATTTTACAAAAAGAGAGTTTCAACACTACTCAATGAAAAGAAAGTGTTAAGTCTGTGAGATGAATACACACATCACAAAGAAGTTTATCAGATTGGTACTGTCTAGATTTTATGTGAAGATATTTCCTTTTCTACCATAGGCCACAAAGCGCTCCAAATGTCCACTTGCAGATTCCACAAAAAGCGTGTTTCCAAACTGCTCAATCATAAGAAAGGTTCAACTTTATGAGATGAACGCACACATCACAAAGAAGTTTCTCAGAATTCTTCTGCCTAGTTTTCAAGTGAAGATATATCCTTTTCCACCCTATGTCTCAAAGCGCTCCAAATCTCCACTTGCTGATTCCACAAAAAGAGAGTTTCAAAACTGCCCTATCATAAGAAAGTTTTAACTCTGTGAGATGAATGCACACACCACAAAGAAGTTTCTCAGATTGCTTCTGTCTAGAGTTTATGAGAAGATATTTCCTTTTCTACCAAAGGCTGCAAAGCGCTACAAATGTCCACTTGCAGATTTTTCAAAAAGAGAGTTTCAGAACTGCTCAATGAAAAGAAAGGTTTAACTCTGTGAGATGAATGCACACATCACAAAGAAGTTTCTCAGATTGCTTCTTTTAGATTTTATGTGAAGATATATTATTTTCCACCATAGGCCTCAAGGCGCTCGATATGTCCACTTTCAGATTCTACAAAAAGTGTACGTCAATACTGGCCCATCAAAAGAGAGATTCAACTCGGAGATGAATGCCCACATCAGAAAGAAATTTCTTAGATTCCTTCTGTCTAGATATTACATGAAGATATTTCCTTTTCTTACACAAGCCACAAAGCGCTCCAAATGTCCACTCGCAGATTCTACAAAAAAAGTGTTTCCAAAACTGCTCAATCAAAGGAGATGTTCAACTCTGTGAGATGATCGGAAACATCCCAAAGTAGTTTCTCAGAATTCTTCTGTCTGGTTTTTATATGAAAATATTTCCTTTTCCACCATCAGCCTCAAAGTGCTACAAATATCCACTTGCAGATTCTACAAAAAGAGAGTTTCCAAACTGCTCAATCAAAAGAAAGGTTTAACTCTGTGAGATGAATGCACACATCGTAAAGAAGTTTCTCAGATGGCTTCTGTCTAGATTTTAGGTGAAAATATTTCCTTTTCTAACATAGGCCACAAAGCTCTGCAAGTTTCACCTTGCAGATTTTGCAGAAAGAGTATTACCAAACTGCTCAATCAAAAGAAAGTTTCAACACTGTGACATGAACGCACACATCACAAAGAAGTTTCTCAGAATTCTTCTGTCTAGTATTTATGTGAAGATATTTCCTTTTCCACCATAGGCCTCAAAGTGCTCCAAATGTCCACTTGCAGATTCTACAAAAAGAGAGTTTCAAAACTGCTCTATCAAAAGCGATTTTTATGTCGATGAGATGAATGCATACATCACAAAGAAGTTTCTCAGATGGTTTCTGTCTAGATTTTATGTGAATATATTTCCTTTTCCACCACAGGCCTCAAGGCTCTAGAAATGTCCACTTGCAGATTCTACAAAAAGCATATTTCAAAACTGGTCTTTCCGAAGAACAGTTCAACTCTGGGAAATGAATGCTCACATCACAAAGGAGTTTCTCAGAATGCTTCTATCTAGTTTTTATGTGATTATATTTCCTTTTCCACCATATACCACAAGTGCTCCAAATGTCCACTTGCAGATTCTACAAAAAGAGAGTTTCAAAACTGCTCAATCAGAAGAAAGGGTTAACTCTGTGAGATGAATGCACACATCACAAATAAGTTTCTCAGATTGCTTGTGTCTATATTTTCTATGAAGATATTTCCTTTTCTACCATAGGCCACAAAGCCCTCCAAATGTCCACTTTCAGATTCTATAAAAAGAGTGTTTCCAAACTGGTCAATCGAAAGAAAGGTTCCACTCTGTGTGATGAATGCACACATCTCAAAGAAGTCTCTCAAAATTCTTCTGTCTAGTTTTTACGTAAATATATTTCCTTTTCCACCATAGGCCTCAAAGCGCTCCAAATGACCTCCCACAGATTCTACAAAAAGAGAGTTTCAAGTCTGCTCAATCAAAAGAAAGTTTTAACTCTGTGAGATGAATGCACACATCACAAAGAAGTTTCTCAGATTGCTTGTGTCTAGATTTTCTGTGAGGATATTTCCTTTTCTACAGTAGGCCGCAAAGCACTCCAAATGTCCACTTGCAGATTCTACAAAAAGAAGGTTTCCAAACTGCTCAATTGAAAGAAAGTTTCAAACCTGTGAGATGAACGCACACATCACAAAGAAGTTTCTCAGAATTCTTCTGTCTAGTTTTTATGTCAAGATATTTCCTCTTCCACCATAGGCCTCAAAGCGCTCCAAATGTCCACTTGCAGATTCTACAAAAAGAGAGTTTCAAAACTGCTCAATCAAAAGAAAGGTTTAACTCTGTGAGATGAATGCACGCATCACAAAGTAGTTTCTCAGATTGCTTCTGTCTATATTTTATGTGGAGATATTTCCTTTTCTACGATAGGCCGCACAGCACACCAAATGTCCACTTGCAGATTCTACAAAAAGAGTTTTTCCAAACTGCTGAATCAAAAGAAGGATTCAACTCTATGAGATGAAGGTACACATCACAAAGAAGTTTCCCAGAATTCTTCTGTCTAGTTTTTAAATGAAGATATTTCATTTTCCACCAAAGGCCTGAAGGCGCTAGAAATGTCCACTTACAGACTCTACAAAAAATGTATTTCAAAAGTGGTCCATCAAAAGAAAGGTTCAACTCTGTGAGATGCATGCACACCTCACAAAGAAGTTTCTCAGATTGCTTCTATCTAGTTTTTATGTGATTATATTTCCTTTTCCACCATAGACCTCAAAATGCTCCAAATGTACACTTGCAGGTTCCACAAAAAGAGAGTTTCAAAACTGTTCAATCAAAACAAAGTGTTAACTCTGTGAGATGAATGCACACATCACAAAGAAGTTTCTCAGATTGCTTCTGTCTAGATTTTTTGTGTAGATATATCCTTTTCTACCATAGGCCACAATGCACTCCAAATGTCCACCTGCAGATTCTACAAAAAGAGAGTTTCAAAACTGCTGAATCAAAAGAAAAGTTTAACCCTTTGAGATGAATGTACAGCAAAACTCTAAGACCACTGCCCTTCAAAAACTTCAACAGCCCTGAGTGAAAAGTCCAAACACATTCATCTACCATTCAAAGACCCTTTATTGTCTGTCCTCTGCACATCTCAGTAGTCTCTTTTTACCACACTGTCTATATACTGCATGAGCCATTTATATGAAACTATCTGACACTCCAAGGCATCTTATACTATATATTCAATCATGTATCCCTAGTAATTATCACAGTCCTGGCATATAGTTTGCTACTAAACGTTTGCAGAATGAAGGAATTATCTTGTATCCAGGTTCCAAGTTTTAAGGTGATTCTTCACTAAAAAAAAGTATTATAGCTCACAAATAATCTACTCCCTTTTTTACAAGTGGGATCGATTTTAATCTTATCCCCTAATAACATTACTTTCATTTATTCCCATCTAAATATACTGTCCTAAGAGAGCAATAAGAAAGAGAGTTGAAGCTGGAGCTTGAATAATTGTACATGGTCCTGTGATACCCTACCTTGTTTTAACCTGAGTGACTCTCTCCTAGCGGAGAGAGAGCCGGACAGACTCCATTTTAGTTTCTTCACGTGCAGCCCCCTTTATCTCCCTTCCTTAAGGGCTTAACTAGTGTAAATTGACTCAAAGCACGTCCAGGAATGCACTTACTATTAAGATATTGAGGCAAGCTGCACCAGCAGCTCCTGGGGACGCGCTCGGTGAATGGCACCCAAAACCCCTGTATTTCTTTCTTTGTGATAGTTTAAGCCCCTGAACCTGGAATGGTTTATTTATTTATTTTTTTTGTAACTGCTTTTGTAACCAATTAATTTTTTTAACTGTTTGCTAGCTCTAGCTCTGCTTCTGTAAAAATTGCTTCAGCTAAACTCCCCCCTCCCCTATTTAGACGACGGTATAAAAACAAAACCAGCCCCTTCCTCAGGGCCAAGAGAATTTTGAGCGTTAGCTGCCTCTCGGTCGCTGGCTAATAAAGGACTCCTTAATTTGTCTCAAAGGGTGGCTTTCCTCTATAACTCGCTTGGTTACAACAGTCCACACTGTGGCCTGAGGTGCATCGCCCACCTGAGCTTCATCTGTTAGGTATGTCAGGGAAGATAAGCAGGGCGAGAGTGGCCTCATCAGAGGACCCCAGATCTCTGGCTTCCCCATCTGGCAAGTGCACCTCTGTGAACAAAGACTTCAGAGCCAGATGACAAGAATGGCCCAAGCAGTCCACCAGGGAAACCTGGGCCCAGTGTACATCAATGCAGAGCATCAAGCACGGTGTAACAGGTGCACAGTTGCCTATTCCTGTTCAGAGATGACTGCATCCCACACACTGTAAAATGAGGAAATGCAGAGAAGCAGATGTAACTGAAGAAGACAGCAGGAGCAACAAGGAGGGACAACCACGACCTAGGAAGGCACGATGCCAGAGACGCCTGGACCCCACGCTAGGCTCAGTGCCTGTTATACTCTTGGGACCCAGTGCTTTCCCTCTCCATCATGTGGCATACTTGGCATTATTTCTTGTTTAAAATATTGTCCTTAGTTTTCACCTTTCCTAGGAGACACAGGCAGAACCTGTGACACTACAGTGTCTGGCACACAGTAGGTGCATCACAAACATCTGCCGAGTTCACACACTCTTGCCTTCTCAAACCTTCTTGTCAAGTCTTCAGTGAAAAGGAATTGCTGATTGAGCAAGAATTAAACTTCTAGAGACTCCTGGATCCACTGAAGTTTGAGACAAGGTGAGATTTGTTTACTGCCATATTCCTAGCTAATAGCATATTGTAGTCAATTAAAAAATGTTTGTTGAATCAGTGAGTGAATTGATTCATATGTCATACTTAGCTATATATTTTCTGAGTAAAATTGATAAATTTAATAGTTTACTTCTAGTATAATTTTACTTTACTTATTCAACAAACCTGACAATTCAACTAGGTGCCAGGCACACCGCTGCTGAACAAAAAGAGGTATAAGATACAACTTCTGTCTACAAGAAAGCCACGGTCTAAAGAGTAGAAACATATGAACAAATCATAACAATAAACAGGCTGAATTCAAAATCAGAGGGGTTTGTTTCTATTTTAAACAGCTCTAGTCAGGAAGTGTTAGAAAGTTCTAAACAGGAAATGTTCCAACACACCATCCAAGCACGAAGCAGAAGACACCCATAATTGAGTTTGCTGCCACCAACCCCAACAGCAAGAATTCCAGTCCTGCTGTTGCAAAGTAAGTGTCACTCTGATTTTATTACTGCTGTGTAATGCAGTTTTAGACCCTTTGGTTGTCACTTAATCTTCTAAAAAATATTAAAGAGAAAATATTATTATGGTGATGAGCCCATCCACTGCAGCCATCTCAACATCATACCAATTATAAGGCCTATCATTTAAAAAGAAAACTGTTAGTTTAACTTATTTATCCAAATATCAGTATTAGATAAACATGTTTGTCATCAGACTTTGGATTTATGGGTTAAATGGCATAAAAATATGATTAGAGCCTTAAAGTTTACACTTCTCTGGTTTTCTCAAATTTTTTGCAAAATAGCATATGCCTTTCTAAAAAATTGTTAGTATTTTTTTAAAATGAACATTAAAATTATATATTTTCCAAAAACAAAATACAGCTCCCATTGGCAAATGGTGATGTTGAGATACAACAGACAACTTCTCTTGGGAACCATTTAATCAGTGCTCACTTTTGCACTCTTTCCAGAAATGTCAATGCCTTTAAAATGTAGAAGTATATTATACAACTAAACTTACACTTATTCAGTATTGTGTAACATTTAGTACTTGTTCTAGCTATCTCTTGCTGAATAGTAAGCCATTCCAAAACGTAAGGAATTGTTTATAGTTTAATATTGTTTATTGTTATTGTTTAGTGATTATAAATAATGTTATTTCTCATGGTTTTGTGGGTTGATGGGCACTACAAAAGTTCTCTCTTGGAGTCTTTCTTGCAGTTGCGGTTGGTTGGCTGCTGCTGAACTCACCTGAAAGCTCAACTAGGCTAAAGAGCCTAGACGGGTCACTTACATGGCTGGCAGTGCATATTGGCTGCTGGGTGTGATGCCTATCTGACCTCTCCATGTTATCTGCAGTGCTCACAACTTGGTAGTTGGTCCCAAAGCACACAGGCAAATACCACAAAGCTTCTTAGGACCTAGCCTTGGAAGTCCTAGAATACAACTTCTGCTCCATCCTATTGGTAAAGCAAGTCATTGTGACCAGCACAGATTCAAGAAATGGGAGATTCGACTCTAACTGTCAATGTAAAGAGCAGCATGTGCATGCAGGGAGGAAAGAAATTGAGGGCATCATGTCGAAGACTATCATATCACACCATTATTCCAACTAATGAACATTATGTTTTAGATGGGTAGTACTAGCTACTCATCCCTCCCCCAGAAACCCAACTAAGCATGGACATATTGAAGAGAATGTCAGCACCATTAAAAAAACTCTAGAAAAATCACATGTGATGACTGAGGTTAATTCAGTCTGTCAATTACATCAATATAATTCCCTTCTTGTAACCCTAAATATGGTGAAGCGGAATTGAATTCTACAAAAGTCTTTCATCTGTTTTCCTGTGGAATAATTAACAAACCCAATGAATGTATAAATAACATGAAGTCAGATTTATTTTAGATTTTTACCTCTTAATTTCAAAGCTTATAGAAATCCATAGAACTAATCATCATAATCCACAATGCCTGGACCAGAAGTCCTTGTTCTAAGAGTATCTTGTGGCATGCTAAAAACTTATTACTAACTAGGAAATTTAAAACTTTTTGTTAGTGATTTTAAGAGAGCTGACTAGCTCATCACCACAATTCACACAGAGTAAGAATAGAGATTACTTTGCTGAGTGGATTGATAGTGATCGGAAAAAATCACGAAAGAGGAAAGGAGATAGAGAAGGGGAAACATACTGTCAATCCCTACAATTAAAGTGATTTTTCGAATGGTTTGATTTTGTATTTGCAAAGGAAAGGCAGCTTATTGTGATAGAATACGAATCCCACTTCTATATCTTTTTTTTTTTTTTTTTTTGAGACGGAGTCTCGCTCTGTCGCACAGGCTGGAGTGCAGTGGTGCGATCTTGGCTCACTGCAAGCTCTGCCTCCCGGGTTCACGCCATTCTCCTGCCTCAGCCTCCCGAGTAGCTGGGACTACAGGCGCCCGCCACCACGCCTGGCTAATTTTTTGTATTTTTTGTAGAGACAGGGTTTCACCGTGTTAGCCAGGATGGTCTCGATCTCCTGACCTTGTGATCCACTCATCCTGGCCTCCCAAAGTGCTGGGATTACAGGTCTGAGCCACTGTGCCCGTCTCATCTTCTTTTAAGAAGTGTCTGCTTATGTCCCTTGTCAATGTTTTAATGGAGTTGTTTTCTTAATGTTCAACTTCACTAATCATCAGAGAGATACCATCTCATATTAGTCAGAATGGCTACTATTAAAAAGTAAAAAAATAACAAATTCTTGTTAGACTTCAGAGAAAATGAAATGCGTATACACTGTTGCTGAGAATGTAAATTAGTTCAGCCACCGTGAAAAGCAGTTTGGAGATTTTTCAAAGAATTTAAAACAGAAGTACCATTCAACCAGCAATTCCATTACTGAGTATATGTCCAAAATAAAATTAAAAATTCTACAAAAAGAAACCCCACATGTACTTGTATATGCGTCATATTGCTATTCACAATAGGGAAGGCATGGAATTAACTTATGTGTTAATCAATAAATTGGATAGAAATATGTGCCACATATACACCATAAAATACTATGAACACATTAAAAAGAATACAATCATGTCCTATGCAGCAACATGCATACGTCTGGAGGCCATTATCCTAGGGAAATTAATACAGGAACAGAAAACCAAATACCACATGTTCTTGCCTATAAGTAGGATCTAAACATGGGGTACTCAGGAATATAAAGATGACAACAATAGACACTGAGAACTACTAGATGAAGGAGGGAAGGAGGAGGGCAGGGGGTGAGAAACTATGAGTGCTATGCTTACTGCCTAGGTGATGGGATCAAATATATCCCACAATATATGCTCACTACCTTGGTGATGGGATCAATAATATCCCACATTGCTCAGCATCACACCATATATCCATGTAATAAACCTGCAAATATACTCCCTAAATCTAAAAAAATTAAGGCAGAGACAGAATAAGAGGGCAGAATAGAAGCCTACATTCTCATCCACCACACAAAAACACCAAATTTTCACAACTCACTACATTCAAGAAGCACTGTCAAAGGGACCAAAAATTGGGTGAGCAATCACAGTACCTGGTATTAACTTCATATCACTGAAACAGACATTGGAGAAGACAAACAAACAAAAGACGGTCTAGAAGCAAGTATGCCACCTCTTTTTCAACCACCAGTAGTGGCTACATCGTGCAGAGATAGTATGTTTGGGAGAGGGAGAGCATAGTTTGTGAGGCTTTGCAATAAACTCAGTACTACCCTGTCACAGTGAAAAGCAGAACGAGACTGTACTCAGCTGACATCTCCCAATGGGGGGAGCACTTGTATTGGCCTTACAAAGAGGAAAACCTCCCATCCCAGTATTGGGAGCTTCAGTTTTTGCAAGTCTTGCTATCATGAGTTGACGTGCTATTGGACTCTAAGAGAACTTAAGGGGAATTCTAAGCCACAAGGACTTCAATTATTAGGCAAGTCATATTCCGAGCTGGGCTCAGAGCCAGTGGAATGTGGATGGTGGGGAGAATGGAGTCTACTGAGACAGCAGCCAGAGAAGCAAAGGGACTGCTCACAACACCACTCCCCCACTCCCACCTAGCAGCAGCCACACAACACAGAGAAACCTGTGAATTTGGGAGAGGGAGAGCACAGTGACTGGAGGACTTTGCATTAAACTCAGTGCTGCCATGTCAGTAAAGATCTGGCAGAATTCATCACCTGCTGACTAAAGAACCCCTGTACCCAGAAGAAAAAACAGTGACAACCAGGTAATACACCATGGTCATTGGGCTCTGAGAAGCGCCAACTTCAGGTGTGACCCAGTACATTTCCAGCTGTGGGAGCTATGGTGAAAGACTTCTGTTTGAGAAAAGCAGGGGGGAATGTAAAGGGACCTCTGCGTTGCACCTGATATGCCAGCTCAACCACAGTGGGGTAGAGCACCAAGCGGATTCTTAGAGTCCCTGAGTCCAGGCCTAAGGTCTTCTTGGTCAGCATTTCTGTGCTTGCCCTGGGCCAAAGGTTGAGTCCCAGACATTGCAGAATTTATCACAAGCTAATTAAAGAGTGCTTGGGCTTTAAGTGAGAAAGTGATGATGATTTGGTGGAAACCCCCCATGGGCTAGTAGTGTTTGCAGTCATAGAAGAGGTTCTTCTGCCTGAAGACAGGGCAAGGAAGATTAGAAAATACTTTGTCTTATTCCCTAAGTGCCAGGTTAGCTACAGTAAAATAGAAGAGCAGGTAAATTTTGAAGATTCTATGCTTTAATCTCTGGCTCCCAGGTAGCATCTGTGGAGCCACTCATGGCTAGGGGAACTTGCCGCCCTATAGGCAGAGACACAAACCTGGCTGGCTTTGCCACATATTAATCACAGAGTCCTAGGGCTTTGAATAAACATATGGTAGCCAAGTAGTGTTGCAGTGGGCCTTGCGTGAGACCAAGTTCTGTGCCTACTTCAGGTGTGAACCAGCACAGTCTCAGTGGTGGTGGCCACAGGATTGCTTATGTTACCCCAACCCCAGCTTCACATGTCTCAGCACAGAAAGAGAGACTGCTGATTTGAGAGAATGTAAGGGAAGAGAACAAGAGTCTTTACTTGATAAATCAAGAGAATTTTTCTTGATGTTAATTCAAGGCCACCAAGGCAGTACCTCTATGTGTTTGCATAAACTACTGTGCTATTGGGTTTGGGACCCAAGTTTCTTTGAATACCTGGAAAGTGTTCCCAAAGATAATGGGCACTAACAAGCCGAGACTGTGAAGACTACAGTAAAGACTGAACTGTTCAATGCCCAGATACAGATGAACATCTACATGTATCAAGGCCATCCAGGAAAACATGACCTCACCAAACAAGCCAAGTAAAGCACCAGGGACAAATCCTGGAAAAACAGAAATATGTGACCTTTCATACAGGAAATCCAAAATAGTTGGTTGTGGTAATTCAAAGAAATGTACAATATAACACAGAGAAGGAATTCAAAATTCTATCAGATAAATTTAACAATGAGATTGAAATAAAAGAATAAAGCAGAAATTCTCAAGTTAAATTGCTATTGTCATACTGAAGAATGGATCAGAATTACTTAAAAGAATTGACCAAGAAGAAGATAGATTTAGCGAACTTGAAGTCAGACTGTTTAAAAATACAAAGTCAGAGGAGACAAAAAAGAATAAAAAATAAAGCATGCCTATAGAATTTAAAAAATAGCCTCAAAATAGCAAATCTAAGAGTTATTGGCCTTAAAGAGGAGGTAGAAAAAGAGATGAGTTGAACATTTATTTAAATAAATAATATTAAATCATATTAAACAATTCCTCAACATTTGAAATCAATATTCCAGTAACAAAAAGTTACAGAACATAAAGCAGATTTAACCCAAAGAAGACCACCTCAAGGCGCTTAACTGAACTCCCAAAAGTTAAGGATAAAGAAATGATTCTAAAAGCATCGAGAGAAGAGAAACAAATAACTTTCAGTGGAACTCCAATACATCTGACAGCAGAGTTTTCAGGGGAAAATTTACAGGCTGGGAGACTGGCATGACATATTAAAAAAGCTGAAGAAAAAAAAAAGACTTTTACTTTAGAATAATGTCTCAGGCAAAAATGGCCTTTAAACTTGATGGAAAAATAAGAACTTTTTCCGACAAACAAAAACTGAGGGATTTCATTAACACCAGACCTGTCCTACAAGAAATGCTAAAGGGATATCTTAACCTAAAAGAAAAAAAGTTAGCGAGCAAGAAGAAATCATCTGAAGGTACAGAACTCACTAGCAATAGCACATGGAAAAACACTGAATATTATAATATGGTAATTATGGGGGGCAAAAATCTCAAATAAAAAGAGTAAACATATGAACTTTAAAGTAGTTTTTTCAAATTCTGTGAAGAAAGTCATTGGGAGCTTGATGGGGATGGCATTGAATCTATAAATTACCTTGGGCAGTATGGCCATTTTCACGATATTGATTCTTCCTACCCATGAGCATGGAATGTTCTTCCATTTGTTCGTATCCTCTTTTATTTCCTTGAGCAATGGTTTGTAACTCTCCCTGAAGAGGTCCTTCAGATCCCTTGTGAGTTGGATTCCTAGGTATTTTATTCTCTCTGAAGCAATTGTGAATGGGAGTTCACTCATGATTTGGCTGTCTGTCTGTTATTGGTGTATAAGAATGCTTGTGATTTTTGTACATGGATTTTGTATCCTGAGACTTGGCTGAAGCTGCTTAACAGCTTAAGGAGATTTTGGGCTGAGACAATGGGGTTTTCTAGATATACAATCATGTCATCTGCAAACAGGGACAATTTGACTTCCTCTTTTCCTAATTGAATACCCTCTATTTCCAACTCCTGCTTGATTTCCCTGGCCAGAACTTCCAACACTATGTTGAATAGGAGTGGTGAGAGAGGGCATCCCTGACTTCTGTCAGTTTTCAAAGAGAATGCTTTCAGTTTTTGCCCATTCAGTATGACATCAGCTGTGGGTTTGTCATAGATAGCTCTTATTATTTTGAGACACGTCCGATCAATACCTAATTTATTCAGAGTTTTAACCATGAATGTTGTTGAATTTTGGCAAAGGCCTTTTCTGCATCTATTGAGATAATCATGTGGTTTTTGTCTTTGGTTCTGTTTATATGCTGGATTACATTTATCGATTTGCGTATGTTTAACCAGCCTTGCATCCCAGGGATGAAGCCCACTTGATCATGGTGGATAAGCTTTTTGATGTGCTGCTGGATTTGGTTTGCCAGTATTTTATTGAGGATTTTTGCAACAATGTTCATAAAGGATATTGGTCTAAAATTCTTTTTGTTGTGTCTCTGCCCGGCTTTGGTATCAGGATGATGCTGGCCTCATAAAGTGAGTTAGGGAGGATTCCCTCTTTTTCTATTGATTGGAATAGTTTCAGAAGGAATGGTACTAGCTCCTTCTTGTACCTCTGGTAGAATTCGGCTGTGAATCCATCTGCTTGTAGTCTTTTTTGATTGGGAAGCTATTGATTATTGCCTCAATTTTAGAGCCTGTTATTGGTCTATTCAGAGATTCAACTTCTTCCTGGTTTAGTTTTGGGAGGGTGCATATGTCGAGGAATTTATCCATTTCTTTTAGATTTTCTAGTTTATTTGCATAGAGGTGTTTATTATATTCACTGATGGTAGTTTGTATTTCTGTGGGATCGGTGGTGATATATCCTTTATCATTTTTTATTGCATCTATTTGACTCTTCTCTCTTTTCTTCTTTATTAGTCTTGCTAGCGGTCTATCAATTTTGTTGATCTTTTCAAAAAACAAGCTCCTGGATTCATTGCCTTTTTGAAGGGTTTTTTGTGTCTCTATTTCCTTCAGTTCTGCTCCGATTTTAGTTATTTCTTGCCTTCTGCTAGCTTTTGAATGTGCTCGCTCTTGCTTTTCTAGTTCTTTTAATTGTGCTGTTATGGTGTCCATATTAGATCTTTCCTCCTTTCTCTTGTGGGCATTTAGTGCTATAAATTTCCCTCTACACACTGCTTTGAATGTGTCCCAGAGATTCTGGTATGTTGTGTCTTTGTTCTCGTTGGTATCAAAGAACATCTTTATTTCTGCCTTCATTTCGTTATATACACAGTAGTCATTCAGGAACAGGTTGTTCAGTTTCCATGTAGTTGAGTGGTGTTGAGTGAGTTTCTTAATCCTGAGTTCTAGTTTGATTGCACTGTGGTCTGAGAGATAGTTTGTTATAACTTCTGTTCTTTTACATTTGCTGAGGAGAGCTTTACTTCCAACTATGTGGTCAATTTTGGAATAGGTGTGGTGTGGTGCTGAAAAGAATGTGTATTCTGTTGACTTGGGGTGGAGAGTTTTGTAGATGTCTATTAGGTCCACCTGGTGCAGAGCTGAGTTCAATTCCTGCATATCCTTTTTAACTTTCTGTCTCATTGATCTGTCTAATATTAACAGCGGGGTGTTAAAGTCTCCCATTATTATTGTGTGGGAGTCTAAGTCTCTTTGTAGGTCTCTAAGGACTTGCTTTATGAATCTGGGTGCTCCTGTATTGGGTGCATATATATTTAGGATAATTAGCTCTTCTTGTTGAATTGATCCCTTTACCATTATGTCATGGCCTTCTTTGTCTCTTTTGATCTTTGCTGGTTTAATGTCTGTTTTATCAGCAACTAGGATTGAAACCCCTGCCTTTTTTTGTTTTCCATTTGCTTGGTAGATCCTCCTCCATCCCTTTATTTTGAGCCTGTGTGTATCTCTGCACATGAGATAAGTTTCCTGAATACAGCACACTGATTGGTCTTGACTTTTTATCCAATTTGCCAGTCTGTGTCTTTTAATTGGAGCATTGAACCCATTTACATTTAAGATTAATATTGCTATGTGTGAATTTGATCCTGTCATTATGATGTTAGCTGGTTATTTTGCTCGTTAGTTGATGCAGTTTCTTCCTAGCATCGATGGTCTTTACAATTTGGCGTTTTTGCAGTGACTGGTACCAGTTGTTCCTTTCCATGTTTAGTGTTTCCTTCAGGAGCTCTTTTAGGGCAGGTCTGCTGGTGACAAAATCTCTCAGCATTTGCTTGTGTGTAAAGGATTTTATTTCTCCTTCACTTATGAAGCTTAGTTTGGCTGGATATGAAATTCTGGGCTGAAAATTCTTTTCTTTAAGAATGATGAATATTGGCCCCCACTCACTTCTGGCTTGTAGAGTTTCTGCCGAGAGATCAGCTGTTAGTCTGATGAGCTTCTCTTTGTGGGTAACCTGACCTTTGTCTCTGGCTGCCCTTAACATTTTTTCCTCATTTCAACTTTGGTGAATCCGACAATTATGTGTCCTGGAGTTGCTCTTCTCAAGGAGTATCTTTGTGGCGTTATCTGTATTTCCTGAATGTGAATGTTGGCCTGCCTTGCTAGATTGGGGAAGTTCTCCTGGATAATATCTTGCAGAGTGCTTTACAACTTGGTTCCATTCTCCCCGTCACTTTCAGGTACACCAATCAGACGTAGATTTGGCCTTTTCACATAGTCCCTTATTTCTTGGAGGCTTTGTTCATTTCTTTTTGTTCCTTTTTCTCTTAACTTCTCTTCTCGCTTCATTTCATTCATTTCATCTTCCATCACTGATACCCTTTCTTCCAGTTGATCGAATCGGCTACTGAGGCTTCAGCATTCATCACTTAGTTTTCATGCCGTGGTTTTCAGCTCCTTCAGGTCTCTGCATTGGTTATTCTACTTAGCCATTCATCTAACTTTTTTTCAAGGTTTTTAACTTCTTTGCCATGGGTTCAAACTTTCTCCTTTAGCTTGGAGTAGTTTAATCATCTGAAGCCTTCTTCTCTCAACTCCTCAAAGTCATTCTCCTTCCAGCTTTGTTCTGTTGCTGGTGAGGAGCTGCATTCCTTTGGAGGAGGAGAGGAGCTCTGATTTTTAGAGTTTCCAGTTTTTCTTATCTGTTTTTTCCCCATCTTTGTGGTTTTATCTACCTTTGGTCTTTGATGATGGTGACGTACAGATGGGTTTTTGGTGTGGATGTCCTTTCTGTTTGTTAGTTTTCCTTCTTACAGTCAGAACCCTCAGCTGCAGGTCTGTTGGAGTTTGCTGGAGGTCCACTACTGACCCTGTTTACCTGGGTATCAGCAACGGTGGCTGCAGAACAATGGATATTGGTGAACTGCAAATGCTGCTGCTTGATCGTTCCTCTGGAAGTTTTGTCTCAAAGGATTACCCGGCCATGTTAGGTGTCAGTCCGCCCCTACTGTGGGTGCCTCCCAGTTAGGCTACTAAGGGTTCAGGGACCCAGTTGAGGAGGCAGTCTGCCCATTCTCAGGTCTCCAGTTGCATGCTGGGAGAATCACTACTCTCTTCAAAGCTGTCAGACAGGGACATTTAAGTCTGCAGAGGTTTCTGCTGCCTTTTGTTTGGCTATGCCCTACCCCCAGAGGTGGAGTCTACAGAGGCAGGCAGGCCTCCTTGAGCTGAAGTGGGCTCCACCCAGTTCAAGCTTCCTGGCTGCTTTACCTACTCAAGCCTCGGCAATGGAAGGGGACCCTCTCCAAGCCTCACTGCCACCTTGCAGTTTGATCTCAGACTGCTGTGCTAGCAATGAGTGAGGCTCTGTGGGTGTAGGACCCTCCAAGCCAGGCGTGAGATATAATCTCCTGGTGTGCCATTTGCTAAGACCATTGGAAAAGTGCAGTATTAGGGTGGGAGTGACCTGATTTTCCAGGTGCCGTCTGTCACCGCTTTCTTTGACTAGCAGAGGGAATTCCCTGACCCCTTGTGCTTCCTGGGTGAGGTGATGTCTCACCCTGCTTCTGCTCATGCTCAGTGCACTGCACCCACTGTGTTGCACCCTCTGTCTGACACTCCCCAGTGAGATGAACCCGGTACCACATTTGGAAATGCAGAACTCACCCATCTTCTGTGTCGCTCATTCTGGGAGCTGTAGATTGGAGCTGTTGCTATTTGGCCATCTTGGCTCCAACCTCTGTTTTGCTTGTTTCTTTGTTTATGCAACCAGTGTTAAATTGTCCACAGTCTAAAATCATGTATTATATTATTTTCAAGCCTCATGGTAATTTCAAATCAAAAGGTGTACCAAAGATGTACAAAAAGTAAAAAGCAAGAAATTAGATTATAATTCAAGAGAAATTACCTTCACTAAAAGGAAGACAGGAAGAAAGGAAAGAAGGAAGAGAGGGCAAAAATCAATCAGAAAACAAATGAAAAATGGCAGGAGTAAGTGCTTATCACTGATAACATTGAATTTAAATGAACTAAATTCTCCAGTCAAAAGAAAAATAGTGGATGAATGGATAGAGAAGCAGGACAATAATCTGTGATCTACAAAAAAAAAAAACCACACTTTACCTACAAAGATACATTTAGACTGAAAATAAAAGGATGGAAAAAGTTATCCCATGCCAATAGAGACCAAAAAAAGCAGAAATAGCCATACTTATACCAGACAAAAATAGATTTCCACAAAAGACTGTAGGAAGAAATTAAAAGGTCATTATATAATAATAAAGAGATCAATTCATCAAGAGGATATAATAATTGAAAATATATATGCACCCAACACTAAAGCACCTAGATAAATGAAGCAAATATTATGAGCTAAAGAAAGAGACCTCAATACAATAATGGCTGGACACTTCAACACCCCACTTTAGTCATTAGGTAGACCTTCCAGACAGAAAATAAACAAAGAAACATCAGACTTAATCTGTACTATAGAACAAATGAACCTAATAGATATTTACAGAAAATTTCATCCAACAGCTGCAGAATACACATTCTTCTCCTCAGCACATGCATTATTTTCAAGGATAGACCATATGTTAAGGAACAAGTCTAAAAACATTCCAAAAAATTGAAGTAATATCAAGCATTTTCTCTGACTACAGGGGATAAAACTAGATATCAATTAAAAAAGGAATTTAAGAAACTATACAAACACATGGACATTAAGCAATATGCTCCTGAATGGTTAGTAGGTTGATAAAAATGTTAAGAAGAAAATAGAAAAATTTCTTGAAACAAATGTTAATGGAAACATAGCATAGAAAAACCTATGGAATATAGTTAAAGAAGTACTATTATAAAAGGAAAATTTATAACTGTAAGTGCCTACATAAAAAACAGAAAAGCTTCAAATAAATAACCTAACAATACATCTTAATTAACTAGAATAAAAGACCAAACCTAACCCAAAATTAGAAGAAAAGAAATAATAAAGATTAGAGCAGAAGTAGATGAAGTTAAAATGACGAAAATAATGTAAAGAATTAATGAAAGAAAATGTTGATTTTTTGAAAAGTAAAACAATTGACAAATATTTAAACAGGCTAACTAAAAAACAGAAAAGATACAAATTAGTAAAATCGGAGGTGAAAAAGGAGACATTACCAATAATGCTTCAGAAAAGCAAAGGATCATTAGTAAATAATATCAGCAATTGTATGCCAACAAATTAGAAAACCTAGAGGAAATTAATTCTTAGACACACACAATTTACCAAGATTTAACTAGGAAAAAATTCTAAAACCTGAACAGATCAATAACTATTAACAAAATTAAAGCCTTAATAAAAAAAAGTCTGTAGGACCAGACTGAAAACTAGAGAAGGAAAGAACATTTCCAAACTCATTCTTTGAGGCTAGTATTACCCTGATATCAAAACCAGACAGAGACATATTAAAAAAAGGGAACGACAGGCCCATATCTGAGAATATTGGTGGAAAAATTTGCAAAACACCTAAAAACTGAATTAAGCAATACATAAATAGGTAATTCATAATGACCAAGTGGGATTTATCCCAGGGATGCAAGGATGGGTCAACATGCAAATCAATCAATGTGATAGATCACATAAAGAGAATGAAGGGGCCAGGCACAGTGGCTCACACCTGAAATCCCAGCAATTTAGGAAGCCGAGGTGGGCGGATCACCTGAGGTCAGGAGTTTAAAACCAGTCTGGCCAACATGGCGAAGCCCCGTCTCTACTAAAATTACAAAAATTAGCCAGGTGTGGTGGTGGGCACCTGTGATCCCAGCTACTCAGGAGGCTGAAGAAGAAGAATCACTTGAACCTGGGAGGCAGAGTTTGCATTAAGCTGAGATCATGCCATTGCCCTCCAGCCTGGGTGACAGAGGGAGACTTCATCTCAACAAAACAAAACAAAACAAAACAAAACAAGGACAAAATCCATATAATCATTTCAATTATGCTAAAAAAATTTTGATACAATTTAATAGTCTTTAATAATAAAAAAAACTCTTTGAAAACTGAGTATGGAATGAACATACCTCAACATAATAAAAGTCACATTTGACAGACCCACAGCTAGTATCACACTAAGTGGGGAAAAACTAAAAGCCTTTCCTCTAAAATCTGGAAGATGACAAGAATGTCCACATTTACCACTGTTATTCAACATAATGCTGAAAGTCCTATCTGGAGCAATCAGACAGGAGAAAGCAATAAAACGCAACCCAATTGGAAAAGAAGTCAAATTACCTTTTTTTTTTTTTTGCCAATTATATAATCTTATATTGGTAAAAGCATAAAGACTCCTCTGATAGGGTTTGAATGTGTGTCCCCTCCGAAATTTCATATTTAAATGTAATTCTCAATGTTGGAGATGGGCCTGGTGAAAGGTGATTTAACCATTGGGGTGGATTACTCATGAATGGTTTAGCACCATCCCATTTGTTAAGATCTGGTTATTTAAAACTGTGTAACAACTCGCCCCTCTGTTTTTTGCTCCTGCTTTTTGCCCTGTGATGTGCAAGATTCTGCTTCAACTTCTGCCATGACTGTAAACTTCCAGAGACCTCCCCAGAAGCATATTCCAGTGCTATGTCTTCTCTACAGCCTGTAGAATCATAAGCCACTTCAACCTACTTTGTAAAAAATAAAGTATCCAGTCCCACTCTCATAGTGATGCAAAAATAGCTTAATACAGTAAATTGGCACCAAGGAATGGAAAATGGTTATAAGAATACCCCAAAATGTGGAATCAGCTTTGTAACTGGATAAACAGGCAGAAGTTGGAAGAGTTTGTAGGATTCAGAAGACAGAAAAATTAGGGAAAGTTGAGATTTTCTTAGAGACTGGTTGAATATCTGTGACCAAAATGCTGATAGTGATCTGCACAGTGAAGCCCGGGCTGAGGAGGTCTCAGATGAAAACTAGAAACTTATTGGGACTGAAACAAAGGTCATGCATGTTGTCTTAGCAAAGTTGTTGGCTGAATTTCTGTCATGCCCTACGGATATATAAAAGTTTGAATTTGAAATTGATGATTTAGGGTTTCTGTTGGAAAAATGTCTAAGCAGCAAAGCAGTTGTGATGTGGCCTTGCTGCTTCTAATAACCTATGCACACATGTTCTAGCAAAAAAAAGTAAAATAAAATAAGTAGTAACTTACACTTACAAAAGAAGCATAGTGTAAAAGCTTGAAAACTTTGCAGCCTAGTCATGTGGCTAAAATATAAAAAGCTTTTATAAGAGAGGAACTCAAGCAGGATATGTGTCAACTACTTCTTAGAGATATATGTATAACCTAAAAAAAGCAAGTGTTGATAGCCAAGGCAATGGGAAAGAGGAATTGAAGGCATTTTAAAAATCTAAAAGGCAGCACCCCATCACAGGCCCTGAGGCCTAAAAGAAGAGAATAGTTTCTGGGATCAGACCTAGGACCTGCTGCCTTGGGTAGCTTTGGAACAAGACTCCCTGCTTCCTGGCCACTGCTTCAGCTCCAGGTGTAGCTCAAATTGACCCAGTTACAACTCCAGTCACTGCTTCAGAGGGTGCAAGCCATAACCTTGGTAGCTTCCATGTGGTGTTACGCCTGTGGGTTTACCAAATGCAAGTAGTTGAGAATTGGGAGCCTCCACCTTTATTTCAAAGGATGTATGAAAAAGCCAGGGTGGTAGGAGGAGCCAAGATGGCTGAATAGGAACAGCTCCGGTCTACAGCTCCCAGGGTGAGGGACGCAGAAGACGGGTGATTTCTGCATTTCCATCTGAGGTACCAGGTTCATCTCACTAGGGAGTGCCAGACAGTGGGCGCAGGTCAGTGGGTGCGCGCACCGTGCATGAGCCGAAGCAGGGCGAGGCATTGCCTCACTTGGGAAGTGCAAGGGGTCAGGGAGTTCCCTTTCTGAGTCAAAGAAAGGGGTGACAGACGGCACCTGGAAAATCGGGTCACTCCCACCCGAATACTGCGCTTTTCTGACGGGCTTAAGAAATGGCGCACCACGAGATTATAACCCGCACCTGGCTTGGAGGGTCCTATGCCCACGGAGTCTCGCTGATTGCTAGCACAGCAGACTGAGATCAAACTGCAAGGCAGCAGCGAGGCTGGGGGAGGGGCGCCCGCCATTGCCCAGGCTTGATTAGGTAAACAAAGCAGCCGGGAAGCTCGAACTGGGTGGAGCCCACCACAGCTCAAGGAGGCCTGCCTGCCTCTGTAGGCTCCACCTCTGGGGGCAGGGCACAGACAAACAAAAAGACAGCAGTAACCTCTGCAAACATAAATATCCCTGTCTGAAAGCTTTGAAGAGAGCAGTGGTTCTCCCAGCACGCAGCTGGAGATCTGAGAACGGGCAGACTGCCTCCTTAAGTGGGTCCCTGACCCCTGACCTCTGAGCAGCCTAACTGGGAGGCACCCCCCAGCAGCGGCACACTGACACCTCACACGGGAGGGTATTCCAACAGACATGCAGCTGAGGGTCCTCTCTTTTAGAAGGGAAACTAACAAACAGAAAGGACATCCACGCCAAAAACCCATCTGTACATTACCATCATCAAAGACCAAAAGAAGATAAAACCACAAAGATGGGGAAAAAACAGAACAGAAAAACTGGAAACTCTAAAAAGCAGAGCGCCTCTCCTCCTCCAAAGGAACGCAGTTCCTCACCAGAAACGGAACAATGCTGGATGGAGAATGACTTTGACGAGCTGAGAGAAGAAGGCTTCAAACGATCAAATTACTCTGAGCTACGGGAGGACATTCAAACCAAAGGCAAAGAAGTTGAAAACTTTGAAAAAAATTTAGAAGAATGTATAACTAGAATAACCAATACAGAGAAGTGCTTAAAGGAGCTGATGGAGCTGAAAACCAAGGCTCGATAACTACGTGAAGAATGCAGAAGCCTCAGGAGCTGATGCGATCAACTGGAAGAAAGGGTATCAGCGATGGAATATGAAATGAATGAAATGAAGTGAGCAGGGAAGTTTAGAGAAAAAAGAATAAAAAGAAATGAGCAAAGCCTCCAAGAAATATGGGACTATGTGAAAAGACCAAATCTACGTCTGATTGGTGTACCTGAAAGTGATGGGGAGAATGGAACCAAGTTGGAAAACACTCTGCAGGATATTATCCAGGAGAACTTCCCCAATCTAGCAAGGCAGGCCAACGTTCAGATTCAGGAAATACAGAGAACGCCACAAAGATACTCCTCGAGAAGAGCAACTCCAAGACACATAATTGTCAGATTCACCAAAGTTGAAATGAAGGAAAAAATGTTAAGCGCAGCCAGAGAGAAAGGTCAGGTTACCCTCAAAGGGAAGCCCATCAGACTAACAGTGGATCTCTCGGCAGAAACCCTACAAGCCAGAAGAGAGTGGGGGCCAATATTCAACATTCTTAAAGAAAAGAATTTTCAACCCAGAATTTCATATCCAGCCAAACTAAGCTTCATAAGTGAAGGAGAAATCAAATACTTTGCAGACAAGCAAATGCTGAGAGATTTTGTCACCACCAGGTCTGCCCTAAAAGAGCTCCTGAAGGAAGCACTAAACATGGAAAGGAACAACCGGTACCAGCCGCTGCAAAATCATGCCAAAATGTAAAGACCATCGAGACAAGGAAGAAACTGGATCAACTAACGAGCAAAATAACCAGCTAACATCATAATGACAGGATCAAATTCACACATAACAATATTAACTTTAAATGTCAATGGACTAAATGCTCCAATTAAAAGACACAGACTGGCAAATTGGATAAAGATTCAAGACCCATCAGTGTGCTGTATTCAGGAAACCCATCTCATGTGCAGAGACACACATAGGCTCAAAATAAAAGGATGGAGGAAGATCTACCAAGCAAATGGAAAACAAAAAAAGGCAGGGGTTGCAATCCTAGTCTCTGATAAAACAGACTTTAAACCAACAAAGATCAAAAGAGACAAAGAAGGCCATTACATAATGGTAAAGGGATCAATTCAACAAGAAGAGCTAAATATCCTAAATATATATGCACCCAATACAGGAGCACCAAGATTCATAAAGCAAGTCCTGAGTGACCTACAAAGAGACTTAGACTCCCACACAATAATAATGGGAGACCTTAACACCCCACTATCAACATTAGACAGATCAACGAGATAGAAAGTTAACAAGGATACCCAGGAATTGAACTCAGCTCTGCACAAAGCGGACCTAATAGACATCTACAGAACTCTGCACCCCAAATCAACAGAATATACATTCTTTTCAGCACCACACCACACCTATTCCAAAATTGACCACATAGTTGGAAGTAAAGCTCTCCTCAGCAAATGTAAAAGAACAGAAATTATAACAAACTATCTCTCAGACCACAGTGCAATCAAACTAGAACTCAGGATTAAGAAACTCACTCAAAACCGCTCAACTACATGGAAACTGAACAACCTGCTCCTGAATGACTACTGGGTACATAACAAAATGAAGGCAGAAATAAAGGTGTTCTTTGAAACCAACGAGAACAAAGACACAACATACCAGAATCTACGGGACGCATTCAAAGCAGTGTGTAGAGGGAAATTTATAGCACTAAATGCCCATAAGAGAAAGCAGGAAAGATCCAAAATTGACACCCTAACATCACAATTAAAAGAACTAGAAAAGCAAGAGCAAACACATTCAAAAGCTAGCAGAAGGCAAGAATAACTAAAATCAGAGCAGAACTGAAGGAAATAGAGACACAAAAACCCTTCAAAAAATTAATGAATCCAGGAGCTGGTTTTTTGAAAGGATCAACACAATTGATAGACCGCTAGCAAGACTAATAAAGAAAAAAAGAGAGAAGAATCAAATAGACACAATAAAAAATGATAAAGAGGATATCACCACCGATCCCACAGAAATACAAACTATCATCAGAGAATACTACAAACACCTCTACGCAAATAAACTGGAAAATCTAGAAGAAATGGATAAATTCCTGGACACATACACTCTCCCAAGACTAAACCAGGAAGAAGTTGAATCTCTTAATAGACCAATAACAGGAGCTGAAATTGTGGCAATAATCAATAGCTTACCAACCAAAAAGAGTCCAGGACCAGATGGATTCACAGCCAAATTCTACCAGAGGTACAAGGAGGAACTGGTACCATTCCTTCTGAAACTATTCCAATCAATAGAAAAAGAGGGAATCCTCCCTAACTCCTTTTAAGAGGCCAGCATCATCCTGATACCAAAGCTGGGCAGAGACACAACAAAAAAAGAGAATTTTAGACCAATATCCTTGATGAACAATGATGCAAATATCCTCAATAAAATACTGGCAAACCGAATCCAGCAGCACATCAAAAAGCTTATCCACCATGATCAAGTGGGCTTCATCCCTGGGATGCAAGGCTGGTTCAATATACGCAAATCAATAAATGTAATCCAGCAAATAAACAGAACCAAAGACAAAAACCACATGATTATCTCAATAGATGCAGAAAAAGCCTTTGACAAAATTCAATGACCCTTCATGCTAAAAACTCTCAATAAATTAGGTATTGATGGGACATATTTCAAAATATTAAGAGCTATCTATGACAAACCCACAGCCAATATCATACTGAATGGGCAAAAACTGGAAGCATTCCCTTTGAAAACTGGCACAAGACAGGGATGCCCTCTCTCACTACTCCTATTCAACATAGTGTTGGAAGTTATGGACAGGGCAATTAGGCAGGAGAAGGAAATAAAGGGTATTCAATTAGGAAAAGAGGAAGTCAAATTGTCCCTGTTTGCAGATGACATGATTGTATATCTAGAAAACCCCATTGTCTCAGCCCAAAATCTCCTTAAACTGATAAGCAACTTCAGCAAAGTCTCAGGATACAAAATCAATGTGCAAAAATCACAAGCATTCTTATACACCAACAATAGACAAACAGAGAGCCAAATCATGAGTGAACTCCCATTCACAATTGCTTCAAAGAGAATAAAATACCTAGGAATCCAACTTACAAGGGATGTGAAGGACCTCTTCAAGGAGAACTACAAACCACTGCTCAAGGAAATAAAAGAGGATACAAACAAATGGAAGAACATTCCATGCTCATGGGTAGGAAGAATCAATATCGTGAAAATGGCCATACTGCCCAAGGTAATTTACAGATTCAATGCCATCCCCATCAAGCTACCAATGACTTTCTTCACAGAATTGGAAGAAACTACTTTAAAGTTCATATGGAACCAAAAAAGAGCCCGCATCTCCAAGTCAATCCTAAGCCAAAAGAAGAAAGCTGGAGGCATCACACTACCTGACTTCAAACTATGCTACAAGGCTAAAGTAACCAAAACAGCATGGTACTGGTACCAAAACAGAGATATAGATTAATGGAACAGAACAGAGCCCTCAGAAATAATGCCACATATCTACAAGTATCTGATCTTTGACAAACCTGAGAAAAACAAGCAATGGGGAAAGGATTCCCTATTTAATAAATAGTGCTGGGAAAACTGGCTAGCCACATGTAGAAAGCTGAAACTGGATCCCTTCCTTACACCTTATACAAAAATCAATTCAAGATGGATTAAAGACTTAAACGTTAGACCTAAAACCATAAAAACCCTAGAAGAAAACCTAGGCATTACCATTCAGGACATAGGCATGGGCAAAGACTTCATGTCTAAAACACCAAAAGCAATGGCAACAAAAGCCAAAATTGACAAATGGGATCTAATTAAACTAAAGAGCTTCTGCACAGCAAAAGAAACTACCATCAGAGTGAACAGGCAACCTACAAAATGGGAGAAAATTTTTGCAACCTACTCATCTGACAAAGGGCTAATATCCAGAATCTACAATGAACTCAAACAAATTTACAAGAAAAAAACAAACAACCCCATCAAAAAGTGGGCAAAGGATATGAACAGACACTTCTCAAAAGAAGACATTTATGCAGCCAAAAAACACATGAAAAAATGCTCACCATCACTGGCCATCAGAGAAATGCAAATCAAAACCACAATGAGATACCATGTCACACCAGTTAGAATGGCGATCATTAAAAAGTCAGGAAACAGCAGGTGCTGGAGAGGATGTGGAGAAATAGGAACACTTTTACACTGTTGGTGGAACTGTAAACTAGTTCAACCATTTTGGAAGTCAGTGTGGCGATTCCTCAGGGATCTAGAACTAGAAATACCATTTGATCCAGCCATCCCATTACTGGGTATATACCCAAAGGACTATAAATCATGCTGCTATAAAGACACATGCATACATATGTTTATTGCAGCATTATTCACAATAGCAAAGACTTGGAACCAACCCAAATGTCCAACAATGATAGACTGGATTAAGAAAATGTGGCACATATACACCATGGAATACTATGCAGCCATAAAAAATGATGAGTTCATGTCCTTTGTAGAGACATGGATGAAATTGGAAATCATCATTCTCAGTAAACTATCACAAGAACAAAAAACCAAACACTGCATATTCTCACTCATAGGTGGGAATTGAACAATGAGAACACATGGACACAGGAAGGGGAATATCACACTCTGGGGACTGTTGTGGGGTGGGGCGAGGGGGCAGGGATAGCATCGGGGGATATACCTAATGCTAGATGACGAGTTAGTGGGTGCAGCACACCAGCATGGCACATGTATACATATGTAACTAACCTGCACAATGTGCACATGTACCCTAAAACTTAAAGTATAATAAGAAAAAAAAAAAAAAAGAAAAAGCCAGGGTGTGCCGGCAGAGGCATGCTGCAGGGGTGGAGCCCTCATGGAGATCCTCTACTAAAACAATGGAGAAAAGAAATGTGGGGCGACAGTCCCCAGGCAGGCTCCCCACTGGGTCATGGCCTAGTAGATCTGTGAGGAGAGGATCACTGTCCTCCAGGCCGCGGAATGGTAGATCTAGCTACAGCCTGCACCTGGCACCTTGTAAAGCCAGAGGCACAGAATGCCAGCCCATGAGAGCAGCTGTGAGGGCTGAACCATGCAAAGTCACAAGGTAGAACCTTCCCAAGGCATTAGTGTGCCCTGGAAATGGGACACAGAGTCAAAAATAATTATTTTGGAGCCTTACAATTGAATAACTGCCCTTCTGGGTTTCAGACTTTCATGGGTCCTGTGGCCCCTTTCTTTTGGCTGATTTCTTCCTTTTAGAATAGGAGTATTTACCCAATGCCTCTGCCTCATTTGTATCTTGGAAGAACCTAACTTGTTTTTTTTTTATTTTACAGGCTTATAGAAGGAAGAAATTAGCTTTGTCTTAGATGAGACCTTTGACTTTTGAGTTAAGGCTGAAATTAGCTAAGACTTTGGAGATTATTGGGAAGTCATGATTGTATTTTGAAATATGAGAAGGATATGAGATTTGGAATGCCCAGGGGCAAAATGATACAGTTTGGATGTGTATTCCTACCAAAATCTTATATTGAAATATAATCCTCAATATTGGAAGTGGGCCTAGAGGGGAGGTGATTGAATCATGAGGGCAAGATTTCCATGAACAGTTTGGCATCATTTCCTTTGGTGCCATTCCCACAATAGTAAGTTTTTATCAGAGCTGGTTATCTACAAGTGTGTGTAGCACTTCCCCCTGCCCTCACACTTACCATGTGATGTGCAAGCACCGGATTTATTTTTCACCTTGTCAGTTGTCAGAGGCTTCCCCAGAAGCAGAAGCCAGTGCTATGCTTTCTGTACAGCCTGAAGAACCATGAACCAATTAAACCTATTTTCTTTATAAATTAACCAGTCACTGATTACTTTTTATAGCAATATGAGAATGGCCTAATACATCCACCAAAAACTATTGGAAGTAATAACTTGAGTAAATTTGCAGAATACAAATCAACATATACAAATCAGTAGGATTTCTATATGCCAACAGTCAACCAACTGAAAAAGAATTCAAAAATGCAATACTATTTGCAGTAGCCACAAATAAAACAAAATGTGTGGGAATTTACAAAAGAAATAAAATTTCTCAACAGTTAAAACTGTAAAACACTGATAAAAGAAATGGAAAAGGACCCAAAAATTGGAAAGATATTTTTATGTTCATAGATTGGAAGAATCAGTATTTTTAAAAAATGTCCATACAATCCATAGCAATCTATACATTTCATGCCATCTCTATCAAAATAACAGGCCAGGGGCAGTGGCTCATGCCTGTAATCCCAGCACTTTGGGAGGCTGAAGTTGGTGGATCACGAAGTCAGGAGTTCAAGACCAGCCTGGCCAACTTGGTGAAACCCCACCTCTACTAAAAATACAAAAAAATTAGCCAGGCATGGTGGCGGGTGCCTGTAATCCCAGCTACTCAGGAGGCTGAGACAAAGAATTGCTTGAACCCAGGAGGTGGAGGTTGCGGTGTGCAGGGATAACATCACAGAGCAAGATGCAATCTAAAAAAAAAAAAGAAGACGACATTCCTCACAGATATAGAAAAAAAATTCTGAAATTTATATGGAAACATCACAAAACAGCATAATAGTCAAAGCTATGCTGAGTATATAAAACAAAACTGGAAGAATTCCATTACCTGGTTTTAAATTATACTACTAAGTTATAGTAATTAAAACAGCATGACACTAGCATAAAAACAGACATAAAGACAGATGGAACGAAATAGAGACCTTAGAAACAAACTCATACAGCTAAATTAATTTTCAACAAAAGTGCCAAGAATATACAATAAAAAATAAGACAGTTTTTATAATAAATAGGGCTGGGAAAACTGGCATTCTGTGTGAGGGACAAACATTCAGACCCTCATAGCAGTGTTCAGGAATCCTATGTGAGGGACAAACATTCAGACAACAGCAGGAGTGTTCTGGAATCCCCTGTGAGGAACAAACATTCAGACCCTCGTAGCAGTGTTCTGGAATCCTATGTGACAAACATTTAGAACCCAGCAGCATTCTGGAATCCTATGCGAGGGACAAACATTCAGACCCTCGTAGCAGTGTTCTGGAATCCTATGGGAGGAACAGCTAAATTAATTTTCAACAGAAGTACCAAGAACATACAATAAAAAATGAGACAGTTTTTGTAATAAATAGGGCTGGGAAAACTGGCAAGCCATAGGCAGAAGAATAAAACTAGAACCCTATTTCTTGCCACTTACAAAAATCAAATTAAAATGAATTAAAGACTTAAACCTAACGCCTCAAACCATCAAACTTTTACAACAAAACATTGGGGAAACTCTTTAGGGCATTGGTTTGGGCAAAAATTCCTTAAATAATGCCCCAGAAGCACAGACAACCCAAACAAACATGGACAAATGGGATTACAGAAAGTCAGAAAGCCTTTTTAAAGTGAAGGAAACAAGAAACAAAGTGAAGAGAAAATCCACAGAATGAGAGAAAATATTTGTAAATTATCCATCTGAAAAGCAATTAATAGCTACATGATATGGTTAGGATTTGGGTCCCCACCCAAATCTCATATTGAATTGTAATCCCCAGATGTTGAGGGAAAGACTTGGTAGAAGGTGACTGGATCATGGGGGTGGTTTCCCCCATGCTGTTCTTCTGATAATGAGTGATTTCTCATGAGATCTGATGGTTTTATAAGGGACTCTTCCCCCTTTGCTTCACATACATGCTCTCTCGCCTGCTGTCATGTAAGAGGTGCCTGTTTCCCCATCTGCCATCATTGTAAGTTTCCTGAGGCCTCCCCGGCCATATGGAACTGTGAGTCAATTAAACTCATTTCCTTTATAAATTACCCATTCTTGCCAGGTGTGGTGGCTCATGCCTGTAATCTCACCACTTTGGGAGGCTGAGGTGGGTGGATCACGAGGTCAGGAGTTCAAGACCAGCCTGACCAAGATGGTGAAACCCCGTCTCTAGTAAAAATACAAAAATTAGCCAGGCCTGGTGTCAGGTGCCTGTAATCTCAGCTACTCAGGAGGCTGAGGCAGAGAATTGCTTGAATCAGGAGGTGGAGGTTGCAGTGAGCCGAGATTACACCACTGCACTTCAGCCTGGGCAACAGACCAAGACTTCATCTCAGTAAATAAATAGATAACACAGTCTCAGGTATTTTTTTATAGCAGTGCAGAAACAGACTAATACACTACAATATATTGAGTTGAAGAAATTCTGTAGAAAAAAGTAATAAATAAAGAGTGGACAAAAAATTTAAATAGACACTTATGAAAAGAAGACATACAAATGTGAAACAGGCAAATCAATAGGTGCTCCACATTACTGATCATCATAGAAATGCAAATCAAACCCAAAATGAGATATCATTTCACCCCAGTTAAGATGGCTTTTATCCAGAAGTCTGTGAAAAACAAATGCTGGTGAGTATGTGGAGTGAAGGGAACCCTTGTACACTGCTGTTGGGAGCACGTTTAAGGACAGTTTGGATGTTCCCGATATAACTGAAAATAGAGCTACTATGTGGTCCAGCAATCCCACTGCACAGTATATGCCTACAAGAAATAAAATTGGTAAATCAAAGACCTATTGGCACTCTCATGTTTGCTACAGCAGGGTTTATAATAGCCAAGATTTGGAAGGAACCTAAATGTCCATCAACAGTTGACTGGATAGAGAAAATATGGTACATATACACAATGGAGTACTATTCAGCTGTAAGAAAGAATGAGACGCCTGCCATTTGCAATAACATAAATGGAACTGAAAGTCATTATGTTTGTGAAAGTCTTTATGTTTATGAAAGTGAAATGTCAGGCACAGAAAGACAAATGTCACATGTTCTCACTTATTTGTGGGTGCTAAAATTCAAAACAATTGGTGTCATAGATATAGAGAGTGTAAGGATGGTTACCAGATACTGGGAAGGGCAGGGAGGGAACAAGGGGATAGTGGGGATGCTAAATGGGTAAAAAAAAAAAAACTATTGTTAGAAAGAATGAATAAGACAGCATTTGAAAGCACAACAGGGTGATTATAGTCAAAAATAATTTAATTCCACATGTGAAAAAACTAAAAGAGTATAATTGGATTGTTTATAACACAAGCTATAAATGCTTGAGGGGACAGATACCCCATTTTTTATTATGTATTACTCATTGCATGACTGCATCAAAGTATGTTATGTACCCCCATAAATATATACACCAACTATGTACCCACAAAAATAAATTAAAAATTTAAATTAAAATTAAAATTAAAACCAAAGGAAGGAGAGTATAATGAGGCATATGTGACCCATGGCTTGAGCTAGCTTTTCAGGTTAACTTTGGAATGTCCTTATCCAAGAAGAGAGGTCCATTTAGTCAACAGGGGTTTAGAAATTTATTTTTAGTCTATAAATGGAAAAAAGAAGGATTTTTAATCCTGAGCCATACTTCTCAGTCAATCAATCCCTGCAAAGAACCCTGTTCTTTACTCTGGAGATAAACATTAGTTTTCTTTTCCATGGAATAACACCACATTTCAAAATGAGGGGAAACATCTTGAAACTAAGAGGTAGAGCCTTATTCAATTTGATTTGGTTTCCATTGTAATTAATTTAATCACATGTGTTCTGGAGTTTGTCCTCAGTCTTCCCCTAGTTTAGGCCCATGATCTGTTGAACTTGCTCAGCTCCCTGCTCAACAGCAGGAAATCAGAATTATTTAAAAACCTCATTGTGGCTGGGAGTGGTGGCTCATGCCTGTAATCCTAGCAATTTGGGAGGCCAAGGTGGGCAGATTGCTTGTTGTCAGGGGTTTGAGACCAGCCTGGCCAACAGAGTGAAACCCCATCTCTACTAAAGATACAAATATTAGCTGGGTGTGGTGATTCATGCCTGTAATCCCAGCTACTTGGGAGGCTGAGGCAGGAGAATTGCTTGAACCCGGGAGGCGCAGGTTTCAGTGAGCCAAGATGCTGCACTGCACTCCAGCCTGGGCAACAGAGCAAGACTCTGTCTCAAAATGATAATAATAATAATAATAATAATAAGAAGAAGAAGAAGAAGAAGAAGAAGAAGAAGTAAAAATGAAAATCTCATTTTGTTTCAAACAAAATTTCTTTTGAATATCAACTGCATCAACTTGCATATTAACTGTAATCATTTTGTTTACTTTATATCCAATCTGGAGAAATCTTTGAGGACTAATTTCACTCTTTTCTGCCATTTTGGTAAACATACCAAATGCCATCAAACAAAATGCATAAAATTCCTGAGAAATACACTTTTTCCTTGAGGAGTAGACTTGCTCTGTTAGAGGAACTCATGGTTACTTAGCTTCTAGTTTAATAAACATGACTAGAATATTCTATCTTAATATGAGTAGCTAGGTACTCACAAGGCATCTAGAAGGTTAGTGTTCATGGTCTGAAAATAGTCACATTTTTTACTTGGCCACAAATTACAATTGCAGAATATTTGTGGTCATACAAGACATCTTCCACCAAGCCTAAAAAATGTATAAATGTCCTAGGAGTGCGGCATATTTTTGTAAGGATATTATTAATGAGGTAGCTTAGGTCAATAGGTTAATGGTTATTGTTAAAACCAGTAGCCCCAACTTTAGTGACTACATCTGCACCTTCCAAGTTTATTTATAACTCTTTCTCTTTATAGTTATTTATAAGTAGAGACACTAACAAAAGACAATGCATTCCTCTTCTTGTTTTCTGAGGATGTCCAACTCTGTAATGGAGTAATTTCTCATAAACTTGCTTTTTTCACTGTGCTCTCTGACTCACCTCAAATTTTTTCCTGCACAAGATCTAAGAATCCTACTTTGTGGTCTGTATCAGGACCCTCTTTTCCAGCAACATCTTTCAGCAACACCATGAACGGACACCAAGACAAGACCCCCACTCCAAGGAAAAAAATCCACACAGAATCAATCAGCTGACACCAGGCAAGTGGGCTGTCTTTTAGAGTCGTGAAGCCATTCTGGTGGGCAAGAATGATTATCCACTATTATCATACTCAGATTAGAGGCCAAGCCCACAGGGTTAGAGGCCCTGGAAATATTGAGAAGAATGGATTTGGCTAAACAAGATATTTGCCACTTTCTCTTTTTGGACTACCCACCTTGTGCTCTCTGTCCCTCACCTGAGTGCTCTGCATATTGTCACCTTTCTGCTCACCGCCTCTGTTTTGTAGTAGCCTGGAGGCTGCCCCAGGACAGAGGCCCCTAACAGTTTAGCTTTTACTTTCCTCATCGATCCTCTGACTCTTAACTGACTGCTTGGTTAATTTGCCACTGGTCCAAGTGACACTGAAAGAAAGAATTGTCTTCTAACCTAGTATTTTTTTTACCGTAATTATCAGAAAAGATCAGCAGTAACCTTGCCATCATTATGACTAGAAGTTGAAATGTGGTATTTAAGAGCTCTACATGATAAGATCAGATATGCCTGTTTAGTGACAGCCTCTTCTATGACAACCCTCTGCAAACAATTACCCTCAAGATGGAGAACATGAGGGTTTTTCTTAACAGTTTTCTCTCATTTGTTAACCATAAAGCCATCTTTGATGAGCTGGTATAGGGCAGCTGGACCCTACTTTCTAAACCCAGCAAGTCACTTTTTTCCTGAGAGAGTTTTGTCATAGCAGTGTGAAAATGGACTAATACATTACAATATACAAGCTACAGCCTTCCTATTTCCCCTGTTTCATCTGACTCCTATTTTGCAGCTTAATTTATTTTATAGAAGAGAAACTAAGAGGGAGGAAATACATTATATACAGGCTTCCCTGATGCTTGGTCAGGATAAAAAATTAAAATGGGCTTCCATATGTTTGATGGAGGAAAAGACAAAATAGGAACAGCACGTAATTGATTACCCTTTTAATGCAAGTACCTCTTAATATTAGGCTTTTCTTAGCTGGGGTTGAGCTCCCCCTGCCAGTCCAAGCACCCCATAAGAACACAGTGAGACTCCTTCCAGTTCTGGTGAGGTGTGCAACATGTTATTAATTTCTTCTAGTTTTCCAGGGTTATCTAGTGTCCGGTCATCATCTTCTCCCTGCCCTTTGAGTCCTGTCTTATGTACACACCTCACTCTCGAAACACCCGAGCTTCACCAGAACAACATGCAGTGGGGCCTCTTATCAGCTAGCAAAGTTGAATGTTTGCCCTCTCTGGGAAGTGACAGATGATAATAGGGACACTATATTGAAGGGGTGGCCTGTCCCTCCACACCTGTGGGTGTTTCTCATCAGGTGGAACAAGAGACTTGTGAAAAGAGTCTCAGAGACAAAGTATAGAGAAAAAGTGGGCCCAGGGCATTGGCGCTCAGCATATGGAGGACCCGCGGCGGCACCAGTCTCTGAGTTTCCTTAGTATTTATTGATCATTATCGGGCATTTCTCGGAGAGAGGGACGTGGCAGGACTATAGGGTAATAGTGGAGAGAGGGTCAGCAGGAAAACATGTGAACAAATGTCTCTGCATCGTAAACAAGGTAAAGAAAAAAGTGTTGTCCTTTTGTTGTGCATATACATAAACATCTCAATGCCTTAAAGAGCAGTATTGCCTCCAGCATGTCTCACCTCCAGCCCTAAGGCGGTTTTCTCCTATCTCAGTAGATGGGTTTTACACTGAGACATTCCATTGCCCAGGGACAAGCAGGAGACAGATGGCTTTGTCTTATATCAACTGCAAAGAGGCCTTCCTCTTTTACTAATCCTCCTCAGCGCAGACCATTTACTGGTGTCAGGCTGGCGGATGGTCAGGTCCTTCCCTTCCCACGAGGCCGTATTTCAGAATATCACATGGGGAGAAACCTTGGACAATACCTGGCTTTCCTAGGCAGAGGTCCCTGTGGCCTTCCGCACTGTTTTGTGTCCCTGGGTACTTGAGAGTAAGGAGTGGTGATGACTTTTAACAATCATGCTGTCTTCAAGCATATGTTTAACAAAGCACATCCTGCATATCCCTAAATCCATTAAACCTTGAGTGGACACAGCACATGTTTCTGTGAGCACAGGGTTGGGGGTAGGTTTACAGATTAACAGTATCTCAAGGCAGAAGAATTTTTCTTAGTACAGAACAAAATGGAGCGTCTTATGTCTACTTCTTTCTACATAGAAAAAGTAACAGTCTGATCTCTCTTTCTTTTCCCCACACTATATAGGTATATGTACCCTTTTCTACGTCTGAATTAGCCATATGCAAGGAAAAACTAAAACAGTTTTCAGAGGTTCCGGGAAAATTCATAGACAAATTTAAGAGGCTAACCTTGATGTATGATCTGACCAGGCAGGATTTGCATATATTTATGTTTACCTGCTGCATGGTAGAAACACAGTGCATTACAGGAGTGGCTAGAGCACATGTTAATAGGGTGGCAGCCTGCAACCAGGGGCAAGACACCTATCAAATAGGAGGCATAGCAGTGCCTGACTAGGACCCAAAAGAACTAGAATCTAGAAAAGACAAATGAATTAAGAAGAAAGTGGGATATAGAGAGAAAAAATTATGATCATTTGACTCCTTGAAGGAATAAAAAAAGTGTGATACAGCTTTTTAATTTTTATAAAGTCTGGAAAATTACTCAGGGAAAAGATGAAAACCTAGCCTTATTACAAGGGTGGATAATTTAGACCTTGAGGAAATACACTAACACTGACCCTGACTCCAAGAAGGGACAAGCATTGCTAGGAGTTTATTTTATAGCCCGGTCTGCTTCTGATATCTATAGGAAGCCACCAAAAGCAGCCTTAGGCTTCCAGACTCCCATGGATCAGATTTTAGACTTGGATTTTGCAGTTTTCCATCACAGGAATAGGGCCAAGAAAATATAAAATAAAGCAAATCTTCCAAGAGGCCCAGCTTCTAGCTGCAGCCTTGTGCTCTCCACCACTTCAGAGGAAGCCCCTTAACCCCTGGCCCTCACAGAGGAAGTGAGAAGGTAAAAGTCCCAGTCTGTGACTCTGGGCCATTGTGCCTTTGATATAAATCAATGTGCCTTCTGTAGGAAGGTCGGCCACTGCCGAAGGAAATGCACTGTGCTCCCAAGGGAGCCATCATCAGAGCCCAGCAGACTCAAAACTGAGAGGGCCTGATACTTCCTGCCTCCGCTCCCATTGGACTATTAGCTATCGAGAGATGGAGGAGCCTCAGGTGACTCTTGAAGTAGCAGGTAGGAGTATTAACTTCGTATTAGGTATGGGAGCAGATTACTCTGTTCTGACTCAATACAATGGGCTCCTGTCTTCTCATGATGGACAAGCCCAAAATCACTGCTTTTCATATCTTCTAAGTTGTCCTCCAGAGCCTCTAGGTTTCTTGCCTGCCTTTTTAGTACTGTCTGATTGCCTGACCTCTTACTGGGGAGAGGTTTATTGACTCAGGAGACCAAGTCATGGTCACCTTCACAGATCATAAAGCATAGAAAGTGTTACTTTTGTTCCTGACCCCTCAGGGGAAAAAAGAAGTTAAGAATGAGCTGTCACATTTACCACCTGAGGTGTTGTCTCAATTAAATCTTGAGGTTTGGGCCACAGAGGCTCTGGGAAACGCACTAAACACCTCCCCCATTCAAATCCAACTTCAGCCTAGTGCTCCTCACCCTCAGAAGAGACAATACATTTTAAGGCGAGAAGCATGAGGGGAAATTCAACGCCTTATTGCCAAATTCTTGCCATATGAGTTATTAAGGCCATGAGAGTCTCCTACAATACTCGCATGTTACCAGATAAAAAGCCTAATGGCAAGTACAGATTTGTCAGAACCCTTAGAGCATTAAGAAATGCAGTTGTCTCCGTACACCTCATTGTCCCCAATACTTACCAAGTCCCAGGGGATGCAAGCTGGTTTACATTCCTAAATCTGAAAGATGCACTTTTCTGGATCTCAATGCATCCAGATTCATAATATGTTTGCCTTTGAATGGACTGATCCAGATATCCATTCAGCCTCAAAACTAACCTGGACAGTCATCTCTGAAGGGTTCTGGGATAGCCCCCACTTATTTGAAAATGCTCTAGCTAACGACTTAACAAATCTACAATTGGAAAGGGACACAATTATTCAGTATGTAGGTGACTTGCTCATTGCTAGCCCAACTAAAGAAGACTCATAATAATAATGTTAAGTTGGTAAATTTCCTGGGAACTTGCAGATATAGGGCATCACCACACAGGGCTCAGATTTTGACTGAAAGACTTAAATATTTGGAATCTGTCTTAACCTCTGGAACTGATGAACATCTCGAGAAGATAAAAAAAGTTATTTCAGTCACCCAAGAGTCCCTGTCCAAAAAATGACTGTGGGCTTTTTTAGGAGATAGCTGGGTACTGCTGCTTATGGGTGCCCAGATTTGGGCATGTAGCCAAGCCTTTATATGATAGATTAAAGGGAAAGATTTAGAGCTCCTAGAATGTAATGAGAACTGCAAGCAAACCTTCAATACTCTCAAGGAGAAATTGGGCTCTGCTGCAGCCACAGCAGTCCCCAAGTTGGATGAACCATTTTTTCTTTATGTGACCAAAAAGCAAGGCATAGGCCTTGGGTAATCTTGTCCGAAAACTGGGGGACATTCCAAGGCCAGTAGCCTAATTTTATAAGCAGATAGACCAGGTGGCCTCAGGGTGGCCTTGATGTCTTAGAGCTATTGCTGTTACCACTTTTCTAGCAGGCAAAGCTAATAAACTAACATTAGAACAGCACCTACAGGTTTTTGACCCCACACCAAGGGAAGGTGGTCCTAGAAGCTAAAGGGCAGCAGTGGATAATAGGAGGACATTTATGAAAGTATCAGGCCTTATTGCTAGACCCTCCAGACATAACTTTTAAAGGCTGCCAAACCATAAACCCAGCTACTTATCGGCCAGAGTTCACAGGTGCTTCTAGACTTCCTGGCATACAGGTTGTATTAGTCTGTTCTCATGCTGCTAATACAGACATATCTGAGGCTGGATAATTTACAAAGAAAAGAGGTTTCATTGACTCACAGTTCCACATGGTCGGAGGCCTCACACTCATGGCAGAAGGCAAATGAGGAGCAAAGTCACATCTCTTACATGGCAGCAGGCAAAAGGGCTTGTGTAGGGAAACTCCCCTTTATAAAACCATCAGCTGTAATCCCAGAACTTTGGGAGGCCAAGGCAGTGGATGACCTGAGGTGAGGAGATCAAGGCCAGCCTGGCCAACATGGTGAATCCCCGTCTATACTAAAAGTACAAAAATTAGGCTGGTGGTAGGCACCTGTAATCCCAGCTACTCGGGAGGCTGAGACAGGAGAATCACTTGAACCCAGGATTCAGAGGTTGCAGTGAGCCAAGGTCATGATAATGCACTCCAGCCTGAGCAACAGAGCAAGACTATGTCTCAAAAATAAATAAATAAATAAATCATCAGATCTCATGAGACTTATTCACTGTCACGAGAACAGCATGGGAAAGACCCATCCCCCTATTCGATTACCTCCCACTGGATCCCTCCCACGATATATAGGAATTATGGGAGCTACAATTCAAGATAAGATTTGACTGTGACACAGCCAAAGCGTGTCACAGGTTATGAAACAAATTTATTCTAGCGGGCCAGACTTAAAAGAGATGAGCCCCTTGACCATCCCAAGGAAGAGTGGTTAACAGATGTATGTTGTTTTATGCATCAGGAAAACAGGAGTGGTAGATATGCTATTAGTAGTCAGCACAAGAGAATCAAGGCACAAGTCTTGCTGGCCTCAACCTCAGCTCAAAAAGCTGAGTTAATTGAACTTACTCAGCCCCTGCAGTTGGGAAAGGATTTAAAAGTTAACATTTACACTGATTCCAAGTATGACTTTTTAGTGCTTCATGCTTATGCTGCAATTTGGAATGGGTAGGGACTCCTGACCCCCAAGGGTTTTTCCATACAACATCATTCAGATTTTGAACTTGTTAGAATGCTGCTTTGCTGCCAAAAAGTGACTGTAATTAATTGCAGAGGACATCAAAAGAGAGACTGACCATGTAAAAGGAAATGCCCTTGCAGATGCTGCAGCCAAGGCACCTGCACTGAAAGGGCCAATGAAGCTTATGGGTGTGCTGGTCAGCATACATTGAACTGAGCCAGAACACTCTGAAGAAGAACAAAAATGGGCCAGGGATTGCATTTCAGTCCAGGGTCCCTCTGGCTGGCTGAATGATGGTAATAAATTACTAATGCCAAGTACCAATCATAGGAATATAATTCAGCACTTTCATGATTCTTTTCACCCTAGAAGGGATTATTGGTTTCCGTTAATGTCTCATTTGTTTATAGGGGTAAATCTTTTCAAGACACCAAAACAGGTGACTCAGCCCTGTGATCTCTGTGCCTGACATGACCCAAACGGCTAGCAATTTTCTCCTTCTACAGGTAAACCTGTCCAAAATTGAGGAACCTATCCAGGTGAGAACTGGCAACTCTAATTTACTCAGCTACCTTTCTGCAGGAGATTCAAATATTTGCTAATGCTTACTGATACCTTCATTGGTTAGATCGAGGCATTCCCCACCCCATCTGAAAAATGTTTACCAGAAGAAATAACTCCTCAGTTTGGGTAATCTAAAAGCCTGCAAAGTGGCAATGGCCCGTCTTTCACAGCAGGTGTATCCCAACACCTATCCTCAGCTTTAAGAATCCAATATTACCTTCACTCTGTGTGCAGACCGCAGTCCTCTGGAAAGGTGAAAGGGCTAATCCTACTCTAAAGAAGAGTCTAGCTAAATCAGAAGCCTGACTATCTCTAACACCCATAGCTTACTGCGGGTTTGAACTGTTCCAAAGTAAAACTTATAATTAAATCCTGTTAACATTCGGAAGACTTTCCTAAGCACAGATCTCCTAATAGATGAAAAGACTCATCAATTACAAAAATATGTCATCAATCTAGGACAGGTGCAAAGACACTCTGTGAATATGGATACAAGAGTCTTCCCCTCCCACATGGGAGGAAAATTCAGTTTCAGCTCAGCTAGGGATTTAGTCTTACTAAAGATGTTGGAGGAAGTTCTCCAGCTGACCAGCTTTCCCCAACGTGGAAAGGATCACAGCAAGGACACCTGAGCTCTCCAACAGACGTTCAACGCCAAGGGATTCACAGGTGGGTACACCTGTGTGGAAGTAAAGCTGTTGCTTATTCTGTGAGCCGAATCCGAGGCTGAGGGAGGTGGGCGCGGGGCTATTTCAGTGGTGGTGGAGTGTGGGCTGCGTAGCTGCGCGTCTGCTCCTCCTTCTCGCGTTTCTCCTGCCACTCTAATCCCGCCTTGGCCATGAGGGAAATCGTGCTCACGCAGGCCGGGCAGTGCGTGAACCAGATCGTCGCCAAGGTTGTATTTGACTCCATAAAAATTAAAATTTTGTATGAGAGAAAAATGTCTCAAAGTCAAAAGTCAACAGACTGGGGAAATAGATCTGCAACATACATGACAGACAAAAAGCTAATTTGGGATATATATATATACACATATAAATATATATATACCTATAAATATATATACATATAAATATATAGATAGATAGATGTAAATATCCGTTTTTAACACCATTTAAAAAAATACTGTCCTTTCCCCATTGAACAGTGTTGACGCTCTTGTTAAAAATCATGACCATATTTTTTGGTTCTTTATTTCTATTGCATTGGTCTTTGTGTCTGTCTCTATGCTGGTACAGCATTGTTTTGCATACTGAAGTTTGAAACCAGGAGGTGTTAGTCCTCTAACTTTGTTAGTTTTTAAGATTGATTTGGCTGCTTGGGGTTTTTTTGAGATTTCGTCTGAATTTTAGAACAGGTTTTTCTATTTTTTCAAATATTGGAATTTTTACAGTGATTTTATTGAATCTGTAGATGACTATAGATAACAATGGCACCTTGACAAGATTTTGTCTTCCAGTCCATAAACACATGATGTCTTTTCATTTATTTGTGTCATCTTTAATACTATCATGCCATGTTTGTAGTTTTTGCTGTACAGGTTTTTCATTTCCTTGGTTAAGTGGGTTTCTAAGTATTTTATTCTTTTGATGCTATCATACATGATACTGTTGTCTTGATTTCTTCTTCAGATAGCTTATTGTTATTGTAGAAATACAACTGATTTTTGTGTATTATTTTGTATCCTGCAGCTTTGCTGAATTTTATTTATTGCATCTGACAGTTTATTTCACAGAAACTAAAAGATTTTTAATATATAAGGTTATGTCATCTGCAAACAGATAATTTTACTTTTTAAAAAATTGGAATATCTTTAATACTTTTACTCACCTTATTAACTAACTAGAAACTTCAGTACTATACTAAATAGCAGTAGTAAAAGCAGGCATCCTTGTTTTTGCTCTTAGGGTAAAAGCTTTCAGTCTTTCACCATGTTAGCTGTGTTTTTTTGTTTTGTTTTGTTTTGTTTTTTGTATAGCATTATGTTAATGTGTTTTCTTTCTTTTTATAGTTTATTAAGTATATTTTATCATGAATGTGGGTTAAATTTTGACAAATGCTTTTTCTTCTTTGCTTAAGATGATCACGTGAGGGTTTTTTCCTTAATGTGATATTACGCTGATTTTCATGTGCTGGAACATACTTTCATTTCAGGAGTCAATTACACTCATTCATAGTGTATAATCCTTTTAATGTACTGCTAAGTTTGAGTTGCTGGTATTTTGTTGAGGATTTTTGCATCAGCATGTATAAGGGATGTTTGTTTGTAGTTTTCTTATGGTGCCTTTGTCTGGCTTGGTGTCAGGGTAATACTGGCCTCATAGAATAAGTTAGAAAAAACTACCTCCTTTTCAACGTTTTGAAAAAGTTTGAGAAGAAGCGGTGTTAATTCTGCTTTAAACATTGGGTAGAATTCAACAGTGAAACCATCTGGTCCAGGCTTTTCTTTGTTGCTGGGTTTTTGATTACTGATGCAATCCTCCTGCTGAATCTCCTTGATGAATAGGTTTATTCAACTTTTCTGATTCAGTCTTAGTAGGTTTTTTGTTTCTAGGAATTTGTTCATTTTATTTAAGCTATTCAATTTTTTAGTGTATAGTCCCTTATGGTACTCTCCTACACCCCTTTTTTACTCCAAAAATCTGTTAGTAATGTACCCATTTTATTTTTGAGTTTAGTAATTTGAATATTCCCTTTCTTTCTTAGTCAATCTAGATAAAATTTTGTCAGTTTTGATGTTTTTCAGAGAACAAACTAGGTTGTGTTGATTTTTGATATTGTTTTTCTATTCTCTATTTCACTTATTTCCACTGCTATCTTTATCATTTTTTAAATTTTGCTAGCTTTTAGTTGTCGCTCTTTAATAGTCCCTCTTTTTCTCTCTGTTTTTAGTTCCTTAGGAGTAAAGTTGTTGATTCAGTATCTTATTTTTTATAATCATTTATAGCTATAAATTTTTCCCTTATGGTACCATTTTTAATGTATCTCTTAACTTTTGATATTTCATGTTTTTAATTTGTCTCTAGATATTTTTTCTTTTCTCTTGTGATTTCTTCCTTTATCCATCCTTGAGTGTTTCATACCTATATTTTTAGACATAAAATGTGTAACCTACAATATTTTCTTGATTTGTTAGTTTTATTTGTTGTAAGTTTTTATTTCAGAATTAAATGTGTGTATCAACATTTGTTATGTTCTCATAAACTTTGTAATACATGGAGATTCCTGGTCCACATATGTAAGTCTCTACATGAATATTATTTTGAAGCATTTAACCTTCTATTTTAATATTTCAAAGGTCTAAATGAAATTGAGATTTTGGTTTCTGAGATGAAATCATGGTAGGTGACTGAGAAATGCTTAAAAATTAGCCAAAACTTAAAATTAAGTTAAAGTTTACCTTCAAGATTCAACCTGAATAAGTCGCCCTGTATTGCTGGTAATAAAGAATAAGTCTTTAATGATATAAAAGGAAACTTCAGAGAATGTTTTTTTTTCCCCAGTTGACATATAAATTAAAAGATATAAAAAATTTTTATGGCCTTATGCATTTTTTACTTTAGAATTCCAACTTTTTCTGGTTAACATTTTTCCAAACAGATTCCTGTGTATTTGAAAGACAAATAATTTTTTAGTTGAAATGCTTAAGCAGTTAAATAAGGCCATGAAAGTTTCTTGAACTTGTGGGAATCCATGAGAAAATCTGACATTATGTTCTATTCTCTTGGAAGGTAGAAATATCGTATGACTTCTGTTTTCCTGACAAGAAATGTCCTGAGCAAGGCTACCTGGGACAATGACCTCACACATGGAAAACGTTGGAGCCCATCTGTTTCCAATCAGCTGTTTTCCAAAAATTAGTGAAGTTCAGTTTTCCCTTTGATACTCTCTGTTACTACCAATCCCAATGCCAGGGCTGTCCTGCTTCTACAAGTGACAATGACAAATATAGGCCTGAAGAAAGATGAGCTGATGGGATTCCCAGCTTATTACCTCTCCTTGGGGGCCTTATCTCACATACATGGATTCAACTCATAGACTCAGCTGGGTGAGGATCTATTATTCAGCTACATTAGAAGTGACTGCTTAAGACTCAGGTGTGTGGTGAAATGAGGCAGAATTTTCTCTATGGAGTGTTAGCAGAATTTTCTCCTCATAATTACCATCTTACTATCACTAAATCATAACTAAAATGAGGAAATTATTCAAGAAGAAATAGAAATGTAATCATATGAGGACATAAATTTAGAGATTTGTGGAGAGCTCTTCATAATTTTATGGCGTTCTCTTTGAGCTGGGATTATAGTTGACATTTCATTATAATATATTAGCCGTTCTAGACTTTATGCATTTATGTAAAGTTTTCTTTGTTGTACTTTAAGTTCTGTGATACATGGGCAGAGCATGCAGGTTTGTTACATAGTTATACACGTGCCATGGTGGTTTGCTGCACCCATCAACCCGTCATCTACATAGGTATTTCTCCTAACGCTATTCCTCCCCTAGCCTCCCGCCCCATGACAGGCCCCAGTGTGTGATGTTCCCCTTCCTGTGTCCATGTGTCCTCATTGTTCAACTCCCACTTATGAGTGAGAACATGCAGTGTTTGGTTTTCTTTTCTCTTTTTCTTTCTCTCTCTCTCTCTTTTTTTTTTGAGACAAATTTTCACTCTCGTTGCCCAGGTTGGAGTGCAATGTCGTGATCTCGGCTCACCACAACCTCTGCCTCCTGGGTTCAAGCGATTCTCCTCCCTCAGCCTCCCAAGTAGCTAGGATTACAGGTATGTGCCAATACGCCTGACTAATTGTTTGTATTTTTAGTAGAGACGGGGTTTCTCCATGTTGGTCAGGCTGATCTCAAACTCCCCACCTCAGCCTCCCAAAGTTCTGAGACTACAGGCATGAGTCACTGCTCCTGGCCTGGTTTTCTTTTCTTGTGTTAGTTTGCTGAGAATGATGGTTTCCAGCTTCATCCCTGTCCCTGGAAAGGACATAAATGCATAGTATTCCATGGTGTATATATGCCACATTTTCTTTATCCAGTTTATCATTAATGGGCATTTGGGTTGGTTCCAAGTCTTTGCTATTGTGAACAGTGCTGAAATAAACATACAGTGCTGAAATAAACATACAGTGCTGAAATAAACATACAGTTCATGTGTCTTTATAGTATAATAATTTATAATGCTTTGGGTATATACCCTATAATGGGATTACTGGGTCAAATGGTATTTCTGGTTCTATATCTTTGAGGAATTTTCACACTGTCTTCCACAATGACTGAACTAATTTACACTCCTACCAACAGTGTAAAAGCATTCCTGTTTCTCCACAGCCTCATCAGCATCTGCTGTTTCCTGACTTTTTAATAATCGCCATTCTAACTGGAGTGAGATGGTATCTCATTGTGGTTTTGATTTGCATTCATCTAATGACCAGTGGTGATGAGCTTTTTTTCATATGTTTGTTGGCCGCATAAATGTCTTCTTTTGAGAAGTGTCTGCTCGTTTCCTTTGCCCACTTTTTGATGGGGCTGTTTTTTTCTTGTAAATTTGTTTAAGTTCTTTGTAGATTCTGGATATTAGCCCTTTGTCAGACAGATAGATTGCAAAAATTTTCTCCCATTCTGTAAGTTGTCTGTTCACTCTGATGATAGTTTATTTTGCTGTGCAAAAGCTCTTTACTTTAATTAGATCCCATTTGTCAATTTGGGCTTTTGTTGCCATGGCTTTTGGTGTTTTAGTCACAAAGTCTTTGCTCATGCCTATGTCCTGAATGGTATTGCCTAGGTTTTCTTCTAGGGTTTTTATGGTTTTAGGTCTAAGATTTAAGTCTTTAATCCATCTTGAATTGATTTTTATTACCTCTCCTTGGGGGCCTTATCTCACATACATGCACCTGGAGGTATCACAAGTAAAGGCTGCGAAACAGCAAAGATGGCAACCTGATCCTTCCTCTGGGAGCACCAGTCCAAGGGGGTACTGACTTGATGCCAGCTGGAACGCTCCTGTAGGAGGTTTCTGGTGACCCCTGTTGGGAGGTCTCACCCAGTCAGGAGGAACAGGATCAGGGACTGCTTAAAGAAGCAGTCTGGCTGCCCTTTGGCAGAGCAGGTGTGTTGTTCTGATCCCCAGGAGTCTGCAGAGCCAGCAGGCTGGAAAGGTTCAGTTGGCTGAACTGGGGAGACAGTAGCTACCCCTCTCCCTGGGGACTTCATCCCAGGGAGAAATCAGAGTTCTGTCCATAGAACTCCGGCTGGAGTTGCTAAAATTCTGATGGGGAGGCCCTGTCCAGTGAGGAGGGATGGATTTCAGTCTCACTTAAAGAAGCAGCCTGGCCACAATCAGTCACAACAGCTGTACTGTGTTATAGGGGACTCCTCCTGGTCCCTGGTGCCAGCAGGCTAGAGCAGCCAACTCAAACCACAGATAGAGCCGCTGCCCCTCCCCCTGGGAACTCAGTCCACCTCCGGCTATCTCCAGCCTGCTGCCACTGGCCTGCTGGAATTCCAAGCCAATGGGTCTTATAAGGTGCTGTGGGAGTGGGGCCTCAGAATGATGTCACTTGGCTCCCTGGATTCAGCCCCCTTCATAGGGGAATGCACAGATGTATCTCCCACTTTGCTGGAATTCTCTGGGCAGAGTATGCAAAATTCCTGGGTTTCCATGCATGCCCCAGTAAGCCAGCGAGCACTCCACTGAGACTCTACACAGCTCTGTGCTTCAGACCCAAGGCTGTGGTGGCTGAGCTCTTGAGGGGACCTCTTCATCTGCAGGTTGCAAAGATCCGTCGGAGAAGCATGGTTTCCCGGGCAGAGTCGAACAATCACTCATGGCCTCCCTTGCCTGCGAGTGGGGGCTCGGCTAGCCACACCTGGATGGGTCATTGACCCACTTGCTTTTCCTGACTCTCTGTGGGTCGAGCTGTCTGCCCAGTCAGTTCCAATGCAAGAATCTGAATATCTCAATTGAAGGTGCAGAATTCACTCACAGTTTTCATTGCTCTCTGTGAGAGCCATGGGACACAGCTGCTTCTAATCGGCCAGTTTGACCCCATCTAAAGTATGATTTCTTAATATATGAGATGTTTTAATTATGTAACAATAATGATATTTATCACAAATATATTTTGTCTCAATGTGATATACAAATTGCTAATAAATCAATTCTTTTTTGGTTACCACAAAGCTATCTGGAAATGTAACGTCTGCCATTTATAAAATTTTTGTAGAGTTAATAGAACTTTACTTGAAGAGAGGCTGGCAATATGCATCATGACTTCAAGCACTGCCAGTGAAGTTGTGGAGTTTGAAGTGGTACTCACATCTTGTTACTGGGATTATAAATTAGTAAAAACTATATCAATTGTAATTAAACAATATATACCAAAATTATAAATGGAAATACTCTCTGATTCAGCAATTTCATTTCCAGAAATTTACCCTACAGACATACTCATGATGCCTGGAATTATGTATGAATGGGAGAAAGTATTATACCACCTTTTTAATTAACAAAAGCCTAGAAATCACCTTAATGTTTATCAATCACATTAATGATTAACACCTTACTGTTTATTGAAATTATGGTTTTCATATGATAGACTACTATGCAGCTATTTAAAGAAATAAATTTTAAAGGATGCTCAAAAATGATGTCCAAGATATGTTACAAAGGAAAATACCTGCGTGGAGAGCCATGTGTCTGATATGCCTCCATTCCTATAAAATCAGAGTGTATATAAAGGCATAGAGTATCTCCATTAACTGGTAACTGTTACAAAATTCAAAGTTAATGCAGGCAAGCCCTTTCTTTTTTAATGCTAAAACTTCAAGGACCTGCACAATATTTGAGGATTTCCAACACAGGCTAATCTACCTTTGAACCTACAGATTTTAGGAAATGAAGCTCTTGAAAAATCAAGCATTAATATTCCTAGCTACAGTTGTTTGGAACATAATTAGAATGATCCATTCTTTGCAAGTCTGTAAAATTTGCTCATACAACCATCTGGGCCTAGTCCCTCCTTTGTGAGAGATTTTATTTTACTAGAGATTTTATGTTCTTCATGTTATAGTACTTCTTAGTTTTCTATTTCTTCTTGATTCTTGAGTCAATTTTGGTACCACTTAGTACCCCACAGGGTGCTTGGGCTCAGAACACATCAGTCAAAGGAAGAGAGAAGAAAGGAAGTTAGGAAGGAGGGAGGAAGAAAGGAAGGAAGGAAGGGGACAAAGAAGGAAAGAGAGATGGAAGGAAAGAATGAGAGAAAGAAAGATGGAGGGAGAGAGAGAAAGAGAGAAGGAAATGAGAGAAAGAAGGAAGGAAGGAGGGAGAGAAAGAGGGAAAGAGAAAGAAGGAAAGAAACAAGGAAGCAGGGAGGGAGAGAAAGAAGAAGGTAGAGGAAGGAAGGAAGGAAGAAAGGAAGGAAAGAGGGAGGGAAGGAAGGGAGAGAGAGAGGGAGGCAGGGAAAGAAAGAAAGAGAGAAAGGTGAAAGGTGGGGATGGGAAGAAAAGAGGAGCCAGCCACAGGCTACAGGCTGTTTGTTCACTCTTTTAGTTGACCCAGGCAGTTCTGCCTTTTAAATATTCCACCTTCTGCCATGAGTTACACTGTTCAATATTCATTCCTCAGAGCATTCAAAGGTCTATGTGTGCCCTGCCATGATGGAGCATGGCTTCAGCTCCCAAACACAACTCTCAGCCAAAATATTCATGACTGGTCCCTCCCATATACTCATCAATCCCCCATGTATGGTCTTCATGTGTCCCCCCGAGCTCAAGTGTTGGAAACTTAATCCTCTATGTGACAGTGTTGAGAGGTGGGGCCTAATAAGAGTGATTGGGTTATGAGACTCTGCCCCCATGCGTGGATTAATGTCACTATCTCAGGAATAGTTTAGTTATCTGGGGGGTGGGTTAGTTATCTTGGGAGTGCACTTGTATTAAAAGCAAGTTCAGCCCCTTTTTCTCCCTTTCTTTCTGAAAGTCTTGCTCTGCTGCCTTCAGCCATGAGATGACACAGCAAGAAGGCCCTCACCAGATGCAGACCCCCTCATCCTTGGACTTCCTAGCCTCCAGAACTCTAAGAAATAAATTTCTTTTCTTTATAGATTCCCTAGTCTATGGTATTCTGTTATAGCAGCACAAAATGGGTTAAGATGCCCCATTACATGGACAGTGCTGATCCACAGGGTTGAGATCATTGACTTAGGGCTTGGAGTCTTATACAACATCCCTACGGGAGTTGGCCTCCATATTCCCTAACTTCCAGGAATCTCAAATGGTGATCTCAGACCAAAATATAGCCCAGATATTTTGCATTTGGCAATATTGCCCACTTTTATACAACTTTATCATGGCAGCTTTGATGTGTTCACTTCTACGATCCCTTAAAGGATATGAGTTCAAGATCCTGCAAGGTTACAATCCAAGGATAGAAGAGCCTAGACAAGAGTTCCATCACCTGGGTGATCAGTGCAGAGCTATGTCACAAAGTCTCCGTAGGCAAAGCCTAGACAAGAGTTACATCACCTGGGTAATCAGTGCAGAGATATGTCACAAAGCCCCGTAGGCAGAGCCTAGACAAGAGTTACATCACCTGGGTGACAGGCAAACAACAATAACAACTTATTTTCATCCCCACTTCAGTCTTTGAGGTTAGACAGACCTGGATTCAAATCCAAGCTCCACCCCTCACTGTGTGAGCTTGCTCAAGCTGCTAACATCTCTGAGACTTCACTCTTCATTCATGAAATGAGGATAAAGGCCCTTCTCTCAGGGGCTGTGCCAAGGATGAAATGAGTCATGCATTGGTCAGGACAGGTGACGCTGTGTAACAAACAAGCCCCCAAACCTCAGTGGCTTCAACAGCAAAGTTGACTTCTTTTCTTTTTTTTTTTTTAATTTTTTTTTTGCTGGGGGTGGGGTGCGGTGGATGGAGTCTCGCTCTGTCACCCAGGCTGGAGTGGAGTGGTGCAATCTCAGACCACTGTAACCTCCACCTCCTGAGTTCAAGAGATTCTCCTGCCTCAGCCTCCTGAGTAGCTGGGACTACAGACGCCTGCCACCATGCCCGGCTAATTTTTTATATTTTTAGTAGAGATGGGGTTTCACCGTGTTAGTCAGGATGGTCTCGATTACCTGAACTCATGATCTGCCCGTCTCAGCCTCCCAAAGTGCTGGGATTACAGGCGTGAGCCACCACACCCGGCCTTTACTTCTGAATTGATTTCGCATCCATCACGGGTCAACAAGGGGGCTCTGGTGGTCGTAGTCATTCAGAGACTCAAACAGATAGACCCTTATCCCAGAAGATGCTCCCACAGTTCCAGAAACAGAGCAAAGAAAACATAATCAGCCATGAGCCACTTCTTAAATCCCCTGCACGGAAGGGATGCACGTTTTTTCTGTCACAGCTGTTGCCCAAAATGTCTCAGGCGGCCAGGCACAGTGGCTCACATCTGTAATCTCAGCATTTTGGGAGGCAGAGGCGGGCAGATCACCTGAGGTCGGGAGTTCAAGACCAGTCTGACCAACATGGAGAAACCCTATCTCTACATATAATACGAAAATTTGCCAGTCATGGTGGAGGGTGCCTGTTAGCCCCAGCTACTCTGGAAGCTGAGGCAGGAGAATCACTTGGATCCGGGAGGTGGAGATTGCAATGAGTCGAGACCAGCCACTGCACCCCAGTCTGAGTAACAGAGTGAGACTTCATCTCAAAAAAAAAAAAAAAAAAGTCTCAGGCTATGACTGAACTAGGAGGGTAGAAAGAATAGTCATTTTGGTTGCCACAAACAATCGAAACAAAGATGCAGATCATTGATGTAAAATTACAGTTAGTTCCTCCCCACTCCTTTTCAGCTTCTCTTCGTTGCTATGAGCCAGCGTTTCCAGTGTCAGTTTTCAGTCTGTTGCCTCCCAGCTCCTAGTGCACCTTTCAATACGTGCACTGTGATAAACTGGGAAACACTGTTCAATATGCCTTCTGGGAGTGAACATTCTGCAGGCATCTAGGTAGAGGATGGAGAGAATGCAGGGGGCAGGAGCTCTCTGGCTGTGCCTTGATCATGTTCAAGCCCCAACCACAGACCTAGGCGTGGTCCCTCAGCCACCTTGTAGCCTTGGCTTGCAACATCTCGACATGGAAACCAAAATGCAGCAGGGCCCATGTGATCTGAAAGTTCCTGAAAATTTTCCCAGACCCCATCTTGTACCCCTTGTGCAACCTGCACACAGTGATCTGTATTCTAGAGGATCCGCACAGAGCTGCCATTCCTTCTGCCAGACCCTGCGGGACTCACGCATTCTGGAGGCTTCCTGCCCTACAAAGGCAGCCAGGCTCCCGCCATGCATCCCTGCACCAGCGGCTCACGGCTAGCTCCCTCATCTGCATTCCAGCGGCTCATGGCCAGCTCCCTCACCTGCACCAGCGGCTCTCGGCCGGCTCCCTCCCTTGCACACCAGCGGCTCACGGCCGGTTCCTTCCCCTGCATTCCAGCGGTTCACAGCCAGGTCCCTCACCTGCACTCCAGTGGGTGGCCTAGTGCTTGTGCAAAAGCTGCTGACTAGCTCCAGCCTGCCCAAATCCACGAACGTCTCTTATGTGGTGGCTGAACCACATTTTATGACATCTGAACACCTTTCAAATCTGTGCTTCCTTGGGTACCTCCCTCTGCACTAGGGCACCAGGCAGGGTTGCTTTATGTCTTACAGTGACTCTTTTATCATAGTTGCAATCCTTTATACTACACTTCCCCGTTAGACCCACTATGTGGTTTCTATCTCTTGATGGGACCCAGGCTGCTACAGAACCTAACCCATGAACATTGCACTTCATTAGTTCCTCACCATTGGCCCAAGATCATGCTCCACCACCCCTCTCTGCACCCTGACTTTCTTTCCTTAAGTGAAACCCCTAAACGCCCTCTTTGTGCCCAAAGCTTACCTGCTCTTCCTTCCCTATATTCTTGGCCAGACACAAAAATCTGATGCTCTGGCAAATGCAGAAATGGGGAGAAGGCAGGGGAATCATTTCTCCGCCCTTAGGTAAGCACTGAGGGTTATGTAATTCCATTGTGTGAGGAATAAAAAAATGAGGCATAGAGAGCTGCCATGATTTGCCTGGACCAATGAAGCTGTCATGACAGAAGTGGAACAAAGGTTTAGGAGTCCCGAATGTCAGTCCAGCTCCTATGCCTTCAGAACGTGCTGTGGAGGGAGACGCCGGGGGCTCCACTCATGCTGAGCACTCAGGGGTACCCAAGTGCTGAGACTGGGGACGTGACAGGCTGAGTTGACTCAGCCAAGTCCTCCTACACCAAATAAGGATGGAAACCCTCACATAATAGATGTGAAGAGAGGGAACGAAGCCAGGAACTATTAAGAGGCTGATGCCTGGAAGGCCTGGGCAGAATGACAGTGAGATTGGCACAGAACAGAGGCCCTAGATGGGGACAAAGGGAAGGAATTGGCCTCAGTGGCCAGATGGCACCTGTCCACTGCACAGAGGCTGGAGCCTTGAGTTCCATCTAGTCCTTGTCAACCACAATCATTCTGCCCTATGGCTCAACGAGTCCTGGAGAAAATGTATTTTCTGCAGGCTGGGGAGGTGAGAATAAAACAATTCAGCCTTAAGAAGTTGAAAGCCCAGGAAATCATAGCACGTGGAGATGGGATTCATACTTAAACTTCCTGCCCTTGACTTCTGGTTTGGCCATGTGACTTACTTTGGCCAATGGATGTGGTAAAGTGGTAGTCTGCACATTCTGAGCCTGGGTGGTAAGATAAGAGACCTTCACATTTCCCTTTGTTCTTTGCACTCCTGCCATTGCCATGAGAAGAAGGCACCCTGGCAGGCCCCAACCCAAGGAGGATCAGAGACACTTGGAGCAGATCCAGCTCAGCCACCACAGTTCGAACTGAAACCTCCCAAGCAACCCATGCACATGAGTGAGAAATGGTGGCCTATGGTCTTAGGCCTCTGAGGTGTGGGGTTACTTGTTACAGAGCAAGAGTTAACTAATAGAGATTTCTACCTCACATCCCTATGAATCAAAGAACAAAGGAAATAAAACAAAATATGAAAAGCAGATTTCCAATTTTTAGAAGAAAACAGAGGACAGATTTTATGACACTAAACAGAGAAAAACTTTTTTTTAATATGACACAAAACACAGACATCATAAAAGAAATTACTGATAAATTCAATCATACTAAATGTAGTAGCTTTGATCTGACAAAAGAGGCGATGAATGAAGTTAAAAGACAAAGACAGTGCATGATACGGTTTGGCTGCATGTCCCCACCCAAGTCTCATCTTGAATTGTCCTCCCATAATTCTCCTGTGTTATGGGAGGGACCTGGTGGGAGATAATTGGAATCATGGGGGTGGTTCCCCCATACTGTTCTCCTGGTAGTGAATAAATCTCATGAGATCTGACGGTTTTATCAGGGGGTTCCACTTTTGCATCATCCTCATTTTTCTGTGGCCACTGCCATGTAAGAAGTGCCTTTCACCTCCCACCATGATTCTGAGGCCTCTTCAGTCATGTGAAACTGTAAGTCCAATTAAACCTCTTTTTCTTCCCAGTCTGGGGGTATGTCTTTATTGGCAGTGTGAAAATGGACTAATACAGTGCACCAATAGGGAAAACATATTTGTAAGATATTTGGCCAAAAAAGCATTGATATACAGATCATTAAAATCAAAATTGGCCAGACGTGGTGGCTCATGCCTGTAATCCCAGCACTTTGGGAAGCTGAGGTGGGTGGATCACCTGAGGTCGGGAGTTCGAGACCAGTCTGACCAACATGGAGAAACCCTGTCTCTACTAAAAATACAAAACTGGCCAGGCGTGGTGGCGCTTACCTGTAATCCCAGCTACTCAGGAGGCTGAGGCAGGAGAATCGCTTGAACCCGGGAGGTAGAAGTTGCGGTGAGCCGTGATCATGCCATTGCACTCCCACCTAGGCAACAAGTGCAAAACTCCGTCTAAAAAAAAAAAAAAATAGCATTTACAAGTCAGCAAGGAGTAACCAAAGACCCAACAGACATATGAGCCAGGAGCAATTCACAGAGGGGGAGACCTGAAGGGCTGGGAAACACAAGGCACGCATTCAGCTGCACAGCAAAATCCAGGAACAATATCAGAAAGTGCGATAACAAATATTGATGAAAATGAGTGAAGACGGATGTGCGCACTGCTGGCAAGGGGCATTGTGAGGTCTCCAGCCCCAAGGTCATCTGGCTGTGCTTCCTAGGAAGAAAGGGCTGAAAACAGACCTGTCCCAAGACTCCAAGCCTCACCAGGCTACGTGCAGGTCTTGGACCAGAACATCAGCATCACCTTGGGGTGGGGATTGCAGGGGGTTCACACATCCTCTGCTCACCAGAAATGCAGAATTCTAGATTCATCTGGAAGATATTGTTGAAGAGAAAAGCAACTTTCAGGAGAGTATGTATGGACTGCTATTTGTATAAAATTGCAAAAACAGACCAAAGAACACTATCCATTCTTCATGGACATGCACACTAGGTATTAAACATGGATGGGAAGACACATATTGACTTCAGAATAGTGGGGAGGGAGGCGGTAACTGGACTAGAAAAGGGACATATAACTCGAGGGTCAGCATGAACATTATGGCTGAATCCGTAGTTTTCTTCCCTTAAACTCTGGGGCAAATGCATCCAAAAGCTACCACGTTTGAATTTTAACTGGGAGGTACATGAAAGTTTGATATCATTATCCTCTACATAGTCCTGTGTGTTTGTAATGTTGAGGCATATTTTTTCAACACTTGACACAGCATGAAAGGAAGCTTGCCTACATGGTAACAATGGTTATCTTTAGGTAGCAGAATTCAAGACTGCTTCTTTTTCTTTTTTTCCTACTTGTATGTTATCTCTATTTCCCTGTGTGAGGATTTATGACTGTTGTGATGAAAAGGCTAGTATTCTAACTCCCTGCATCATAAGCACACACTGTGTCCTGGTTGGAACGATGGGGAGGAGGGAGCGTGTCTGTTCACCTGGCCAGCCCTAGGCAACTCTGCAGAGAAGGATACAGGCACTTCCCCTCTGCAGCCAAAGAGTTAAGAAGGCTTGATGTGAAATAAATCATTCCAGGGGAGCTAAATCCCAGCCTTATCTAATTGTGTATCCTGAGGCTGATTAATTTAAACTCAAAAATAAAATAAACATCATCCTTAAATAGGGATTAAATACTCAGCGGGGTCCTTAGTTGAACAAACTGACATACATTTTATGGTATGGATTCAAGGGGCCTGGGGTGGGGCGAGGGGTATCTGTGGGGATGCTCGCTGAGCTAAGGAGAGAAAATCGCCAGAGCTCCTGGATTCCGGAGTACATTCACCTTTAGCTTCTTCTCTGGATACCCACAGAAAACCAAAGATCCACCCTGTGGCAGGATCTTCACACAGGAGGTGGTCTTGTGCCCTGTGTCCCTGAGGGAGAAGGGATTAGTGGAGGGAGTGGGTGAAGAGTTTGGAGGAAGCCCCTGATGTTCTTAGAAAACAGTAGGAAAGAGATTGCCTTGCCTGGGCATTGTTCCCAAATAGGAGACAAGAGCATGAACTAAAAACAGAGACTCTCAGCTCCCTCCATGGTTCCTGAATTCAGAAGGGAACCCAGGGAAGTGGGGCAAGTAAAAAATTGAGTGGGCTATCTGACATGTGCCTGGAGGGACCCACGAACCTGAGTCAGGCATGAGAGTGGGCAGCTGGTGGATTCTTCCAGGCCTGCAGCACAAAGCCAGGTGGATGTCCCAAGAACAAGCCATGTCTGCAGAGGCCTCTACTGCATCCCTGCCTCATGGGCACAATGTCACAGAACAGAATTACATCACTTGGGAGACCATGTGCAGTGTGAGTGTCATAATGGAGCTGGACCCAGAAGGTCCCAGACCCAGGTCCATTTATGTCTCTGCTATAGTCAATGTTTGTGTGCCCCTAAAATCCGTGTGTTGAAACCTAACCCCTGATAGGTTAGGTTTGAATTAGGAGGCAAAGACTTTAGGAAGTGACTTCATCATGAAAGCAAAGACCCCATGAATGGGATAAGTGGCCTTGTAAAAGGGAGCCAAGGGAGCTTGTTCTCCTTCCACCATGTCAGGACACAGCTAGGAGGTGCCCTCTATAAGGAACAGGCCCTCAACAGACACCCAATCTGCCACTACCTCGACCTTCCACTTGACAGCATCCAGACCTATGAGACATAAATTTCTGCTGCTTATAAGCCCCCTAGGCTAAGGTATTTTGTTACAGCAGCCCAAATGGAATGAGACAGCCTCTGAGCATCTTGAGCAACTCACTTATCTGCTGAACTCTCCACAGATTTAACTGTGATGAAATCCCTTCAACAGATGTATATTGAACACCTACTTTGTATAAGGACACACTGTGTTATTGGATAGAGTATAAAACAAGTCACGGTTCCCCAGAGGTAGGCACTGCCATAGCTGAACAGCAAACCCAAGTTGCTGTGGCCAGTGGGGGAAGGGGTGGGTGTCAGAGAAGAAGAGAACGTGCTAGAGTCCATGTCTGCAGCAATATTGGAACGTCTAATGGATGGTTCTCAAAGTGGTGACTTCTCATCTTCCTACAAAAACTCATAGTTGTCCCTGTGTAAAGTCTTCCCAGAAGTGCAGAGCGGATGATAATATGCAGATCAGAAAAGAGGAGAGGACAGAGAGAGCACATTCTTGGCATCAGCAGCCACGGACTTCTTGGAGGAAGGAAAGCAATTCTCCTGGATCCGTGGGTAGCAGATAAACATACAGAAATACATTTGTTAGCTATTTGGTTCATGGACTTTGAACATTTGCAGATCGAGAGGCTGAGAATCTTCTCCAACCAGATGATAGGGGGCTTGGAAGTACAGAAAGGGATGAAAGGAGGGGGAAAACAGAGCAATGAGAAGGGAGCTTTCAGCATGACCAACACAGAGACCTGGGTCTCTGCTACCAACAATAAGAGCTAATATATAATGATTGCAGGTCTGCAAACAGCAGGCTTTCCATGTCACATGTGGCAAGCTCTGAAGACAACCCTGTGTGACAGGTATTGTCGGAGGCAGAGAGTTGCTAAATAATCACACACAGATGGTGGAATGCCGGAGAGTTTGGTTTTAATTGGTCATCTTCCTGTTTGCTTTTTATTTGTCGCATCTGTAGTTTGTTCTCTTTTTCCTCTTTCTCTGACTTCTTTTGAATTTGTTGAGTATTTTTATTTCATTTAATCTTCTTTGTTGGCCTTTTACATATAACTATTTTTCCTTGGTTTGGTTTTGAGACTTAGTCATTGCTCTATGGTTTATGATATATCATATTGTTTGGATCTGTGTCCCTACCCAACTCTCATGTGGAAAAGTAATCCCCAATGCCAAACGTGGGTTCTGGAGGGAGGTGATTGGATCATGGAGCCAGTTTCTCATGGTTTAACACCATCCCCGCTTGGTACTATATAGCAAGTGAGTTCTCACAAGTTCCAGTTGTTTAATAGTGTGTGGCACCTCCCCCTCTCTCTCTTCCTCCTGCTCCAGTCATATAAGATGTGCCTGCTTCCCCTTGGCCTTCTGTCATGATTGAAAGCTCCCTGAGGCCTCCCCAGTAGCCAAGCAGATGACAGAATCACACTTGTACAGCCTGCAGAACCGTGAGCCAATTAAATCCCTTTTCTTCATAAATTACCCAGTCTCAGACTTCTTTTTTTGAGATGTAGTCTTGCTCTGTCGCCCAGGCTGCAGTGCAGTGGTGCCATCTCGGCTCACTGCAACCTCCACCTCCCTGGTTCAAGTGATTCTGCTGCCTCAGCCTCCCAAGTAGCTTAGCTGGGACTACAGGCATATGCCACCATGCCCAGCTAATTTTTTTGTATTTTTAGTAGAGACAGGGTTTCACCATGTTGGCCAAGACGTTCTTGATCTCTTGACCTCGTGATCCGCCTGCCTCCGCCTCCCAAAGTGCTAGGATTACAGGCGTGAGACACCGCACCCAGCACCAGTCTCAGACATTTCTTTATAGCAGTGCAAGAGCAGACTAATACAGTATATGTATTCAACTTAGCATTGGCTGCCGTCAACATTATACCACTTCACATAGAGGATAAGAACCTTAAAGCAGTACCCATTCATTTCCCTCCTTTTGGGTTTTGTGTTATTGTTTTCATGCATTTTGCTTCTATATGTGCTGTAAACTCACATTAATTTGTTATCATTTTTTTGCCTTAAACAGTCAATTATCTTTTAAAAATGCTTTTTAATACTGTATTTTTGCTCACATATTTGACGTCTTTGGTGCTGTACATTCTTTTGTGTAGATCTGGACTTCCATCTGGTTTCACTTTCCCTCTGACTGAAGGATTTCCTTTAATATTCCTTGTAGTGAGGACTGGCTGGTAATGAATTCTTCAAGCTTTTCAATGTCTGAACGTCTTTATTTCACTATCATCTTTGAAAGATATTTTTGCTGGGTGTAGAATTCTAGACTGACAATCATTTTATCCTTAAGTATTTTATAGAAGTTACTGCACTATCCTCTGGTTTGCATTGTTTCTGTTCTTTTCTCTTTTTTTTTTTTTTTTTTTTTTTTGAGACAGAGTCTCACTCTGTCACCCAGGAAGGAGTGCAGTGGCATGATTTCAGCTCACTGAAACCTTTACCTCCTGGGTTCAAGCAATCCTCCCACCTCAGCCTTCCAAGTAGCTGGGACTACAGGTATGCGCCACCACACCCAGCTAATTTTTACATTTTATGTAGAGGTCAGGTTTTGCCATGTTGCCCAGGCTGGTCTTGAACACCTGGGCTCAAGTGATCATCCTGCCTTGGTCTCCCAAAGTGCTGGGATAACAGGTGTGCATCACCAAGCCTGGCCTTGCTTTGTTTCTAACCAGATGTCTGCCTTTTTTTTTTTTTTTTTTTGAGACAGAGTCTCGCTCTGTCGCCCAGGCGTCATCTCAGCTCACCGCAACCTCCGCCTCCCAGGTTCAAGTGATTTTTCCCTCCTCAGCCTCCTGATTAGCTGGGGTTACAGATGCGCACCACCACGCCCTGCTAATTTTTGTATTTTCAGTAGAGACAGGGTTTCACCATGTTGGCCAGGCTGGTCTTGAACTCCTGGGCTCAAGTGATCATCCTGCCTCAGTTTCCCGAAGTGCTGGAATTACAGGTGTTAGCCACCACGCTCAGCCCATTTTCATCTTTGTTCCTCTCTGTATAATGCCCTTTTCCCTTTGGTAACTTTTCATATTTTCTCGTTGTCACTGGTTTGGGGCAATTTGATTATGATGTGCTTCAGTGTGTCATCCTCATGTCTGTTGTGCTAGGGGTTCATTGGTTCTTAGATCTCTGGGTTTATGGTTTTTATCAAATTTAAAATTTTTCAGCCACAGTTTTTTCAAATATTTTTTCTTATACTACTCCCCACTTCTTCAGGAACTCCAATTACACATATATTAGTCCTGTTGGTGCTGATTTTCTGTTCAATTTTTTCCATTTTTTTCTCCATGTTCCATTTTTGATAGTTTCTACTGCTACATCTTCCAGTTGACTAATCCTTCTTTGTATAATATCTATTCTATTTTAAATGCCATTTAGTATATTTTTCATCTCAGACATTGTATTTTTCATCTCTACAAGTTCAAGCTGGGTCTTCCATGTCTCTACTTCCATGTTCTAGCTTCCCTTTACCTTCTTGTTGTGGAATGTTATCATGATAATAACTGTTTTAATATCATTGCCTACTAATTCCATCTTATGTGCCATTTCTGTATCTATTGATAAAATTTTCTTCTCATTATTGAGACATTTCCTTTCTTTTCACATGTCTGGTAGTTTTCAGCTGGATGGCAGACAACGTGAAATTTATCTTATTGTGCATTGGATATTGTTGGGTTCCTGTAAATATTATTGAGCTATGTTCTAGGATGCAGTTAAATTATCTGAAAAGATTTTGGTTCTTTCAGGGTTTTCTTTGAGGTCTTGTTAAGTAGGACCTTAGCAGCCTTGGCCTAGATCTAATCTTCCACACTACTGAGGCAAATTCTTTTCTGAGTGTTCCATCCAATGGTCTGGGAAGTATAAGATTTGTCCACTGTTGCTGGTGGGAACACCAAATATGCCTGGTTCTGTGGGAGGTTCGAGCGTTGTTCTTTCTGTTTACTTAAGGTGTTTTTGTTTTCCCCCAGACTTGGGTAGTTTACACACATACATGTTCTGATCAGTATTTAGCTGAAGACTCTGGAGCTTTTTTGTTTTGTGACTTTGTCCTTTTCATACCCTGAATACTCTGCCCTGCAGAGTTTATCTGAGCTTCTTTGGTCTCCCTGGACTCCCAGTTTCATCTCACCTCAGGACCATCAACAGGCTCAGCCTGGTTTCTCCCTCCCTGAGCTGTGGCCTAGAAACGGTTTCCACTCCCTGATTCCCTTCTGGTCACCACACCTGGGCAGTCCAGAGTCACGAGAAACCCTAGGCCATGTGGCAGAATGCCCACTGTCCCCACTTCACCACACTGTACTCTCTCCATCCAGTGCTAGCTGCAGCCAGGCTGTCTAACAGTCCAGAATGCTAGCCAGAGACCAAGCTTTCTGCAGTGCTTTGGCTGGGGAACACAGATAAGAATGGCTAAGCAGTGCTCCAGAAGCCAGCAGATGCCATCAATCAGTTTTACATCCGCCAGGCACTGAGAATCTTTGGACACCAGAAGTGTCCTCTGTTGCCAGAGCTGAACTCTCAAGTGAAGACTCCAGAAGGCCCTGAAATGAGGGCAGTCTTCCATCATTGCCAGTCTGTGGCCACGAGGACACAGTCTCTTTCCATGGCTGGTGAGATGTCCAGCACTCCTGGGGCTCTGGAAAGCCCCTTTTCAACTTTAGGCCTTAGCTGAGCTGTCCATTTACCTCAGGCCAGGCAGTGCACATTATGGGGGACACCGCTGGATGTTGGATGAGGATGGCACTTGGCATGTGAGCTAGGATTGAGAGCCCACCGCTCTCTTCCTCAGCCAGGCGGTGGCCAGTTACCATCTCTGGCTTCTGTCCGCTTACCAGCCTCCTCTGCTACAATTGCATTTCTGGCAGACAGTGGATCAGGGAAGCACCGGCAGTTGAGAACCATGTGGATAACCACTACTGGCCAAGCATTCCCAACCTGATGGCAGAACAGGAGTACAGCAGAGCTGAGGTGAACTTGACAGGGAACTTTGAGACCATGAAGGAAGCCAACACTTCCAACTCATCACAACCTGCTTCTCTCATAGATTTATTGTAGACCAACTCAACCATCTCCATGTCAACAAGAAATGGCCCTCAATCTAAGCCATCACCCTTGGATTTAGATCATGGGGCTGTCCTGTCTTTAGTATGGAACCGAAAAGCTTTAATTTCTACAAAAATGTAAGGTTTTGGGCCACAGCCTTATTAAAACAAACAAATATGAGCATAGAGAACTACAGATGGAATATCTGGGGCCCTAAACAAACTACTACTTGAAAGTATAATCACTGTCTTTTGTTTGTTTCTTTAGCCTGGTAGAAGAATATCAGAAATTTCCCTGGTCATAGAGAATATAAAACATAGTTTGAACAAAAGCAGCAATAAAGCTACAAACTATTTTTTGGTGTATTTGCTTAAGTAAGACATAGCTGATCAGGGCTTTATCATGTAACGTTAGTTTGCTTAGCTTTCATTAAGTTTGTTAAACTTGAATTGTGAATAAATATACGGCTGATTCATATTGCAATTAAACTGCATATTGACATAAACTGTACATTAAAAGTTGCTGCACATTGTCATCCAAAATAATACTTAAGTAAAACCAAAAATGCAATAAACCAATGTCAAGGAACCTACCCTAAAATAAAAGTACAGTTAACATGGAATTGCAAAACTAGAATGGGAGAAATATTTACCCATAAAATCTTGTTTGGAACATTGATATAACACTAGAAAAGATTTTTTCTAAATAACTACAATGTTCAACTGTGACAGTGCATCTGTGAAGACCAGGCATTTTGAATCATTGCCCTGTGGTGTGTGGCAGTACAATTTTACAGAAATGCACTACAATAATTAATAAAATTCTCTAATGGGAAAATTTTAATAAGTATTTACACTATATTTATATTATTAATATATTGTTGCTACTATTTCACAAAATAAAAAGCTATAATACAGTTTTAAAAGCAAATAATAACCTTACATTTCTAAATAAAGAAAAAATATAAATTTTGTGAAATATGGCTAAGAGTAATTGATAAAATGAAAATTAGTGCATAAATTATATTATAGTTTAATAGAGGCTGAAAAAATGGATCAAAATTTTAATGAGCCCTTTTTGCCTGCTCTAAACTTAATCCTATAGGTGAACATTATAATATATATAGGGTACCTACTAGCTATCTAATTTACTGTTTACACAATGTATAAATCATAGCCTATTGTTCTTAATATTTGAACCTAAAATAACACACAAACTACAACAGAACAAAATAAGGAAGAAACTTATGGAGACAGTGACATTATCAAGATGGTGGAATAGGGGGTCCCTACTTTTATATTCCCCTGCAGGAATCAAAACTAGTCAGCCATCCATCAACCAAAGTAACTTTATGAGAGAGCCAGGCACAGTGGCTCATGACAGTAATCTCCTCCATTCAGGAGCCTGAGGCAGGAGGACTGCTTCAGGCCAGGAGTTCAAGAACAGTCTGGGCAATATAGTGAGCTTTGGGATGGAGGGCATTACGAAACCTTGCTAAAACCCAAGACCAAGAAGAGTCATTTTGAGAAGGCAGGCCCTTTGGTTAATAAGATGTCGTATTGCTCTCTCCCTCTCCCTCTCCCTCTCCCTCTCCCTCTGCCTCTCCCCACGGTCTCCCTCTCCCTCTCCCCATGGTCTCTCTCTCCCTCTCTTTCCATGGTCTCCCTCTGATGCCGAGCCAAAGCTGGACTGTACTGCCACCATCTCGGCTCACTGCAACCTCCCTGCCTGATTCTCCTGCCTCAGCCTACACAGTGCCTGAGATTGCAGGTGCGCACTGCCACACCTGACTGGTTTTCGTATTTTTTTGGTGGAGACGGGGTTTCGCTGTGTTGGCCGGGCTGGTCTCCAGCTCCTAACTGCAAGTGATCTGCCAGCCTTGGCCTCCTGATGTGCCAGGATTGCAGACGGAGTCTCGTTCACTCAGTGCTCACTGTTGCCCAGGCTGGAGTGCAGTAGCGTGATCTCCGCTCACTACAACCTTCACCTCCCAGCTACCTACCTTGGCCTCCCAAAGTGCCAAGATTGCAGCCTCTGCCCAGCCGCCACCCTGTCTGGGAAGTGAGGAGCGTCTCTGCCTGGCCGCCCATTGTCTGGGATGTGAGGAGCCCCTCTGCCTGGCTGACCAGTCTGGGAAGTGAGGAGCACCTCTTCCCGGCTGCTATCCTGTCTAGGAAGTGAGGAGCTCTCTGCCTGGCCACCCATCATCTGGGATGTGGGGAGTGCCTCTGCCCCGCCACCCCTTCTGGGATGTGAGGAGTGCCTCTGCCTGGCCGTGACCCCGTCTGGGAAGTGAGGAGCGCCTCTGCCCGGCCACCCCGTCTGAGAAGTGAGGAGCCCCTCCGCCTGGCAGCCACTCCGTCTGAGGAGTGAGGAGCCCCTCCACCCAGCAGCTGCCCCCTTCTGGGAAGTGAGGAGCCCCTCCGCCTGGCAGCTGCCCCATCTGGGAGGAGAGGAGCATCTCCACCCGGCAGCCGCCCCATCCGGGAGGAGGGGGCAGCCCCACCCGGCCAGCCACCCAGTCCAGGAGGGAGGTGGGGGGCAGCCCCCGCCCGGCCAGCCGCCCAGTCCAGGAGGGAGGTGGGGGGCAGTCCCCGCCCAGCCAGCTACCCCATCCAGGAGGGAGGTGGGGTGCAGCCCCCGCCCAGCCAGCCACCCCATCCGGGAGGGAGGTGGGGGGCAGCCCCCGCCTGGCCAGCCACCCCGTCTGGGAGGGAGGTGGGGGGCAGCCCCCGCCCAGCTGGCGCTGCCCTGTCCAGGAGGTGGGGGGTGCCTCTGCCCAGCCGCCCCTTCTAGGAAGTGAGGAGCCCCTCTGCCCGGCCACCACCCCATCTGGAAGGTGTACCCAACAGCTCATTGAGAGCGAGCCATGATGACGATGGCAGTTTTCTTGAGTAGAGGGGGGGGATATGTGGGGAGGGGATGGAGAGGTCGGATTGTTGCTGTGTCTGTGTAGAGGGAAGTAGACATAGGAGACTCCATTTTGTTCTGTACTAAGAAAAATTCTTCTGCCTTGGGATGCTGTTAATCTACAACCTTACCCCCAACCCCATGCTCTCTGAAACATGTTCTGTGTCCACTCAGGGTTAAATGGATTAAGGGCGGTGCAAGATGTGCTTTGTTAAACAGATGCTTGAAGACAGCATGCTCATTAAGAGTAATCACCACTCCCTAATCTGAAGTACCCAGGGACACAAACACTGCGGAAGGCTGCAGGGTCCTCTGCCTAGGAAAATCAGAGACCCTTGTTCACTTGTTTATCTGCTGACCTTCCCTCCAATATTGTCCTGTGACCCTGCCAAATCCCCCTCTGCAAGAAACACCCAAGAATGATCAATAAATACTAAAAAATAAAAATAAAAAAATAAAATTCAAGAGGGGGGAGACTAAAAAAAAAGGAACCCTGTCTCTACTAAAAATTAAAAAAATAATAAGATGTCGTATTATCCAAAGCAATCTGTAAGTTAACTCAAATCCCTATCATAATCCCTGTCCCACTTTTTATAGTAATAGAAAATGCAAGCCTACAATGTAGGCTGAATGGCCAAACCAATCATGAAGAATAAGAAAAAAGCTGGGGACATCATACTTGTGACCCACACAAAACAGCTCAAAAGTCACTGTTTGAAGATAACCTGGGGACATCCTGCTAGGTACTCAGTGGGAGCCACACTCACCCACACATCTGCTATTAGGCCCAGCATACAGCAGAACACTGCCCTAGTGCCTGCTCCACAGAACAAATCCCTGAAGACAATCCAGCCTACCCAAAAACATGACAGAACTCACAACCACACGTACTCCTGGTAACAAGCCCACTAAAGGTAAAACCCACTCCAGATTCGGCAGCCACCTTGTGACCCAGCTGCAAGCCTTTTTACTGCAAACCCAGTAAAGATTTCATCAGCCTTGAGACCCAATAGATTAAGATCTTTGCCTACTAAAGCCAGTTTATAAAAATGAAAAGAGGTGTTTGCTCCTTCAAATGCACAAACACCAATGCGAGCCTATATTATGCCCATTCTAATGGTTCTATTTTAACATAGAACCGGAAGTCCTACATAGAATAACTAAGTCCTACATCAAATAATTAAGCAAGAAAATCTAAAAGATCCAAATTGAAAAGAAGAAAAAAAGTCAGTGTTTGTAGATGACATAATTTTATATGTAAAAAACATAAATAGTACATTTAAATAGTGCATTTAAACTAATAAATGCACTCAGTAAAGAAGCAGAATATACAATTAACATACAAATATCAGTTTTGTTTCTATATACTAGCAACAAACCAGTAAAAAAGAAAAAATGCCATTTACAATAGCAACAAAATAATAGATTTCTTAGTAATAAATTTAACCAATGTGGTGAAAGATTTTTACAATAAAAAATAAAAGATATTGATAAAAAATTAAAGAAGATATAAATAAATGTAAATATATTACATGTTTATGGATTAGAAGAATATGGTCTAAGTGCCATATTATCCAAAGCAATCTGGAGATTAATTCAACTTCCTATCAAAATTCCTGTGCCACTTTTTACAGTAATAGAAAATAAAGTCTACAATATATATAAAACTATAAGAAATATTGAATGGCCAAAGAAATCATGAGGAATAAAACGAAATCTGGGGACATTATACTTTGTTATTTAAAACTACATTTCAAGACTCAGTAAACATAATAGAATGGTATGTTTATAGGAACAAACACAAAAACCAATGGAACAGAATACAGAGCCCAGAAGTAAATCTATGCACCTAAAGTTAATCTTTGACAAAGGCACTATGAATACACAATACAAAAAGTGTAGCCTTTTCAATACTTGGTGCTGGGAAAACTGGATACTCGCAAGCACAATAATAAAATTTGATCATATTTCTTATGCCAGACACAAAAATTGACTTAAAATAAAGACTTAAATTTAATACATAAATCCTTGAAATAAAATCTTTAAAAAAGCATATGAAAAGCCTCCATGATACTGGTCTTGGCAATGATTTTTTAAATATGATATCAAAAGTATAGCAATAAAACCAAACATAAAGTTGTAGTGTATCAAACTGTTGTGCACAGCAAAAGATAAGAAAACCTTTAAGATGGGATAAAATATTTGCAAACCATATATGATAAGAGGTTAGTGTTCAAAATATAGCAGAAACTAATACAAATCAGAAGCAAAATACTAATAATACCCAATTAAAAAATAGGCAAAAGACTAAATATTTTTAGCAAACATATTCAAATGGCCAACAGTTGTGTAGAAAGATGCTAAACATTACCATTCATCAGAAAATTGCAAATCAAAATCATGAGACAGCCCTTTACAGCAGTTAGAATGGCTAATATCAAAAAGAAGAAATATGGCAAGTGTTAACAAGGTTGTGGTGAAATATTTCCGTACAGTCTTAATGAGTTGTAAACTGGAAGAGTCATTATGAAGATTAGCATGGAGGTTATTTAAAAAAAAAGAACTATTGTACAATCCAGGAATTCCACTTCTGTCTATTAAAAAAATAAAATCAGTGTCTCAAAGAGATGTCTGCACCCCTGTATTCAATGCAGCATTATTCACAACTGTCAAGGATTTTTTTTAAAAGATTTATCTGTAGATGCTGAATGGATAAGGAAAACGTGATATAAATAGACAACCGAATATTATTCACCCATAAAAAGGAATGAAATTCTGCTATTTCAACAACATGAATGGAACCGGGTACATTATGCTAAGCAAAATAAGCCGGGCACAGAAAGACAGGCACTGTATGTTCTCACTTAAATGGAGAATTTAAAAAGGCTGAACTCATGGAAGCAGAGAGTACAATGGTAATGACCAGGTCTGGAGGTAGAAAAAATGATAAGGTGTTCAAAGAGTACAAACTTTCAGTTATAAGATAAGTAAGTTTTGGGGATCTAATGTGTAGCTTTAAAATGCAGTTAGTAACTGTGTTTTGTATGCTTAAAATTTGCTACAATAGTAGGAGACCTCAAGTGCTCTCACTGCAAAAAACATAACCATGTGAGATGACATGAATGTTCAACTTAATTGTATTAAACATTTTACAATATATATCTATCAAATTATTAGAATGTACACAATACATAATTATGCAATTTTTATTGTTCAAAAAATTAATGTTATATACACATGCATATATACACATAAGTGTGTATATGCACATATATAAAACATATACATATATATCAATTACATATGTTATGTGTATACTTGTGTGTGTATACATATATACACATACATATCAATGACACAATCCTAGTACGCTTCAAACTAAACAAGAGAAAATTATAAAATGATAACTATTTAAAAATCAGGAAACAAATGGGAATTTAATACATGCTCAGCAATGTTCTAAGTTCCTCAATGGCAAAGTACATGTTTTAAACGTAGAAAGTAGTTACGTTAAACCATATTACAGTTTAGGAATTATGGCACAGGGTGTTTACAGTATTAGCCTCAATACATATCAAAAACCTTAAAATTTTGAAGTAAAATAACATTAGATTTTATTATATGGGGCAGATGATGCTTCGTGTTCTGATAAAATTATTATGAATTTCTGTAGAATCACATTTGAAACCTTCATAGGATATGAAATTATACAGCAGAAAACATACGACATCTGGATGTGGTGTTTCTGGGATTTCTAAACCAAATCCCAATATCTCCACTACTCTCACACGTTTTAGACAAGACTTAAAATGGAAAATAGAAAATGTTCAACATAGAGTTCCTTAAAAATCACGGAAGGCCCCATGTCCTCAAAAGCAATAAAAGAGCAAGCAGCCAGGTCCTCCAGTCCCTTGTAAGCCATACAAAGGGCTTTGATTTTCCTTGTAACCTAGAAGAATAATCGTTGAAGGGGAAGTCCAGTCCTAGAGAATTGAAGAGCATGGGGCAGAAGATGTCTGTCTCTATATGAGAGCAAGAGAAAGAAACCAGGGCTTCTCAGAAACGATTTCCATTGGAGCATAGATTCGCAAACCACACTTTAAGATCTGGCTTTCTCCTTGACCTTTGGACATCTCATCTGTGTCATCTGCTTTACTCACTCACACCTATTTGGATGTTTGGCTACTATCTCCTGTCTCCTCACACTCTGGGGCTTTTTCTTTCTCTCAATGTAGGTGATCAGGTTTAGCTTAGAAAACAGCCAAGGACTCTGTATTAGAAAAAGTAATATGACTTCTGCTGTGATTTTCCAATTACTACTTAGTACTGTGCTCAGTGGAAATAACAGAACATTATAAAGGAGTCTAAAAATTTAATACCAAATACTGTTTCTTCAGAGAAACGTTATGATATTTAAAAACTTTTCTAAATTTGTGGGTCCTTAGCTCCACAACCCTGTGCTGCTTAATCAAAACTTGGTGGTGGTTGGCTGGGCATTCTGGCTCACACATCTGATCCCAGCACTTTGAGAGGCCAAGGCAGGCAAATCACTTAAGCCCAGGAGTTTGAGGCCAGCCTGGGCAACACGGCAAGACCTAATCTATGGAGTGGGGGTGGGAGAGGGGGAAAGGTGGTGGTAATGTGATTATAAAGTGTGGGCAACCATATTTTGTGCCTCTAAATTTGTGGAGTTATCAGTAATCTAAAATTAAGGATGCAGATCGGCTGAAGAAAGAAAAACATTTATGTCGAGATGAAACCTCTTCGTGGGGGTCTGCAGCTGCAATACCCCAGGCAGCAGCATCCCACCTCTTCCGCCTGGCTGCAGCCCCACTAGGAGCCAGGCTCCAGCTGGGGCGCTGCAGCAGGTACTGGACCCCGAAGGCGCAGGCGTGGGTTTCCTGCCATCCCGGGGTGTCTTCCCGCTCTCTGGATGCCCAGGCAATTCATTCATTAAGAGCCGCTGCAACCGTCCAAGCTGGGGGCAGGGGCAGCATGTCCCACATACACAGCCAAGACCTCCACTCCAGAACCTGTGGGCTGCTTTCCCCGGGGGAAGGACATTGCCTTCACCAGCCACGAGGAAATCCGTCCTTGTGAACTTTGGCACCGACTTCATGTAAACTCCAGTCCCAAGGACAAGAAAGAGACCCAGGCCTCACCCCATGGACACGCTCGGTGCCACAGCTCCCGCCAGACGGATGGGCGCACTCTACAAATCTTGGGCCCACCGCACCAAGGAGACAGAAAGAAGCCAGCGAAGGGGTGGCCTGCCCCTCCACAGCTGTGGGTATTTCTAGTCAGTTGGGACGAGAGACTGAGAAAAGAAATAAGACACAGAGACAAAGTATAGAGAAACAACAGTGGGCCCAGGAGACCGGCACTCAGCACACCAAGGACCTGCACAGGCACCAGCCTCTGAGTTCCCTCAGTTTTTACTGATTATTATTTTCATTATTTCAGCAAAAATGAATGTAGTAGGAGAGCAGGGTGATAATAAGCAGAAGGTCAGCAAAAAACATGTGAGCAAAAGAATCTATGTCATAATTAAGTTCAAGGGAAGATAGTATGCCCGGATGTGCACGTAGGCCAGATTTATGTTTCTCCCAAACATCTCAGTGGAGTAAAGAATAACAAGGCAGCATTACTGCAAACACGTCTCACCTTCCACCATAGGGCGGTTTTTCTCCTATCTCAGAATTCAACAAATGTACAATCGGGTTTTATACCGAGACATTCAGTCCCCAGGGGCAGGCAGGAGACAGTGGACTTCCTCTATCTCAACTGCAAGAGGCTTTCCTCTTTTACGAATCCACCTCAGCACAGACCCTTTACGGGTGTCGGGCTGGGGGACAGTCAGGTCTTTCTCATCCCACGAGGCCATATTTCAGACTATCACATGGGGAGAAACCTTGGACAATACCCCGCTTTCAAGGGCAGAGGTCCGTGCAGCTTTCAACAGTGCATTGTGCCCCTGGTTTATTGAGACTAAAGAAAGGCGATGACTTTGACCAAGTACACTGCTTGTAAATATTTTGTTAACAAGGCACGTCCTGCACAGCCCTAGGTCCCTTAAACGTTGATTCCATACAACACATGTTTTTGTGAGCTTCAGGTTGGGTCAAAGTGGCTGGGGCAAAGCTACAAATTAAAAACATCTCAGCAAAGCAATTATTTAAAGTACAGGTCTTTTTCAAAATGGAGTCTCTTATGTCTTCCCCTTCTACATAGAACAGTAACAGTCTGATCTCTCTTTCTTTTCCCTACAGCCAGCAAAGGAAGGGTCCTATGAAACGCACCCACAAAGCAACCAACCAATCCAAGGAAAAACACATCTCAGGGCTCCGTTGGCTTTCCCTCATGGGGGGCCCTGAACCCCTGTTCTAGCCCGGCCCAAGCACCTTCCACCCCACCCCCGCCTGCTCAAAGGGTCCCTGTCTACCTGAGCAGAGCCTCCCTCTCCAAGGCTCTGTCTTTCTCGTTCCACAGCTCTACAACTCCCTCACACTCTCCATTTCTTTACTTCCCCCTCCACCTCTCGTTCCTCTCTCTCCCTCTCCTTCCTCCCTCTCTCTCTCTACTTCCCCCTCCACCTCTCGCTCTTCTCTCTCTCTCTGTTTCTATCTCTCCATCCCGATCTCCCTAGCTCTCTTTCAAGCTGTGTCTTGGAAACTGGAAAGGAGAGCGAAGACACGAGGCTGCTTTTCCACGCTTCTCTGGAGGTTTCTGTGTCCCTACAGGGCTCGGGAAACAAACAGTCAACATGGTCACGCTTTCGAGGGCTGGAGACACGTGAGCAACAAGCCCCCTTGCAGAAGGCAAACGAACGTGGAACCCGAAACCACCTTTCAGTCGTCCTGAGTGTGACTCCTGTGTGGACAGGACTATACACCTCGCGCTCTGTTGCAGGCTCAACGTGGGGATGTCATCTGTGAACCATGTGGATGAATAAAGGACAATCATCCGAGTCTCGGCTCATTGCTCTCTGGGTAATTCACTCATTCCCTGGGAGACGAAATTCGTCTGAGTTGCTCAGGGATGAAGTGACCCAGGCTGGTGATCCGGAGGGCTGGTGAGCGCCCTACAGGCCGACGCGGCTGTGGGCTGAGCACTTAGCCTGCACTGGACACCCAACAATTCCCCGGAGTGTGAGGTCCTGCTGGTTCTGGAGGCAGAAGACCGCTTTTCTCTCTGCCTTCCTTTCTCTCTCTCTTGCTCCCTCCCTCACTCTTTCCCTTCTTCAGTTCCTCCCTCCCTCCCTCCTATCCCTTCATCCCTTCCAAGGTCCCTCTGTCTATCCGTTCCTTCTTCCCTCCATTGCTCCCTCCCTCTCTGTCTCCCTTCCTCTCCCCATCTCTGCCTAAGTTCCTTCCTGCGTAGAAAGGGCACCACCCCGGTTTGCGAGGAGTCTCGGGTCTGCATTTAGCTATCAGGCGCTCCACAGTGATGGCCAGGAAGCTGGCGGGGCACGGATAGGCGAGTGACGGTGGGGCAGGGAGGCAGAGGTGGCCAGACGCTGTCCGGCCGCTGTCCGGGCCAGTGTATCCTGGGATGGAGGTCTCCGCCCACCCCAATGAAGAAAGCAGGTGGGTGGGGGAGGAAGGGATGAGAACTCCGCCTGGGCTGGTTGAAAACCTAGGCTGCTGTCTGCAAACCCACGCATAAGCAGTAGACAGTTCACATCCCAGTACCTGGGCGGGCTCTGGGATCCCCGAGATGCTCAGGAAAGAATGACAGCCCTCCTCTGCATGGAGATTCTCGCAGGACCTCGAACTCAGGGATCCTAGACAGGTCAGCTGGAAGGGAAGACACGCCTCTCCATACCAAGCCTGAGGTTCACTGCGAAAGAGACGCCGCGGCCCTGCCCCCACCACGCCCCAACCTGCTCCTCCAGTGTTCTTCCTGGCTGAGGAGTGGTTCCAGCAAAGCGGGCTCTTCCATGTCCTTCAGCTCCCCCAGTGGCGCCGGATCTAGGAAAGGTTGTGCCTTTTGCTGAAACTCTGGGGTCTACAGGAGCTCATTTAACAGGCTGGGGGTGAGTGTAGACGAGCGCCTCAGCTCCTGGAGCGGTTGGGAGGCGCCTGGATGGATGGCATCTGTGCTTGACGTGGAGGCCTTCGGGATCACTAGCTCCGGAAGTGGAGGTGCCCCGTCTTCGGGTTCCCACGAAGCCCTGGCGACCTGGGACGCCAGCCCCACCACGGACTTCGGTGGGACGTGGGTGGCGCAAGCAGACCTTGTCTCTGTGACTCAGCTTGAGGGGGCCCAAGCTGTCCCACTGAGCACGGACCCAGCAGACCTTCATGCTGCGGGTCCTGGTCTTCCTGTCATTTGTTGGGGTGTGGAGGCCACCAGGGAGTCTGAGGGTGGGAGATCCCCAGTTCCAGAGGAGCCAGGGCAGTGAACAAAAAGCCCCACATACCCGGGCAGGTTGGGAGAGTCCTTCTGCCTGTGCAGCCTGGCTGGGCTGGAGCAGGGGATGGCCCTTGCTGCCTTGCTCACGAAAGCCCCCTGTGGGAGAGCTCCAGGCACGCAGGGCATGTGGGGTGCGGGAAGCACCGTTCCCCATGCCCCGGTGTGGGTGAACTCTATAGAGGAGGGAGGAGGGTGACAGCCACCAGGGGTGCTAATTAGTAACCACAGTGGCCTCAAAGAACTCAAATGAAAGGAAGACTTGCACGTCTCTCACTTTAAGTCCAGAGCTAGAAATGATTAAGCTTAGTGAAGATGTAGAATTTTCATAGCTAGAGAGAAGTCAACACTTGGCTTCAAAACTTCAAGGGATGGGCTGACTCTCTTTGAGGACCACTGCAGCTGGTGACTTTAAGTTACAGCCAATGCTCATTGACCACTCTGAAAATCTCAGGGCCTTTAAGAATTATGCAAAATCTATTCTTTCTGTGCTGTAGAAATGGAATGTCACTGTCTGGGTGACAGCACATCTGCTAATAGCATGGTTTACTGAATATTTTAATCCCACTATTGAGACCTACTGCTCAGAAAAAAAAAAAAAAAAACCGATTCCTTTAAAAAGATTTTTGCTTGGCCAGGCATAGAGGCTCACACCTGTAATCCCTGCACTTTGGGAGGTCAAGGATCACCTGAGGTCAGGAGTTCGAGATGAGCCTGGCAAAATGGTGAAACCCCATCTCTACTAAAAATACAAAAAAAAAATTTGCCAGGCATGGTGGTGGTACCTGTAATTTCAGCTACTCAGGAGGCTGAGGCAGAAGAATCGCTTGAACCCTGGAGGCAGAGGTTGCAGTGAGTCGAGACTGCACCACTGCACTCCAGCCTGGGCAACAAGAGTGAAACTACATAAAAAAAAAATAAAAATAAAAATAAAAAATAAAAAGAAAAAAGAAAAAAAAGAAAAGAAAAAAGGAAAAAAGATTGCTGCTTATTGACAATTCACCTAGCTACCCAGAAGCTTAGATGGAGATGCACTTGGAAATTAATGTTATTTTCATGGCTGCTAATACAATATTTACCTTCAGCCTGTGGATCAAGGAGTGGTTTTGACTTTCAAGTGTTTTTATTAATTAATAATTGCATTTTGTAAAGGTATAGCTATCATAGATAGTGATTTCTTTGACGAATCTGGATAAACTGAATTGAAAACCTTTTGGAAAGGATTCACCATTAATCCTTTCATGATATTTGAACCTCCTCCCATGAATCACAAATGTCTTTAATAGCAATCCTTAAATGCCATTAAGGACATTTGTGATTGATGGGAGGAGCTTGAAATATCAACATTAACAGGAGTTTGGAAGAAGTTGATTTCAGCCCTCATGGATGACTTTGAGGGCTGAGGATGTCAGTGGAGAAGTCCCTGCAGATGTGGTAGAAATCACAAGACAACTAGAATTAGAATTAGGGCCTTAAGGTGAGATGAAACTGCTGTAAACTCATGATGAAACTTCAACAAATGGGGAGTTGCTTCTTATGGACGAGGAAAGAAAATATTTTCTTGAGATGGAATCTAATCTAGGTGGAGATGCTATAAACATTGTTGAAATGACAACAAAGGATTTAGAATATTCCATAAACCTAGTTGATAAAGCAGCAGCAGGGTTTGAGAGGGTTTACTCCAATTTTGAAATAAGTTCTACTGGAGATAAAATGCTGTCAACAGCATCACATGCTACAGGGAAGTATTTTGTGAAAGGAACAAACTTCATAGTTTTAAGAAATTGACACAGGCACCCAACCTTCGGCAGCCCCCACACTGATGAGTCAGCAGCCATCAATATAGACGCAAGACCCTCACCAGCAAAAAGATTATGACTTGCTAAGACTCAGATATTCATTAGTATTTTTTTAGCACTGAGGTATTTTGAGTTATGTACACAGTTTTTTAGACATGCTATTGCTAATTAATAATTATTAAATACTCATTAGACTAAGATATAGTTTAAGCATAACTTTTATAAGCACTGGGAAACAAAATGTTTATGTGACTAACTAGATTGTAACATTTGCCTTATTGCAGTGGTCTGGAACCAAACCCACACTATCTCTGAGGTGTGCTTGTAGGTTTTTGGTTGTAACTTTTGCCTTACTGCAGTGCTCTGGAACCAAACCCAGACTACCTCTGAGGTGTGCTTGTAGGTTTTTGGTTGTAATATTTGCCTTATTGGAGTGGTCTGGAACCAAACCCATACTATCTCTGAGGTGTGCTTGTAGGTTTTTGCTTGTAACATTTGCCTTATTGTAGTTGTCTGGAACCAAACCCACAATATCTCTGAGTATGCTTGTAGGTTTTGGTTGTTCTTTGTTTTGAGATGTGGTTTCACTCTGTCGCCCAGGCCAGAGTGCAGTGGAATGATCATAGCTCACTGCAGCCTCAAACTGCTGGGTCAAGTGATTTTTCTGCCACAGCCTCCTGAGTAGCTGGGACTACAAGCATGCAGCACTATGCCTGGCTATTTTTTTAATACCTTTTTTTTGTAGAGATGGGGTCTCATTATGTTGCCCAGCTGGTATTGAACTCCGGGGCTCAAGCAATCCAGCCACTTCAGCCTCCCAAAGTGCAGCCATTACAGGCTTCAGCCACTGCACCCAGCTTGTCTGCAGTTCTTAAAACAAAAATGGCCAGGCACAGTGTCTGACGCCTGTAATCCCAGCAATTTGAGAGGCCAAGGCAGGTGGATCATGAGGTCAGGAGTTCGAGACCAGCCTGGCCAAGATGGTGAACCAAGTCTGTACTAAAGATACAAAAATTAGCCGGGCACAGTGGCAGCCACCTGTAGTCCCAGCTACTCAGGAGGCTGAGGCAGAAAAATCGCTTGAACCCAGGAGGCAGAAGTTGCAGTAAGCCGAGATCATGCCACTGCACTCCCGCCTGGTGACAGAGCAAGACTCCATCAAAAGAAAATAATAATTTAAAAGATTAAAAGTTGATAGATTTTTACAAATGTATATATCTACCATTATAGTATCATACAGAATGGTTTTACTGCTGTAAAGATTCTCTGTGCTCTGTGTATCCATCTCTTCCTTCCCCTTGGTCCATGGCAACCACTGATCTTTCTACTGTTCCCATGGTTTCACCGTTTCCAGAACGTCATATAATTGGAATTGAACAGTACGTAGACTTTTTGGATTGGCTTCTTCTTTTAGCAATATGCATTTAAGTTTCCTCCATGTATTTTTTTGTGGCATGATAGATCATCTCCTGTTAGCAGTGAATAATATCCCATTGCCATTATACTTTTGTCAAGACTCAGAAAGTACAATGTGAAGAGTAAACGTGAATGTGCACTGTAAGCTTTGAGTGATACTGAAGGGTCAAGGTAGGTTCCTGGTTGTCACAGGTGTGCTCCTGTGAGGCAGGAAGCTGTAGTGGGGAGACTGTGTGTGGGGAAAGAGACATATGGGAAGTTTGTACTCTCTGCTCCGTTTAGCTGTGAACCTGCACTTCTCTAAAAAATAAAATTAGTTAAAATTAAAAGCAAAAAATTAGAAAAATTAAAACATTACAATGTGTCATATAGTTTTCATATCACAAGACAGAAAAAGACATAATAAAAGAAACTATAGAAAACAACAAGGATAGGAATAAAACATCAGTGATAGAAGGCAGAAGACAGAAACGTGGAGCCAAGCACATTAATTTACTTTAATCATTAGTTATACTCATTTATACTAATTTAGATTGATTTAACATATTAATTTTGATTAAATGGCATGAAAGGAGGTTTGAGGAATTTGCATGCCACATTCTGGATGAGAGGACTCAATAATATTAACTCTTTAGTTTGCTGTAAATCATTTAAAAATACACTCAAATTCCAATAAAAATTCCAAGAAAAATATTTTCGAACAAGAACATGTGACTTTAAATCCATATATTGAACACACACACGATGAGAGCCAATATTATAAAATTTACTATAAGATATTTAAGGTTATTATCACTATTCAAAATTAAAGAAATTTGAAATGGCACAAAAATAAACACATTAATGAAAGAGAATTAAAAACACAGAAATTGAGTGTAATTTTATCTAGTAACAGGGTAACATTTTAAATCCACAAAACAGAGGGATTATTCCATTTATGGTACTAAAATACTGGGTAATGATTTGAGAATATAAAATGATAGAATTGAATCATGGTCCCACACATTACATAAAAATTAATTCCAATATTAAATGTAAAAAAAAGAGAGAGAAAAGAAAATTAGATGTGTGTGTGTTTTATGACCTAGAGAATGAATGTCTTCTAGAATTAAAATTTCAAAGAGAAACCATATAAAAAGGAATAAACGTAACGTACCTAAAATGTAAATTCTTAAACATTTCAACACCAGGTAAAAAGCACAAAACACACTTGGGAAATTTTTACAGCAATTATGTTACATTAAAGTTAAAATCCTTATGATATATACAATGTATAAAAGAGTATGATTACTGCTATTATTAATACCATTATGAATACCTGGTTTTCCTGCACACCAGTCCTCTTCTGGTGCCCTGTGGTGAAACAGAGCCCTCCCTCTCTGGTCACAGTGAAGGATACAGCAGGAACCTGTGCCTAAACCCACAGAGGGTGTGAGCCAAGCAGGGACCTCACAGTCCCTCCTGCAATGATGCAGATACCCACTCACGACAGAAATTTGGTCCCTCTCTGGAAAAGTTGTGTAATAATTATTGCAGAAACTTGTTTCTTATGTTCCCAGACACATGGAGGAAGCTGGTCTGGAAGACTGATGTCCACATGCTAACAGAAGCAGTCACTCATAACACACACTGCACACACCACACCATGTGTATACGCACACACACCCCACACACAGACAACACACAAACAGCACACACACCATGTGCACACACATACACACCCCACACACAGACACCACACACTGCACACACAGCATGTGCACACGCACACCCACACACACACACTGCACACACACCCCCACACACACCACACCCACTGCACACACACCATGTACACATGCACACACCCCAGACACCACACACACTGCACACACCACACCATGTGCACACACACACCACAGACACCACACACACTACACACACACCATGTGCACATGCACACACACCTCAGACACAACCACCCCCCACACAGACACCACACACTGCACACACCCCACACACCCCACCCACTGCACACACACCATGTGCACATGCACACACCCCATACAGACACCACACAATGCACACATACCATGTGCACACAGACACCACACATACTGCATACACCACACCATGTGCACATGCACACACACCTCACCCAGACACCACACACTGCACACACACCATGTGCACACACACCAGACACCACACACTACACACCATGTGCACATGCACACACCCGACACCACACACACTGCACACACACTATGTGCACACACACCCCACACACAGACACCACCCACACTGCACATATACCATGTGTACACACACCAGACACCACACGCACTGCACACACACCATGTGCACAAGCACACCTCACACACCACACACTGCACACACACAATGTGCACACACACCCCACACACATACACCATACACTGTACACACACCATGTGCACACACACACACCCCACAGAGACACCACACACACTGCACACACCATGTGCACAGACACCCCATACACCATACACACCACACACCACACCATGTGCACACGCACACCCCACACAGACACCACACTGCACACACGCCATGTGCACATGCACAACACCCCACATGCAGCTGCCATACACTGCACACACACCATGTACACACGCAGAGACACCACACATCATGTGCGTGCACACACACACCCAACACCACACTGCACACACCCCATGTACACACGCAGAGACACCACACATCATGTGCGTGCACACACACACCCAACACCACACTGCACACACCCCACACACACCACACAACGCACACACACCCGACACCACACTGCACACACCCCACACACACCACACACTGCACACACACCACACACACATGCACACACACCCCAGACACCACACACACACTGACACCACACACACTGCACATAGCACACCATGTATATACACACTCACACACCACACTGCACACACACCATGTACACACACACACCAGACACCACACTGCACACAGCACACCATGTATACACACATTGCACACACACCATGTATACACACACTGCACACACACCATGTACACATGCACACACACCCTGCACACAGACACCACACATTGCACACATCACACCATGTGCACATGCACACACACACGAACACCACAGACACCGCACACACTGCATACACCACACACACACCATGTGCACAGGCACACACACACAGACATCACACTACACCCACACCATGTATACATGCACACACACCCCCACACCACACACACACCATGTGCACATGCTCACACACACCACACTGCACACACCATGTGCACACATGCACACCCCCAACACCACACACACCGCACTCACCATGTGCACACACCCCACACACCACACACACTGCACACTATGTGCACACGTGCCACACCCCCACACCACACACACTGCACACACACCAGACACACGAATCTACTACACATACACCACACACATACAGCACCACACACCCCACACATACTCCCCACACATACTCCCCACACACTGCACACGTACATACAGCACCACACACAGAGCAAACACATACATCACATACACACATCACACCACACACATTCTACACACACATCAATCACACATCAAACACTACACACACTGCACACACACAGCATCATAACCACACACACTGCACACATATCACATGCACACATCACACATAGTATACATACACACCACACACATACACCACAAACACAGCACATATACACACCATGCACCACCCACACACTACACACAGTATACACACATAACATCAACAATACACACCACACACACATATACATACCCCATGCACCTACTACACACACAGACCACACACACACACCATACATACACATCACAAGCATACACCTGCGCACACCTCACAGCATACATACAATCCTCACTTTTAGAAATTAATTTGGCTTTTAAGGAGCCTGGATAGTAAAGTTTTTTTTGGCATTTGAGTGAGCCAAGAAAATGTGTATAAATACACATGTGTAACCGTGAGGGCACAAACAGCACTTTCGAAATCACAACATTAGATTAAACCGTGTAATTTTTTATTGTTTTTTAAAAATCAAGTCTTTCTCATTTTACTAGAAACTATTTACCAGAGTAAACTAATGAGATTCTTACTGAGGTCAAAAGACTTTCTGAAAAAACTTTTCCTTGATGAAATTGCATTTAAAACATCACTTCCATCGTGAAGTATTTCTTTAAGATGTTCTTGATCCTTTTCCTGTTATGTGGAATCGTCAATTCAAATTTTAAAAGTGACTTTGAGATGTTTTTCATCTATTATTTAAAAATGTTGAAGGGGTTTTTAATTCTGCCTTCAACAGAGATCGACACACTCTGATTATGATGTAAAACTGAACACGTTACCCTGACAGGCTTTCTCTTCTGCAGTGCCGGTGCCATCATTATTAATAAGGATTGAATTCTTTTACTCCATGCACAATCTGTATTCCCTGATTTATAAAGAATAGAAATCTAATTCTCACTATGAAGGCAGATAAAAGTAATCCCTTCAACCTACACGTGACTGAATCATTTACCAAAGCACTCAGACTTTAAATAGCATTTATCAAATGTGTCTATATTCCTACGTATATAATTCATATAAACAACATGTAGTTTGTTTGCACATAAAATCATTGCACATTTTATGCTTTTAATGATTTGTGATGCTCATCAGTATTTTTATCACATTTCCCCAAAGGTAGGCTAATTATTGTTATTATTTTCGGCTAGAAATATAAAATGTATTTTCTATTTTTGATGACTTTGAAACATAACCCTTGGAATATGATATCTGTGTATAATATTTGTGGAAAGCATGAAAGTAATATTCAAACAGTATGCATTTTTTCCAGAACGAAAATTTCCTCTACAATAGCATTCACCTTTTTTTCCTGATGGGCACATAAAAGTCAACATTTCTAACATTGCTGGACGTTATTTACATTAAACTTGCCTCAGCTTCAGGTGTTGCAGAAACTGGGCAAGAGGCCACAAGGTACACAATATACACAGCCACACAAAGCTTGTATTATTATACGTACCTAAGTGTCTAAAGAGGTGGATAAATATATTAGATTGCTCCAGAACAAGGATTTTTATGGGGCCTATTGGAAAATATGACTGCAGTTTGAGTGAGATGCCTGTAAGAGATTCAATTTGGCAACTGTTTATTGAGTATCGAATTTTAAAAGTACTGACAGAAGGCTCATGAAATAGAAATTTTCACCTAAATCTATTGGAAATGTGCTACTAGATGCTGTAGTAAAGAGTGGTGTGGTAATTGTAAAACACATCTGGTATCTAAACCTTTGTTTGTTTTTTACCTGAAATCCTTACGGGGGTGATTGTGTATATCAATTTGAATCTTCGCGTCAGCAAGATAAATAAATAAAAAGCCAGTCTGCCTCAATAAATTAGTTCACCTTTTCTATATTTTGAGGCAGCGCTTCTCCTCCTTTGACAGCCACAAGATTCACCCAGGGATCTCCCTAAAATGCAAAACCATAGACCACACTTTGACTAGCTTGGATAAGAGGCCAGAGCATTGAAATGAGTGTGTAGGTGACTGTGCTAAGATTCTGCTGCTCATTTGGGCACTGGCTCATCATATAAACAAAGCTTAGGACCTCTAGTCCTTGCTGGAAAACAAATAACACATACATAGGATGTGACTATGGATATGGAATATCTGTTGTGTTCTGGACATTGTGCTAGACAACAGAGATAAGAAGTCAAATAATCCCTTGTCTCTATCTGAAAGGAGCTTCCTACACAGTGGCTTCTGAGGTCTTTGAAACTAGATTCACTTTCAGATTTGATTATTATATTTATGATTTGATATTTTCATTGAACCCCATGATATGATAAAGTTTTCCAGAACCTGCTAGAACAATTGACTTTGCTTTCAGCATTATGAAGCCACTGTGGCACATAAGTAGTTCATTTATGTTTGTATTTAACCAGACAGGAACAACTTGAGCTACTTTTCTAGCCACCTTCGTTTAGAGCTCTTTTTCTTAGTTATTTCTGCTTGTTTGTTTTTGAGACTTGTCTCACTCTGTCACCTAGGGTGGAATGCAGTGGTGTGATCAGAGCTCACTGCAGCCTCTACCTTCTGGACTCAAGCAATCCTCTCACCTCAGCCTCCTGAAAAGCTGCGACCACAGGCTCATATCACCATACCCAGCTAATTAAAAAATATATATATATATTTATATACATATATATATATATTTTGTAGAGACAGGGTTGTTCCATGTTTCCTAGACTTGTCTCCAACTCCTGAACTCAAGCAATCTGCCTGCCTCAGCCTCCTAAAGTGTAGGGCTGTGTTTTTAGTCTTTTTTGAGCTGTTTTACAATCCAGTTTTGAATTGATAAGTTTGGATTCATTCTGATATTTACAGATTTAACACCCTATTTCACAAGATGCTCATAGCCTTGATCCATTACAGCCACTGCCTCATCCATCTCTGCACATAGCCTTGATCCATTACAGTAGCCACCTTGTCCATCTCTGCTCATAGCCTAAACTAATAGAAGCCAGAGGGAAGAAATGGAAGCCAACATGAGTCCAGAACACACATTTTATAAGAGCAAAAGAAATTTAAAAATAGCAAAGTATATCATGAAGTTTTTAATAGATATGCATGGCTAAAATTTATTTTTAATCAATATATTCTATAAATTGGGAGAAAATATTAAACACATGAAAAGTAAGGAACTTGGGCTGGGTGCGGTGGCTCATGCCTGTAATCCCAGGACTTTGGGAGGCTGAGGCTGGCAGATCACAAGGTCAGGAGATCAAGACCATCCTGGCTAACACGGTGAAACCCCGTCTCTACTAAAAATACAAAAAATTCGCCAGGCGTGGTGGCAGGTGCCTGTAGTCCCAGCTACTCGGGAGGCTCAGGCAGGAGAATGGTATCAACCCGGGAGGTGGAGCTTGCAGTGAGCCAAGATCACGCCGCTGCACTCCAGCCTGGGCGACAGAGCAAGACTCCATCTCAAAAAATAAAGAAAGAAAAGTGAGGAACTTTCATCATTAATATACAACTAATATGATGAGAATGCGGTTTATGTTTTTATCTTTGCAAGATTTAGGAACTTTTGGTGCAAGGAGGAAGAATTTGTAATCATGGGGAGCATGTATGATACTGGAGGGAGCCTTCTGACAAGGGAGAAATGGCTTCACGAGATATGCTATGGTAATAGCTATGTGGGAGCACAGCTAACTATGGTCTCCCCCATCAAACCCACTGGGCAGTGTTCAGTTACCAATTGAGATAGAGCTGACCCACCTAGGACAGAAGAGAGAATATACACTGCAGTCAGAAGCCACTGTGTAGGAAGCTCCTTTCAGTAAGAGGCAAGGGATATTTGACTTTTTATCTCTAGTGTCGAGTACAATGTCCAGAACACAACAGATATTCCATATGTACAGTCACATCCTATGTATCTGTATTTCTTTTCCAGCAGGGACTGTAGGTCCTAAGCTTAATTAATATGGTGAGCCAGTGACCACATGAACAGTAGCAACTTAGCACTGTCACCAAGACATCCATTTAAATGCTCTTATCTTACCTAGGCAAAGTGTGGTCTATGAGTTTGCATTTTAATAAGATCCCCGGGTGAATCTTGTCCATGTTACAGAGGAAGCATTGTCCTACATCATATGTGACGGGCTCTCATAGTCACCATCATCACAGGAATCTTGTGCATGTTACAGGGAAGCACTGTCCTACATCAAATATGACAGCCTCTCATAGTCACCATCATCATGGGAATCTTGTGCATGTTACAGGGAAGCATTGTCCTACATCTATTCTGTTCCATTGGTCTATGTGTCTGTTTTTATGCTAGTATCATTCTGCTTTGATGAGTACAGCTTTGCTATGTAGTTTAAAATCAGGAAGTATAATGCCTCCAGCTTTGCCTTTCTTACTCAAAACTGGTTTACTCTTTCATGATTCTAAACTTGAGAATATTTTTTCTATTTTTGTGAAATATGCTATTGAAATTTTGATAGAGACTGATTTGAATCTGTATATCACTCTGGGCAGTATGGATGTTTAAACAAACCTTTTTCAGGAACACAACATATTTTTGTTTTATTTGTGTCTCCTATAATTGCTTTCATTAATATTTTACAGTTATTGATGTACAGATCCTTGAACTTCTTGGTTATATTTATTTGTAAATACTTTGACATTTGTTAAATGGATTTATTTCAGGATTTCTGTCAGATATATTGTTAGGGCACAGAAATGCAAGTGATACTTTTGGTACATTGATACAATACCCTGAAACGTTACTTAATTAGTTTATTCGTTCAAAAAGTTATTTGGTGTAATGAGGAGCACAATGGACTGTGGTTACACATTAAATGATAGCTTCTGTTAGTATATCATGGTGCCCCAAAATGTGATCTGCTGTATTTCTGCTGTTATAAATTCAGTCGCATTTTTTAGTGCTAGTATTTTTTCTTCTGAAATATTTTTGTCTGTCATTTGCTGATAATGTGTATCCTCTGCTTACTGTTCAATTGTGCTACCCATTTATCTTCAAGCCTAGTTAGTCCAACTTTCTAATAAAATTTTTAACAATGGTATGTTCATTTACTGTAAGCCTAAATAGTAAATTTGCATGATAGTTTTACAGTTACCAAATAGGATTTAAAACATGTCAATTTGTTGCTACTAATGAATCTCTGGGTTCCTAATTTTAAATTATTATGTATCATGTCTATTAAATATGTATGTGCAATGCCTTAGAATCATGCCTAACATATCATATGCACTAAGTATCAATCAAACCAATTTTTAAAATTATCTTCATACTATTAAAAATGATTTAGAGAGAACAAAAATATACAGGTCATATACCTGGATCTACATAAAGAAAGGAAGAGCAGTAAAGAAAGAACAAATGAGGGTATCTTAACCAATCTACATATTATGTACAAACATATGTAACTATATACACACTCACGATTATGTGTGCTTATATATAGTTGAAATGAATGATGACAAGGACACAAAGGACAGGAAGATGGAAGAGAAAAATTATGTTAGAAGACAGTCATGCTACTTCTGAAGTGGTATAGTATTATTTGAAACTGGACTTGTAAGTGTATATTGAAACCCTAAGGCAACTACTATAAAATGTTTAAAAATATACAGCTATAAAGAAAATACATGCTAAGAAAGAAGATAGGCCAGCCTCGGCCTCCCGAGGTGCCGGGATTGCAGACGGAGTCTCGTTAACTCAGTGCTCAATGGCGCCCAGGCTGGAGTGCAGTGGCGTGATCTCGGCTCGCTACAACCACCTCCCAGCCGCCTGCCTTGGCCTCCCTAAGTGCCGAGATTGCAGCCTCTGCCTGGCAGCCACCCCGTCTGGGAAGTGAGGAGCGTCTCCGCCTGACCACCCATCGTCTGGGATGTGAGGAGCCCCTCTGCCTGGCTGCCCAGTCTGGAAAGTGAGGAGCGTCTCTGCCCGGCTGCCATCCCATCTAGGAAGTGAGGAGCACCTCTTCCCGGCCGCCATCACATCTGGGAAGTGAGGGAGCGTCTCTGCCCGGCCGCCCATCGTCTGAGATGTGGGGAGCACCTCTGCCCTGCCGCCCCGTCCGGGATGTGAGGAGCGTCTCTGCCCAGCCGCCCTGTCTGAGAAGTGAGGAGACCCTCTGCCTGGCAACCGCCCCGTCTGAGAAGTGAGGAGCCCCTCTGCCCGGCAGCCACCCCGTCTGAGAAGTGAGGAGCGTCCTCCCTCCTCGTCCGGGAGGGAGGTGGGGGGGTCAGCCCCCCGCCCGGCCAGCCGCCCCATCCGGGAGGTGAGGGGCGCCTCTGCCCGGCCGCCACTACCGGGAAGTGAGGAGCCCCTCTGCCCGGCCAGCCGCCTCGTCCTGGAGGGAGGTGGGGGGGTCAGCCCCCCGCCTGGCCAGCTGCCCCGTCCGGGAGGCGAGTGGTGCCTCTGCACGGCCGCCCCTACTAGGAAGTGAGGAGCCCGTCTGCCCGGCCAGCCGCCCCATCCGGGAGGGAGGTGGGGGGGTCAGCCCCCTGCCCGGCCAGCCGCCCCGTCCGGGAGGGAGGTGGGGGGATCAGCCCCCCGCCCGGCCAGCTGCCCTGTCCAGGAGGTGGGGGGCGCCTCTGCCCGGCCGCCCCTACTGGGAAGTGAGGAGCCCCTCTGCCTGGCCAGCTGCTCTGTCTGGGAGGGAGGTGGGGGGGGTCAGCCCCCGGCCCGGCCAGCCGCCCCGTCCGGGAGGGAGGTGGGGGGGTCAGCCCCCCGCCCGGCCAGCCGCCCCGTCTGGGAGGGAGGTGGGGGGGTCAGCCCCCCGCCCGGCCAGCCGCCCCGTCCGGGAGGGAGGTGGGGGTGTCAGCCCCCCGCCCGGCCAGCCGCCTCGTCCGGGAGGGAGGTGGGGGGGTCAGCCCCCCGCCCGGCCAGCCGCCCCGTCCGGGAGGGAGGTGGGGGGGTCAGCCCCCCGCCCGGCCAGCCGCCCCATCCGGGAGGGAGGTGGGGGGGTCAGCCCCCCGCCGGGCCAGCCGACCCGTCGGGGAAGTGAGGGGCGCCTCTGCCCGGCCGCCCCTACTGGGAAGTGAGGAGCCGCTCTGCCCTGCCAGCCACCCTGTCCGGGAGGGAGGTGGGGGGTCAGCCCCCTGCCCGGCCAGCCGCCCCGTCCGGGAGGGAGGTGGGGGGGGTCAGCCCCCCGCCCGGCCAGCCGCCCCGTCCGGGAGGTGAGGGGCGCTTCTGCCCGGCCGCCCCTACTGGGAAGTGAGGAGCTCCTCTGCCCGGCCACCACCCCATCTGGGAGGTGTACTCAACAGCTCATTGAGAACGGGCCATGAGGACAATGGCGGTTTTGTGGAATAGAAAGGGGGGAAAGGTGGGGAAAAGATTGAGAAATCGGATGGTTGCTGTGTCTGTGTAGAAAGAGGTAGACATGGGAGACTTTTCATTTTGTTCTGTACTAAGAAAAATTCTTCTGCCTTGGGATCCTGTTGATCTGTGACCTTACCCCCAACCCTGTGCTCTCTGAAACATGTGCTGTATCCACTCAGGGTTGAATGGATTAAGGGCAGTGCAAGATGTGCTTTGTTAAACAGATGCTTGAAGGCAGCATGTTCATTAAGAGTCATCACCACTCCCTAATCTCAAGTACCCAGGGACACAAACACTGCGGAAGGCCGCAGGGTCCTCTGCCTAGGAAAACCAGAGAACTTTGTTCACTTGTTTATCTGCTGACCTTCCCTCCACTATTGTCCTGTGACCCTGCCAAATCCCCCTCTGCGAGAAACACCCAAGAATGATCAATAAAAAAGAAAAAAAAAAAAAAGAAAGAAGATAAAATGGGATCATATAAAATGCTCAGTTAACATCACAAAAGGCAGAAAGAGTGGAAGACAAAACAATATGGGAATAATAACAATAACAAATATGCCAGATATTAATTCAAATATATCAATAATCACTTTGAATATCAATGGTCTAAATGCATCAATTAAAACAGATTGTCAGAGTGGATCAAAGTACAAGACCCAACTATATGTTGTCTATAAGAAATCCATTTTAAATATAAAACCACACATTAATTAAAAGTAAATAGAGAAAAATATACAATGCTAACAATAATCAAAAGAAAGCAGGAGTGGCCAGGTGTGGTGGCTCACACCTGTAACCCCAGCACTTTGGGAGGCTGAGGTGGGTGGGTCACTTGAGGTCAGAAGTTCAAAACCAGTCTGGCCAACGTGGTGAAACCCCATCTGTATTACAAAAAATACAAAAATTAGCTGGACATCTTGGTGGGCACATGTAATCCCAACTTCTTGGGAGGGTGAGGCAGGAGAATCACTTGAACCCAGGAGGTGGAGGTTGCAGTGAGCTGAGATCATGCCATTGCACTCCCGCCTGGGAAACAAGAGTTAAACTCTGTCTCAAAAAAAAAAAAAGAGTAACTATATTTCACACAAAGTAGACTTCAAAGAAAGAAAGTTATTATAGATAAAGAATGGTACTTCATCATGACATAGCAGTTAATCCTCCAAAAAGATGACAATCCTTAATGTGTATGCACCTGACAGCTGATTGTCAAAAGACATAAGGCAAAAACAGAACTGGAAGGAGAAGTAGATGGGTCCACTGTCACAATTTGAGACATCAGCACCTTCCATCAGAAACAGATCTAGCAGGCAGAAATTAGTAACAGTATAGTTGAATTCAATATCAATATAAATGAACTGGATACTGACAGAGAAAGAGCACCTGTCACCTTGGACAAACACTCCCACTTTAAGTTCCAGCTCCCTTCTTAGCCCCATGCATTTCAAGGATATCACTTCTAACTATAAGCAGCCAGAAAGAGCAGACAGTAAAACACTAATAAGACAGCTTGGGCACAGAGGGAGGTGGGGCGAAAGTCTCTTGGGTAAAGTTTAACTGTCAAACTTCACCCTCATACAACAGACCCAATAAAATAGTGGGCCTTAATAAGCACATTCCTTTCCCTTCAGGTGCACTAAGATAAGAAAGCTAAACACAGACTCAGGGGACATGCCTGCCACTGCAGAAAGATGTATGGGGACAGACACACAACTCTCCCACACAGATAAGTGCAACACAGACACAGAAACAGTCCAAGCCTTGTATTAACTCTCCCACCCTGAATCCTTAAAAACTCTGAGTGTGTAAGAGAGTGTGCCTCTGCCCTAACTCAGCCAGAAGGCATCTCTCAGGTTTGTTTTCTATGAAATAAATCTGTCTTAACTGGCAAGACACCTTTCATGTTTCTCTCCTCTTTCTTCAATTCTTACAAATACAATTCCTATTTATAGACTTCATCCAACAACAGTAAAATATACATTCTTTTCAGGATCAATAGTCACCAAGATATACCACACTGTGGACCATAAAATATACTTTAACCAATTTAAAAAAACAAATCTTGCCATATGCACTCTTAGACCACAATGAAATCAAACTTAAAATTAGCAATAGACAGACAAGTGGAAAATCTCTAAATACAGTGAGATAAAAGAACACCTTCTAAATAATGAATGCATCAAAGAAGAAATCTCAAGATAAATTAATATTTTATTGTATTATTTACATATATTTTTAGAGACAGAGTCTCACTGTCACCCAGGCTGGAGTGCAGTGGCATGATCAAATCCCACTGCAGTCTTGAACACCTGGGCTCAAGCCATCCTCTTACCTCAGCCTCACAAGTGGCTGAAAATACAGGCACATGTCTCCCTGCTAACTTTTAAAAATTTTCTTGTAGAGACAGGGTCTTGCTATAGCTGCTCAAGCTGGTCTCAAACTCCTGGTCTCAAGTAATCCTCCTGCCTTGGCCTTTCAAATCTCAGCCTCCCTGGCCGAGATTACAAGTGTGAGCCACCATGCCTGGCCTAATAAATATTTTCACTAAATAAAAATGAAAATAAAACACAATTTGTCAAAATTTTTAGAATACAGCAAAAGCATGGCTTAGAAGAAAATTTATGGCATCAAATGCATATATTAGAAAACAAGAATGATCTAAAATAAAGGAAAAAATGAGCAGATTAAACCCAAAGTAAGAATAGGAAAATAAATTGTTGCAGAAATCAATGAAATTGAAAACAGAAAAATCAAGAGAATATTATTAACAATAAAGCTGATTCTTTTACAATATGATTAACAACAAAGCTGCTTTTTTAAAAAACTGGTTCTTCAATAAAATTAAAAACCCTAGAGCCAGGCTAAGAAAAAAAAGACAGAAACTAATAATATCAGAAATGAAAGAGGGGATACCACTACACATCCTGTGGACATTAAACGGATAATAAGGAAATACTATGAACAACTCTGTGCACACATCTGATCATCTAGTTCAAATGGACCGCTTCCTTGACAGACACAATTTATTGAAACTCACACAAGAAGAAACACACAATCTGAATAACCTATTATTTTAATAACCTTCAAAACAGAAAGTACCTGACCGGGATGTATTCATTGGGAAATTGACCAAATATTTCAGGAAGAAATTATACCCATTCCCCACAATCTATTTCAGAGGATAGAGGCTGTTGAAATACTTCCTAGTTCATTATGTGAGGCCAGAATTATTCCAACGACATCAAAATAGAAAACCACAGACCATTATCTCTCATGAAAATACATACAAAAATCCTCAAAAACACTAGTACATCAAATCCAACAATATATGGAAAGAATCATACACCATCACCAAGTGGGATTTATTCTGGGGATAGCAGGCTGGTTCAACATTTGAACATCAATTAATGTAATTCATTACATCAAGAGAGTGAAAAGGAAAAATCACATGATCAGGTGCAGAAAAAGCAGTTGAAAAAATCCAGCATTCATTCATGATAAAATCTCTCAATAAGCTAAGAGGGGAATTTCCTGAAATTAATAAAGAATATCTACAGAAAACTACAGCAAACTTCATAATTAATAATGAGAAACTCAAAGCTTTTCCACAATATCAGGAGGAAGAAAAAGATGTATTCTCTCATCACCCCTTTCAATATCATACTGAAAATACTAGCTAATGCAATAAGGCAAGAAAATACAATTAAAGGCATGCAGATTGGGAAGGAATAAATAAAACTTTGTTCACAGATGACAGGATTGTCTATGCAGAAAATCTAAAAAATTAAAAAAAAAAAAGAAAGAAAAAAGAAAAAGGACCAAACCGAAAAAAAAAAAAAACCCTCCTGGAACTGAAAAGCAAGATTACAGAATACAAGGTTAAAAGAGAAAGTCAATCACTTTCCAATGCACCAACAACCAAGCGCAATTTGCTATGAAAACACAGTACTACTTATATTTAGCACCCAACAGATGAAACGCTTAATGTATAAATTTAACAAATGTAACAAGATCTATATGAGGAATACAATAACACCTTAATAAACAAAATAAAAGTAAACCTGATTCTAAAGTTCACATGGAGAAGCAAAAGACCAAGAATAGTCAATTACTGAAGAACAAAGTTGGAAGACAAACACTGCTTAACTTTAAGCCTTATTCATTAATCAAAACACTGTGGTATTACCCAAAAGTAGGCAAATATAACAATGGAACAGGATAAATAGCCCAGAAATACACCCACCTAAATACACTAAACTGATACAATAAAGCAAAGTTGCTGTTTTCAACAAACAGCATGGGAACAACTAGAAATCCACATTAAAAAAAAAAAAAAAACCTGAATCCAGACATAGATCTTATGCCCATCACAAAAATTAACTCAAAATGGGTCACAGACTTCAATGTAAAATGCAAAAGTTATAACTGTAGAAAATAACAAAGGAAAAAACTTAGATGATGCTAGGAAAGGTAATGACTTTTTACATATAACACTAATGTCAAGACCCATTTTAAAATGATTCATAAACAAGACTTCATTAAAATTGAAAACTTCTGTTCTGCAAAAGCCAATGTCACGAAAATGAGAAGAAAAGCCACAGATTGGGAGAAAATATTTGCAAAAGACACACCTGAGAAAGGGACTGTTCTACAAAACATCTGAGAAAGAGACTGTTCTACAAAACTTCTGAGAAAGACTGTTACACAAAACATCTGAAAAAGAGACTGTTACACAAAACATCTGAGAAAGAGACTGTTATAAAAAACATCTGAGAAAGAGACTGTTACACAAAACATCTGAGAAAGAGACTGTTATACAAAACATCTGAGAAAGAGACTGTTACACAAAACATTCCAAAAACTCTTAAAACTCACATCTGATAAAGAGACTGTTACACAAAACATTCCAAAAACTCTTAAAACTCACATCTGATAAAGAGACTGTTACGCAAAACAATCCAAAAACTCTTAAAACTCACATCTGATAAAGAGGGTGTTACATAAAATACTCCAAAAACTCTTAAAACTCTACAGTAAGAAAAGCACCTAATAAAATAGACCAAAGACCTTAACAGATACCTCACCAATGATGAGAAACATATAGGAAATAAACACATAAAAGAATGCACTATATTGTGTAACATTAGGGTAACATATTAAAACAATGAGATACCGCTACATACCTAGTAGAATGGCCAAAATAAGGAGCACTGACAACAACTGACAGTGAGAATGTGGAGCAACAGGAACTCTCATTCAGATTGTGGAAATGCAAATTGGTTGTTCTTGCAAAAGTAAACATATTCTTACCATATGATCCAGCATCTGCACCTCTTGGTATTTACCCAAAGAGGTGACAATAAATGCTAGCATAAAAACCTATAAACAGAAATTTATAGCAGCTTTATTCAAAATAACTAAAATTTGGAAGCAACCAAGATGCCCTTCAGTAAGTGAATGAAGAAACTATGGTACACACAATGGAACATAATTCAGCACTAAAAAGAAATGGGCTATCTTGTCCTCAAAAGATAAGGAGGAACCTTAAATGCATATTACTAAGTAAAAGAAGGCAGTCGGAAAATGCTACTTACTATATAACTGCAACTATGTAATATTCTGCAAAATGATGGAGATGGTTTGCAGGGTTAGGAGGATGATGAGTAATAAACAGGAAGAGCAGGGATGACTTTTAGAACAAAGTGTTCTGTGAGGTACTATAAGGCTGGATACATGTCATTATACATTTACTCAAACCCATAGCATGTAAAACCACAAGAGTAAACCCTAATGTAAACTATGGCCTTTGGACAACTATGATGTCTCAAAGTAGGTTCCTCATTTTAACAAAGGTACTACTATGGTGGGGGGAGGTGTTGAAAAGGGCGAAGGCTACATATATATGTGGATCACAGTATATGGTAAATCTATGTACTTCTTAATTCTGCTGTGAAATTAAAACTGCCTTAACTAATAAAGTATATTTATTTTTAAAAAGAATTTAAGCATCTAAAAATGTTTTTAATAATAAAAATTAAATCAATATTAAAAACCACTTCCCCATTTGTAATAAGAACTCTCAATAATAATGAATGTATAAAGAAAATGTGGTCTATACATGCAATGAAATATTACTCAGCCTTAGAAAGGAAGAAAATCTTGCCATTTGCAAAAACACGCACATACCAGAAAGATATTGTGCTAAGAAATAAGCAAAACAGGAACAAAGTATTACATAATCCCATCTGCAATAGTCTGGATGTATGTATTCCCCTCAAATTCCTATGTTGAAATCTAATCACCAAGGTGATAGTATTAGAAGGTGAGGCCTCAGGGGAGTGATGAGGTGAGGGCTCTTCCCTCTCGAATGGACTGGGAGTGCATTCATTCACTGCCACTCTTTTGCCTTCCACCATGTAAGGATGCAGGATGAAGTCTCTCATCAGGCACCAGATGACAGTGCCTTGATCTTGGACTTCCCAGCCTCCAGAACTGTTAAGAATAAATTTCTGTTCTTTATTAATTACCAAGCCTGAAGTATTTTGTTGTTCCAGCACAAATGAAGCCATGCTTCCTGTACAGCCTGTGGAACTCCACGTATATAAAAAAGGAAAACAGTTAAACTTACAAAGACATAGAGCTGAATCATGGTTACCAAGGGCTGAGAGGGAAGGGTAACTGGGGAGGTATTTGTCACAGAGTATAAGTTTTAGTTATGCAATGAGTAAATGGAATCTACAGATCAAAGAATGTAGTTAATACGGAATTGCATATTTAAAAATTTGTTAAGAGGATGCTATGGTTTCAATCTGTTTACTTGCCCAAATCTCATGTCAAATTGTAAGCCTCAAGGCTGGAGGAGGGGCCTGGTGGGAGGTGACTGGATAAGGGGGCAGACTTGCCCCTTGCTGTTCTCGTGTTAGTAAATTCTCATGAGATCTGGTTGTTAAAGGTGTACTGCACCTCCCCCTTCACCACTCACTTCCTTCTGCTCCAGACACATAGAACGTGCCTGCTTCCCCTTCATCTTACACCATAACTGTAAGTTTCCTGAGGCCTCCCCAGCCATGCTTCCTGTACAGCCTGTGGAACTGTGAGCCAATTAAACTGCTTTTCTTTATAAATTACCCAGTCCGAGGTAGTTTTTTACAGCAATGGGAGAACGGACTTATACAGAAAATATATGTTATGTCAAATGGCTGTATCCCAAAAGGGGCGTGGGGGGGAGGGAGAAATTCGTGGAGGCAAAAGTTGTTTATTGCACTGTTTGTGGTGACAGTTCCATGGGTGAATACTTACCTCTACAGGTAAGTATATTTTGCATGTGGGAGGAATGTAAATAATTTTTAGCCAGAGGGAAAACTGTGGTTTATTAAAGACTGCTACAGATTCTCACTATTCCTCATATTGAGAGGTAGAAGCTAATTACTCTCTACTCTAAAACCGTGTGTAAAGGAAGAGAGAAGGATGTAATTTTATTTTGGATTTGTTAAGCTTGAGGTGCCTTTCGGATAGCTACAAAGAATCATTTAATGGAGAGTTGAACCTGTTGTCTAGAGCAGTGATCCCCAAATTTTTGGCACCAGGTTTTGTGAAACACAATTTTTCCATATACCAGGGTGTGAGGGGGGATGGTTTTGGGATGAAGCTGTTCATCAGGCATTAGATTATCATAAGGAGCAGGCAACCTAGATCCCTCACATGCATAGTTCACAATACGGTTCATGCTCCTATGAGAATTTAATGCTGCCATTCATCTGACAAGAGGCAGAGTGCAGGCAGTAATGCTTGCTTGCCTGCCACTCACTTCCTGCTGTGCAGCCCAGTTCCTCACAGGCCACAGACTGGACTGGTCCATGGCCTGGGGGTTGGGGATCCCTGGTCTAAAGGTCGGAGAAGTCCATGCTGGAGATAAACACAACTGCTACACCACAGAGAGCAGAACTGGTAAAAAAAACAAACAACCAACAACAAAAAAAGAACTGCACAGTGGGATGGGTGGGGAATTGGATGAAACAATTGGATAAGCTATGTAAAGAAGAAGTAGAAGAATTCAGGAAAAAAAGACAAGCAGCATCAGTGAGGTCATGATAGAAACTAACACAGAAGATTTCCAGGAGAAGATCATGAACAATAATTTGAAATGCAGGAGTCCCCCTTTATCCATGGGGGATACATTCCAGGTCCCCTAGCAGATCCCTGAAACTGCGTATAGTACCAAACCTTATATATACCATGTTTTTTGCTATATATACATACCCTTGACAGTTTCATTTATAAATTAGGCACACTATGATATTAACAACAATAAAATGGAACAACGTACTATACTAAAAGTTATAGGAATGTGATCTCTCAAAATATCTTATTCTACTGTATTCAACATATTCAAAATAACAAAATATTCAAGATATTCAAAATATCTTATTGTCTTTTCTGTCTGCAGTTGACTACGGGGAACTGAAACCACAGAAAGCAAAACTGTGGATAAGGGGGATTACTGTACGGCATAAGATTCAAGTAAGGCAGACTGGAGAATAGCCATTGGAGTTGCATATAATTTAGGTTAATGGTGAGCATTAGAATAAACCAATTAAGACTACACTGAATGAAAGTGCAAGTGAACAGTGGAAATATTTGTCAGAAAATACAATTGTGAACAATCTGCTATAAATTCTCCATGTATAGATGAATTGACAGAAACGTATGGGGGTTAGTTAAGGACCTGTGGTCAACTCAATCCTCCAGATATTCTAGGTTTTAGCCATGAATCAAGTAGGGCCTTCCAAAAGCCGTCTGGGACTGCAATGTTTTAGCAACTCCAGAAAAACCTCATTACGGGAGTTATGCTTTAGCACTAAGTGACTATTTCTACTGCAAAATGCTAAAAGTGTTTATTTCCAGGTCGGCAGTAAAAAAAACTTTTCACTACATCATCTCTGTGACCAATGTAGTCAGTGTTCCAGACTTTGGTGACAGCAAGTCTTCCTGTCCCATGAGAATGCAGCATGCACTCCTTCCAGGTTCCATTCCAATCATGTAACAAATGTGACTGCCTTTTTGTTGCAGCATCAGAAAGACCAGAGACACATTTGTACTCCAGTTCCATGGCTTATAACCTGCATATGTCTACATGCCAGCATTATTTTATTTATGTGCATTTCCTTTAACCTGAATTTTACTTATTTCTATTTTTTCATTTTAATCCGTGGACTCCATAAAGGCAAAAAATACAATGTAAAACAAAGAGAGGATTATATAAACAAATGACTCACAAGAGATTTATTCATCGTTTGTTGATCGTGGAAATGCACAGAGCACTCTGGAAGCATAGCTGGGAGAACAGTCGAATGGAGTGGGTTAAGCAGAGAACCGGTGTGGCTTGGTCCTAGATTCTCTTGCCAAAAACGCTCTACACAATAGCTGGAAAAGACTAAAACAACAACAAAACCTCCCTGTGACAGAATAGTCATTCATGCCTCAATAAGGGACAACAAATATCCCACTGAAGATGTACCCACAAGTACATTAATTAGTAGAGATACATACAATTTATTTTGGGATTAATGAAAACATGTATTACCTACTGATTTAGGGACAATTAATTTATCCAAAGAAACAATGTAATAACTTAAACCAAAGAAATATACATTTAGTCTTCAATGAAATTAATATTGTAGAAATATAATTCAGCTGCATTAACAATTTCACTACTAATATGGAGATTCTACACGATTCCATATAGGTGTTTCCACTAGAATACATCTTGCTTTTATACCTTCGCATCATTGAAAGGATTCATGTTTTATATATCTACGCATCACTGAAAGGATGCATCTTTTATATACCTAAGCATCATTGAAAGGATGCATCTTTTATATACCAACGCATCATTGAAAGGATGCATCTTTTATATACCTGCGCATCATTGAAAGTATGCATCTTTTATATACCTAAGCATCATTGAAAGTATGCATCTTTTATATACTTAAGCATCATTGAAAGTATGCATCGTTCATACACCTACGCATCATTGAAAGGATGAATCTTTTATATACCTAAGCATCATTGAAAGGATGCATCTTTTATATAACTACTTATCATTGAAAGGATGTATGTTTTATATACCTAAGCATCACTGAAAGGATGCATCTTTTATATACCTACTCATCATCGAAAGGATGCATCTCTTATATACCTATGCATCATCGAAAGTATGCATCTTTTATATACCTAAGAATCATTGAAAGAATGCATCTTGCAACCCAACATTTTCTGCCCACGATTATATAGGGGGAAAAATGTACATATTGTATATTTCTTGGGATATACTGTTTTAGTAATGTTTCCTAGTGACAAGTCTCCCAGTATCTAAGACCTCATAGAGTGTGCTCTGATAATGAATGGGGTTCTGCCGTTTGAGTTGCTTCGGCCAATGGGACATAGAAAATATGATGAAAATATAGGTTGGAAAAGTACTTGCCCACTTGTGCTTGCCTTCTTGGACAAGTGTCAGCATGAACCACCAGACATGTGAGTGAAGGCACCAGATGACTAAAGCCTCATTTGTGATCCAGACAACATTAGCAAAGGAAATGCCCAGGTGAACACAAGCCAAAATGTGAATCAACAGAACTTCTATCAAATAAAATGGTCACTTCTTTTTAAGCCATTGAGTTTCGTTGGTTCTTTAGACAGAAAACAGTAACTGATACACCTAAGCCACCAGAACTCAATGTTTGTAAGAAAATCATATGAAGGAGATAATGTGAAATTACTTGTCAAATACAATCACTAGAACGTCACAACCTCATGTAGAAGTTTGGCAAATCACAATAAATGCCAACTTGATGGAAATCAGTGAGACTGCTGTTACTAAGAGACCATGTTAATCATAAAAAGCAACTCTTTGCATATTAGTAAATTGTGTTTTAAAGTTCTTTACATCATAAAAATGTCTGTTGACTTTAAAAAAACATAATACACAAAAAGGATCTCTTACGAGTGAGCATTGTACTGTATTTTACTTACATTTTAAGACACTGGTTGGAATAGAAGTGAGACACTGTCTAATCTTCCCTTTTTAAGTATGTAAAATATGCTATTGTTTTCCTACAGAATTTATAATTTCCAAGAACAGATTACTGACACTGAGCAGGAAACACTTGTTATTTGTCCTTGAGGTCACAAAATTCACAGAAAGAGTTGGGGATAAAAAGGAACAGAGATGGTTAAGGAAATGTTTCTGCTTGGTTGGTTGGTTCGTTGGTTGGTTGGTTGGTTTTGAGACAGAGTCTCATTCTGTCACCCAGGCTGGAGTGCAGTGGCACAACCACAGCTCACTGTAACTTCGCCCTCCTGGGCTCAAGTGATCTTCCCACCTCAGCCCCCCAAGTAGTTGGGGCCACAAGTGGATGCCACCACAACCAGCTATTTTTTTTTTTTTTTTGTAAACACATAGGGTCTCCCTATGTGGCCAAGGCCAGTCTCAAACTCCTGGGCACAAGCGATCCTCCTGTCTTGACCTCCCAAAGTGCTATGATTATAGCTGTGAGATACTACGCCCGGCAAGGGAAAGTACTTTATTATTATTTTTTCCAGCGGGAGGGGTGGGCAGGCAGGGAGGGGCTGAGAAAGTACTTTAAAGCAATATTTGTTCTTAGTTGACTTCAGTGTCAACAAAAATCTAAAAAAAAAAAAAAAAGTTTTGACTTAATTGGAGCAAAATGAGTAACACTAGCCAAAAAGTCAGGATGCATAACATCTGTATATCATGTGACCCTGGCAAGTCACAGCTCCTCAAAGCCAAATTTTTTCCATCATTCTCATAAGGTAGAAATAGTTTGGCTAACCCTTACTGAACTACCAGGAAAAGCTACCAGGATAGAGGGAGCTTCAGCATATCACTGGATGCTAAATTTAGTGACTGGACGCTAAATTTCGTGACAGGAATTTTTTTTTTTTTTTTGAGAGACAGAGTCTCGCTCTGTTGCCCAGGCTAGAGTAGGGTGGCACAATCTCGGCTCACTGCAACCTCCACCTCCCCAGTACAAGTGATTTTCTTGCTTGAGTTTCCCAAGTAGCTGGGACTATACAGGTGTGCACCACCACACTCAGCTAATTTTTGTATTTTTTAGTAGAGACAAGGTTTCAGTATATGTTGGCCAGGCTGGTGTTGAACTCCTGACCTCAGGTGATCCTCCTGCCTTGGCCTAGACTACTTTTAAGAAAGTTCAGCCACTGGAAACAGTGAGAAACGATTGAAGGAATGAAAGTGTCTTTACAGAGTACTCCAGACAGATCCTCTCAAGTATAACAGGATATTTTTCCACCGAAGACCACACTATTAAGTCCCCTCCAACAAGTAACATCTCTTTGGCCCTTGCCTGTCATTCGCAGCCAAACTCCCCTCTTCCTTCTGAATGTTGGTCCAAACCTTCCGCTACCACCCAGTGTTTGAGAGCTATTGGATAAGGTCTTATCAACCAAATCTGGGCCATTCTGGGGAGTGGGAAAATAACTGCTTGGGTCATACAAACTGGAATCTTCACCTGTGACACCTCCTCTGCTTTGAAGTACCAGTGAGAGGGTTAGTCCAAAGAGGTGTTCTTTTAGGTGGGATTCCTAAAAGGCGCCCTCCTCGAAACTTTGTAACACCTACTTTATTACAAAGAAAACAGGATCATCATCTGGGACCCCCAACTTCCCTAGAAACCAGATCTTGTATAAACTCCTATAAACTAAAGCGGGGATGGGATGCGTAGGAAGGGGACACAAGCAGAATCTTCACTTGCTGAAAACACACCGGGAAACCCTACTAATACACTCGCCAGGTAGTAGGACGGTGTGCATGCGCTTCGTACTCCTCGTCTGGGAATGAGGGGCATCTCCCTACAACTGTCCGTATGCTGACCTTACAAGGGCGTGCACGGAACGCCGCACAAGGTCCATGCAGTGCCGGAGCGCAGCCTCCCCGCAGACCTCCCAGGCTCGGCCGGCCTGCAGACCCCGTCCCTGCGCCACCGGCTTCGCCCACCCGCTCCGGCGTCTCTGGAACTAGCTTCAGTACCGGGATCCCACGCCCGCCCTCCCAGCAGCGCCGCCCTTTCAGCCCCAGCCTGGGTCCGCGGCCCGCACCTGTGCGTCAGGCCCCGCCCCCGAGATGTGCCCACGCCTCTGCTCCCACCAACAGTGGCACGTCAGCCCCGCCCCCCTATGGTGCCTCCAAGCCCGCTGTCTCCTCTTTCATCCTACCACCAACCTGCAGGGATGAAGACCCCAATGCCAGAGCTTCCAGAGCAGCCTCTCCATTGCAGCAGGAGCCGGGATTCTCTGGCGGAAGATGGCGTGCGTAGGCGGGGCGGCGCAAGCGCAAAGAGCCCTTCCTGCCGCCCTGTGCTGGTGACGTCATTGGAAGCCGAGACTGCATTTCCCACCAGACATTGCGGTATTGAGGCGGGAAATTCTGTTCCAAGCGGGAGCGGAGGATGGATCGGGATTGGTGTCTATCCGCCTGACTGAGGTGGAATCTGGTTATTAAATCCTGGTTTGACAACCAGGCACATTGCGGGAATGTTGGGAAAAGTCGAATGTGGGCCAACTAGTCAATTATATTAGCAAGTAATCTTACTTTTTTTTTTAAGTTCTAAGTGTTGCTGTCACAGAAAAAACTTTTTTTTTCTTTTTAAACCGATTCTCCCTCTGTCTCCCAGGCTGCAGTGCAGTGGTGGGATCTCAGCTCACTGCAGCCTCCGCCTCCCAGGTTCAAGTGATTGTCCTGCCTCAGCCTCCAGAGGAGCTGGGACTACAGGCATGTGCCACAAAGCCTGGCTAATTTTTGTATTTTTAATAGAGATGGGGTATCCCCATGTTGGCTAGGCTGGTCTTGAATTCGTGGCCTCAAGAGATCTGCCCACCTTGGCCTTCAAAAGTGCTGGAATAGAGGACTCGAGAGACTAGAGAGACCGATATGGAGAACAGGACGATTGTTTATTTTAGGGTATGTAGGGTCCAGCCCCACAGGGTTGGTGGGTTTTCTCCTCGTGTGCAGAGACAAGAGAGCATAGAAATAAAGACACAAGACAAAGAGATAAAAGAAAAGACAGCTGGGCCTGGGGGACCACTACCACCAAGACGCGGAGACTGATAGTGGCCCCGAATGCCAGGCTATGCTGATATTTATTGGATACAAGACAAAGGGGCAGGATAAGGAGTGCGAGCCATCTCCAATGATAGGTAAGGCCACATGGAACATGTGTCCACTGGACAGGGGGCCCTTTCCTGCCTGGCAGCCAAGGCAGAGAGAGAGAGAGGAGAAAGAAACAGCTTACATTATTATTTCTGCTTATCAGAGACTTTTAGTACTTTCACTAATTTGCTACTGCTAACTAAACGGCAGAGCCAGGTGTACAGGATGGAACATGAAGGTGGACTAGGAGCATGACCACTGAAACACAGCATCACAGGGAGATGGTTAGGCCTCTGGATAACGCGGGTGGGCCTGGCCCTCCACAAGAGGTGGAGGAGTAGAGTCTTCTCTAAACTACCCGGGAAAAGGGAGACTCCCTTTCCCTGTCTGCTAAGTAGCAAGTGTTTTTCCTTGACACTAACGCTACCGCTAGACCATGGTCCGCTTGGCAATGGGCGTCTTCCCAGACGCTGGCATTACCACTAGACAAAGGAGCCCTCTGGTGGCCCTGTCCAGGTGTAACAGAAGGCTTGCACTCTTGTCTTCTGGTCACTTCTCACTATGTCTCCTCAGCTCCTATCTCTGTATGGCCTGGTTTTTCCTAGTTTATGATTATAGAGCGAGGATTATTGTAGTATTGGAATAAAGAGTAATTTCTACAAACTAATGATCAATAATATTCATATATAATCATATCTAAGATCTATATCTGGTATAACTATTCTTATTTTATATTTTATTATGTTGGAACAGCTCGTGTCCTCAGTCTCTTGCCTCAGAACCTGGGTGGCTTGCCGCCACACGGTATGCACTGGATTCGTGGATTCATATCTAAAAAGCTGAGCATTGAACAAAGACTGAGCAGGGCTTTTCTAAGCAAACTTACATAAGCAAAACAAAAACAGTTAATCATACAGTGACAGGTCACGTAATCTATAGCATAACTGTTGACTTGTCATAACTTGTGGCCTTGCATAGCTAGTGGCCTTGTAGCTGCATCAAAAGAAAAATAAGAACTGGCTAAATACAGAAATTTGTAAAACATCATCATGCTTAAGAAGCCAGGGAAAGGAGTAACAGTAAAGGAATTTGTCTTTCTCTCTTGCTTTTTTTTCTTTTAACTTTGCTCTGGAAGTGGGGGTGGTCTGGAGCCTATTCCTTTGGCCTTTGCTTCTCTAACAGTGTTATAACTGTCTTTGAAGTGAGCTTACTAGGCAGAGGAAAACTTGTTCTTTTCTTTTTAACCTTTGCTTTGCCTGTTGCTTTTCTTGGAGTGAATGAATGCATATTTATTTTTAAATTTCTGCCTCAGTTTCCTCCTTTTGATGCCTTTTATAAAAGAAGTTTAATAGAAGGCATCACTATTACTGAATTCTGCCTGAAGAGACAAGTTTTCTTCCTTAGGCACAGGCTGATATTTATATAGATCCATTAGCTGAGTGGTAGTTTGCCTAGCTACTGTTGCCTCTATAGCTGATTGAGTGCTTCTAACAAGGAGGGGTAAGAGGCAAGGGAGTATTGGGCAAATTCTTAGTATGGCCAGGACTATTCTTATTAAAGTCTTGAATCCACTGAAGGAGGAAAACCAGCCTCCAAAGAGGGAATCTGGAGACTACCTTTTCCAAGTTTGAACTGGAACATGGGGTAATTCTCTCATTCTTGCAGTTATTTCTATAATTGCCTTTCCATTGTCATCAATTTCCAGGCAGAAATCAGTTAGATTTAACTTTCCACATACTCCTGCTTCCTGGGCTAGGAGGTAGTCTAAAGCTAATCTGTTCTGATAAATAGCATTCTTCATTTTTGTGGCTTGCTGGGCCATTAAATCTAATGCATTTGCTGTTTCATTAGTGATCATTTCAAGTACTGCCTGAAAACTTATGATGTGGCTAGGCATGTAAATAGGAGTGCAGTACCCTCATGACCTATCTTGTGCCTAGGTAGCTGGCCTATAGTATTGCATTATTCTTTCAGGGGGCCAATCTGTGTCTTTCTAATTTCTTATTTCTATATCCCTTTTTATGTCTGCGTCTCTTTTGCTTCTTCTTCTAACTTCATCATAGACGGGATACCTTAAAGTTTCTCCCTGTTGAAGTGGGAGTAGGAAGAAAGATGGTCTAATTGTTTCAAACACAATGGACTTTGTCCATTTAGCTGGCAACTGTCGATATGCCTGTGGCTTACAGATGCCAATAAAGACCAAGGGTGCTTGCCAAGTATTTGGAGCTTCAAGCTGATACCAGGTGTGGTTTAGAGGAGAGAAACAGGAGAACGGATTTGGTTGAGGTGCTTTGGAGTCATCTCTGCCTCGCCACAAAGTTTTCTTTAGTGTTTCATTATAATATTGCTGTCCTAAGAAGGTTAGTTCTCCTACTGCGTCTGTAAAAGCCTTTCTTCAGGGAGCAACACATTATCTCCTGATAATAGAAGTTTTTAAGAGTCAGATGCTTGAACTTGTGGGCATCGGTTTGGGGGAAGAGTCTATTAGAGTTAAGTTATCTTGTGGCATTAACTCTTTTGCTTCCTAAGGCCGTTAGTCTCCTACGTTAGTCTTTCTACAAACATAACATGAAACGCCCAGGCTGCCGGCAGTGTTTTCAGCCAGCTGAGCAAACAGGTTTTTGGCTAAAGAAGTAGGCTCTGGTAACTTCTGGTCTACATGCTTATAGAATGATTTAAAGATTTGGAACTGTTGCTGGGCTGGATGGTTCTGGGTTCTTTTTTTGATAACATATAGGAGGATTGCTGGGTATGTGTGTATATACACATGAATGGTGTAACATGCAGTCTACATGGGTAAGTCTGGCTTTAGAAGGGTGAAATTTACAGGATTACAGGTTTTTGCTTCACAATCTGGTTTCACCGGCATTTTGGTAAAAGCATAATTGACCTTTGTTGTGTGCTAGGGTGCTACGATATGCAATGCCAACAATCTTTTTCTGGGGTCCTAGGGGAACAAAGTGGAGTTACTCTTGGCATGCATACATATTTGTAGTCATTTCTATAGTATCTGTCTAAAGGTAGGTTACCACAGACAGGGGAGTCGGTCTGCTGCCTGACAAGCATCAAAATACAGATAAATAGGCCCTTGGTTAAAGGGAGGGACCCTGGTTTGGTTTAAGAGGGGACTTTCCTTTGACCTCTCATGATAAGTCTCTGGGCAATATTTCTTCAGTAGCTGCTTGAGTGTCTGGTTCATGCGTTCTACTTTTCTTGAACTTTGCAGCCGATAGGCTGTGTGTAACTTCTATTTTATTTTTAACAGTCTTGTTAAATCTTGCACTATTTCAGCTACAAATGCTGGCCTATTGTCTGACTTTAAAGTTACAGGCTGTCAAAACCTGGGAATAATGTCTTTTAGTAGTAATTTAGTCACTTCTCGTGCTTTTTCTGTCCTGGTGGGGAAAGCCTCAACCTATCCTGAAAAAATGCAAATAAACGCTAGCATATACTGATAGCCTCTGGCACGGGGCATTTTGGTAAAGTCTATAAGCAAGTTTTCACAAGTCACGAAGGCATGGCTCCTTCTCCTGTTCAGTTTCTTAGAGGAGGGTTTCTTTCTCTCTCTCTCTTTTTTTTTTTTGTAACTTCATATAATGGCTTAGCCATCAGTGAGAAATTTATAATATACATACAGCAGAATCTTGCTGCTTTCAACTTCTAATGTGACGATGGGCTTTTGGAGGCCTAATGTGAAGGAGCGCGGTGTGTTTTAGTCCTCACATCTTTCAGCTCTTGCTAGCCTGATCAGATCAGTATGTGGTTCCTCTAAGGGGCGGCAGCTTTTGGCCAATGGCCTCTTTGTCTCGTGGTCTTGGCCATTTCTTTCATTGCCTTCTGGACATTCATCTTTCTAGTGTCCTTTCTTTTTGCATCTCGCACATTGATCCTTCTCTAGCCTTGGTCAACTTTCAAATCCTTGTCTAACTTGACTTATTCTATGTCCACATCTGTGACCACGTCATCTTACACTGCTAATCTCTTTTTCTGTAAAGGCTGCTGCCAACAGATCTTAAGCCTCCAATCTGCTTCTTTCTTTGCCTCCTGGTCATGGTTAACATACACTTTAGTGGCTACTTCTACAAGCTGGGTGGCATTCATACCCCCAAAACTTTCTAACTTCTTTTTTTTTTTTTTTTTCAGACGGAGTTTCACTCTTTCGCCCAGGCTGGAGTGCGGTGGCATGATCTTGGCTCACTGCAACCTCTGCCTCCTGGGTTCAAGCAATCCTCTGCCTCTGCCTCCCAAGTAGCTGGGATTACAGGCACCCACCACCACAGCCGGCTAATTTTTTGTATTTTTAGTAGACATGGGATTTCACCATCTTGGTCATGCTGATCTTGAACTCCTGACTTCATGATCCACCCACCTTGGCCTCCCAAAGTGCTGGGATTACAGGCATGAGCCACAGCACCCGGCCAAAACTTTCTAACTTCTTAAGATTTTGTTTGATATCACTTTGGGCCTGTCCTACAAATGACGTATTCACTATATGCTGATTTTCAGTGGCCTCAGGGTCAAACGGGGTGAAAGCCGGTATGCCTCACACAATCTTTCATAAAACTGGCTAGGGCTCTCATCACTTCCTTGAAGCACTTCTGAAATATTCTTTATGTTAATGGCTTTCTTTCCACCATCTCAGCCTTTGCAGAAGTGCCTCTTGGTACCTCTGCAAACACTGAAGCTGAGTTGCATCCTCTGGGTCCTAGTTAAGATCTTGGTCTGGGAACAGACCTTGAGTGTGTGCCTGAGCATGCACTGCATCTGCATCATGCCTGAGCATGCACTGCGTCTGCTGATGCCTGGGCTTCTAGCCAGCATTTGGGAACTCACCTTGGGTGTATGTCTGAGCATGCACTGCGTCTGCTGATGCCTGGGCTTCTAGCCAGCGGAGAGCTGCCTAGGTTACACCCAGGCACTCCTCAGTGTTAAATAACGTGAGAAGGAGCTGCTGGCAGTCTGGCCAGTTGGATTGTGTGTCAGAAAGATGGATTGCATCAGATCAATAAGAGCTCGAGGCTTCTCTGTGTAGGAGGGAGTATGGTGTTTCCAGTTTAAAACATCAGTGGTTGAAAAGGGATGACTGATGAAAGTCCATTGCCTTCTTTGCACTTGGTCTTTGTCATCATAATAAATGGGTCCTCGCGTCTCCTAGAGAGGCATTTGCAGAGCTTGAGCACTGCCAGATCTGAGACAACCTGCTTGACTATCTTGACTTCCTTCCCTGGCCTTTCAACGCTCTGATCCTCCCCTTCGCGGTGAAACTTGGGGCATGCTGGCTCTTGAGTCTGACTCCTGCGGGGCTGTTGGACTTAGTAAAGGGGGGTAGACTGGGACATATGGAGGAAGAATCTCTGTTCTTTCTGGCAGCTCCTGCAAAACTGACTTTTCTTGCTCTCTTTGGGACTTCTTTAACTCTGTGTCTGCCAGTGAAGCTGCTCTTACTTTCACTCTTGGCTGAGCTCAGGCTACACATGTTTCACGATAAGCTGCTAAACAGGGCTGGATCCAGGCCAGTCTTATCTGTGCTATATTTAACCATGAATCGTATAAGGAAATTGATCTGGATGCCTTGGCTGTCCTCTCAATCTTGTCACCACCTTAAATACACAGCCAATTATTTCCTAATCTATAGTTCCTTCGGTTGGCCATCTAACACTAAAAGAAGGCCATTCTAATTCACAGAGAGTTCTCAACCTCTATGGGGTTAGCTTAACTCCATAGTCCTCTGCAAAACCTTTCTTAAAGTTCTGCAACATTCACTCTGATGGGGTAAGTTTTGATGACTTTCTTCCTGTTCTTTCTTTTAAGGCACAGCACACTCTTTCCTCTCATTTCGGCCTACTATACCATCTCCTATTATGGGAGTTTTCAGAGCCTGCTTGGCTTTGGAGAGTTCCTTATTCCTGCTACAACTCGGAGCTGTAGGGCAGTTCTTATAAGCCGTATGCAGATCACTACAGTTTGTAGTCGGCCTTACACTTTGCTCGGAGCACACAGTCTACGCTAAGAGATCTGTGACTCCTTACTTCGTGGCTGATGAGCTTAATTAGGCCTTTTCATTCACACACTTTCACACGCTTCTCTACTCCTAGTTCTTGTGTACCTAACTGGGGTGGCAAACCACTCTCACCGTCTCTAGTTTCTTTTTCTTAACCGAGTTAGCAATCCACTCTCACATCTTGTGTTTGTTGGGGTGTGGGTTTCATCTGAATTGGCGATCCTCTCTCACCGCCTTTAGCCTCTCTGGGTTGGACTATTAGGCACACCTCGGGAGGTGATCAGGCTCCTCCTCCATCCTTATGGGATGGGTCCTTCCTTGGGCCTTAAAACTTTACTGCAGTTCTTGAAGCGCACTGTTTCTGGAATCATCCTGGAGCCTTTCTTAAGTTTCTGTTTCTCTGCTGGGTAGGGGCGCCGGGTCACGTGAAAGCCCATCTGCTCTCTGGGCTGAAGTTCTCCTGGTGGCGACTCGGGTCATAGATCTCCTGAGGCCTGGGGCTCTAGCCCCTAGAGGCAAAGGAGACAGTAAACTTGCCATCTCCGGTCCCTTCATGGTCGACGAAAATGTTGCAGGGAACTGAGGACTAGAGAGACTGATATGGAAAACAGGAGGATTGTTTATTTAAGTTATGCACCAGCTCAGTTTTTTTTTTTTCTTTTTTGAGATGGGGTCAGGCTGTGTTGCCCAGGCTGGAGTACAGTGGTGCAGTCTCAGCTCACTGCAACCTCCACCTCCTGGGTTCAAACGATTCTTGTGCCTCAGCCTCCCAAGTAGCTGGGTTTACAGGTACACACCATCACACCTGGCTAATTTTTGTGTTTTTGGTAGAGATGGGTTCTCACCATGTTGGCCATGCTGGTTTCGAACTCCTGACCTCAGGTGATCCACCCACCTTAGCCTCCCAAAGTGCTGGGATTACAGACATGTGCCACCATGCCTGGCCCACTTCTCCTTTTGTAATGTAGATGGCTTACATTTATTTCTGTTGCCAAATTGTCCTGGCTAGCACCTCCAACACAATGATGAATGGATGTAGTGAGAGTGGATTTATCTATTTTGTTCCTGATCTTAGGATACAAGTATACAGGCTTTCAACATTAAGTATGCTATTGGCTGTGGTTTTTCATATGTCCTTTATTAGTTTAAAGATGTTCCCTTCTTTCCTTCTTTGTTGAATATTTCATCATGAAAGCCTGTTGGATTTTGCTTCTGCAACTATTGAGATGACTGTGGTTTTGCTTATTGTGTTGGTATAGTGTATTAGATTAAATAATTGTTGGCTGCTATCCAACCTTGTATACTTGGAATGAATCCAACTTGGTCATGAGGTATAATTATTTTTACATGTTTCTGTATTCTGTTTGCTTGTATTTTATTGTATTTTATTTTATTTTATTTTATTTTATTTATTTCATTTTTTGAGACAGAGTCTTGCTGTGTCACCAAGGCTGGGATGCAGTGGCAGGATCTCGGCTCACTGCAAGCTCCACCTCCTGGGTTCATGCCATTCTCCCTCCTGCCTCAGCCTCAGGAGTAGCTGGGGCTACAGGTGCCCACCACCATGCCTGGCTAATTTTTTGTATTTTTGGTAGAGACAGGGTTTCACTGTGTCAGCCAGGATGGTCTCAATCTCCTGACCTCGTGATGTCCCCACCTCAGCCTCCCAAAGTGCTGGGATTACAGGCATGAGCCACCGCACCTGGCCTCTCTGTTTGCTTGTATTTTATTGAAGAGTTTTGCATCTATATTCATAAGATATATTGGTCTGAATTTTTCTTTCCTCATGATGTCTTTGGATGGCTTTGCTATCATGGTAATAATATGGTAATACTGGCCTCATAGAATGAGTTGGGACATGTCTCCCCCACTCCTATTTTTTGGAGAGTTTAAAAGAATTGATCCTAAATATTCTTCAAATATTAGACAAAATTCACCAGTGAACTTTCTGGGCTAGGGCTTTTCTTGGTGTGGAGTTGTTTCTTTATTAATAATTCAATCTCTTTGCTTATCATGTCTAGTGAGAGCATTTTTTATTGCATCAGTGTCACTGGTTTGTGTCTAGAAATTTTTCCATTGTATCTAAGTTACCTAATATATTGGCTTACCATTGCATATTATTTTTCCTTAAATGTATTTTTTTTTTTGCAATGCTGCTAGTAATATATCCTCTTTCATTTCTGATTTTAGTTACTTGAGTCTTCTCTCTATTTTTCTAGTCAGTTTAGAAAAATGTTAGGAAAACTCCCTGCCAGAACTGAGCTATCATACATAATGGAGATGAAGCTCTCAGACCAAAGAAAGAGACAGACCACTCCAGGCTGGTAGATAGTGAAAGATTTATTCAGGAGGAACTTACTGGGATAGTCTTGGCAGCAGAAAGATGACACAGATCTCCACATTTGCAGTGCAGGCCTGTCTAACCTTTTATATCATGAAAATAACAAGGGATAAAAGAAAAAAAGCCATCTAAATTGCTTTCTTAATTTATTTACTTTCTACTTAAAGGAATTGTTCGGGTTTCCTACAATCTGGTCAACATTTTTAGGTGAGGGGATGCAGGGGGATGATCCTAGCAACAGCAGTTATCTTGGTCCTCCAGTTCCTGTGTCCTACAACTCACTACATCTTGGTCGTATACCCAAAATTCATTTTCATGACAATAAGGTTTGTCAGTTGTGTTAGGCTTGTTTGAATGTGCTTCTGGTTTCATTGTTTTTCTCTATTGCTTTTCTAGTCTCTGTTTCATTGGTTACTGCTATGATCTTTATTATTTCCTTCCTTCTGCTTACTTTAGCTTCCATTTCCTCTCCTTTTCCCAGTGTCCTTATGTCAAAAGTTATGTCATTGATTTGAAATAGTTCTCTTTTTTATTATCTGTATTTACAGCAATAAATTTCCTTGTAAGCATGTCTCTAATTGTCTTTCATTAAGTTTTGTATGTTGTGACTTCATTTTCATTCCTCTAAGTATATTTTCAAATTTCTGTTTTGATTTCTTCTTTGATTAGTAATTTGGATGTGTGTTGTTTAATATCCACGTATTTGGGTTTCCCTACTTTTTTGTTATTAACTTCTAGTTTCACTCTATTGTGATTGCAGTACATGCTGTTCAGTTCCTTTAATGGCCTAGTGTAGAGTCTATGATGGACAATGTTGATGAGCCCTTGAGAAGAATGTAGCTTCTCTTGTTGTGTGGAAAGTTTTGCATGTGTTTTTCAGGTCTAGCTGGACTATGAAGTTGTTTGAGTCTTCTGTTTCCTTGTTGCTCTTCTGCATAGTTTTTCTATCCATTAGTCAAAGTGCAGTATTGAAGTCTCCACTCATCATCAATTTTGGCTGTCATTTCTGTCAGTTTTTGTTTCATGTACTTTGGTGATGTTTAATTGGGTACGTATATGTTTATACTTGTGCTTTCTTTCTTTCTGATGGATTGGTCATTTTATTATTGTAAAATATCCCACATTATCTCTAAAAACAATTTTTTTTTTTTTTAGACAGAGTTTCTCTCTTGTCACTCAGGCTGGCATGCAATGGCGTGATCTCAGCTCACTGAGGAAATAATATAACTTTCACTCAACCTCCACCTCCCAGTTTCAAGCAATTCTCCTGCCTCAGCCTCCTGAGTAGCTGGGATTATAGGCACATGCCATCACACCCAACTAATTTTTGTATTTTTAGTAGAGACGGAGTTCCACCATCTTGGCCAGGCTGGTCTAGAACTCCTGAACTCAGGTGATCTGCCCACCTTGGCTTCTCGAACTCCTGGGATTACAGGCATGAGCCACTGCACCTGGTCAGATTATTTTTTGTTTTAAAAGTCATTGTGTCCGATATTAGTATAGCTACTTTAGAATAGCTTTCTCAGGGTTTCTGTTTGCATAATATATGTATTTCCATCCTTTTACTCTATTTATATCTTTGAATCTAAAATGTTACTCTGGTAGATGGCATAGAGGATCTTATTTTTTATTGTCTGACAAGAATTAACTTTTGATTAGGTTGTTTAATCAAGTCATATTTAATATTATTATTGATATAGTTGGATCATATCAGACATTTAATTTTTGTTTTTTATTCCTCATATGTCCTTTTAACTCTTCAGTCCTGTTTTCTGCTTCCTTTTGCAAACAGTGAATATTTTCTTTTCTTTTTTTGAGACAGAGTCTCACTCTGTTGCCAGGCTGGAGTGCAGTGGTGCAATCTCGGCTCATGCAACTTCTGCCTCCCAGGTTCAAGGGATTCTCTTGCCTCAGCCTCCTGAGTAGCTGGGACTGCAGGTGCCCACCACCACGCCTGGATAATTTTTGTATTTTTAGTAGAGATGGGATTTCACCATGTTGGCCAGGATGGTCTCAATCTCTTGACCTCATGATCCACCCACCTCAGCCTCCCAAAGTGCTGGGATTACAGGTGTGAGCCACTGCACCCGGCAACAGTGAATATTTTCTAAAATGACAATTACATTTCTTTAATGATTTTAGTACTGTATTTTTGACTTACTATCATAGTCAGTTTCTTGGCCTTACATTATACATCTTAACCTATCAGAATCAGCTTCAGATTCATGCTAATTCAGAATAGTTTCAGTTAGACACAAAAACATTACCCCTACCTTGCTTCACACCCTTCTGCACATAGCTTTGTACCCTATGTAGTTCTATACCCTTCTTAATGTACGTTTTTAAGGTATTATTCTTATTTATATTACATCTATAAATACTAAAAACTCAACAATACATTGTTACAATTATTGCATCATATAACCATATCTTTTAAGAAGCTGAGAGGAAAAAGTAAAGCACATAAATATTTAAAATTTTAAGTTAACCTTCTTATTTATCATCTATGGTTCTCTTCATTTGTTTTTATAGACTCGAGTTGTCTGTAGTGTGATATATGGAGTTGTTGTCTTAACCCAATACAGCTTTGTTCCCACTCATCTTGGTTAGATTGTTATTGGCAAACATATTAAATTTTGTATGTCACAGGACAAACAATACATTAAATAGACATTGTTTTATAAATTGTTTTCTAAATCCAGAGAAAAAATAGAAAAATGTGCATTTATGCTGCCTTTTATTATTTTCATAATATAAAATATATTAGTTTTAGAGTTTCATATTTACCTTTACTGGTGCGTGTGTGTGTGTGTGTGTGTGTAAATTTGGATTATTGTCTGGGGTTATCATTTTCAGCCTGAATAACTTCTTTTAATATGTCTTGTAAGATAGGTCTGGTAGCAATGAATTATTTCAGTTTTGTTAATCTAGGTATGTCTTTGTTTCACCCTCATTTTTTAACCATAGACATGGTGAATACAAGATATTTTCTTCAGACATTGTATATGTTATTCCTCTTCTTCCTGGCCTCTATTGTTTCTGGTGAGAAATCAGCTGTTAGTCTCCTTGGGATTCCTCCTATTTATAACAGTTTTAGAGGATCCCTTTTAAGCTCAATGGCTCCTCTTTCTTTATCTCACTTCTGCTTTCAGCGTTTCCCATGTGTCTTTAGCTTTCAGCATCATTACTATGATGTGTCTGTGGATCTCTTTATGTTTGTCTAATTTGAAGTTCCTTGAATTCCTGCATGTGAGTAAAACTTTATTTGCTGTGTGCTCTTGGGACCATTTCCAGAGACTGTGAATGGTTATTTTTGTTTTGTATAGTTTTTAAAATTTTTGCTAATTTTCAGAAGAGAATTTATTTTTCACCCACCTTCCTATGCAGATCGGTGAGGGATATGTGGTTCTCCACAGATGCAGATCGGTGAGGGGCATGTGGTACTCCACAGATGCAGGTGGGTGAGGGGCATGTGGTACTCTACAGATGCGGGTCGGTGAGGGGCATGTGGTACTCCACAGAAGCGGGTCGGTGAGGGGCATGTGGTACTCCACAGATGCAGGTCGGTGAGGGGCATGTGGTACTCCACAGATGCAGGTGGGTGAGGGGCATGTGGTACTCCACAGATGTAGATCTGTGAGGGGCATGTTGTACTCCACAGATGCCGGTCGGTGAGGGGCATGTGGTACCCCACAGATGCAGGTGGGTGAGGGGCATGTGGTACCCCACAGATGCAGGTGGGTGAGGGGCATGTGGTACCCCACAGATGCAGGTCGGTGAGGGGCATGTGGTACTCCACAGATGCAGGTCGGTGAGGGGCATGTGGTACTCCACAGATGCAGGTGGGTGAGGGGCATGTGGTACTCCACAGATGCGGGTCGGTGAGGGGCATGTGGTACTCCACAGATGCGGGTCGGTGAGGGGCATGTGGTACTCCACAGATGCAGGTGGGTGAGGGGCATGTGGTACTCCACAGATGCAGGTGGGTGAGGGGCATGTGGTACTCCACAGATGCAGATCGGCGAGGGGCATGTGGCACTCCACAGATGCGGGTCGGCGAGGGGCATGTGGTACTCCACAGATGCGGGTCGGTGAGGGGCATGTGGTACCCCACAGATGCAGGTGGGTGAGGGGCATGTGGTACCCCACAGATGCAGGTCGGTGAGGGGCATGTGGTACCCCACAGATGCAGGTCGGTGAGGGGCATGTGGTACCCCACAGATGCAGGTCGGTGAGGGGCATGTGGTACTCCACAGATGCGGGTCGGTGAGGGGCATGTGGTACTGCACAGATGCAGGTGGGTGAGGGGCATGTGGTACTCCACAGATGCAGGTTGGTGAGGGGCATGTGGTACTCCACAGATGCAGGTGGGTGAGGGGCATGTGGTACTCCACAGATGCAGGTCGGTGAGGGGCATGTGGTACCCCACAGATGCAGGTTGGTGAGGGGCATGTGGTACTCCACAGATGCAGGTGGGTGAGGGGCATGTGGTACTCCACAGATGCAGGTCGGTGAGGGGCATGTGGTACCCCACAGATGCGGGTCGGTGAGGGGCATGTGGTACCCCACAGATGCAGGTGGGTGAGGGGCATGTGGTACTCCACAGATGCAGGTGGGTGAGGGGCATGTGGTACCCCACAGATGCGGGTCGGTGAGGGGCATGTGGTACCCCACAGATGCAGGTCGGTGAGGGGCATGTGGTACTCCACAGATGCAGGTCGGTGAGGGGCATGTGGTACTCCACAGATGCAGGTCGGTGAGGGGCATGTGGTACCCCACAGATGCAGGTCGGTGAGGGGCATGTGGTACCCCACAGATGCGGGTCGGTGAGGGGCATGTGGTACCCCACAGATGCAGGTGGGTGAGGGGCATGTGGTACTCCACAGATGCAGGTGGGTGAGGGGCATGTGGTACCCCACAGATGCAGGTCGGTGAGGGGCATGTGGTACCCCACAGATGCAGGTGGGTGAGGGGCATGTGGTACTCCACAGATGCAGGTCGGTGAGGGGCATGTGGTACTCCACAGATGCAGGTTGGTGAGGGGCATGTGGTACTCCACAGATGCAGGTCGGTGAGGGGCATGTGGTACTCCACAGATGCAGGTCGGTGAGGGGCATGTGGTACTCCACAGATGCAGGTGGGTGAGGGGCATGTGGTACTCCACAGATGCAGATCGGTGAGGGGCATGTGGTACTCCACAGATGCGGGTCGGTGAGGGGCATGTGGTACCCCACAGATGCGGGTGGGTGAGGGGCATGTGGTACCCCACAGATGCAGGTGGGTGAGGGGCATGTGGTACCCCACAGATGCAGGTCGGTGAGGGGCATGTGGTACCCCACAGATGCAGGTCGGTGAGGGGCATGTGGTACTCCACAGAGTGCCTCAGGGACTAGGCTGTTGCTAGCTCTGACATCTTAGAGCTGCTCCATCTAGAGCACATTGCAGGTTGCACAGCTGTAAGTGTACCACATAAGAGTAAGTTTCCCTCTGCAACTTGATCAGGAGCTAGGCAGACTTAGGGGTAAGCTGATGCAACTGAGCTCGGTTCACATGCCACGAGGTGACCCCTTTTCCAGCTCCCACGGTATCCCCTGGGTCCACAGAGAATTTTCTTTGTTCTGCCTCCTTGCTGGTTTGGACGTCATTATTTAACCTGGCTCAGTCCTGCCTTCCAAATAGCTTTCCTTAAAAGTTCCCATAATATTTACCACAATCAGAGGTCAAAGCAGTCAATAGCTGAAATTACTATCAACCTTGAAATAGATGAAGATGAGTTAGTTTCCACTGAGGCAAGGTTCCAGTGGGGTTCTTGGGGCCTCAGATTGGTGGTAGTGGGGTGCCAATTGTGTGGAATTTGAAGCTAATCTGTAAGTTGGGAAAATTTTGGATTTGGGGGACAGTCAGACTTCACCGGGATTTAGACAGGTAGAGGCCACCCTTCAACTGGTGGATGAGAATGTTTGTGTCCAACAAAAACACCTGGTGGAACATGATACAGCTTTCAATCATCACTTTGCCCATACTTGGGACTTGTGTGTGGTGCTGAACAAAACTGAATGTTCCACCTATCTTTCCCCTGATTTTACTACCATGGAGAACTTAATTTAAAAGGTGGCCAGTAATACTGTTTCTATAAACACTGCCATTGAATACATTAAGAGAATTTCTCAGGGGAAAGAAACACATGATGTGCTTTTGGGAGCAGCATGTGGCTGATTTGTAGGCTCCCTGAATGATGGTTGGCATCATTCCAAGATTTTCTAATTGTTATGTTTCATTTAGTCCAGGTTACTATGACTTGTGTTACCCCACTGATAGGCTTTGGATGTTTTTTCCCCTGCAAATATCACATTGAAATGTGACCTCCAATGTTGGAGGTGGGCCCACTAGGAGGTATTTTGGTATTCGGGTCATAGGGACAGATCCCTCATGAATGCTTGGTGTTGTCCTCATGGTCACGAGCAGGTTCTTATGCTGAGTTTACATAAGATCTGTTTTGTTTTGTTTTTTTTTTTTTGAGATGGAGTCTCTGTCACCCAGGCTGGAGTGCAGTGGCGCAGAGTGATCTTGGCTCACCACAAGCTCTGCCTCCCAGGTTTATGCCATTCTCCTGCCTCAGCCTCCCGAGTAGCTGGGACTAGAGATACCTGCCACCATGCCCAGCTAATTTTTTGTTTTTTAGTAGACATGGGGTTTCACCGTGTTAGCCAGGATGGTCTCAATCTCCTGACCTCGTGATCCACCCACCTCGGCCTCCCAAAGTGCTGGGATTACAGGAATGAGCCACTGCACCTGGCCAAGTTCTGATTATTTAAAGAGGCTGGCATCTCCCTCGTCTCTCTCTTGCTCACTCTCACCATGTGATGGCCAGCTCCCTCTTGGCCTTCTGCCATGATTGTAAGTTTCCTGAGGCTTCCTTAGAAGTAGATGCCAGCACCATGCTGCCTGTATAACCTGCAGAACTGTGAACAAAATAAACCTCTTTTCTTTTTAAATTACCCAGCCTCAGGTATTTATTTATAACAATATAAATGGAGTAAAACACAGACCAACTTAAAGCATGAATACCTCTTTGAATCAGGCCACTTCACTGTGAAATATGGCTCGTAATCATCATCATGCCCCAACAAAGACTATGACCAATAGGACTTGATGACTGTAGTGCTCTCTCTATTGCATGAATTTTGAATTGTTTGATTTTAATGTTTTCTTTGCTGAAATTCCTGTTAAGGAGTGCATTTCAGTTTCTTGGTATTATCCTTCTGATAACCACCATGATGTCATCACTAATGTGTTGTACTCAATTAAAAGTCTTACATACTAGTATGCAGCCCATTCTTTGTACATCAACTAGTCTCATTATGATTGGAGTAGCAAAACCTTGAAGAAAACATGAGAATCATGTAATTATTTTGACATTGTGAATTATGAATACCATACTGAGATCAAACAAATTCATCGTGATGATGACAGAAGGTGGTGTCATTGCTCATGCCTTTGGTTAGTCTCACATAGCTCCCTCTCCACAGCAGGTAATTGTTAAATCAAGTTGGGCATAAAGCTGCCTCTGTACATGGTGAACTGTAACATGACTGAATGTGAACACAAACTATAAGCCAAGAGTATACATTCTTGTGTCAAGGAGCCAAGTCTTGGCTGAAGGTTCCTGCAGCCAGTCTCAGGCTGAAACCTGTGAAAACATGATCAAATAAGGCAAATGCTGACTGCAGCCAACAAAGGCTCTCTGTATGTCATTTTTTTCTGGCTATAAATATAGCTTGCACCCCCATGTGGGGTGGAGGATTCTGAACCACTTTTGTCCTGAGTGCTACCCAGTTTATGAACTTTTTCTGCCCAACTAAACTCTGTTAAATTGAACTTGTCTAAGGCTTTTATTTTAACACCCCAATCCCTAACCCAGATCTTCATTTGTACGAGTGTGTATGTGTGTGTTTATGTGTTTGTACATGTATTTTGTTACGTGTTTTTGATCACCAGGCAAGAAATTTGGCTTAAACTTAAAGAGTACTTATAAATTAAATAATTCACCCAAATATTTTTCAAGTTAACATGACTTATTGATTAAGAAATTTCATACTTATCTCTGCCATATACTATAAGGTGTCAGAATTCGGCATAAAATTTATAAAATCAGCCAGGCGCAGTGGCTCACGCCTGTAATTCCAACACTTTGGGAAGCCGAGGTGGTTGGATCACGAAGTCAGGTGATTTGATCACAGCAGAGGTGGTTGGATCACACTGAGGCAGGAGGTAATTGGCACTTAAGAGTCAGTGTCAAAATCCTTTTAGGCACATTTGGAGCAACAAGGGAGATTTGAAGGGAGTAGTTTTCAGGCTAAGTCTACCTGGAGTTCATTATTAAGTTCGATTTTGTCTGTTCTGCAATCTTTTGCTATCATCTCAAAGTGCTGTACCGGCATTATTCTGTTAGGAGTTGTACTTTTGAAAAAAAAACTTAAGTAATGGATACACAGTTTAAAAAAGGAAATTATGAAGTAAATAGTAATAGGAAAATTCTAGTTTGTATAATGGCTTTGAGCCATTAACCTAGGCTTACAGACAACTAATTGAATAAATCAAATGACCATAGGGAATCAGGTGAGATGGTGTAACCCTGTGGCCTGTCTTCTTCTTTTGTGTCTATAAATTTCTAATTTCCTGGAGAAATTTATCCAGTACAGCATATAGTATTGACAATAACACAGTCATTTTCTCATTTAACCAAAGGATACTTATGAGCTTAAGCTATTGATTGTGAATTTTCATTCACATCATTATTCTGCCAAGTGAAAAATATAGCATTAAGGAGGAGGAGGGGTAAAAATCTCATCACATGGAGTCTTGTTCCAATGACCTGGGAAAATCTGTTCTAATGACCTGGGAAAATTGGCATGAAAACATTAACTTCTAGTGCTTTGTAGTTTGAATGTCTTTGGTCATGACATCAGTTGGTTTGGTGAACTCTTTCTGGGATCCATACACCAGGCACAAATTTATTCTTTAAAATTTATCTAGTTTCAGCTCATAGGGCTTTAGTAACAGAGCAGCTTTTGCTTTTAGTTGGAGAGTTGTTGCCAAATTAGGAGAAATACGTTAGGAAAATTCAGGATCTAGTGTAATCTACACGTAGATAACAAGAACTTGAAAAGAATGCACAGATTTACAATCTACTAACAGACACATTATAGTTTTTCTTTAGAAACAGAACTTTCTCTCTACATTAATCCACAGAAAGTTCAGGTTTAAAAACCTCTTGAGGCCAAAGCAAGAGAGGTTTCAGAGTTTACTTCCAATCTTAAAGTTCTTGAGCCTGCCAAGAAGTGATAAGTTTTACTCATTCACTGTCAGGCTGGAAGCAATGGAAGCCAGGCATTTTATGCACATTCTTAAATATGAGATTTTGGTCAAACCGTTAATAATATAACCAATGTTTTCAATGGCATTCTGTTTATGAAGAGAAACAGATATCGGTCGAGTAAAAATAAAAGGATACTCACAAATACTTTCCAAATTTTGCAGGAATCAAGTAGGGAGAAGAAATGAATGCTTCCATCTTTGTTCAAAAAATTATACTTTACTGAATTTTTGTAAACTATAGGTAGCTTACGAGATAAAGTGTTCTTAAATCTGGAAAACGAAATATTTCAGAACCAATAATGTTTCAAAGAAAAGTCATAAAAACATCATCTTCATGAACCACTTGGTTTCATGTAATTGTTTTGCTTTGTTTAATCTTGATTAACAGTTTTATAAACCCATCAGTTTATATATTTGAGCTCTGGAGACTTTTATTTAGTCTACTGATCTTAAATTATCAAAAATTTGGCCAGGCACAGTGGCTCACATCTGCAATCCCAGCACTTTGGGAGGCTGAGGCAGGTAGATCGCTTCACCTTGGGAGTTTGAGACCAGCCTGGGCAATATGGAGAAATCCCATCTCTATAAAAAAATACAAAAATTATCCAGGAGGCTGAGATTAGAGGATTGGGAGGTCGAGGATGCCATGAGCCAAGACTGTGCCACTGTATACCAGCTTGGGCAACAGAGTGAGACCCTGTCTCAAAAAATTTATCAGAATTCTGTGTTCAAGAGTATTTGATATTTTCTATGAAAAGCCGTTTTGGACTATAGCAGATTGCAAACGCTTTTAGAGAAATTTTCAAAACAACTGTGAATGACAAAACTTGGAATAGCCATGGTTTAAAATCTGATCAAAGGTCCCAATTGACAATGAAACTTGGTTATTTTTATTACATGCAACCAGAATCATAACTGACTACATCACATCAGGACTTTTATTAATTTCAAGTTACGATGGAGTAAAACACTGTTTTTTCACTGATTTCTAGAAGAGACGAATATAAAACCATCTGACCAGTTAACCCGGGTAAAATGTACACTGACCATTTTGAAGATATTTCTATTTTTATTTTACCACTAATTTTAGAATAGTTTATTTATCACAGATTTAATTAAGCCACATGAATTAAAAAGCATTTAGGTTAATTATTGTATATTTCATGAGGCCATTTATCTAAATAGACTTTCTTAAGGGATTTCTGAATCAGTACACCAGATTTTACTATGAAGACAAAACATATAACAAAATACATGTGTATATGCATAAACACATCTGACCACATATACACACACAAATAACAGATCTTATGGTTTTTTTATTTAGACTTTTAGTCATGAGATAGTAATACTAATCCACCAGTTTATAAAAGACAGTTGGACCCAAATTATATTTTTTTGCAAAATGTAAAACATGGCTAAAATTTATTTGCCACGATAGGTAATCTAATAAGTGCTGTGAACCGCAGTTTGGGTAAAGCAGTTTCCATGGCAGTTTGACTTCTTAAAAAACTTTTTTCATCTTTTCTTAAGTTTCAAATGAGTTTAGGGTTATATTTTCAATGTTTACATTTAAGCTGGGACTGGATAAATTGTATAAGAGAAATAAAATCTCCGTGTAACCTTGAATTAGTAGCAAATCTATTTTCTGTTTTCCAGTGTGATTTGCTTGACTAGCAAGTGTGGACAGGAAAGATTTTTAGTGGTTTTAAATTATTTATAATTTTTATTTTTTGCTTTTGCGTGGCAGAAATAGCAAAATCTTTGTGCTAGACATACCTTAGATTATTGCTGTAAGGTCAAGATTTTGACCTGTTTGATCTGAGAGCCTAATCTCATAAATATTTATCTAGTTATTTTTCTCTTATATTAACTACTAATTAAGTATTCTGTCATTGTACACAGTTGTAAGTCAGGTAAACCTAAATTTATATTTCTTATTTTTTTTAACACACAGTATTTTAGAATTAAATTTTTATTTCTAAAGATTATCTCACTTGTTGATATCATGAAGCTGTTGTAATTTATAAAGCCATTAATTTGAAAACTCTTTAAGATTTGGGGCAAAGGCCAAAATTCCATAAACAGTGAATGGGCAGAAGAAGAACAGAGGGAGGTATACAGAGAACTTAGAACACTCTACATGTTAACTCTATAATTGCAGGTTTTTCAAATAATGACTATTGGAGATCTGAATTTTCCTTGATGTAATTTTCTCAGCAAGTTAAAAATATGTGCCATAATATATAACCAGCTGGAGTCCCAGAAAACCTAGCATGCTTTAATGTTTGAGAATGTGATTCTGTTTTGTTTTTGTTTTTTTTTTTTTTAAGATGGAGTCTTGCTCTGTTGCCAGGCTCTCATGCAGTGGCACAATCTCGGCTCACTGCAACCTCCACTTCCCAGGTTCAAGCAATTCTCCTGCCTCAGTTTCCCAAGTAGCTGGGACTACAGGCACACACCACCATGCTTGGCTAATTATTTTGTTTTTTTGTATTTTAATAGAGACGAGGTTTCAGCATGTTGGCCAGGAGAGTCTTGATCTCTTGATTTCGTGATCCACCCACCTTGGCCTCCCAAAGTGCTGGGATTACAGGCATGAGGCACCGCACCCTGCAACCATTCTGTTTTTCATTAATCTTGCAAGAGTAGAGAAAATCCTATAAATCCTGTCATGGAATTTCAGGGGTTAGGCCAGTGTTTTAGAGGGTGACAACTGCCATGGGAGTTTTTAGTTAGCCATCCTGACCCACCATTTAGAATGTTTACTTTTTCTCTTGGGATAATTTCAGAAACAAGGATAAAGAGTCAAATAAAATCAAAAGAAACCAAGATAAGATTGTTCACAAAAATTTTAACCTAGACATGCAGATCAAAATATTAAACTAGGCATGCAGACCAATTTGAAAGTAAATTCACTAGAATATGTGCCTCACATACAGAATGTAAAATCTGTGGAAACCAAGACTGATCCAGAAAGACACTGATCTTTATTCCAGAAAAGACTTACCAAAAAAGACAAAAAGTCTTTTATCATCTCTGGAGGGATGTGTGGTCCTTCATTAAGGTAGCTTATCCAAACCAGTTCCCAAATGGTATAAAAAAGCCTCTACCAAAAGGAGGGAGGCTTAGCCTGAAAGAAGACAGGAAAAACAGGCAGGAAAAAACAAGCTGTGAAAGAAAGCAAAGAGGTCAAAAGTCTCAAAGGTGAGTACTGCACACTGGTTCTGGGAGTAATTCCTCTCAATCTTGGTTTCTGAACAAGAACTTAGTGAAAAAATGAAGTCAGCAAGATTCTTGAGGGGTGGTAATTATACTTTCTGTGGTTAGTTAGGGAGAACATCTGTGGGCTTTTGGGTTAAAGGACCACTGACATCATGAAAACCAGGGCAGCCTCTCCCAAGAATACTATGTTCCTCCTTGTCTTCTTCATTCACAGACAGGATTCCCTTCATCTGAGAAAGCCAGTTCTCATCCAAAGGATCCACCTCACACAAGTCCGGGGTAATTATAATGTATTGGCAACACCCATTCACTATATTGTACATTTTGAAAGAGCTATTAATTTCACTACATCTGCATTTAACAGTTAAACACACAATTGCAGACACTGTGTGCAGAGTCTTTTTCTTGGAATGCTGATGTCCTGGGCTCAGTACTTTCTCCAGAGGTTTTGCACAATTTGGGGATTTTCTCTACAGAATGGAGAAGGCTTTTTTTGCTAAATACAAAAGACAAACTCTTGAGAGGAAAAATCATGTTTCAGTATAAAAGTAAACGTGATTCCCAAAGGCCTACTTTGAAAGAAAAGGGACAAAACTGAGGTGTCATTCCAGACAGTGTGATAGGTATGTCAACAAATGATTGGTATGTCCAACGGACACCTCCAAATACACGCTTCCTAAAAATGTATCAATTTTTATTTATTCAAGTAATATCTTTGTGAGCTGCTTTCCAAAAAGGCAAAATCAATTATTTTGAATGGGCAGAAAATCTTCAAATTTTGAGGGTAAATTATAAGTTGAAGAACAATCAAGTCATTCATAGCAGGGTCTGATAAGTCAGGAGGATGAATGAATGGAAAGAATGCTGTTGGTGTCCAAAGGTAAACCTGGCTTTCTTCTGCTAGGTGGCGTCTAAGGCGCATACAATGTGACAGCTTTGAAGGGCAGAGGGTCTTGACATTGACTCTCCACAACGATATGGAGATCAGTGTGAGTGCCCGCATGTTGACTCCTGGGACAATACTAAGCATTTGCCACCTCCTCCAAGGTGGAGGTCCACAAGAAGGCTCCAGAGTCATTCACAAGTGTTGACAACTTCCAGCATCAGTGCAGCTCTCCTTACCTGCTCAGCTAGAGACACAGACAATATTGGCAATACAGTATTCTTGTGGGATTTGTGTGCTTCCAGCATAACAAATGAATTTTTCTCCAACAAACACAACAATTCATCTTCAACAGGCACCAGTTCCTCCTAAATATGGAAGATTCAGCATGTCTTAGTGTGGGTTCCCCCAGAAGCAGAACTTAAGACAAAGATTTCAGTGCACGTAGTTTATTTAGGACATGATCCCAAGGAGACAGGAAGCACTGGTCAACAAGGGACAGATGGGACAGGGAACAGGAAAAAGACGATATAAGAATGTGTTGCCAAGTGAGTTACACTGCAGATGACTGGTGCTTACTCCCATGACAGAACTCTGGGGAGCCACGTCGAACATGGACCTCAGAGTTACACAGCCAGGGGACAACGGAACTGAGGCATGTATTCTCCAGTCCAGTCAGTAGTAGAAGGCTTTTCTGGGGTGGGGAATGGAACCCAGGCCAAGTGGGCTCTAGCTGCAGAGAAGGGGATACACAACCTTAGGTAAGAGGGTGTACATCTCAGCCATTGGATGTGGGGCTGGAGAAAGACATTCAGCTGGGCTCCTACCATGTATACTATTATACTGTTAGGGTTAGTAAGAGACAGGTGGTGATGATGTTGTCAGTTAAGAATAGCCATCATTTGCTTAGTGAAGTGTGGAATTGTCCTGGGAGTCTAACTTGCTAAGCTAATTTCACACCTAACTCCCACAGCTTGTCCACATCTAATTTCAGGATATATATCAAAAGGTAAGAATAAATGTGATATACTGGTATATAAGTTACATCAGTGGTCCCCAGCCTTTTTTGGCACCAGAAATGGGTTTCATGGAAGACAATTTTTCCACAGATGGCAGGGAGGATAGTTTCAGGATGAAATTGTTCAACCTTATATCATCAGGCATTGGATTCTCATAAATGCATGCAACCTAGATCCCTCACATGTGCAGTTCACATTGGGATTCGTACTCCTATGAGAATCGAATGCTGCAGCTGATCTGACAGGAGGTGGAGCTCAGGTCATAATGCTCGCTCAGCCACCACTGACTTCCTGATGTGCAGCCCAGTTCCTCAGAGGCCACAGACACATACCTGTCCACGGCCCAGGGGTGGGGACCCCTGAGTTACATTATATATACTATTAATATATGGCTGTACCAAACAGTATTGTGAAAATATTTATAGCCCTGTTTGAGGGTCTTTTCTGAAGCTTTCCATTTACAAATAGAAAAGAATATTAAGGCCAGGCATGGTGGTTCATTCCTGTAATCACTGCACATTGGGAAGCTGAGGCAGGAGGATCCTTTGAGCCCAGGAGTTTGAGACCACCCTGGGAAACATGGAAAAACCCTCTGTGTACAAGAAAATACTAACATACACCAAGTGTGGTGTTACATGCCTGTGGCCTCAGGTACTTGGGAGGTTAAGGTGGGAGGATCACTTGAGCACAGGAAGTTGAGGCTGCTGTGAGTTGTGATTGCACCAGCCTGGGTGATAGAGTGTCACCCTGTCTCAAAAGTATACATATATATATATATTTAAAACAGATACTGTGGTTTCTATCTTTTTGGTCCTCTCATAGCAAAAATCAACAAAAGAAACTAATGTATAAGCTAGCAAAATACAGCAAGCACTAGGAATTTTCTATTTCAGTGCCTTAGACAATCTGACAGATAATGTAGTTCAAAAAAAGTGTTTGCTGTACTGTGAAATGTACATTTAGATATGCAGACAGCCTCTTGACACAGACATTGCTATAGTGGTTTCTAGCATAATTTAAGGCTTTTTGTTCTTGATTAACAGTGAGATGCCATGCACCTCCGTGTGTGCCCTAAGAAATTAAAGAGATGTCAGGAAGGAAAAGTATTAATGAGGAGTTTAAAATTCTACTTTTAGAAAACGTCTTGGCCAGATGCGGTGGCTTATGCCTGTAATCCCAGCACTTTGGTAGGCTGAGGCAGGTGGATCCCCTGAAGTCAGGAGTTTGGGACCATCCTGGCCAACATGATGAAACCCCGTCTCTACTAAAAATACAAAAAATTAGCTGGGCATGGTGGTGCATGTCTGTAATCCCAGCTACTCGGGAGGTTGAGGCAGGATAATTGCTTGAACCTGGGAGAAGGAGGTTGCAGTGAACTGAGATTGTGCCACTGCACTCCAGCCTGGGTAATAAGAGTGAAACTCCATCTCAGAATAATAATAATAATAATAATAATAATAATAATAACAACAACAACCGATTTTTGCAAGGCTACAGAGAAAAGGGAATGCCTATACACTCTTGGTAAGAATGCAAATTAGTTCAGCCACTGTGGAAAGTGGTTTGAAGATTTCTCAAAAAACAGAACTATCATTAGACCCAGCAATCCCATTACTGGGTGTATACCCAAAAGAAAATAAATTATACTTATTCTACCCAAAGACACATACACGAATATGTTCACAATAGCAAAGACATGGAATCAACCTAGGTGCACATCAATGATGAATAGGACAAAGAAAATGTGGCATATACACACCATGGAATACTATGCAGCCATAAAAAAGAATGAAATAATGTTTTTTTGCAGCAACATGGATGCATCTGGATCCCATCATCCCAAGCAACTTAATGCAGAAACAGAAAACCAACTATCACAGGTTCTCACTTATAAGTGGGAATTAAATCTTGGGTACACACAGACATAAACATGGGAACAATAGACACTAGGGACTTCAAATGATGGAGGAAGGAATGGGGCAAGACCTGAGAAGCTTCCTATTAGGTACTATGTTGGCTATCCGGTTAATGGGATCAATAGAAGCTCAAACTTAAGCATCATGATATATACCCTTAAAACAAATCTGCACATGTACCCCTGAATCTGAAATAATAAACGAAATAAAAATGTTTTATTAGTCTAAAACCTGTCAATATGACATAGAAGTAATTATCAGGTTGGGCACAGTGGCTCATATCTGTAAACCCAGTGCTTTGAGAAGCTGAGGCAGGAGGATCACTTGAGGCCAGGAAGGCCAGCCTAGTCAACATAGCAAGACCCCATTTTTACTAAAAAGAAAAAAAAGAAAAGAAAATACTCAAAATAAAAAGCAATTGCCTTTGTTACTCCTTCTTCTCTCTTCATTCCTACACCAGTCTTATTTTTCTAAATGACAATAATTATCAATATTTATTAAGGTTTTGTAATTCTAGTACTTTTCAATAATAAATATCAACTAATTGCATTGTTTTTAAAATCAATATTTCAAAAACAAATCAATATTTCACATGGCTATAAAAGCACAAAACATTGATTAAAGTTTAATAAAAACATGACAATAAATTATTTCAAATAAATATAAAGTTAATATAATTTAATTGAAGGAAAAACTACTTGAAAATAATTAAGGTTGTTCAGGTTCAAATCAACAAATTCCATGATCAAAAATTTAAAATATTAAGGTCTGGTAAGTGATAGAATTAATGCCTAAATATGCCTAAATGACAACATTGCTAACTGATGTTCCTGTTTGTTTATTTATTTATTTATTTTTGAGATGGAGTCTTGCTCTGTCACCCAGGCTGGATTGCAGTGGCATGATCTCAGCTCACTCCAAACTCTGCCTCCCACATTCAAGCAATTCTCCTGTCTCAGTGTCCTGAGTAGCTGGGATTACAGGTGAGTGCCACCACGCCTGGCTAATTTAGTATTTTCAGTAGAGACGGGGTTTTGCAACGTTGGCCAGGCTGTTCTCGAACTCCTGACCTCAGGTAATCTGCCCTCCTCAGCCTCCCAAAGTGCTGGGATTACAGGCGTGGGCCCCCATGCCTGGCCTGATGTTATTTAATTTTTATTTTAAAGAACAATCCCTAAGCAATTCATGGTGCTAAGTACAAATAAGTCAAAAATAAAGCACATAACTTTTTTTCTGCAGAACTTCATAATTTAGTTGGGATGACAAGATTAAAAATAATAGTGATAAACCCTATGATAGAAGGAAAAAATGAAACTAAAGGAGTGTGGAGGAATAAGGTCTCTATTTTAATTTATGAGTTTTGCCTCCACTTTGTAGACATGACACTTGAATTTTAAATAAGTTAAAAGAAAAAAAAATGACAACTTCCAAACCTTTCTCTCTCACCCAACTTCATTCATATGTATTATTTCTATTAATGATTATCACAAAAGAAATTAGGACTTCTAAATTAGTAAATATTGGCCAGGTGCAGTGGCTCACACCTGTAATCCCAGCACTTGGGGAGGCTGAGGCAGGTGGATCACAAGGTCAAGATATCAAGACCATCCTGGCCAACACGGTGAAAACCCATCTCTACTAAAAATACACACAAAAATAATTAGCCAGGCGTGGTGGTGGGCACCTGTACTCCCAGCTACTCGGGAGGCTGAGGCCAGAGAATCGCTTGAACCCAGGAGATGGAGGTTGCAGTGAGCTGAGATCGTGCCACTGCACTCCAGCCTGGAGACAGAGCAAGATTCCACTTAAAAAAAAATTAGTAACATGCTTAAAAATAATAAATTCCGTTCATGCTAACAAAATAGTATTTTAAAATAAAACAAGTCCCCAAATAGTTTGAAGAGTTGCAATGTTTTTACATTTTTGCAAAATATCTGGCTTAACTGAAGACAGCTTGATACTCATATCTGCTTCTGAATTCAATCTGTTGCAATATATTGTTTTGACTAAGTGTATGAAGAAAATAGTGCCCCACACAGACATGAAGTTGTAGAAAGGAAGACTAATTTAAAATAATTTTTGGACGAGGTGTGGTGGCACATGCCTGTAATCCCAGCACTTTCAGAGGCTGAGGCGGGTGGATCGCCTGAGGTCAGGAGTTCGAGACCAGCCTGGCCAACATGGTGAAACCCCGTCTCTACTAAAAATACAAAAATTAGCCAGCATGGTGGTGAGTGCCTGTAATCCCAGCTATTTGGGAGATGGAGGCAGGAGAATCGCTTGAACCCAGGAGGTGGAGGTTGCAGTGAGCCAAGATTGTGTCCAGCCTGGTGACAGAGTGAAACTCCATCTCGAAAAAAAAAAAAATTAAGTATTTTTGGCCAAATATTCTTCTTCTTCTTTGATCTCCAAACAAATGCTTTATTCAGGTTATTGCAATGGGAGGCATGACACCACATCATATGTTTTTCTGCTATATCACATCAAAACCTACAGATCTATTTTCAATGTTAATGGGTCTTTTACAAATCATGATTTTTATCATATTGGTATGGCCATTGGGAAAATATTCATCGAATAATGCAGATGTTCCAAATATTGATACACTTTATTATAAAATATTTTGAAATTCAGTAATATTACCCTTGATCTCCTCAAAAAAATCCATAAGTTTTGAAAAATTGTCATGTTCAAGAATGCAGATAAGTTTTCCAAATTTTAATTTTCACTTGAAAACTTTTTACATTTTCAGTAACAGCTCAGTTATTTTTCTTTAAGACAATCTCACTTTTTTTTTTCAGACAAGGTCTTGCTCTGTTGCCCAGGCTGGAGTGCAGTGGTGCAATCATAGCTCACTGCAACCTCTGCCTCCCAGGGCCAAATGATCCTCCCGCCTCAGCCTCCCCAGTAGTAGACTGTGGGCAGCAAGCCACCCAGGTGCCAAGGCAAGAGACTGAGGGCATGATCTGTTCCAGTGTAATAAAGAAAATATATAGAAGAATACTTGTATTAGAAATAGAATATAGATGATGATATGTGAATATTAATAATCATTAGTTTGTAGTATTACTCTTTATTCCAATATTATAACAATCTGTTCTACAACTATAACCTAGGAAAAACCAGGCCATACAGAGATAGGAGCTGAAGGGACACGGTGAGAAGTGACTAGAAGACAAGAGTACGAGCCCTCTGTCACGCCCAGACATGGCCGCCAGAGGGCTCCCTGGTCTGGCGGTGACGCCAGCGCCTGGGAAGACGCCTGTTACTTAGCAGACCTTGGTCTAGCGGTAGCGCTAGTGCCTGGGAAGGCACCGGTTACTTAGCAGAACGGAAAAGCGAGTCTCCCTTTCCCCGGGGTAGTTAGAGAAGACTGCTCCACCACCTCTTGTGGAAGGCGACATCAGTCAAGCTCGCCCGCAGCTATCCGGAGGCCTGTCTCCCGGTGATGCTGTGCTTCAGCTGTCAGGCTCCTGGTCTGCTTTCATGTTCCACCCTCTGCACCTGGCTCGGCCTTCTAGATAGCAGTAGCGGAATTAGTGAAAGTACTAAAAGTCTTTGAAATGCATAGAAGAAATAATGGCGTAAGCTGTCCTCTCTCTCTCTCCGCCTCGGCTGCCAAACAAGGAAGGTCCCCCAACTGGTGGACACGAGACCTACGTGACCTTACCTATCATTGGAGATGGCTCACACTCCTTACCCTGCCCCCTTGCCTTGTATTCAATAAATAACAGTGTGGCCAGGCATTCGGGGCCACTACCAGTCTCCACATCTTGGTGGTAGTGGTCCCCTGGGCCCAGCTGTCTTTTCTTCTATCTCTTTGTCTTGTGTCTTTATTTCTACGATCTCTCATCTCTGCACACGGTGAGGAAAACCCACAGACCCTGTAGGGCTCATCCCTACAGTAGACTACAGGCTTACATCATCACCCCTGGCTAATATTTTCTTGTAGAGATTGGGTTTCACCATGTTACTTCAACTGGTCGCAAACTCTTGAGCTCCAAAAGTGCTGGGATTACAGGCGTGAGCCACTGCACCCTGTCACACTTAGTTCATTTTTAAGTAATAAGTGCTCTATGAGTTCTTACCATTTTATCAAATACTGAAAAGACATACTTGGGGATCTAGACTTAATGAAAATTTTATTTTTTACTGCTTCATCAATGATATTCTTAAGTAACATGAAAATAAAATTGGCATGTTTACTTATTTAGGCAACCATGTGACTGTAAATAATAGAACTGCTACTATTGTTTGGAGCCACTGTCTTGTTTTGTGCTACGGTTTTACTTACTATTGCATTTGCACCAAAGCAGAGAACAAAAACAAGCGAAAAAGACAAGTAACATAGCTGTATTATGATAGAAAGAGTCTTATTTTCATGGAGCACTCTGAGATCCACTGTTCCAGCTATAGTTCTCTCCCAGACCCATCACCTGTTCTGTCACAAAGTCTTATTAATTCTACTTCTTAAGTATTCTAATACTCACTGCTTCCTCTCCACAATTTTATGACTCAGTGAAACCCTCACTCTCTCTCACCTGAAATATTTCCATTTTCCATCATGCTCCCACCAGCCTGCACTCCTCGACTCAGTGAAACCCTCATTCCCTCACCTGAAATATTTCCGCTTTCCATCATGTTTCCATCAGCCTGCGCTCCTCGACTCAGTGAAACCCTCACCCTCTCTCAACTGAAATAGTTCCATTTTCCATCATGTTTCCATCAGCCTGCACTCCTCTTACTTCCCGTTATCTTGTTCACTTCCAGACTAACATCTCTAGACAGGTAAGTGTGCTCCTCAGGGACTTAAAAGCACTTAACAACAGCTTAAAACTTAGGTTCTCACTCTTTAGCAAGGACTTGAAGACTTTTAATGATTCAGCTCCTGCTCACAAATCTAACCTCACTTTTTCCCACATCAACACTGAACAGAAACTAAGTTTCACTCATATATAAAATCTTTCAATTTTCTGGAATAAAAAAGATTATGTAGCTGTCACCCATAATCTGACTCCAGAACTCTGTTTTTGCACCTTCGTATCAAACTCATAATAAGTCTCCATATTAGTCTGTTCTCATGCTGCTAATATGGACATGCCCAAGCCTGGGTAATTTATAAAGAAAAATAAGTTTAATGGACTCACAGTGCCACGTGGCTGGGGAGACCTCACAATCATGGCAGAAGGCAAAGGTCAGGTCTTACACGGCAGCAGACAAGAGACAGCATGTGCAGGGGAACTTCCTTCCATACAATCATCAGATCTCATGAGACGTATTCACTATCATAAGAACAGCACTGTCTTCATGATTCAATTATCTCCCACCAGGTCCCTCCCACAATACGTGGGAATTATGGGAACAATTCGAGATTTGGGTAAGGACACAGCCAAACCATACCAGTCTCATAATAAAAACCAAAGGGCAAGCCTTAATTAAGTCGTCCTTAAGAGACTCATGCAGATTTCATAATTTGCTCCCAGTTGGGCCTTTTCTCAAGACCTTGACATTTTGATCTGGACTCAGATGCCTTTGTGGCTCATTATGAATCCCATTTGTGTTCTTACACTGGACTCAGTAAGATAGCTACTCTTTCATCAATTTCTCACTATTTATTAATTCTTTGCATAACTGGACTTCAAAATAGGATTTTAAAAAAAGTTTTGTCCATGTGCTCTTCACAATGAAGATCACTAAGCATTTGTTATGTGATTCTTTCTTTCCTATCATATGGGAAAAAAGAGGATTGGGCTGTGTGCCCTGAGAGGGAGGGCACACTTAGATATTTTAGGAGTTGTAAATAGAAGACCAAACATCAGAGAGAGAGACTTTGCTTCACTTGTAGTTCAAATGGTTAGTAAGGACAGGAGCAGTGGCACATGCCTGTAATTCCAGCACTTTGGGAGGTTGAGGCAGGTGGATCACTTGGGCTCATGAGTTCAAGACCAGCCTGAGCAACATGGTGAAACCCTGTCTCTACAAAAAATAGAAAAACTAGCTGGGCATGGTGATGTGCAGTATTATGAGGTTGCACTTCACTGAAAAACTGAAGATGTTTAGCACTTCCATGTGAACCACACCATCTCACAACTATGAGGTGTAGCAGAAGTCCAGTCCCAAGGACACAAAGAAGACACACCATGTTAATGGAATGACATACTGCAGTGTATCTAGATAAATGATCCTGGGCCTTGATGAGAGAGATATATGCAGTCTTGAATGAACGGATTATGCAGTGATTCCGCATTTAAATATTTGACCGAATTTTAATAACAAAAATGTATGCACCTTTCATTTTCAAAGTACAGTTTTTCCTCAGTATCTGTGGGAAATCAGCTCCAGAATACCCCCACAGTTACCAAAAACCATCAATGCTCAAGTCTTATCTAAAATGGTATATTTGCATATAACCCATGCTTATCCTTCCATATGCAGTCATGTGCCGCATAATGATCTTTTAATCATCAATGAACCATGCATATCACCATGGTCTCCTAAGATTATAAACACACATAGAAACCTTCTTGTGGGAAGTCAGAGACCCCAAACGGAGGGACTGGCTGGAACCATGGCTGAAGAACATAAATTGTGAAGATGTCATGGACATTTATTAGTTCCCATAAATACTTTTATAATTTCTTATGCCTGTCTTACTTTAATCTCCTAATCCCATCATCTTCATAAGCTGAGGATGTATGTCGCCTCAAGACCCTGTGATGATTGTGTTAACTGTGCAAATTGTAAAGCATGTGTGTTCAAACAATATCAAATCTGATCGTAAAACATGGGTGTTTGAACAATATGAAATCAGTGCACCCTGAAAAAGAACAGAATAACAGTGATTTTCAGGGAATGAGGGAAGATAACTACAAGGTCTGACTGCCTGCGAGGTCCGGCAGAATACAACCATATTTTTCTTCTTGCAGAGAGCCTATAGATGGAAATGTGAGTAAGAGAATATTGCTGAATTCTTTTCCCAGCAAGGAATATTAATAATTAATACCCTGGGAAAGGAATGCATTCCCGGAGGTAGGTCTATAGACGGCCGCTCTGGGAGTGTCTGTCTTAAGCGGTTGAAATAAGGACTGAAATACACCCTGGTCTCCTGCAGTACCCTCAGGTTTGCTAGGATTGGGAAATTCCAGCTTGGTGAATTCTAGTCAGACTGGTTCTCAGCTCTTGAACCTTGTTTCCTGTTAAGATGTTTATCAAGACAATGTGTGCACAGCGGGACACAGACCCTCATTAGTAGTTCTAGTTTTGCCTCTGCCTTGTGATCTTTACGGCCCTTTGAAGCATGTGACCCTTGTTACCAACTCCCTGTTCGTACAACCCCTCCTCTTTCAAAATCCCTAATAAAAACTGGCTGATTTTGCAGCTCAAGGTCTCCATCATGGTCCTACCAATGTGATGGCACCCCCGGAGGCCCAGCTGTAAAATTTCTCTCTTTGTACTCTTTATTTCTCAGACCAGCCAACACTTAGGGAAACTAGAAAGAACCTACATTGAAATATTGGGGGCTGGTTCCTCGATAAAACCTGATATGTGGGACTTGATACTAGCACTGGAGATCAAGTAGGGAAAGTGACTGATATTCAATGATGGTGCTAGAACATATGGTTTCTCATATGAAAAAATATAAACATATATACCATCTAGGGTTATGTAAGAACACTTTATGATGTTCACAAAACAAAAATATTGCTTGGTAAATCATGTCTCAGAACATAAACATGTCATTAAGCCATGCATAACTGTACTTTATATCACCTCTGGAACACTTCAGTCAATCAAGAAAAATGACCAAGACAAATCTCGATCATTTTAGAAGGTTTATTTGTCAACGTTAAGGATGCACACCCAGGAGACAGGTCTATGCCTTTCTTCAAAAATGATTTTGAGGGCTCCAAATTTAAAGGGGAAAGAGTGAAATATTGAGAAATACAGTTTTCATGTAAGACTGGGGTAGGGGGAAAACGTTCATTGATACAGTTTGGCTCTGTGTCCCTACCCAAATCTCACCATAAATGGTAATAATCCCCATGTGTCAAGGGTGGGACCAGGTGGAAGTAATTGGATCATGGGGGCAGTTTCCTCTGTGCTGTTCTCATGATAATGAGTCACATGAGATCTGATGGTTTTATGAGTGTCTGGCATTTCCCCTGCTTGCACTCATTGTCTCTGCTGCCACCCTGTGAAGAGGTGCCCTCTGCCATTATTGTAATTTTCCTGAGGTCTCCCCAGCCATGCAGAGCTGTGTCAATTAAACCTCTTTCCTTTATAAATGACCCAGTCTTGAGCATTTCTTCAGAGCAGCATGAGAACAGACTGATACAGTCATTCATGCCTTTGGCTCAGTGAATCTGCATTTATACATAACATAGACAAACAGGGAGGGGGAACAATCAGATATGCATTTGTGTCAGGTGGGCAGAGAGGTGATTCTGAGTTCTGTCCTATGCACTCTAAAGATGAGCTCTCAGAACAGGTGTGGCAGCTCACATCTGTAATCCCAGCACTCTAAGAGGCTAAGGTGGGTGGATCACCTGAGGTCAGGAGCTCGAGACCAGCCTGACCAACATGGAGAAACCCCGTCTCTACTAAAAATACAAAATTAGCCAAGTGTGGTAGTGCATGCCTGCAATCCCAGCTACTCGGGAGGCTGAGGCAGGAGAATTGCTTGAACCCAGGAGGTGGAGGTTGCAGTGAGCTGAGATTGTGCCACTGCACTCCAGCCTGGGTGACAATAGTGAAACTCCATCTCAAAAAAAAAAAAAAAAAAAAGGATAAGCTATCAATTTACATTGCCATGATGAATTTTAACAGAAACACTTTAAAGATCTTAAAGCATACCAGAAATTTCCTTGTGGGAAAAATATGAGGGAGGGGCTACAAGATAAAAAGCTTTTTATCTTGTAGCCATCTTATTTAGGAACCAAAAGGAGGAGGCAGGTTTGCATGACCGAGTTCCCAGCTTGACTTTTCCCTTTAGCTTAATGAGTTTGGAGTCCCAAGCTTTATTTTTCTTTCACACTTAGAAGACCAAATACAATGTGGATGTAAATAGTTGTGTTGTTTAGGAAATAATGACAATAAAAAGTCTGAATATTTTCACCACAGATGCAAGCGTCTGATTTTATTTCAAATATTTTGCACCCAAGTTTGTTTACATATGCAGATGTTAAACCTACAGATACAAAAAGTTGAGTGTACTTACAAATTAACAGCTGTACACAGGCAGCATAAAATTCTCTTTGTACATGCCAAAAACATTCTGTGTCCACCCAGGGTGAACACAGCCACTTCACAAACAGGGTGTAAATAAGGAGGTTCACTAAGTACAGGAAAGTTACATGACTATATTGGCATTTTAACAGCCATTCCTGAGAAAGAGAATGGGAAAGGGCTTAAGAGTCAGAGGAGAGGAAAATAGAAAGCCAGATGACCTCCTGCATCAGAAGATGGAGCAGTGAGAATACAGAATAAGGAAGTAATAGTTAAAAGGAAAAAAAGTAGAAACAGGATTTGATGTCAATTTGCTGTGCAGAGTGTAAAAAGGGTAGTTTTGTTTCCAGGCTATCTGCCATGATCACAGCTAGTTTGTTACTGCTGATGTGAAATTTGGAAAAATAAAAGAACAATATGATGGCCAGAAGTGATACAGTCTTAGAAACATCATGTTTGAAATATCTGAGGTCCCATATGTAGGGAAGTCCAACTGGCAATTGGGAATACAGTTCCAGAGTTCACGAGAGAGATCAAAGCTGGAGATAAAAATTTTGAAACTATCAGAATTTCAATGGTACCTGAATCCATCAGACCAAGTGAACCTAAGAGAATGAAAGGATAAAAAGGAACAAGTACAGAATCCACAGAAACACTAATATTTACAAAGAGAAATAGTCTGTTAAGACCAAGAAGGAACTGTCTGAGTTCATTTCACAAATTAAGAAAAGATCAATATTAGAAAGTCTATTGATACAATTCATCATATTCAGAGTCCTGAGGAGAAAAATCCTTTAATTGTCCACATAGGTATTAAGAAGATAAGTCTTAGAAACAGATTCCAGGTTCTGATTTCTGTATGTAAGAAGCTTAGAAGAGGCCAGGTGCAGTGGCTCATGTCTGTAATCCCAGCACTTTGGGAGACCGAGGTGGGCAGATCACCTGAAGTCAGAAGTTCAAGACCAGCCTGGCCAACAAGGCAAAACCCCGTCTCTACTAAAAATACAAAAATTAGGCTGGGCACGGAGGCTCACACCTGTAACCCCAGTACTTTGGGAGACTGAGGTTGGTGGATCACCTAAAGTCAGGAGTTTGAGACCAACCTGGCCAACATGGCAAAACCCCATCTGTACTAAAAATACAAAAATTAGCAAAGTGTGGTGGTATGTGCCAGCAGTACCAGCTACTTGGGAGGCGGAGGCAGAAGAATTGGTTGAACCTGGGAGGTGGAGGTTGCAGTGAACCAAGAAGATGCCACTGCACTACAGCCTGGATGACAGAGTGAGCTCTGCCTCAAAAAAATAAAAAATAAAATAATAATACAAAAATTAGCCAGCATGGTGGTGGGGGCTTGTAATCCCAGCTACTCAGGAGGCTGAGGCAGGGAGAATCACTTGAACCTGGGAGCCAGAGGTTGCAGTGAGCTGAGATTGCACCATTGCACTCCACCCTGAGCAATAAAGCGAGACTCCATCTCAAAAAAAGGAAAAAAAAAAAAAGAATGGAAGTAATCAGTCCATCTTAACAACACATGAAAAGCTGAAAAGGTCAGGTGTGGTGGCTCATGCCTGTAATCCCAGCACTTTGGCAGGCCAAAGCAGGAGGATCACTTGTGTCCAGGAGTTTGAGACCAGCCTGGGCAACATAGTGAGACCCCCAACTCTAAAAAAAAAAATTAATGAAACAAAAGCTGAAGAGACTGAAAAATCAACAATTCTTTTTGGATTTATTGTGAAGAGAGGATATAGGGCAAACCACTGCCTCCAAAATTGGAGAGATAGAGAAGTGAATATAGGAATTTATGGCCTACAGGAACAGAGACTTACTACTGAAACCAACTTAGGAACCAGTGCTGGAGTAGAAAATCTTCAACTATAGCTGGTGAATTGCTGAAGGTTCCATATGGACAACTCAAGGAGGTAAAAACGCCAGGGAGATCCAGTTATGAGAGAGCATAATATTTTAAAATTTACCTCTGGGGCTTCACCAGCCTCCTGTGGCAAATACCTGAGAAAACTCGCTTCCTGCTTCCACCTTTGGGAAGGAAAAAGGAAAACCATCTTAAAATATGCCAGAGCACCCTGTTCTTAACAAGGCTTTTCCTCAGGAGAAATTACTGACCCTCAGCCTAACCTGCTCTCATATAATCAGATCCTAAATGACCTGCTGGAAGGAAAATACCCAACTCCCGCCTACTCCAGTCATCCCTAAAGGGGAAGATAAAAACAGAGAAACACATCTGAAGTTCATAGTCCAAAAGCAGAGACTCACTTAAACAATTAGGCCTGATCGTAAGACTCCAGAACACTTCTGTTACAGTCTGAATATTTGTTCCCTGCCCTACCCACTGCAGAATGTGCCTGCTGAAACCGAGTCTCCAATGCACTAGAATTAAGGGGTGGGGCCTTTGAAATGTAATGGCAATGCCATCCTGATTAGCATTAGTGCACTTATGAAAGAGGCCAAAGGAAGCTTCTTTGTCCATTCCAACATGAGAGGATATATAGCTGGCACCATCTATGAGGAATGGGTCTCATCAAACACTGAATCTCCTGGAACCTTGACTTTGGACTTTCTAGCCTCCAAACTGAGCAATAAATTTCGTTGTTTACAAATTACTTGCTTTTAGTTATGCTGGTTGATGGACTAAGACAGCTTCCCCTCCCCTGCACAGCTTCCCATCATTACTGGGTGCACTGTTACAGTAGTTCCCTTTACCTGGTGTCTCATCTCTAGGAATAAAGAAAAAGCACAAGGCATACTAAAAGGCAAAAAACACAATTTGAAGTGACAGATCATCAGAACTAGACACAGCTTTGATTTTGGAATTGTCAGACGGGGATTTTAAAAAAAATCTGAGTAGTATGCTAAGGGCTCTGATGAACAAAGGAGACAGCATTCAAGAACAGATAGGCAATGTAAGCAGAGAGACAGAAGTCCAAGAAAAGAACAAAAAAGAAACAGTAGAGATAAAAAAATACTGCAACAGACCTGAAGAATATCTTTGATTGGCTTACTAGTAGACTGAACACAACAAGGGAAAGAGTCTCTGAGCTCTGGAAACATTGAAGGAAACTTTAAAAACTGAAAACAATGGAACATAATATCCAAGAACTGTGGGACAGCTAGAAAATGTGTAACATAGAGTGATGAGAATACCAGAAGGAGAAGAGAGAGAAATAGAAGAAACATCTGAAACAATCATGTCTGACAACTTCCACTGTTAATATCAGACACCAAACCAAAGATCCAGGAAGCTCAGAGCACACCAGGCAGGATGCATGCAAAAAACCTACACCTAGACTTATTATTCTCCAACTGTATAAAACATCAAATCCAAAAGAAACCAAAGGTGGAGTGGACAACATCTTACCTATAGAGAAACAAAGATAAGAATCACATTCAGGCCAGGCTCGGTGGCTCACACCTGTAATCTCAGTACTTTGGGAGGCCGAGTTGGGCAGATCACGAGGTCAGGAGATCAAGACCATCCTGGCTAACACGGTGAAACTCCGTCTCTACTAAAAATACAAAAAAATTAGCTGGGCATGGTGGCGGGCACCTGTAGTCCCAGCTACTCAGGAGGCTGAGGCAGAAGAATGGTGTGATCCCAGGAGGCAGAGCTTTCTCTGAGCTGAGATCACACCACTGCACTCCAGCCTGGGCAACAGAATGAGACTCTGTCTCAAAAAAAAAAAAAAAGAATTACATTCAAAATCTCAGAACAATGAAAGTAAAAAGAGAGTGGAATGAAATATTGAACATGCTGAGAGAAAAAAAAATCAACTTAGATTTCAGTGTCCTGTGAGATCTTCTTTCAAAAGCAAATGAGAAACAAAACATTTCTTGGACAAACAAAAGTTGAGGAAACTTGTTTCCAGCAGATGTGTCTTGTGAGAAAATATTAAACATTATCTAGAGAAAAAAAAGATCTACATCTGAAAACTGAATCTACATTTTATTTATTTTTATTTATTTATTTTGAGACAGAGTCTCACTCTGTTGCCCAGGCTAGAGTGCAGTGGCACAATCTCAGCTCACTGCAACCTCTGTCTCCCAGGTTCAAGCAATTCTCTTCCTCAGCCTCCCAAGTAGCTGGGATTACAGGCAACCTCCACCACTCCTGGCTAATTGTTTTGTATTTTTAGTAGAGACAGTGTTCCATCATCTTTGCCAGAGACGGGGTTTCACCATGTTAGCCAGGATGGTCTCAATCTCCTGACCTCGTGATCTGCCCGCCTCTGCCTCCCAAAGTGCTGGAACTACAGGCATGAGCCACTGCACCCGGCCGCTTACTTTTTATTCTTAATTGACCTAACATATAATAGTTTGTATATAATAACAATGTGTGCAATTACTTTTTTTTTGAGATGGAGTCTTGCTCTGTCACCCAGGCTGGAGTGCAGTGGTGCAATCTCAGCTCACTGCAACCTCCACCTCCTCCCTGATTCAAACAATTCTCCTGTCTCAGCCTCCCGAGTAGCTGGGACTACAGGCGTGTGCCACCACATCCAGCTAAGTTTTTATATTTTTAGTAGAGATGGGGTTTCGCCATGTTAGCAAGGAGGGTCTCCATCTCCTGACCTCATGATCCACCTGCCACAACCTCCCAAAGTGTTGGAATTACAGGCATGAGACATGGCACCCGGCCAATTACATACTTTAATATATACAAGGCTATGTATGCTTACATATAAGTGAAACAAATGGCAACAATAACACAAGAGATGGGAATATTAGAGAGGCTGGTATTACATTTCCATTAGAAGGCAGTTGAAGTAACTGAACTGGTATAGTGTTATTTGAAGGTGGACTTGGATTTGTTGCAAGTCTATACTGCAAACTCCAGGGCAACTAGTAAAAACCAAAGTATAAAAATGCTAAAAAGAGGAAACAGGCCAGGTACAGTGGCTCATGCCAAGGTAGAAAGATGGCTTGAGCCCAGGAGTTAGAGACTATCCTGAGCAACACAGTGAGACCCTGTCCCTACAGAAAAGAAAAGGCCAGGTATGGTGATGCATACTTGTAGTCCTAGTTAATTGCATACTTGTAGTCCTAGCTAATTGGGAGACTGAGGTGGAAGGATCACTTGAACCCACGAGGTTGAGGCTCCAGGGAGCCATGATCACACCACTACACTCTAGCCTGGGTGACTGCCTCAATAAAAAAAAAAAAGAGAGAGGAAACAAAAATCATATAAAATCATCAACTCCATAAAAGGCTGAAAAAGAGTGGAGGACAAAACAATAACAAAGAACAATAGGAGTGAATGGAAAATGATATGGCAAAATTAATCCAACTCTATAATCACTTTGAATGTCAATGGTTTAAATGCACCAATGAAAAGACAAATTGTTAGAGCCCATCAAAATAGAGGCACAACTCACTTTATCGAGCTTCACTTTATTTTGCTTGGCAACATCACCTTTTTAACAAATTAAAGATTTGTGTCCACGAAATGCTGAGTAAGTCTGACCAGCACCATTTTTCCAACACCGTGTGCTCACTTCACAACTGTGTCACATCTTTTGGCAATCCCCACAGTCTTTTGAAGATTTTAGTTATCACATCTGTTATGATGATCTGTGATCAGTGTTTTCTGATGTTACTATTGGAATTGTCTCAGGGTGATGGAACTCTATGGAAGACAGAAAACATGAGGGAAAAATGTGTGTTTGACTGCTTCATTGACTAGTAATTTCCCTGTCTCTATTTCTCTCTTCCAGCCCCTCATTCCCCAAGATATAACAGTGAAATTAGGCCACTTCACCCTGCAGTGGCCACCATGTGTTCAAGAGAAAAGAAGAGTGCACATCTGCCACTTCAAATCAAAAGGTAGAAATCATCAAGCTTAGTGAAGAAGGCATGTTGGCAGCTAAGACAGTCCAAAGCTAAGCTTCTTGCATCAGCTACCCAAGTTGTGAATGCAAAGAAAAAGTTCTTGAAGGAAGTTATAGGTGCTACTCCAGTGAACACATGAATGTTTTTTAAAAAACAAAACAGGTTTTTACTGATACAGAGAAAGTCTGAGTGGTCTGCATAGAAGATCAAACCAGCCCCAACATTCCCTTGAGATAAAGCCTAATCTTGAGAAAGGCCCTAACTCTCTTCAATTCTATGGAGGTGAAGAGAGGTGAGGAAGTTGCAGAAGAAATGTTTGAAGCTGGCAGAGGTTGGTACATGAGCTTCTAGGAAAACAGCCATATCTGTGACATTAAAGTGTGAAGTGTGCTGTAAAAATGGGAACAAGAAAGCCTGCATGATAGCACATCTCTTACAGCATGGTTAAGACCTTCTTGTTGGTAGGCCAGGAGGTAATGGTCACCATTTGTGGCCATATTCTCCTAGACTGAGCATGGAGAAATCTATAATAGTAGCCAGAGATGTGTAGGTTGTGTGTTCCAGGGAAAAAAGAGTGATTTTGAGGGAACGCATAGCCTGCCTCAGCTACGTCAGATTTTTCTCCTATATGGGTTTGTTGATGCCTGCTGAGGTGTGACTTCTGGCAAAAGGTTTTCCCACATTCCTTACATTCATAAGGTTTTTCTCCTGTGTGTGTTCTCTGATGTATACCAAGGCCTGACTTCTGGGAGAAAGTTTTCCTATATTCATTACATCTAAAATATTTTTCCCCTGTGTGAGTTCTGTGATGTACAAAGAGTTTTGACTTCTGGGAGAAGGTTTTCCTACATTCTTTACATTCAAATAGCTTCTCACCTGTGTGAGTTCTCTGATGTACAGTGAGAACTGTCCTATGGCAAAAAGTTTTCCTACATTCATCACATTTATAGGGTTTCTCTCTGGAGTGAGTTCTCTGATGCGTATTGAGGTTTGACTTGTGACAAAAGGTTTTCCCACACTCATTACATTTGTAAGGTTTTTTTCCAGTATGGGTTCTATGATGTACAGTGAGGACTGACTTCTGACTGAAGGTTTTTCCAAATTCGCTACATTCATAGTGTTTCTACCCCATGTGAATACTTTGATGCATCTGAAGATTTGCCTTCTGATGAAAGGATTTTCCACATTCATTACTTTCATAGGCTTTTTCCCCACTTTGAGCTCTCTGATGTATAATAAGGTATGATTTCTGACAAAAAGTTTTTCCACTTTCATTACATCCATACGGTTTTTCCCATGTGAGTTCTCCAGTGTACAGTGAGGAATGACTTGAGATGAAAGGTTTTTCCACATTCATTACATACATAAGGTTTCTCCCCTGTGTGAGTTCCCTGATGGGTGCCGAGATTTGACTTCTGACGAAAGGTTTTTCCACATTCATTACATTCATAGGGTCTTTCCTCTGTGTGAGTTCTCTTGTGTATCTCAAGGTTTAACTTATTGATAAAGGTTTTCTCACATTCATTACATTCATACGGTTTTTTGCCAGCATGAGTTATCTGATGTATAGTTAGGAATGACTTACAGTAAAAGGATTTTCCACATTCATTACATTCATAAGGTTTTTCCCCTGTGTGAGTTCTGTGATGTACTGTAAGTTATGACTTGTGGCTATATGTTTTTCCACATTCGTTACATGCATATGGTTTTTCCCCAGTATGAGTTCTCTGCTGGACAGTGAGGAATGACTTACGGGGAAAGGTTTTCCCACATTCATTGCATTCGTAGGGTTTTTCCCGTGTGAGTCCTTTGATGAACAGTGAGGAACGACCTACGGTGAAAGGTTTTCCCACATTCGTTGCATTCATAGGGTTTTTCCCTTGTGTGAGTTCTCTGATGTATCCTGAGTTTCGACTTATTGATAAAGGGTTTTCCACACTCATTACATTCATAGGGTTTTTCCCCTGTGTGTGTTCTCTGATGGACAGTAAGCCTTGACTTATGGCTAAATGCTTTTTCTCATTGGTCACATGCATAGGGCTTTTCCCTGGTGTGAGTTCTATGATGTATTGTGAGGTATGACTTCTGGCTAAAGGTTTTTCCACGTTCACTGCACTGATAGGGCTTTTCCCCTGAGTGAGTTCTGTGATGTAAAGTGAGAAGTGACTTACGGTGAAAAGTTTTTCCACATTCAATACATTTGTAGGGTTTATCCCCTGTGTGAGTTCTCTGATGTAAAGTGAGGAATGACTTACGGTGAAAGGTTTTTCCACATTCATTGCATCCATAGGGCTTTTCCCCTGTGTGAATTCTCTGATGGATAGTGAGGCTGGACTTATAGCTGAACAATTTTTCACACCAGTTACAGGCATAAGGTTTTTCCTCAGTAGGCATCTTGTGCTGTATCATAAGGTCTGATTTGCTAATGGAGAGTTTCTCACATTCAATACATTCATAGGGTTTCTCTCCTGTGTGTGTTTGCTGATGTTTAGTGAAGTCAGACTTTCTACAGCAAGTTGGCTGTCCTACCTGAGTTATCCCTTGGATAATAACAGCTAAGTTATTACAGACTTTCTCATATTCATTATATTTACCAAAGGTCTGTCCTATATGAACCTTCTTATGTATAAAGAACATTGCCTCTGTGTTGAAGGTTTTCCCTTGTTCATTACATTGAAAAACCTGCAGCAGAGTTTGAATCTTGTGATGCTGAGTAAGATGCTCATGATATCTGTGGGATTTCCTGGTTATATCAGGGACATGAGGTTTCTCTCCAGACTGTGTCTCACAAGGCTTAATAGGGAAAAGCACGTTCTGGCAAACGTTAAACTGCCCAGGCTTCATTCCTGAACTGTTTCCATTATTTATAATCATATTTAAAACATGGTTTGAGTTCAAATTAAATGTTTTTCCTAATTCCACTCTCTCCTGAGTTGATTTGTTGCTGTTGGTGATTACGATTTGCCAGAAAAATCCATCATGACTTTCATGGCTCCTTTCAATAAGGTCATCAATGATCTGGACAGCTGAAATGAGAAAAAGGTATCCATGAACCACACATGAGCATGTCTTACAGAATGCTTGTGTAAAGGTAAAAAAAATTACTTCCTATCCCAGTGGAGAAAGATTTGATAAAAATTAATAATGCTTGTTTGTTTTATATGCATATGGTTCCTGTTCCTACTGACATAATGTAATAAATCAGTGTATATTCTAATGTTCAACTGAGTTTTTTTTTTTGCATTTTGAAGTTTTCCTGTTTTTTTTTTATTTCACAAAGAACTACTTGGTAATAATATGTATCTATTTCCTACTCATAGGTTTTAATAAGTTCTAATTATCTGTCATTTGTTTTCTCTCTTTTTTCTAATTATTCATATAACAATAGTGGCTGCTTTAATGGCTGGTATTTTTTTCATTATTCTTCTTTGAAGATAGCCAATTTTTCCTGGGTCAGCAACTGGCAGGTACAGGACATGACCATTTTTCTGTCTCCTAAGCATGGAAGTAGTTTGTGGACAGGATTTTGCCTATATGTTAACCTTTCACTCCTCCCTGAGAATGGTTAAAGGTGTCTGGAGGTTTTCCAAGCAGAAAATCTCTTATTCCCCATGTTAAACAAAAACAGATCCTGGCAAATTCCTACTTAAACATGACATCCCCTGCTTCCCAGAACCATAATAGGCACAGAAGCTCCAGTCAAAAACCATACTGGTGATCTGAAGGATTGGTTCTGCAACTCAGGCTGTGCCCATCATCTTTGAAAAGTGTATTTCTGGTTTCTTCTGAGATCAACAGCCCTGCCCTCTCCACTCACACACCCCTGCTTGATAATTCACCATTTTTGAAGGGTTTTATTTTGTGTTTTGGAGTTTCAGATGTCACATAGTTTTATATAAAAATGAAGTTTCCTGTACATTTCTCATCTTCAAATGGTAACTACGAACTCCACTCTCAAACAGAAATCTGAGCCCTTCAACAGGAAATAATTGGTTTCTTTGGACTTGAGACCCAGAATCTTCTGGTTCTCCTCCCAAGTCCAGCACCACACCTATCCAGGGCCCTATGATGGGTCCTCCTCAGCTTTATAATTTCTTTCTGAGATAGGATCTTACTCTGTTACCCAGGCTGGAGTGCAGTGTTGCTATCACAGCTCACTGAAGCTTCAAACTCCTGAGCCCAAGCAATCCTTCCACCTCAGCCTCCCAAGTATAAAAACTGGAATTACAAACCCATGTCACCATACTCAGCTACTATATATATATATTTTTTTTGTAGTTGCGGGTCTACAAGGGTCATTTGAGGCCAGAAGCTCAAGACCAGCCTGGGCAATAGAACAAGACCTCATCTCTACAAACAATAAAAAATTAGCTGGGTGTGGTGGCACACACCTGTAGTCCTAGCTACTTGGGAGGCTAGGGTGGGAGGAACACTTGAGCCCAGGAGTTCATCATTACAGTTAACTATAATCATGCCACTGCACTTGAGTCTGAGAAACAGAGTGAGAACCATCTGTTTAATAAAAAATAAAACAAGAAGAATACAGCTACGGCTTAAAAAGAAACACTATTTTCATCATCATTGTTATAATGACTGATTCTTAAAAATTGCTTAAGATACATTCAAAGGATAAATAAATGCATGAATATCTAAAAATTTGTTTAAGATACTACATCACAATAGAGGAAAAGGGGGAAATAGAGAAAATAAATAGCAAAGAAAAATGCCTAAGGAGAGGATGGCAGGGATTGCCTTTGGGGTAAATAGAATAAGATACTCAGAAAAATAAGATACTGGGATATATGAAAGAGAGCTACCTCTGGGGACTATATAATGCACATTTAATGCAGACCAACAGTCTTCAAGTCAACGACCTAGGGAAAAAAGTGGTGAAAACAAGATAACACTACCAAAATCTGCTGGGCATTACTCCTGCAGGCCTTCCTGCCCAGTATTCACCGACTGACCTGAAAGTCTCAGGTTTGGGGCTTCTTCTACTATCCATGGCTCTGCTCCTTGCTCTAGCTTGAAGATCATCTCAGGTTTGGTAATGCAATGCCCTGGTAATGAGAAACAATGGAAGACTTTGTCAAACCACTAAGTCAAATCCTTTTCAGAATGACAACAGCTGGGCTTCAGGGACTGTGCAATGAAGGAGCCAATTTGAATATTTCATTACAGATTAGTGACACATTTTTCATCAAGTGGAATCTTACAAGTAAATATTATTATACCTTAAAAGGGTTCTTATATTTACCAACAACAAAACACATTCGTGGGAGTTACTGGGAAGTTTCACTCACCCAATGATATCAGGCTGCTGTAGGTCTCCAACATCATGTCCCTGTACAGGTTTCCTCTGAGCGTCATCCAGGTCCTGCCACTCCTCCCAGGTGAAGTGCACAGCTACCTCCTCAAAGGACACCAACTCCTGTAATGATAGCAGGCTGTTGTAAGTCTCCAGCATCACATCCCTGTACAGGGTCGTCTGAGCATTATCCAGGTCCTGCCACTCCTCCCAGGTGAAGTGCACAGCCACATCTTCAAAAGATATCAACCCCTGTAATGGCACATTTTTCCTCAAGTCAAAGCATCAGCCCAGGGTCAAAATAACAAGAATCTTGGAATTCACTCTTTTGTGTGTCCATGTGTCTTATATGTATTTTACATAAGATGTAGTTTGTTTTTTACTGCTTATGGTGGGAGAAGGAGTAATCACAGTAGAAATATGCTTCCACCATAATAACTTATGAATTAATAAAATTGTATTACAAAGTTGACCTTATGGATCTAGAACCACCCTTGTTGCTAGGGATAAAAGTATAAACAAAATGCAAGACCTTCTCTCTACAAAAATAATTAATAAATAGGCATAATGCATGCCTGTAGTCCTGGCTACTCTGGAAGCTGAGGCTGAAGGACTGCTCGAGCCCAGGAGTTTGACAGTGCAGTGAGGTATGATCACACCACTGCACTCCAGCCTGGCCAACAGAGACCTTATCTGTCAAAAAAAAAAAAAAAAAGGAATAAAATTCTACTCCTCAAAGGAGCTCATGATCTGGTTATGAATATATAAGTATAAACACATACTGAGAATAATGTTTAGGTGAACTCATTGAGACCCAACTTCAGTGCCAACTAAGATAAGAGAGGAGAAAATAAATTTTGTTTATTTTGCATCATGAAGTTCCACTTTACTGAAAAATGAGATGTTTGGCTCTTCCACATGAACCATGAATTCTCATGACTATGAGAAAGTATCAGAAGTCTACTCACAAAGGCAAAAAGGACACACACCACTTTAATGAAACTCTGGACAGCACCATGCCTAGACGAATGATCCTGGGCAGTGATGAAAGTTAAATGCAATATTTAAGGAATGGATTATGCAGTGATTCTGCACTTAAATATTTGACCTAATTTCAAAAATTCGTTTGCACCTATCATTTTTACATTACATTACTTCCTCAGTATCCATGGGGACTGACTCCAAGATACCCCCAGATACCAAAATCCACAGATTGGATAATTCTCTTATATAAACTAGTCTCATATTTGCATATAATTTATGCACATCATCCTGTATACAGTCATGAGCTGCATAATAACATTTCAGTCAATGATGAAACATGTATATCACAATAGTCCCATAAGATGATGATGAAACATACACAGAAAACTGATATTCGCATTGCAGATGAAGTGCAGAAAATTATATTCAATAATGGCTCTGAGACATCTGGTTAACCATATACCAAAAACATATAAATAAAAATATAATATCATGTAGGTTTTTGTAACACTATGATGTTCACAAAACAATGAAATTACCTAAGGATACATTACTCAGAAAGTAATCCAATCAGTAAGCCATGCATGACAGAACTTTAAATCTTTGAATTATATATAATACTGAAGACAATGCAATGCTACATAAATGGCTGTTATACTGTACTGTTTAGGAAATAATGACAAGAAAAATTTCTGTAGATGCTCTGCACAGAGACAACCATCTATTTGTGTGGGAATATTTTCAATCTGAAGTTGGCTGAATCCACAGATGCAAAACACATGAATACAAAAGGGTGAGTACAATTAATTAAAAACATATACACTGGCATTTCAAAATTTCCTCTCTACAGGACAAAAAATTGCTGTATCCACCCAGGCTGAACACAGCCACTTCACAAACAGGTGTAAATAAGGAGATCCAGTAAGGACAGAAAAGTTACATGACCATGTTGGCATTTTAACAGCCATCCCTGAGAAAGAGAATGGGAAAGAGCTTAAGGGAAAGTCAGAAGGGAGTAAAGAGGAAGACAGATGACCACCTACATCAGTACATCAGGACACGGAGCATAAGAATACACAGTAGGGAAGCAGTTCTTAAAAGGAAAAAAATGTAGAAAAAGGATTTGGTACCAATTTGCTATGCAGTGGGTAAAAAGGGGAGTTTTGTTTCCAAGTTATCTGCCCTGATCCAGCTAGTTTGATACTTGTGTTGTGAAGTGAAATTTGCAAAAAAATAAAAGAATATGATAACCAGAAGTGACACAGACCTGGACATATCATGTGTGAAACATCTGAGGTTCCATATGTGGGAATGTTCAACTGGCAATTGGGAATATGGCTCCAGTGGTTCAGAAGAGAGATCAAAACTACAGATAAAGATTTGGAAATTACCAGAATTTCAATGGTACCTGAATCCATCAGACCAAACGAAAATGAGAGAAGGAAAGAATAAAAGAAACAAGTACAGAATCTACAGAAACACTAACATTTACACAGGAAGAGAAATAGACTGTGAAGACCAAGAAGGAACTTTCTGAGTTTATTCCACGAATATAGAAAAGTTCAATATTCGGAAGTTTAATATAATTCATCACTATCATATTGCTGTGGAAAAAAATCCTTTAACTGTGCACACAGGCATTGAGAAGATAGTTTTAGAAACATATTCCGCGTTCCTATTTCTGCATGTAAGAAGCTTGGAAGTAATCAATAAGTACTTTACAATAATTAATTTTAATAACAATCTTAACAACAAATTAATATGACACGATTAATCTTTACAACAAATAAAAAGTTGAAGAGACTAAACAATCAACAATTCTTTCTAGATTTGAAACTCAGGGGAGGACACAGGGCAAACCACTGCCCCCAGGATTGCAGAGACAGAGAAGTGAATATAGGACTTACTGGCTTACAGGAACATGGACACACTACTGAAACCAACTTTGGAACCAGTGCTGGAGTAGAAAAACTCAAACCGTAACTGGTGATTGGCTGGAGGATCCACAAGGACAACTCTAAGTGGTAAAAACTACAAAGAGATAGAGTTATTGTGGGGGAGGGGGAACAATATTGTAAAATTGTCTCATGGAGCTTCACGAGGCTCCTGTGACAAATACCTGAGAAAACTCCCCTCTTGCTTCAGCCTTTCGGAAGGAAAAAGGAAAACCAGTTTGAAATGTGCCAGAGCACCAAGTTCTTAAAAAGGCTTGTCCACAGGAGAAACTACCTAACTTCAGCCTAATCTGCTCTAGTATAATCAGAGACTAAATAACCTAGGGGAAGGGAATTACCCCTTCCACTGTAGCCCATTCTAGTCATGTTCCACCTAAGGTGGAAAATTAATTAAACAAAGGAACACTTCTGAGGTTCACAGTATAAACCCAATCATAACATTCCAGAACGCGGCTGCTGGGGTCTGCGTGTTTGTCCTTCACATATGATACCAAAACGCTGCTCCTGAGGTCTGAATGTTTCTCCCTCACATAGGATTCCAGAACACTGCTATGAGGGTCTGAATGTTTGTCCCTCACAAACGATTCCAGAACATTGATGTTGGGGTCTGAATGTTTACTCTTAACTTAGGATTTCAGAACGCTGTTCCTGGGGTCTGAATGTTTGTCCCTCACACAGGATTCCAGAACACTGATGCTGGGGTCTGAATGTCTGTCCCTCACATAGAATACCAGAACACTGATACCAGGGTCAGAAGGTTTGTCCCTCACATAGGATTCCAGAACACTGCTGCTGGGGCCTGAAAGTTTGTCCCTCACATAGGATTCCAGATCACTGATACGAGGTTCTGAATATTTGTCCGTTACATAGGACTCCAGAACACTGCTGTCGTGGTCTGAATGTTTGTCCCTCACATAGGATTCCAGAACACTGCTGCTGGGGTCTGAATGTTTGTCCCTCACATAGGATTCCAGAACACTGCTGCTGGGTTCTGAATGTCTGTCCCTCACATAGAACTCCAGAACACTGCTGCGAGGGTCTGAATGTTTCTCCCTCACATAGGATTCCAGAGCATTGCTGCGAGGTTCTAAATGTCTGTCCCTCACATAGGACTCCAGAACACTGCTACGAGGTTCTGAATGTTTGTCCGTTACATAGGATTCTAGAACACTGCTGCCATGGTCTGAATGTTTGTCCCTCACATAGGATTGCAGAACACTGCTGCTGGGGCCTGAATGTTTGTCCCTCACATAAGATTCCAGAACACTGCTCCCGGGGTCTGAGTGTTTGTCCCTCACATGGGACACTAATGCAATGATCTGAATGTTTGTGCCTCACGTAGGATTTCAGAACACTGCTGCTGGGGTCTGAATGTTTGTCCCTCACATAGCATTTCAAAACACTGCTGCTGGGTTATGAATGTTTTTCCCTCACTTAGAAATCCAGAACACTAACGCAATGATCTGGATGATTGTCCCTTACGTAGGATTCCAGAACACTGCTGCTGGGGTCTGAATGTTTGTCCCTCACATAAGATTCCAGAACACTGCTACGAGGGTTTGAATATTTGTCCCTCACATACGATTCCAGAACCCTCCTGCTGTGGTCTGTATGTGTGTCCCTCACATAAGATTCCAGAACACTACTATGAGGGTCTGAATGTCCGTCACATAGGACTCCAGAACATGGCTACTGTGGTTTGAAAGTTTTTCCCTCACATAGGATTCCAGAACACTAATGCAATGATCTGAATGTTTGTCCCTCACATAGGATTCCAGAACACTGATTCCAGGGTCTGAATGTTTGTACCTCACATAGGATTCCAGAACACTGCTGCTGGGGTCTGAGTGTTTGTCCCACACATAGGATTCCAGAACACTGCTGGGAATGTATGAATGTTTGTCCATCACATGGGATCCCAGAACACTGCTGCTGGCATCTGAATGTTTGTCCCTCACACAGGATTCCAGAACACCGCTGCTGTGGTCTGTTTTTTTCTTTTACTTTTTGTCTTTTTAAAATTACTTTATTAATATTTATTTTTAATTGACATATGACATTATAAGTTTTTTGTAATGTAAAATGTGAGGGACAAACATTCAGACCAATGCAGTAGCATTCTGGAATGCTATGTGAGGGACAAAGTATGCATACATTGTGAAAAGGTCAAATCTAGCTAATTAACAAATACATCAACTCACATAGTTATCATTTTTATGGTGAATACACATAACATTAACTTTCTATTTCTCAAGAATACAATATGTCATCATCAATTACAATCACCTTGCTCTACAATACATCTCCTGAAATGTATTCCTTCTAAATCTAAGTATGTATCCTCTGATTAACATCACTGCAACTCCCCTTTACCCCTAGCTCTGATACCCACCATTGTACTTTGTAATTCTATGAGATCAACTTTTTAACATACCAGTGGGAGACCTGTCATGATATATTTGTCTTTTTGTGCCTGACCTATTTCACTTAACATATTGTCCTCCGGGTTCATCCATGTTGTTTACAAACGACAGGGTTTTCTTTTTTTACTGCCAAATAGCATACGACATTTTCTTTCTTTTTTTTATTATATTTTCCGTATTGAATTACATATATATATAATACTTTAAGTTCTCGGATACATGTGCAGAACGTGCAGGTTTGTTATGTTTGTATATATGTGCCATGTTGGTGTGCTGCACACAGAAACTCGTCATTTACATAAGGTATATCTCCTAATGCTATCCCCCCACCCCCACCCCACAACAGGCCATGGTGTGTGATGTTCCCCTTCCTGTGTCTACGTGTTCTCATTGTTCAATTCCCACCTATGAGTGAGAACATGTGGTGTTTGGTTTTTTGTCCTTGCGATAGTTTGCTGAGAATGATGATTTCCAGCTTCATCCATGTCCCTACAAAGGACATGAACTCATCATTTTTTAAGGCTGCATAGTATTCCCTGGCATATATGTGCCACATTTTCTTAATCCAGTCTATCATTGTTGGACATTTGGACATTTCGGTTGGTTCCAAGTCTTTGCTATTGTGAGTAGCGTCGCAATAAACATACGTGTGCATGTGTCTTTATAGCAGCATGACTTATATCCCGTTGGGTATATATCCAGTAATTGGACGGCTGGGTCAAATGGTATTTCTAGTTCTAGATCCCTGAGGAATCACCACACTGTCTTCCACAATCGTTGAACTACTTTACAATCCAACTTACAGTATAAAAGTGTTCCTATTTCTCCACATCCTCTCTAGCATCTGTTGTTTCTTGATTTTTAAATGATCGTCATTCTAACTAGTGTGAGATGATATCTCATTGTGATTTTGATTTGTATTTCTCTGATGGCCAGTGATGATGACCATTTTTTCATGTGTCTGTTGGCTGCATAAATGTCTTCTTTAGAGAAGTGTCTGTTCATATCCTTCGCCCACTTGTTGATGGAGTTTTTTCTTGTAAATTTGTTTGAGTTAATTGTAGATTCTGGATATTAGCCCTTTGTCAGATGAGTAGATTGCAAAAATTTTCTCCCATTCTGTAGGTTGCCTGTTCACTGGTATGCATTTTGATGCATAGAAGCTCTTTAGTTTAATTAGATCCCATTTGTCAATTTTAGCTTTTGTTGCCATTGCTTTTGATGTTTAAGACATGAAGTCCTTGCCCATGCCTATGACCTGAATGGTATTGCCTAGGTTTTCTTCTAGGGTTTTCATGGTTTTAGGTCTAACATTTAAATCTTTAATACATCTTGAATTAATTTTTGTATAAGGTGAAAGGAAGGGATCCGGTTTCAGCTTTCTACATATGGCTAGCCACTTTTCCCAGCACCATTTGTTCAATAGGGAATCCTTTCCCGATTTCTTTTTTCAGGTTTGTCAAAGATCAGATAGTTGTAGATGTGTGGTATTATTTCTGAGGGCTCTGTTCTGTTCCATTGCTCTATATCTCTGTTTTCGTACCAGTACCATGCTACTTTGGTTACTGTAGCCTTGTAGTACAGTTTGAAGTCAGGTAGCGTGATGCCTCCAGCTTTGTTCTTTTAGCTTAGGACTGACTTGGCCATGTGACCTCTTTTCTGGTTCCATATGAATTTTTAAGTAGTTTTTTCCAATTCTGTGAAGAAAATCATTGTTAGCTTGATGGGGATGGTATTGAAACTATAAATTACCTTGGGCAGTATGGCCATTTTAACGATATTGATTCTTCCTATCCATGAACATGGAATGTTCTTCCATTGGTTTGTGTCCTCTTTTATTTTGTTGAGGAGTGGTTTGTAGTTCTCCTTGAAGAGGTCCTTCACATCCCTTGTAAGTTGGATTCCTAGGTAATTTATTCTCTTTGAAGCAATTGTGAATGGGAGTTCACTCATGATTTGGCTCTCTGTTTGCCTGTTATTGCTGTGCAAGAATTTTTGCACATTGATTTTGTATCCTGAGACCTCGCTGAAGTTGCTTACCAGCTTAAGGAGATTTTGGGTTGAGATGATGGCATTTTCTAGATATACAAACATATCATCTGCAAACAGGGACAATTTGACTTCCAAGAAATAACTAAGATCAGAGCACAACTGAAGGAGATAGAGACACAAAAAACCCTTCAAAAAATCAATGAATCCAGGGGCTGGTTTTTTAAAAAGATCAACAAAATTGACAGACCGCTAGCAAGACTAATAAAGAAGAAAAGAGAGAAGAATCAAATAGACACAATAAAAAATGATAAAGGGGATAGCACAACCGATCCCACAGAAATACAAACTACCATCAGAGAATACTGTAAACACCTCTATGCAAATAAACTAGAAAATGTAGAAGAAATGGATAAATTCCTCAACACATAAACCCTCCCAAGACTAAACCAGGAAGAAGTTGAATCTCTTAATAGACCAATAACAGGCTCAGAAATTTAGGCAATATTAGCATGCCAACCATAAAAAGTCCAGGACAAGATGGAATCACAGCCGAATTCTACCAGAGGTACAAGGAGGAGCTGGTACCATTCCTTCTGAAACTATTCCAATCAAGAGAAAAAGAGGGAATCTTCCCTAACGCATTTTATGAGGCCAGCATCATCGTGATACCAAAGCCTGGATGAGGCACAACCAAAAAAGAGAATTTAAGACCAATATCCCTGATGAACATCGATGCAAAAATCCTCAATAAAATACTTGCAAACCCAATCCGGCAACACATCAAAAACTTACCCACCACGATCAAGATGGCTTCATCCCTGGGATGCAAGGCTGATTCAACATATGCAAATCAGTATACGTAATCCAGCATGCAAACAGAACCAAAGACAAAAACCACATGATTATCTCAACACAGGTAGAAAAGGCCTTTGACAAAATTCAACAGCCCTTCATGCTAAAAACTTTCAATGAATTAGGTATTGATGGGACGTATCTAAAAATAATAAGAGCTATTCATGACACACAGCCAGCATCATACTGAATGGGCAAAAACTGGAAGCAGTGCCTTTGAAAATGGGCACAAGACAGGGATGCCCTCTCCCATCACTCCCATTCAACATAGTGTTGGAAGTTCTGGCCAGGGCTATCAGGCAGGAGAAAGAAATAAAGGGTATTCGATTAGGAAAAGAGGAGGTCAAATTATCCTTGTTTGCAGGGGTCTGTTTGCCATCACAGAACACTACTGCTGTGGTCTCAGGGTTTCTCCCTCACATAAGATTCCAGAACACTGCTGCTGTGGTCTGCTTGTGCCTCACATAGGATTCCAGAACACTGCTACAAGGGTCTGAATGTTTGTCCTTCACATAGCTTTCCAGAACACTGCTGCTATGGTCTGAGTGATTGTCCCTGACATACGATTCCAAAACACTGCTACGAGGGTCTGAATGGTTTGTCCCCCACATAGGATTCCAGAACACTGTGGCGAGGGTCTAAATGTTTCCCCCTCACATAGGATTACAGAACACTCCTGATGTGCTCTGAATGTTTGTCCCTCACATAGGATTCCAGAACACTGCAGATGGGTTCTGAATGTTTGTCCCTCATGTAGGATTCCAGAACACTCCTGCTGTGGTCCGAATGTTTGTTCATCACATAGGATTCCAGAGCACTGCTACGAGGTTCTGAGTGCTTGTCCCTCATATAGGATTCCAGAGCACTGCTACGAGGTTCTGAGTGCTTGTCCCTCACATGGGATTCCAGAACACTCCTGCAGTGGTCTGAATGTTTCTCCCTCACACAGGTCTCCAGAACACTCCTGCTGTGGTCTGAATGTTTGTTCCTCACATACGACCCCAGAACACAGCTACAAGGGTCTCAATGTTTGTCCCTCAGACAGGATTACAAAACGTTCCTGCTGTGGTCTGAATGTTTGTTCCTCACATAGGATTCCAGAACACTCCTGCTGTGGTCTGAATGTTTGTCCCCCACATAGGAAATCAGAACACTCCTGCTGTGTTCTGAATGTTTTCCCCTCACGTAAGACTCCAGAACACTCCTGCTGTGGTCTGAATGTCTGTCACATAGCATTCAAGAACAGTGCCATGGGAGTCTGAATGCTTGTCCCTCACATAGGATTCCAGAACACTCCTGCACTGATCTGAATGTTTGTCCCTCACATGGGATTCCAGAACACAGCTGCTGGATTCTGAGCGTTTGTCCCTCACACAGGATTCCAGAACACTGCTACGAGAGTCTGAATATTTGTCCCTCACATAGGATTGCAGAAAACTGTTACCAGGTTCTGACAGTTTGTCCCTCACATAGGATTCCAGAACACTGCTACAAGGGTCTGAATGTTTGTCCATCACATAAGATTCCAGAACACTGCTACAAGGGTCTCAATGTTTCTCCCTCACATAGGATTCCAAAACACTGCTGCTGGGGTCTCAATGTTTGTCCCTCAGAGAGCATTCCAGAACAGTCTTTTCTTTTTATCTTCATATAGATTTATTAAGTTGCTATATTATTTTGAGTCTAAAATTCTGCATTATTTGAAATTTACATCATTTAAGGAAGGCTAATTGCTGTTACAAGTAGACCCCAAAATATATAACGATACAAATACAATGGAAGTTCCTTTCTTGCTCATGTAACAGTACTATTACAGTAGATGAACAGGTGAGCAGAGTAGTCTTCTTCCATGCAGTATTTCAGACTGTTGGAGCCTCTGTCATCTTCAATGGTGACTTCTTTTTTTGTTGTTTTTTTTTTATTATACTTTAAGTTTTAGGGTACATGTGCACATTGTGTAGGTTAGTTACATATGTATACATGTGCCATGCTGGTGCGCTGCACCCATTAACTCATCATCTAGCATTAGGTATATCTCCAGATGCTATCCCTCCCCCCTCCCCCCACCCCACAACAGTCCCCAGAGTGTGATATTCCCCTTCCGGTGTCCATGTGATCTCATTGTTCAATCCCCACCTCTGAGTGAGAATATGCAGTGTTTGGTTTTTTGTTCTTGTGATAGTTTACTGAGAATGATGATTTCCAATTTCATCCATGTCCCTACAAATGACATGAACTCATCATTTTTTATGGCTGCATAGTATTTCATGGTGTATATGTGCCACAATTTCTTAATCCAGTCTCTCATTGTTGGACATTTGGGTTGGTTCCAAGTCTTTGCTATTGTGAATAATGCCGCAATAAACATACGTGTGCATGTGTCTTTACAGCAGCATGATTTATAGTCCTTTGGGTATATACCCAGTAATGGGATGGCTGGGTCAAATGGTATTTCCAGTTCTAGATCCCTGAGGGATCGCCACACTGACTTCCACAATGGTTGAACTAGTTTACAGTCCCACCAACAGTGTAAAAGTGTTCCTATTTCTCCACATCCTCTCCAGCACCTGTTGTTTCCTGACTTTTTAATGATTGCCATTCTAACTGGTGTGAGATGGTATCTCATTGTGGTTTTGATTTGCATTTCTCTGATGGCCAGTGTTGATGAGCATTTTTTCATGTGTTTTTTGGCTGCATAAATGTCTTCTTTTGAGAAGTGTCTGTTCATGTCCTTCGCCCACTTTTTGATGGGGTTGTTTGTTTTTTTCTTGTAAATTTGTTTGAGTTCATTGTAGATTCTGGATATTAGCCCTTTGTCAGATGAGTAGGTTGCGAAAATTTTCTCCCATTTTGTAGGTTGCCTGTTCACTCTGATGGTAGTTTCTTTTGCTGTGCAGAAGCTCTTTAGTTGAATTAGATCCCATTTGTCAATTTTGGCTTTTGTTGCCATTGCTTTTGGTGTTTTAGACATGAAGTCCTTGCCCATGCCTATGTCCTGAATGGTAATGCCTAGGTTTTCTTCTAGGGTTTTTATGGTTTTAGGTCTAACATTTAAGTCTTTAATCCATCTTGAATTGATTTTTGTATAAGGTGTAAGGAAGGGATCCAGTTTCAGCTTTCTACATATGGCTAGCCAGTTTTCCCAGCACCATTTATTAAATAGGGAATCCTTTCCCCATTGCCTGTTTTTCTCAGGTTTGTCAAAAATCAGATAGTTGTAGATATGCGGCCTTATTTCTGAGGGCTCTGTTCTGTTCCATTGATCTATATCTCTGTTTTGGTACCAGTACCATGCTGTTTTGGTTATTGTAGTCTTGTAGTATAGTTTGAAGTCAGGTAGTGTGATGCCTCCAGCTTTGTTCTTTTGGCTTAGGATTGACTTGGCGATGCGGGCTCTTTTTCGGTTCCATATGAACTTTGAAGTAGTTTTTTCCAATTCTGTGAAGAAAGTCATTGGTAGCTTGATGGGGATGGTATTGAATCTGTAAATTACCTTGGGCAGTATGGCCATTTTCATGATATTGATTCTTCCTACCCATGAGCATGGAATGTTCTTCCATTTGTTTGTATCCTCTTTTATTTCCTTGAGCAATGGTTTGTAGTTCTCCTTGAAGAGGTCCTTCACATCCCTTGTAAGTTGGATTCCTAGGTATTTTATTCTCTTTGAAGCAATTGTGAATGGGAGTTCACTCATGATTTGGCTCTCTGTTTGTCTGTTGTTGGTGTATAAGAATGAAATTGTGGCAATAATCAATAGCTTACCAACCAAAAAGAGTCCAGGACCAGATGGATTCACAGCCAAATTCTACCAGAGGTACAAGGAGGAACTGGTACCATTCCTTCTGAAATTATTCCAGTCAATAGAAAAAGAGGGAATCCTCCCTAACTCATTTTATGAGGCCAGCATCATTCTGATACCAAAGCCAGGCAGAGACACAACAAAAAAAGAGAATTTTAGACCAATATCCTTGATGAACATTGATGCAAAAATCCTCAATAAAATACTGGCAAAACGAATCCAGCAGCACATCAAAAAGCTTATCCACCATGAACAATTGGGCTTCATCCTGGGATGCAAGGCTGGTTCAATATACGCAAATCAATAAATGTAATCCAGCATATAAACAGAGCCAAAGACAAAAACCACGTGATTACCTCAATAGATGCAGAAAAAGCCTTTGACAAAATTCAAAAACGCTTCATGCTAAAAACTCTCAATAAATTAGGTATTGATGGGACATATTTCAAAATAATGAGAGCTATCTATGACAAACCCACAGCCAATATCATACTGAATGGGCAAAAACTGGAAGCATTCCCTTTGAAAACTGGCACAAGACAGGGATGCCCTCTCTCACCACTCCTATTCAACATAGTGTTGGAAGTTCTGGCCAGGGCAATTAGGCAGGAGAAGGAAATAAAGGGTACTCAATTAGGAAAAGAGGAAGTCAAATTGTCCCTGTTTGCAGACGACATGATTGTATATCTAGAAAACCCCATTGTCTCAGCCCAAAATCTCCTTAAGCTGATAAGCAACTTCAACAAAGTCTCAGGATACAAAATCAATGTACAAAAATCCAGAACAATCTTGCTGTGGTCTGAATGTTTGTCCTTCATATAGGATTCCATAACACTCCTGCTGTGGTTTGCATGCTTGTCCCTCATGTAGGATTCCAGAACTCTCCTGCAATGTTCTGAATGTTTGCCCCTCACATAACATTCCAGAACACTGCTGCTGTGGACTGAAAGTTTGTCCCTCACATAGGATTGCAGAACACTCCTGCAGTGGTCTGAATGTTTCTCCCTCACACAGGTTTCCAGAAGACTCCTGCTGTGGTCTGGATGTTTGTTCCTCACATACGATTCCAGAACCCAGCTACAAGGGTCTCAGACAGGATTACAAAACACTTCTGCTGTGGTCTGAATGTTTGTTCCTCACATAGGATTCCAGAACACTCCTGTTGTGGTCGGAATGTTTGTGCCCCACATAGGAAATCAGAACACTCCTGCTGTGTTCTGAATGTTTGTCCCTCACATAGCACTCCAGAACACTCCTGCTGTGGTCTGAAAGTTTGTCCCTCACACAGCATTCAAGAACACTACTGTTGAAGTCTGAATGTTTGTCCCTCACAAAGGATTCCAGAACACCCCTAGGAGGGTCTGAATATTTGTCCCTCACATAGGATTGCAGAACACTGTTGGTGGGTTCTGAGTGTTTGTCCCTTACATAGGATTCCAGAACACTGCTACAAGGGTCTGAATGTTTGTCCATCACATAAGATTCCAGAACACTGCTGCTGGGGTCTGAATGTTTATCCCTCGCATAGGATTCCAGAACACTGCTGCTGGGGTCTCAATGTTTGTCCCTCAGAGAGCATTCCAGAATAATCTTGCTGTGCTCTGAATGTTTGTCCCTCATGTAGGATTCCATAACACTCCTGCTGTGGTCTGAATGTTTGTCCCTCACATAGGACTCCAGAACTCTCCTGCTATGGTCTGAATGTTGGCCCCTCACATAGCATTCCAGAACACTGCTGCTGTGGACTGAATGTTTGTCCCTCACATAAGATTCCAGAGCACTGCTCCTGGATTTTGAGTTTTTTTCCCCTCACATAGGATTCTAGAACACCCCTACGAGGGTACGAATGCTTTTCCCTCACATCGGATTCCAGAACACTGCTGCTGGCGTCTGAATGTTTGTTCCTCACATAGGATTCCAGAACACTCCTGCTGTTGTCTGAATGTTTGACACTCACATAGGACTCCAGAACAATCCTGCTGTGGTTTGAATGTTTGTCCCTCACATAGGATTTCAGAATGCTTCTGCTGTGTTCTGAATATTTATCCCTCAAATAGGATTCCAGAGCACTGCTACAAGTGTCTGAATATTTCTCCTTCACAATGGATTCCAGAACACTCCTGCTGTGGTCTGAATGTTTGTCCCTCACATAGGATTTCAGAACACTCCTGCTGTGTTCTGAATGTTTGTCTCTCACATAGGACTCCAGAACACTCCTGCTGTTGTCTGAAAGTTTCTCCCTCAGATAGCATTGAAGAACAATGCTGCTGGAGTCTGAATGTTTGCCCCTCACATAGGATTCCAGAACATTCTTGCGATGGTCTGAATGTCCCTCACATATGATTCCAGAACATGCCTGCTGTGGTCTGAAGGTTTGGGCCTCACATAGGATTCCAGAACATTTCTGCTGTGGTCTGAATATCCCTGACATAGGATTCCAGAACACTGTTACAAGGGGCTGAATGCTTGTCTGTCTCATAACACTCCAGAACGCTGCTTAGAGGGTCTGAATGTTGGTCCTTGACATATGATTCCAGAACACGGCTACGAGGGTCTAAATATTTGTCCCTCACATAGGACTCCAGAACAATCTTGTCGTTGTTTGTATGTTTGTCTGTCACATAGGATTCCAGAACACTGGCTGGGGTATGTATGTCCCTGATACAGGATGGCAGAACGCTGATACCAGGGTCTGAATGTTTGTCTGTCATACAGCATTCCAGAACACCGCTATGAGGGTCTGAATGTCTGTCCCTCACAAAGGATTTCAGAGCACTGCTGCGAGGGTCTGAATGTTTGTCCCTCCCATAGGACTCCAGAACACAGCTGCGAGGGTCTAAATGTCTGTCCCTCACGTAGGATTGCAGAACACTGCTAGGAGGGTCAGGATGTTTGTCCTTCACGTAGCATTCCAGAACACTGCTGCCGTGGTCTGAAAGTTTCTCCCTCACATAGGATTCCAGAACACTGCTACGAGGGTCTGAATGTTTGTCCCACACCTGGGATTCCAGAACACCTCTGCTGGAGTCTCAACGTTTATCCCTCACATATAATTCCAGGACACTGCTACGAGGGTATGAATGTTTGTCCCATACATAGGATTCCACAACACTGCTACGAGGATCTGAGTGTTTCTCCCTCACATAGTATTCCAGCACTCTTCTGCTGGTGTCTGAATGTTTGTACCTCACATCACATTCCAGAACACTGCTGCTGGGGTTTGAATGTCTGTCCCTCACATAGAATTCCAGAACACTGGTGGGAGGGTCTGAATGTATGTCTCTCCAATGGGATTCAAGAACACTGCTCCAAGGCTCTAAATATCTCTCACTCACATAAGATTCCAGCACACGGCTACGAAGTTCTGAATGTTTGTCCCTCACATAGGATTCCAGAGCCCTCCTGCTGTGGTCTGAAAGTTTGTCCCTCACATAGGATTCCAAAACACTGCTACAAAAGTCTGAATCTTTGTCCCTCACATAGGATTCCAAAACACTGCTGCAAAAGTCTGAATCTTTCTCCCTCACATGGGACTCCAGAACAATCCTACTGGTGTCTCAATGTTTGTCCCTCACATAGGATTCCTGAACACTGCTACAAGGGTCTGAACGTTTGTCCTTCACAAGGGATTCCAGAACACTCCTTCTGTGGTCTGAATATTTGTCCCTCACATAGGATTTCAGAACACTCCTGCTGTGTTCTGAATGTTTGTCCATCACATAGGACTCCAGAACACTCCTGCTGTGGTGTGAATTTTTGTCCCTCACATAGCATTCAAGAACACTGCTACAAGGGTCTGAATGTTTGTACCTCACATGGGATTCCAGGACACTCCTGCTGTGGTCTGAATGTTTGTACCTCGCATAAGATTCCAGAACACTCCTGCTGTGGCCTGAATGTTTTTGTTAATCACATAGGATTTCAGAACACTCCCACGAGGGTCTGCATGTTTTTCCCTCAAATTGGATTCCAGAACACTCCTGCAGTGGTCTGAATATTTCTCCCTCACACAGGATTCCAGAACACTCCTGCTGTGGTCTGAGTGTTTGTTCCTCACATATGATTCCAGAAAACAGCTACAAGGGTTTCAATGTTTGTCCTTCAGACAGGATTACAAAACACTCCTGTTGTGGTCTGAATATTTGTTCCTCACATGGGATTCCAGAACACTGCTGTGAGGGTCTAAATATCTGTCCCTGACATAACATTCCAGCACACTGCTACAAGGTTTTGAAATGTTTGTCCCTCACATAGGATTACAGAGCACTCCTGCTGTGGTCTGAATGTTTGTCCCTCACATAGGATTCCAAAACACTGCTGCAAATGTCTGAATCTTTCTCCCTCACATGGGACTCCAGAACACTCCTACTGGTGTCTCAATGTTTGTCCCTCACATAGGATTCCTGAACACTGCTACAAGGGTCTGAACGATTGTCCTTCACAAGGGACTCCAGAACACTCCTTCTGTGGTCTGAATATTTGTCCCTCACATAGGATTTCAGAACACTCCTGCTGTGTCCTGAATGTTTGTCCATCACATAGGACTCCAGAACACTCCTGCTGTGGTGTGAATTTTTGTCCTTCACATAGCATTCAAGAACACTGCTACAAGGGTCTGAATGTTTGTACCTCACAAGGGATTCCAGAACACTCCTGCTGTGGTCTGAATGTTTGTACCTCGCATAAGATTCCAGAACACTCCTGCTGTGGTCTGAATGTTTGTTCATCACATAGGATTTCAGAACACTCCCACGAGGGTCTGCATGTTTTTCCCTCAAATTGGATTCCAGAACACTCCTGCAGTGGTCTGAATATTTCTCCCTCTCACAGGATTCCAGAACACTCCTGCTGTGGTCTGAGTGTTTGTTCCTCACATACGATTCCAGAAAACAGCTACAAGGGTTTCAATATTTGTCCTTCAGACAGGATTACAAAACACTCCTGTTGTGGTCTGAATATTTGTTCCTCACATAGGATTCCAGAACACTGCTGCTGTGGTCTGAATATGTCTCCCTCACATAGGATTCCAGAACAATCTTGCTGTGATCTGAATGTTTGTACCTCACATAGGATTACAGTACACTGCTGAGAGCGTCTGAGTGCTTGTCCTTCACATAGGATTCCAGAACACTGTTGCTGGGTTCTGAGTGTTTGTGTCTCACATAGGATTCCAGAAGAAGCTACAAGGGTCTGAATGTTTGTCCATCACATACGATTCCAAAACACTGCTGCTGGCGTCTGAATGTTTGTCCCTCACATAGGATTCCAGAACACTGCTGCTGGGTTCTGAATTTTGTTCTTCAGATAGCATTCCAGAACACTCCCACTGTGGTCTGAATGTTTGTCCCTCACATAGAATTCCATAACACTCCTGCTGTGGTCTGAATGTTTGTCCCTCACATAGAATTCCTGCTATGGCCTGAATGTTTGTCCCTCACATAGCTTTCCAGAACACTGCTGCTGTGGACTGAATGTTTGTCCCTCACATAGGATTCCAGAACACTACTCCTGGATTCTGAGATTTTTACCCTCACATAGGATTCCAGAACATTGCTATGGCTATGAATGATTTTTCCCTCACACAGCATTCAAGAACACTGCTGCTGGGGTCTGAATGTTTGTCCCTCACATAGCATTCAAGAACACTGCTATGAGGGTCTGAATGTTTGTCCCTCACATAGGATTCCAGAACATTTCTGCTGTGGTCTGAATGTTTGTCTGTCACAGGATTCCAGAACACTGCAGCTGTTGTCTGAATGTCCCTGACATAGGATTCCAGAACACTGCTACTAGGGTCTGAATGTTTATCTCTCACATAGAAGTCCAGAACACTGCTTCGAGGGTTTGAATGTTGGTGCCTGACATAGGATTCCAGAACACTGCTAAGAGGGTCTGAATGTGTGTCCCTTACTTAGGATTCCAGAATACTACTACTGTGGTCTGAATGACTGTCTGTCACATAGGATTCCAGAACACTGAGGCTGGGGTAGTATGAATGACCCTGATATAGGATGGCAGAACGCTGCTACCAGGGTCTGAATGTTTGTCTGTCACACAGCACACCAGAACACTGCTTCAAGGGTCTGAATGTTGGTCCCTCATATAGCATTCCAGAACACTCCTGCTGTGGTCTGAATGTTTGTTCCCCACATAGCATTCAAGAACAATATTACTGGAGTCTGAATGTTTGTCCCTAACATAGGATTCCAGAACACTGCTATGAGGGTCTGTTTGTTGGTCCCTCACGTAGGGTATCAGAACACTGCTGCTGGGGTCTGTATGTTTGTACCCCACATTTGATTCCAGAACACTGCTACGAGGGTCTGAATGTTTGTCGCTCACATAGGATTCCAGAACATTCCTGCAATGGTCTGAATGTCCCCCACATAGGATTCCAGAACCCTGCTACTGTGGTCTGAATGTTTGTCTGTCACATAGGATTCCAGAACACTGTGGCTGGGCTCTGAATGTCCCTGACATAGGATTCCAAAACAGTGCTACGAGGGTCTGAATGGTTGTCTGTCACAAAGCATTCCAGAACACTGCTACGAGGGCCTCAATGTTGGTCCCTCACATAGGATTCCAGAACACTGCTACAAATGTCTGAAGGTTTCTCCCTCACATAGGATTCCAGAACACTGCTACAAGGTTCTGAATGTTTGTCCCTCACTTAAGATTCTAGAAAACTGTTATGAGGGTCTTAATGTTTGTCCCTCACATAGGATTCCAGAACAGTCGTGCTGTCTTTTGAAAGTCTGTCCCTCACATAGGATTCCAGAACACTGCTACGAGGGTCTGAATGTTTCTCCCTCACAGAGGATTCCAGAACATTCCTGCTCGGGTCTGAAAGTTTGTCCCTCACTTAGGTTTCCAGAACACTGCTGCTGTGGTCTGTATGTTTGTCCCTCACAAAGGATTCCAGAACAGTCCTGCTGTGGTCTGATTGTTTGTTCTTCACATGGGATTCCAGAACACTGCTGCGAGGCTCTGAATGTTTGTCCTTCACATAGGATTCCAGAAGCCTTCTGTTGGTGTCTGAATGTTTGTCCCTCATCTAGGATTCCCGAACACTGCTGCGAGGGTCTGAATGTATGTCCCTTACATACGATTCCAGAACATTGATGCTGGGGTCTGAATGTTTGCCCTTAACATAGGATTTCAGAACACTGCTCCTGGGGTCTGAATTTTTGTACCACACATAGGACTACACAAAACTGCTGCTGGAGTCTGAATGTTTGTCACTCCCATAGAATTTGAGAACACTGCTGTGAGGGTCTGAATGTTTGTCCCTCACAAGGGATTCCAGAATACTGCTGCGAGGGTCTAAATATCTGTCCCTCACATAAGATTCCAGCACACTGTTATGAGCTTCTGAATGTTTGTCCCTCACATAGGATTCCAGAACATTGCTACGAGGGTCTGAATGTTTGTCCCTCACATAGGATTCCAGAACACTCTTGCTGTGATCTGAAAGTTTGTCCCTCACATAGGATTCCAGAACACTCCTGCTGTGGTCTGAAAGTTTGTCCATCACATAGGATTCCAGAACGCTGCTGCTGTGGTCTGAATGTTTCTCTGTCACATATGATTCCAGAACACTGCAGCTGGTGTCTCAATGTCCCTGACATAGGATTCCCAAACAGTGGTACGAGGGTGTAAATGGGGTCTGTCACATAGCATTCCAGAACACTGCTACGAGAGTCAGAATATTTGACCCTCACATAGGATACCAGAACACTCTTGCTGTGGTCTGAATGTTTGTCTCACAGAAAGCATTCCAGAACACTCCTGCTGTGGTCTGAATGTTTGTCCCTCACATAGGATTCCAGAACACTGCTACGAAGGTCTGAATGTTTGTCCATCACATAGAATTCTGGAACACTCCTGTTCGGGTCTGAATGTTTGTCTCTCACATGGGATTCCAGAACACTGCTGCTGTGGTCTAAATGTCTGTCCGTCGCATAGGATTCCACAACACTACAAGACTCTGAATGTTTTTCCCCCACAAAGGATTCCAGAACACTGCTGCTGTTGTCTGAATATTTGTCCCTCACGTAAGATTCCAGAAGCCTCCTGCGAGTGTCTGAATGTTTGTCCCTGACATAGCGTTCCAGAAGACTCCTGCTGTGGTCTGAATGTTTCCTCTCACATAGGATTCCAGAACATTCCTGCTGTGGTGCGAATGTTTGTCCCTCACGTAGGATTCCAGAAAACTGTTATGAGGGTCTGAATGTTTGTCTCTCACATAGGATTCCAGAACACTGCCACGAGGGTCTGAATGTTTGTCCCTCACGTAGGATTTCAGAACACTCCTGCTGGGGTCTGAATGTTTGTCCCTCACACAGGATTCCAGAACACTGCTATGAGGGTCTGAATGTTTGTCCCTCACATAGGATTCCAGAAGACTCATGCTGGGGTCTGAATTTTTGTTCCTCACATAGGATTCCAGAACACTCCAGCTGTGGTGTGAATGTTTGTCCCTCACATAGTATTCCAGAACACTGCTATGAAATTCTGAATGTTTGTCCCTCACATAGGCTTCCAGAACACTGCTAAGAGGGTCTGAATGTTTGTCCCGCACTTAGGATACCAGAAAACTACTATGAGGGTCTGAATGTTTGTCCCTCACACAGGATTCCAGAACACTCCTGCTGTTGTCTGAAAGTTTGTCCCTCACATAGGATTCCAGAACATTGCTACGAGGGTCTGAATGTTTGTCCTTCACATAGGATTCCAGAACTCTCCTACTGTGGTCTGAATGTTTGTCCCTCACAAAGGATTCCAGAACACTCTTGCTGTGGTCTCATTGTTTGTTCCTCACATAGGATTCCAGAACACTGCTTCCATTGTCTGAATGTTTGTCCCACACATAGGATTCCAGAAGCCTGCTGCTGGGGTCTGAATGTTTGTCCCCCATATAGGATTCCAGAACACTGCTGTGAGGGTCCGAATATATGTCCCTCACATATGATTTTAGAACATTGATGCTAGGGTCTGTATGTTTGCCCTTAACATATGATTTCAAAACACTGCTCCTGGGTTCTGAATGTTTTTCCTTCACATAGGAATACAGAACACTGCTGCTGGAGTCTGAATGTTTGTCACTCACATAGAATTCCAGAACACTGCTGCGAGGATCTGAATGTTTGTCCCTCACATGGGATTCCAGAACACTGCTGTGAGCGTCTAAATGTCTGTCCCTCACATAGGTTTCCAACACAATGTTATGAGATTCTGAATGTTTGTCCCTAACATGGGATTCCAGAGCACTCCTGCTGTGCTCTGAATGCTTCTCCCTCACATAGGATTCCAGAACACTGCTACGAGGGTCTGAATGCTTATCCCTCATATAGGATTCCAGAACACTCCTGCTGTGGTCTGAATGTTTGTTCCTCACATAGGATTCCAGAACACTCCTGCCGTGGTCTGAATGTTTGTCCCTCACATAGGATTCCAGAACATTCATGCTGGGGTCTCAATGTTTCCCTTAACATAGGATTTCAGAACACTGCTCCTGGGGTCTGAATGTTTGTCCGTCACATGGGATTACAGAACACTGCTGCTGGAGTCTAAATGTTTGTCAGTCACATAGAATTCCAGAACACTGCTATGAGGGTTTGAATATTTCTCCCTCACCCAGTATTCCAGAACACTGTTGCAAGGGTCTGAATGTTGGTCCGTCATATAGGATTCCAGAACACTCCTGCTGTGTTCTGAATGTCTGTTCCTCACATTGGATTCCAGAACACTCCTGCTGTGGCCTGAATGTGTGTCCCTCACATAGAATTCTGGAACACTGCTACAAGGGTCTGAATGTTTGTCCTTCACATACCATTCCAGAACACTGCTGCCGTGGTCTGAATGTATGTCCCTCACATAGGATTCCAGGACACTGCTACTACGTTCTGAATGTTTTTCCCACATCTAGGATTCCAGAACACTTCTGCTGGTGTCTCAATGGTTGTCCCTCACATATGATTCCAGGACACAGCTATGAGGGTCTTAATGTTTGTCCTTCACATAGGATTCCAGAACACTCTTGCTGTGGTCTGAATGGTTGTCCCTCACATAGGATTCCAGAACACTTCTGCCGTGGTACGAATGTTTGTGTCTCACGTAGGATTCCAGAACACTGCTACGAGGGTCTCAATGTTTGTCCCTCACATAAGATTCCAGAACACTGCTGCTGGGGTCTGAATGCTTATCCCTCACATACGATTACAGAACACTGTTGCTGGAGCATGAATGTTTGTCCCTTACATAGGATTCCAGACCACTGCTGCTGGGGTCTCAATGTCTGTCCCTCAAAAAGGATTCCAGAACACTGCTACGAGGGTCTGAATTTTTGTCCCTCACTTAAGACTGCAGAACACTGCTTCAACGGTCTAAATGTCTGTCCTTCACATATGATTCCAGAACACTGCTACGAGAGTCTGAATGTTTGTCCTTCACATAGCATTTCAGAACTGCCATGGTCTGAAGGTTTGTCCCTCACATAGTATTCCAGAACAATGCTACGAGCGTCTGAATGTTTGTCCCTCACATAGGATTCCAGAACACTTCTGCTGGTGTCTGAATGTTTGTACCTCACATAGGATTCCAGAACACTGCTACGAGGGTCTGAAAGTTTGTCCCTCACATAGGATTCCAGAACACTGCTGCTGAGGTTTAAATGTCTGTCCCTCACATAGAATTCCAGAACACTGCTGCGAGTTTCTGAATGTTTGTCCTGCAGATGGGATTCCAGAACACTGCTGTGAGGGTCTAAATATCTGTCCCTGACATAACATTCCAGCACACTGCTACAAGGTTTTGAAATGTTTGTCCCTCACATAGGATTACAGAGCACTCCTGCTGTGGTCTGAATGTTTGTCCCTCACAAAGGATTCCAGAACACTGCTGCTGTGGTCTGAATGTTTGTCCCTCACATAGGATTCCAGAACATTCCTGTTGTGGTCTGATTGTTCCTCACATAGGATTCCAGAACACTGCTACGAGGTTCTGAATTTTTTTCCCTCACATAGTTTTCCAGAACACTGCTTCCAGGGTTTGAATGTTTGTCCCTCACATAGGATTCCAGAACACTGCTTCCAGGGTTTGAATGTTTGTCCCTCACATAGGACTCCACAACACTACTGCTGGGGTCTGAATGTTTGCCCCTCACATAGGATTCTAGAACACTCCAGCTGGCTTCTGAGTGTTTGTCCCTCACATAGGATTCCTGAAGACTGCTGCTGGTGCTATAGTTGTTGCGAGTGTCTGAATATTTGACCTTCACCAAACACCAAATATCCTGGCCCTTTAGTCTTGGACTTTCCAGCCTCCAGATCTGTGAGTAATAATCTCTGTTGTTTATGAATTACTCAGTCTAAATTATTTTGTTATAGTAGCCTAAAGAGACTAAGAGAGCATCAACTGCCCTGTCACCTCATCACCACATTACTGAAGCTATACTAACAGCAGTCACTTTTAGTGGGTACTTCATGCATGAGAATAAAGGGAAAAAATTGCAAGGCATACTAAAATCCAACAAAAGAAAAAAAATACAATTTGTGTCAACAGAGCAAGCTTCAGAAGCAGACAAAAATGTGATTTTGGAATTTTTTTTAAACCTCTGGAGAATATGCTAAGGGCCTAATGAATGAAGTAGACAGCATTCAAGTGTAGATGGGTAATGTAATCAGAAAGACAGACATCGTAAGAACCTTCAACATAATGTAGTGATAAAAAATGTGGTAAGTAACTGAAGAATACCTCTGATGGCTTATTAGTAGACTGGACTCAGCTGAGTAAAGAATCTCTGAGCTTGAGGATTTATCATCAGAAACTTCGAAAACTAAAGAAAAGAAACACTGAAAAGAACAGAAGATGATATCCAAGACTGTGGGACAACTACAAAAGGTGAAACAGAGTAATGAGAATACCAGGAGGAGAAGAAATACAAGAAAGTTCTGCAACAACCATGTCTGAGAACTTCCAGTATTAATGTCAGACACCAAACCAAAGATCCAGGAAACTCCGAGAACACCAGGAAGAATAAATGCCAACAACCTACACTTGGACATATAATTTTCAAACTATATGAAATAAAAGGTAAAGGAAAACTCTGAAAGAAACAAGAGGTGGGGCAGAAAACACCTTACCTACAGAGACACAAAGATAAGACCTGCATTCAACATTGCAGTAACTGTGAAAGCAAGAAGACAGTGAAATGAAAAATTCAAAATGTTGACAGAAAAAACCCCACCAACCTAAGTTTCTGTACCCACTGAAACCACCCTTCAAAAGTGAGGGAGAATTAAGGCCTTCCTCAGAAAAATAAAAATTCAAGAAACTTGTTGCCAGGAGACCTGTCTTGTAAGAAATGTTAAATGAAATTCTTTAGAGGGAAACAAAAGATATATAACTGAAACCTGGATCAACTTTTTTTTTTTAAAAAGAGCATTAAAGAAAGAATTGTGGTACAATAAAAACCTATGTATTTATTCTTAATTGATCTGACCAAGCAGTTCATAGACAATGACAAATACGCACAGATAGATTATGTATGCTTATACACAAGTGAAATGAGTAACACTAATACAAGGAATGGAATGGAAGGATGGGAGGGAGGAATTGTGGTAGAATAAAAACACGTATTTATTCATAATTGATCTGACCAATAAGTTTGTAGATAATAATAAATACACACAGATAGATTATGTATGCTTATACACAAGTGAAATAAGGAGCAATAATACAAGGAATGGAATGGAAGGATGGGAGGGAGGAATCAGGTGTTTTCTTTGTTAAGCAGGTAGTCATCAGTGAAGTGGGATGTTATCTGAAAGTGGACTTGAATTGGTTGTAAATGTATATTGAGGAATTAGGTGTGTTCTTTGTTAAGCAGGTAGTCTTATTTGTGGGATAGTGGGATAGTGTTATTTGAAAGTTGACTTGAATTGGTTGTAAATGTTACTGAGGAATTCGGTGTTTTGTTTGTTAAGCAGGTAGTCTTATTTGTGGGATAGTGGGGTAGTGTTATTTGAAAGTGGACTTGAATTGGTTGCAAATGTATATTGCAAATTCCGTGGCAACTAGTTAAAAAAAGTTTTAAAAAGAGAAGTGCATGCTAAGAAAGACAGGGAAAATGCAGTCACCTAAAATCATCAATGAAAACTGCAAAAGGCAGAAAAAGAGTGGTAGACAAAAGAATGAAGACTGAGGAGAATGAATAGAAAACAGTAACAAATATAGCAGATATTAACCCAATGATATCAATAATCACTTTGAATGTTAATGGTATGAACGTACCAATTCAAAGATAGAGATCGTCAGAGTCTATCAAAAGACAGACACATCTTGTTTAACTGCACTTTGCTTTATTGTGTTTTATGACCATGTTTTTTACATATTGAAGGTTTGTGGCCACCCTGCAATAAGCAGGTCTCACTGGCACCATTGTTCCTACAGTACGTGCTCACTTCACGTCTCTGTGTCACATTTCGGTCATTCTCACAGTATTTTAAGCTTTTTATTATTGAATCTGTTATGGTGATCTGTAATCAGTGATCTTTAATGCTACTGTTGTCATTGTTTGGGAACCACAAATCACACCCGGATAAGACAGCAAACAATTGACAAATGCATTTGTTCTGACTGCCCCACCAATGGGCCATTTCTCTTTCTCTCTCTTTTTCTTAGGATTCTTTTTATTAATATTAAAATGTGGCCAATTAATAACCCTACAATAGCATCTATATGTTCAAGTGAAAGAAGAGTTGCATGTCTGTCACTTTAAACCAAAAGGAAGAAATAATTAAGCTTAGTGAGGAAGGCATGCTGTAAGCAAGACAGACCAGTAGCTACACCTCATGCAGCAAACATTAGCCAAGTTGTGAATGCAAAGGATGTGTTCTGGAAAGAAATTTAAAGTGCTACTCCAGTGAATACATGAATGATAAAAAGCTAAACAATCTTGCTGCTGTTATGAAGAAAGTTTAATTGGTCTAGACAGAAGATAAAAAATAAAAAAACATTCCATTAAGCCTAAGCCTAACTCTCTTTTTACTTTTTTTCTTTGTTTTTGAGACAGAGTTTCATTCTTCTTGCCCAAGCTGGAGTGCAATGGCGCTATCTTGGCTCATCGCAACCTCTGTCTCCCAAGTTCAAGCCATTCTCTTGCCTCAGCATCCCGAGTAGCTGGGATTACAGGCATGCGCCACCACGCCTGGCTAATTTTTTGTATTTTTAGTAGAGATGGGGTTTCTCCACGTTCGTCAGACTGGTGTCGAACTCCCGACCTCAGGTGATCTGCCCGCCTCGGCCTCCCAAAATGCTAGAATTACAGGTGTGACAGCCACCGCACCCAGCCTCTCTTCAATTCTATGAAGACTCAGAGAGGTGAGGCAGCTGCAGAAGAAAAGTCTGAAGCTAGAAGAGCTTGTTTCTTGAGGTTTAAGGAAAAAAGTCATCTCCATAACATAAAAGCACAAGATAAAGCAGCAAGTACTGATGGAAAAGCTGCAGAAAGCTATCTAGAAGATAACTGATTAAGATGGCTACACTAAACAGATTTGCAATGGAGACAAAACAGCCTTCTACTAGAAGGAGATGCCATCTAGGATGTTCCCAGCTAGAGAGGAGTTGATGCCTGGCTTTAAGGCTTCAAAGGACATGCTGACTCTTTTGTTAAGGGCTAATGCAGTTGGTTACGTTAACTTGAAACCAATGATGATTTACTATTCTGAAAATCCAAGGGCCCTGAAGAATTATGATAAAACACAGCTCTGCATGTACTCTGCAAATGCGAACAAAGCCTGGATGACAGACTATCGGTTTACAAATATGGTTTACTGAATATCTTAAGCCCACTGTTGACATCTACTGCTCAAGAAATAAGATTCCTTTCAAAGTATTACCACTCACTGACAATGCCCCTGGTACTCAAGGGCTTTTACAGAGATGTATAAAGAGCGGAATATTGTTTTCATGCCTACTAACCCAACATTCATTCTGGTGCCCTTGGATCAAAGAATAATTTCCATTTTCAAGTCTTATCACTTAAAAAATATGTTTCATAAAGCTATAGCTTCTATAGAAAGTGATTCCTTTGATGGATCTGGGCAAAATAATTGAAAACCTACTGGAAAGTATTCACCATTCTTGATGCCATTGAGAACATTCATGATTTAAAAAAGATCAAAATAGCAACATTAGGAGAAGTAGGGGCCGGGCTTGGTGGCTCACGCCTGTAATCCCAGCACTTTGGGAGGCCAAGGCACGTGGATCATGAGGTCAGGAATTTGAGACCAGCCTGGCCAACATAGTGAAATCCTGTCTGTACTAAAAACACACAGAAAAAATAGCTGGGCCTGCTCGGGGGTGACTGTAATCCGAAATACTTGGGAGGCTGAGGCAGGAGAATTGCTTGAACCTGGAGGTGGAGGTTGCAGTGAGCTGAGATCACATCACTGCACTGCAGCCCAGGCAAGACTTCATCTCAAAAAAAAAAAAAAAGAGAGACAGAGAGAAGTTGGGAAGATTATTCCAACCCTCACAGATGACACTGAGGGGTTCACGACTTCTGTGGAGAAAGTAACTGCATATATGGTGGAAATAACAAAAGCACTAGAATCAGAGACAGAGCCTGAAGATGTGGCGAGACTGCAGCAGCCTCCAGAGAAAACGTGAGTGGATGAGTTGCTTCCACGGATGAGCAAAGAAAGTGGTTTCTTGAGATGAAATCTACTCGTGGTGAATACAGTGTAAACATTGTTGAGATGACAACAGATTTAGAATAAACTTAGTTGGTACAGCAGAAGGAGGGCTTGACAGGATTGAACCCAGTGATTTACAATAATACATAAACTTAGTTGGTACAGCAGTACGAAGGTTTGACAGGATTGAATCCAATTTTGAAAGTTCTACTGTGGGTAAAAAGCTATCAAACAACATCGTATGCTACAGATAATTCTTTTGTGAAAGGGAGAGTCAATTGACACAGCACACTTCAATGTTGTCTTATTTTAAGAAATTGCCACAGCCACCCCAACGCTCAGCAACTATCACCTTACATTAAGGCAAGACCCTCCATCAGCAAGAAGACTGAAACTTGGCCAGGTGCAGTGGCTCACACTTGTCATCCCAACACCTTGGGAGGCCAAGGTGGGTGGATTGCTTGAGCCCAGGACGTCAAGGCAACATTGCAAAACCCCATCTCTACAAAAAAAAAAAAAAAAATACAAAAATTAGCTGGACATGGTGGCATGCACCTGTAGTCCCAGCTAGTCAGGAGTCTGAGGTGGGGGTTTGATTGAGCATAAGGTTGAGGCTGCAATTACTCCAGCCTGAGCCACAGAGTAAAACCCTGTCACACACAGAAAAAAAATTGCAGCTTTCTGAAGGCTCAGATGACTGTTAGTACTTGTTAACAATAAAGTATTTGTAAATTAAAGTGTGCATACTTTGTAGACATATGCTATTGCACACTTTATACAGCACAGTATAAACATACTTTTATATGCACTGGGAAACAAGAAATTGTGTAACTCACTTTATTGCAGTGGTATGGAACCAAACCGACATATATCTCTGATGCATGGTCGTCCTGTATTTTACACTTAAAAAAAAAACTTAAGAGGGTATACATTAGGTGAAATGGTCATCTCATTTTTTTTTTTGAGATGGAGAATCGCTCTGTTGCCCAGGCTGGAGTGCAGTGGCACGATCTCGGCTCACTTCAAGCTCTGCCTCCCGAGTTCACACCATTATCCTGCCTCAGTCTCCCGAGTAGCTGGGACTACAGGAGCCCGCCATCACGCCCAGCTAATTTTCTGTATTTTTAGTAGAAACAGGGTTTCGCTGTGTTAGCCAGGATGGTCTTGATCTCCTGACCTCGTGATCCACCTGCCTCTGCCTCCCAAAGTTCTGGGATTACAGGCGTGAGCCACAGCTCCTGGTCTCATTTTTTTAAAAGGGTGAGAATGAGAAATATATGGGGAGTGATGGCCAAGTTTACGGCATTATTTGTTGTGATGAGTCCTGGGGCGAATACTTACCTCTAAACTCATTAAGATGTATATATTCGGTGTCACACGCCTGTAATCCCAGCACTTTGGGAGACCGAGGCAGGTGGATCATCTGAGGTCAGGAGTTCGAGACCAGCCTGACCAACATGGTGAAACCCTGTCTCTACTAAAAAAATATACAAAAATTAGCCGGGCGTGGGGGCACACGCCTGCGATTCCAGCTACTCAGGAGGCTGAGGCAGGAGAATTGCTTGAACCCGGGAGGTGGAGGTTGCAATTAGCTGAGATCGTGTCACTGCACTCCAGCGTGGGCAACAAGAGTAAAACCTCCGTCACACACACACACATACACACACACACACACACACACACAAGGATATATTAAATATGTGTAATTTTTGTATGTCAACCACACCTTTGTTTTATTTTATTTTTTTTTTTTTGAGACAGAGTCTCGCTCTGTCACCCAGCCTGGAGTCCAGTGGTGCAATCTCGGCTCACTGCAAGCTCCACCTCCCAGGTTCACACCATTCTCCTGCCTCAACCTCCGGAGTAGCTGGAACTACAGGCACCCGCCACCACGCCCGGCTAATTTTTTGTATTTTTTGTAAAGACGGCATTTCACCGTGTGAGCCCAGATGGTCTCGATCTCCTGACGTGATCTGCCTGCCTCAGCTTCCCAAAGTGCTGCGATTACAGGTGTGAGCCACTGCGCCCAGGCAATTTTTATTTTTTTGAGACAGAGTCTCACTCTGTCACCCAGGCTGGAGTGCAGTGGCACTATCTTGGCTCACTGCAACCTCTGCCTCCCATGTTCAAGCAATTCTCCTGCCTCAGTCTCCCGAGTAGCCAGGACTACAGATGCATGCTATCATGCCTGGCTAATTTTTTGATTTTTAATAGAGATGAGGTTTCACCATGTTGGCCAGGCTGGTCTCAAACTCCTGACCTCATGTGATCTGCCCACCTCAGCCTCCCAAAGTGCTAGGATTACAGGTGTAAGCCACTGCACCTGGCAATTTTTAAATATATATAATTAAAAATTAATAAGATACAGGTATTCCCAAGTTTCCATTTTGTTATATGCTTATTATTCTTTATCTTTATGTCAGGTTGCTGTGTCAATACACTTAGGAGATCATAGTTTCTAAATTGAAATACATATAAACATGTCAGAAATTTTTTCTTTTTTTCTTTTTTTTTTTTTTGAGATGGACTCTCGTTCTGTCACCCAGGCTGGAGTGCAGTGGTGCAATCTCAGCTCACTGCAACCTCCGCCTCCCAGATTCAAGTGATTCTCCTGCCTCAGCCTCCAGAGTAGCTGGGATTACAGGCACCTGCCACAGCACCCAGCTAACTTTTATATATTTTTTTCTATTTTTATTAAAGACAGGGTTTCACCATGTTGGCCAGGCTGGTCTCCAACTCCTGACCTCAGATGATCCACCCGCCTCGGCCTCCCCAAGTGCTGGGATTACAAGTGTGAGCCATTGTGCCTGGCCTGGAATTTTTTTCTAAAATTTACATTTCTGAGTTAAGAATGCTTAAAATATTATAAAAACAGAAGCACAATTCATTATGTGTTCCATTAATTACCTTTATTAAAAACAACGCAATTAGATTACAATAGGACAAAAAATGTTTAAGCAAATGAAAACAAAACCATGACATACCCAAACTCAGGAGGAGGCAACAAAGGCATTGCTAAAGGGAAGCTTACAGCTACAGATGCTTAAATTAAAAAGAAGAAAGATCTCAAACCCATGCTAAAGGGAAGCTTACAGCTGCAGATGCTTAAATTAAAAAGAAGAAAGATCTCAAACCCAAGCTAAAGGGAAGCTTATAGTTGCAGGTGCTTAAATTAAAAGGAAGAAAGATCTCAAATCAATAACCTAACATTACACCTGAAGGGGAAAAAAAAACTAATGACAAGCCTAGCAAAAGGAAGAAAATAACAGATTAGAGCAGAGATAAGGAGAACAAGACCAGAAAAAAAAGGAAAAAAACCCATTGAGTTTGTTTTTTTAAAGATCAATAAAAATTTTAAAACTCACAGCTATATTAAGAAAAAAAGAGAAATCTCAAATACTAAAATCATAAATAAAAGAGGCGACAGTACAACAGATGCCACAGAAATGAAAAAGATTACAAGAGACTAATGTGAGCAACCATATGCCACAAAACTGGGCAACCTAGAATAAATTTATAAATTCCTAGAAACACAAACCACCGTACTGCATCACAGAGAAATAAAAAATCCAAAGAGACCCGTAACTAGTAAGAAGATTCAATCAGTAATCAAAAACCCCCCCAAAAAGAAAATTCCAGGTCCAGATAACTTCACTGGAGAATTTTACCAAACATTTCAAGAAGAATTAATGCCAATCCTCTGCAAAATACTCCAAAAATGTTCAAAAACCAGAAGGGGACATTCCAATCCATTCTATCAGGTCAACATTTATCTGGTTTCAGAGCCAGATGAACACCTTTTGTAATAAAAACACTCAAAGAATTAGTAATATATGGAAACTCCTCAGTAAATAAAGATCATACATGAAAAGCTCACAGCTAACATCATACTCAATGGTGAAAAACTAAAATCTTTTCCTCTAGGATCAGGAATAAGATAGCAACATCTCTTCCTGCCACTTCTATTCACCACAGTACTGGAATTTCTACTCAGAATAATTAGGCAAGAGAAAGTAATAAAAAGCATGCAAATTGGAAAGGAAAAAGTACAAAATTTTGTTCACAGACAACAGGATGTAATGTGTAAAAATCCTGAAATTCCACAAAATACTGGTAAAATAATGAAATTCAACAAAGTTTCAGGATACAGTAACACACACAAGTCAGTTGCATTTCTATAAACTAACAATGAACAATCTGCAAATAAAATTTTAAAAAATGAGGCCAGGTGCAGTGGCTCACACTTGTAATCCCAGCACTTTGGGAGGCCAAGGCGGGTGGATCACCTGAGCTCAGGAGTTCATGACCAGCTGGGCCAATTCCATCTCTAATATAAATAGTAAAACTCTGACTCTATTAAAAATACAAAAATTAGCTGGGCGTAGTGGCAGACACCTGTAGTCCCAGCTACTTGGGAGGATGAGGCAGGAGAATTGCTTGAACTTGAAAGGTGGAGGTTAAAGTCAGCTGAGATTGTGCCACTGTGCTCCAGCTTAGGAAAGAGTGAGACGCTGTCTCAAAAAAAAAAAAAAAAAAGAAAGAAAGGAAAGAAAGAGAGAGAAAGAAAACAAATAAAAGAAAGAGAAAACAAAAGAAAAGAAATTTTTAAAAAGAATGACATTTGGCCGGGTGCGGTGGTTCATGCCTGCAATCCCAGCAGTTTGAGAGGCCAAGGCGGGCAGATCACCTGAGGTCACAAGTTCAAGACTAGCCTGGTCAACATGGAGAAACCCTGTCTCTACTAAAAATACCAAAAAATTAGCTGGGCGTGGTGGCGCACACCTGTGATCCCAAGTACTTGAGAGGCTGAGGTTGGAGAATCGCTTGAATAAAGAAGGCACAGGTTGCAGTGAGCTGAGATAGTGCCACTGCACTCCAGCCTGGGAGACAGAGCAAGACTCCATCTCAAAAAAAAAAAAAAAAGAATTACAACAGCATTATACAAATTAGAAATAAGCTTAACCAAGAGGGCAAAAGATTTGAACACAGAAAACTACAAAACACTGTTGAAAGAAATTAAACACAAATAAATGAAAAGAAAAGCTGTGTTTGCAGATTAGATGATTTCATCTTGGAATGATGTCAACACTACTCGAAGTGACCGAGATTCAATACAATCCTTATAAAGATTCCAATGACATTTTTGATAAACAGAAAAACCTATCCTAAAATTCATATGGAATCTCCAGGGCCCATGAATAGCCAAATTGATCTTGAAACAGAACAAAATTAAAGGTCTCAAAACAATTACAAAACTGCAATAAGCCAAAAAAAATGTGGTCATGGCATAAAGACACACTTGACACACTTATGGACCAACACAACAGAGACCTCAGAAAGCAACCCTGGCATATATGGTCCGATGATCTTCCACAAGGATGCCAAGACCACTCAATGGCAAAGGACAGTTTCTTCAACAAATGGTGTTGGGAAAATTGTATATCTACATGCAAAACAATGAAGTTGGACTCTTACCTTATACCACGTTAAAATTAATTCAAAGTGAATTATAAACCTAAATGTAAAACTAGAACTATCAAACTCCTAGGGAAAACAAATTTGGAAAATGCTTTATGACGATGAATTTGTCAATAATTTTTAGGATATGACATTAAAAGCTCAGGCAGTAAAAGCAAAAATATATCAAACCTAAAAACTTATGTACCTCAAAGGTCACAACCAACAGGGTAAAAGGAAAACTGTAGAATAAAAGAAAATACCAGTTGAGTGTCCCTTATTAGAAATGCTTGGGATGTGTTTCAGATTGTGTGATATTTGCATTATTCTTAGTGGTTGAGCATCTTGAATTCAAACACCTGAGTCTGAGATGCTCCAATAAGCATTTCCTTTGAGTGTCATGTTGGCACTCAAAAAGTTTCAGACTTTGGAGCATTTGGGATTTCAGATTTTTGGATCAGAGACATTCAACCTATAGTTGCACATCATGTATCTCATAAGAAGTGAACATTCAGAATACGTAAAGAACTCCTACAGAGAGAATACCAGAAGCAGAGAGGAGCAAACACATTTTCACACTAGGGCACCTCCTATCTCTCCTGGATTCCAATTAGGGCAGAGTAAGTGCTAGTTCTCTGCCAATCCAGGATTAGGCCCTGCAGCTGCAGTGAAAATAATCACAGAAGAAAACTAAGAAATAAAAAATGGAGAAAGTGAAACATCAAACTAAAATTACTAGAAACCCCCAAGAAGAAGGAAAAAGAAACCAAGAAAACAGAAAAACAATCAAACCAGTTAATTAAACCTTGGCATGACCAGAAGATCAGAGTTTCCTAAAGGAGTGGAAATTTATTGACTTCAAGAGGATTTATTGATTACTGATTTGAAGAGGAAGAAAAACCATGAATGGTCTAAAGCGGAAGCCTAGTATGTGAAGAACTCAGTAGGGTGAAAACAAGAGCTGGCCAGAATGTCCACAGATGGTGACAAGCTTGCAAAGCCTTTACTAGACTACTCGTGAGGCTAACTAGAGGCCAAGGAGCCAACACTGCCCCTGTCTTACAGACAGACCCTACACAGAATTCCCAGATATACATGGAAGGACCACATCTTATCAGGTCCTCTCTGTGCAGATGTGGTTATCATTCCAAATAATGAGCTCCAGCCCCAAGACTGTTCCATCCTCAATTGCTTTGAGTGGGTAATGTAGGCTCTCCACACACGAGCTACATGTAGGTTCCTTGGGTACCCAGATGGGAGCCGTGAAACACAAACCCTCCATGGTCAGGTCCGTATCTGTTTCCTGCCTTTTTCCCAGCAATCCCCAGGCCCCAGCAGCGGTGGTCTACCTCTGCTGATTCCCATTCAGAATCTAAACTTAGAAACAATTATAACCTAGACCCCAATTCTACCTGAAAGTAACAGAATAACATAATCTATACCCTGCAGCATGACTGTTTGCCCAACGTAATGAGGATGAACTGAGAGATAATGAATCATCATGACCCTGGCCCAAGTAATGAGAATGAACTGTGAGATAAATGAATGATCATGACAAAAAACCCCGCTACAACCCAACAACAAAATAAAGTGATTAAAAAATGGACAAAGAACATTTATCCAAAGATGCAAAGATGATATACAAATAGCCAACAGATACATGAGATATATGAGAAGATGTGTAACATCACTAGTCATTAGAGAAATGCAAAAAGAAACCACAATGGGACATCACTTCAAACCCAACAGAAAGTAACAAGCGCAGGTGAAACTGAAACCCTTGAACACTGTTGGTGGAAATATGAACTGGCTCCTCAAAAAAAAAATAAAATAAAATGACCATATGATCCAGCCATCCAACTACTACAGAGACAGAATAACTAGTAGCAGGACCTCAAACAGATATGTGCACCTCTATGTTCACAGCCGCATTACACAGCCACAAGGTGGAAGAAACCAAACGTCCGTCCAGGAATAGATGGATAAACAAAAGCATATATATATTAGATATATATTATATACATATATTATATATTAGATATAAAATATATGTATATAATATATATGTAATATATATATAATATATATGAAGAAATATTATTCAGACATAGAAAGGAAGAAAATCCTGACACATCTGACACATAACATGGAACCTACTTACAAAACAAGAAATATTATATAACCCTAGGTATATAAGCCAAATTTTTAGAAACACAAAGTAGAATAGTATTTGCCAGGAGGTGGAAGGAGGGGGAAATTAATAGTTGTTGAATGGGTATAGAGTTTTCCAAGATAAAAAAAATCTAGAAATCTGCTACACAACACTGTAAATATTCTTAACTCTACAAAACTGTATACTTACAACTGGTTATGACGGTAAATTTTAAGGTATGTGTTTGTTACCAAAATTCTAAATAATAAATTATTTATAAAAAATGATCTTTTTTGACACAGGGTCTTACTCTGTTGCCCTGGCAGGAGTGCAATGGCATGATCACAGCTCATTGCAGCCTCAACCTCCCAGGCTCAAGCAACCCTTCCACCTCAGCCTCCCGAATAGTTGGGACTACAGGTGCACACCAAGATGTCAGTCTAAATTTTGGTTTGGTTTTTTTGTAGAGAGGGTTTTGCCATGATGCCCAGGCTGGTCTCAACCTCCTGGGCTCAAGCAATCCACCTCCCTTGGCCTCCCACAGAGCTGAGATTACGAGCATAAGCCACCATGCCCAGCCTATAAAAAATTATTTCAAAAAGCCTAAAGATTAATCAAACTGGAATATTTAGAAATATTTAACCCAAAAGAAGTTAGGAAAGAATATATAGAAGATCAAAACACAGATGAAGGCCAGACATGGTGGCTCATGCCTGTAATCCGAACACTTTGGGAGGCCAAGGTAGGTAGATTGCTTGAGCTCAGGAGTTCAAGACCAGCCTGTGCAACATGGAAAAACCCTATCTCTACAAAAAATATAAAAATTAGCCAGGTGTGTTTCCATGCGCCTATAGTCCCAGCTACTCAGTGGGCTCCAGTGAGGATTGGTTGGGCCTGGGAGGCAGAGGTTGCAGTGAGCCAACATTGCACCATTGCACTACAGTCTCGGTGACAGAGCAAGACCCTGTCTTAAAAAAAAAAATAAACAAACAAATAGAAAATAAGTAGAAAAATGGCAGACCTAAATCCAACCTTAGCAATGATTAGTTACAATGTAACTGGACAAATACTCTACTTAAGACAGAGACTGCCAGACCTGAGTGGAAAGCAAGACCCAACAATATGGCATCCACAGAGACACAATTTAAATACAAAGACACAAAGTATGAGAAAAAATATGCTATGCAGACACTAATCATAAAAATATGCTATCCAGACACTAATCATAAAAAGCTTCAACGGAGATGTTAACACTAGATGAAAGAGGCTTCAGAACAAAATATATCACCAGAAATAAACAAGGTAATTTCATAAAAATAAAAGAATCAGAGAGGATGATGTTACAATTATAAATTGTGCCTCAAAGTGCTCACAAAGTACACACACACACAGAGCCTCAAAATATGTGAATCAAAAACAACAGAACAAAAGCAGGAAATTGACAATCCAAAATTATAGCTGGTGAATTAATACTGCTCTCTCAGTAACTGACGGAACAACCAGATAAAAATATAGGAAAAATACGGATCTAAATGACAAAATCCTGACCCAAATGGTACTTGGCAGTACCAGGATAGACTGTATGTCGATCAATTGAGAAAAGGTTCAAGTCTGAAATAGTATACAAAGTATGTTGTCTGAACACCTGAAATTAAATTAGAAACCAACAACAAATTGATATCCAGAAAAGCCTCAAATGTCTGAAAACCAAGTAATAAACTTTGAAATACCCTGTGAGTCAAAGAAGTATTCACAAGGAGAACTGGAATGTATTTGGAACAAACTTGTTATAAAAATCATATTTCTGGTAGACTAAAGGTGACAATTTCTTTCCTGCTCCTCTCTCTGTGAGAACCAATTCCCCTTAAACCTTGCCCAGACTACTGACTTATTTGGCCAACAGAAGGTGACAAAGGTGGTATTTGGGGACTTCAGAAGCCAGGCTGAGAAAACAGAACACTTATCCAGGAGAAAGCCAGTCACCAGGCAGGAAATCCCACTCCCCTGAGACCCCATGATGGAAACCACAAGGCCAGTCCATGACTAGCTGCACGCATTGCATTGACATCCCCCACTGACCCTCCAGCAACACCGACTCCCAACCACTAGTGAGCCTTCAGCAACATCCCCTCCCAACCACTAGTGAGCCACCCTGCACACCACCCCGCTGTGCTTTCACACAATCCAGCTTGGCTGCAATTGTGTGTGAGATGAGCTGGCCACCAAGACTCTCTAAGCCAAAAAACAAGTAATAATGAGTTGTTTTAAGCTGCCAAGTTTTGGGGATGGTTTCTTCAGAATAGATAACTGGAACAGAATATGGTAGCTGGAAATGAGCCGCTGTGGTAATCAGAAGCTACAATATTTGCCACGACTGTGAGGCTGACATGTAACTGGGCCTCAAGGAGACCATTCATGCAACCTGGAAGGGCATCAAGACTCTTGGTCAGGGCCTGAAGGACGGTGAGAAAATGTCATTGGAAACTGGGGAAAAGACCTGAGAGTTATGTGCTGAGGGACTGTGAGAAAACTATGGCCACAACATGGAAACTGAAAGGGCACTGCACCATCTCAGGGATCTGCCTAAGGAGACATCTGGGAAGAACATGGAAAGTGCTACCAGCCTACCCTAACTGTCACTGAATAAATATGACAGGAGAGGGACATGATCTAAAGAAGGAAGTTCAGTTTTCAAACAAAATTTACAGAAAATATAAAGAAATAATTTCTTGTCTCAAAAGGCCAAAGAAAAGAAAAGAAAAGGAAAAAAAATTAAAAAGAAGCCATTGAATACCCTATTGACCATAAGAAAAAGGCAGAGAAAGTTGGTCAACGGCAACCCAGGCACTGAAGGAAAAAGAACATGGAGAATGACAAAAGCCCAGAGGGAGGAGTAAAAGGACACAAACGCTGTTCTCAGGGACAAGGACTGGGCGCCGTTCTCAGGGACCCGGACTGAGCACTAATCACAGAACTGTAACAGGCGCCCCATGGGAATGACCAACTGTTAGACGGGGCCTGCAGGGCAGCATCTCCCTCCTGCCTTCCACCAATAGCTTCTAAAGGGAAATGCCGACTGTTTTCACAGCAGTCCGCTCACTGCGGCTGAGTGTGCGGGCTCAGATGATAGGTCACAACAACCTGATTCAGTCCTCACTGTGGCTGAGTGCGTCAGGGGCAGATGACATGCCACCACAACCTGATTCAGTCCTCACTGTGGCTGTGTGTGGGGGGGCAGATGACAGGCCACCACAACTTGATTCAGTCCTCACTGCGGCTGAGTGTGTGTGGGTGCAGATGACAGGCCACCACAACCTGATTCAGGATTCAGTTGGGCTACCAGCCAGTGCCATAAGGAAAACCATTTTGGGACTCTTGAGAGGGGCAAAGCATAATTTGCATGTGGGAGAAACGTTAATAGTTTGTGGACAGAGGACAACCTGTGGTTTATTAAAGACTGCTGCAGGTTCCTACTATGCTTCTCATCAAGAGGTGGAATCTAATCACCTTCCCCCCTTGAATCATGGCTGGTCTCAGTGATGAGTACGACTGGACAGTGTGGCAGGAGAGATGCTCTGGGACTTCTGAGGGATGATCATGAGAGACCTTACAGCTTCTGCCTGGGCCTCTTGGACACACGCCCTGGGAGAAGCCAGACAAACCTGACTACCTGACACTGCCAGACTGGGAGGAAGTCCGTGCTGGCCACAAAGAGAGGGCTCGGTGCCTGCTCCATGTCCCCAGCCACTAGAGTCCTTCTGGGTGCCTGCTTCACGTCCCCAGCCACTAGAGTCCTTCCAGATGAGACCAGGGACATCATGAAGCAGCCAACCCACACCGCCTTGTCCAGTGTCTTGACCCAGAAAATTGTGACATGTAAAAAGAATAAATTCCTGGTTTAAGCCAGTAAGGTTACTGGTACATTGTTACATTGCAGATAATTAAAACCGTGAAAAACTCATGAGAGATCACAAGTAAAACCTTGATCTGAAACATGGCATGTGGTGATTGAGTATTAGGTCAAAAATGCAAGAATGGAGCATAGTTAATACTTTACGTTAAAGCTAAAACTATAATTGCCCACTTAAAATTTTCAGTTAATTAGGTCGTCACTTTTTGTTCTTAACCAAGAAATCAACTAGTTTTAGTCCATAAACAGTTGGAACTGATGCACACATCCGTTTTTCCTTACTCATTTTAAGCAGCTATCTGAAATAGGAAGCGTAACATAATGTTTAAAGAATCTGAAAATATGACAGAAATGTTTAAACTATAAACATATATTGTAAATGTTAGCATAATGTATACATTGCATATTAACATAAGCTAGAATCATTGACATAAATTTATATAAACAAAAGGTAGAAAATATGACAATGTTCTTCTTGTTTTTTGTCTTTGCATATTTCTTTATTGGCCCTTGTCAAACGTGACCCACTAACTCCTGAATGCTTTCTCTCTCCCCATGGATTCCTAAGGATGTCACCACAGTGCTGGTCAGATGCACAGGTCACAGGGGACTGAACCTCATCACCCCACAAACACACCCTTCAGGTTTTGCCAAGAATGACACTGTAAATATAACAAAGCTTCTGTGCTTGTTAGTGAACACCAACTCAGCTTCTCTCCTGTATTCGGAAATCAGGATGAGATGAAAACAACAAGCAGACCAGGCACGGTGGCTCAGGCCTGTAATCCCAGCACTTTGGGATGCCGAGGCGGGTGGATCACCTGAGGTCGGGAGTTCGAGACCACCCTGATCAAAACAGAGAAACCCCATCTCTACTAAAAATACAAAATTAGCCGGGCGTGGTGGCAAATGCCTGTAATACCAGCTACTCAGGAGCTGAGGCAGGAGAATTGCTTGAACCCAGGAGGTGGAGGCTGCAGTGAGCTGAGATCACACCACTGTGCTCTAGCCTGGGCAACAAGAGCAAAACTCTGTCTCAAAAGAAAAAAAATAAAAATAAAAGAACAAGGAAACAAAAGTAACAAGGCTTGACACCAGATGAGCCTGAATCTAAGCAAGAAAAGCCCAGAAGAAATCCCATTTTGGGTAACTGGCTTCATGGTAGTAATGCCATACACATAAGGGAAGAGAAGAGGATGTGGCTTTCACTTCGAATTTTTTGAGCTTAAGGTAAATTTGGATAGCTACAAAGAAGCATTCAACAGAGAGTTAAACCTATGATGGAAAGACTGAAGAGGTCCAAGCTGTAGAGAAACAGGACTGCAAACCACAAAGGGCTCAATCAGTCAAGGAGAACTGCAGGGCGAGATGAACAGGGACCAATGGAACATTTGGATAAGCTGTTGAGAAGAAAGGAGAATTCAGAGAAAAAGAACTGTCAGTGAGGTCATAATAGGAACTGTTACAGTGAACTAAATATGGCCTGGGAAGGACTCTGTACTTCTAGATTTGAGTCCCTGTGGACAAACTGCAACCTAACTTAATAGGTAGAAAGACTGAAAACCTAACTTAGGAGTATGCGCCTATAACAGTAGCTGAGTCCTGGCCAATCCCAACAGCCAAACTTCTGCCACTCACACACTGCTGAGTGTTCAGCTGTGTTCAAATAAGGCAAATGCTGAGCACTGTAACCAGTCCAGTTGTTTCTGGACCTCACTGCTGAGAACTGTAATGGACCCAGCTGCTTCTAGACCTCACTCCTCACTTCAGATTTTTGTACATCATGTTCCCTTTATTGTCTATAAATCTTCCACCATGTGTCTGTGCTGGAGTCTCATTGAATCTGCTGTGATTCTGGGGGCTGCCTGATTCGTGAATCATTCATTGCTCAATTAAGTTCCTTTAAATTTAATTCAGCTGAAGATTTTCTTTTAATAGATGGTGTCAGAAGTGGGATCTGTGGGAGCAGGACTGCTAGGGCCTCTGGAGCTATACTGTGGTGAGCAGTGTTGCTAAGGCTTCTAATGACCCCCGGAGTGCTGAGGTACAAGGAAGGAACCTGCAAGGACCCGTTTGTGATGGCAGCAGTGGCCCACGTGGAGCAGTTGCTATGGAGACACTGGCTGCAGTGGGGAGGAGTGGCTGGGGCTGTGTGCTCCTCAAAGCTGGTGGGAGCCAGGAATGGGTGGGAGACCTGCCCCTTCTAAATTGTCAGGCAGGAGCCACGCCCTCCCAGGCACAGCTGCAGCCATCCAGCCATGACTGCAAACCTGGGCATCTCTGCACTCTCAGAGGCCCAGCAAGCCCCCCTGCCCCGCAGGCTCAGTTGTACCTGGTCCCGCCACCTGGCGTCTCTCCACTCCCAGAGCCCACTCCAACTTCGGATCCAAGTTGAGGCCAAACCCGGGCACAGTCGCAACCCGGCCCGGTTTGTGCAAGCTCAGGGCAGTGCTGACATGCCAGCCCCCTGCCACCTCGGCCCCTCCAGACTTTGGGCACTGGCAAGCACAGGAGGGAGGCTGAGGTGAGGCTAAGGGTGGCTCAGCAGTGGCCGGAAGGCCCTCCTCAGCTCGAACGGCCTGGGCACTATGGGTACAGCTACCCACCATGCGTCTCCTCTCAGCTGCTGAGAGCTGAACAGATGTTGGGATGACCTGCCTGCAGAAAGGAGCTACCCACTGCAGGTCTCCTCTGAGCTGTACTGTGGCTCAATAAAGCACCTCTTCACCTTGCTCATCTTCTACTTGTCCACATATCTCATTTTTCCTGGACTCAGGACAAGAACTCGGGACCTGCCAACTAGCAGGGCTGAAAGAGGTGTAACATAAACAGGGCTGAAACGCGCTCCTTGCTTGCCAAATTGCAGGCAAGAAGAAGAGAAGAGAGAAGGAGAGAAGAGCTGTGTCCCTTCAGGGAACACAGACCTAGGAGCTCCCCCAGCCAGGGCTGTGACACCTTCTTTGGGGCTCTGCAGGTCCTGCATCTCCAAGTTTCTGGGTGCCACTGCATTCCCTGATACCCACAGTGGAAGCTGTTTGCAGTTGGCCTGGTCCAGCTGCAGCCTCACAGGGAGCTGGCCCCTGTGCCAGTGCCTGGAGCTGCCCACCCCACTGCAGCTGGCATGCTTGGCTGTGTGCAGTGGCCAGATCCCATGTTCGCTTGCTCACACACCCCTCACTGCTCTGTACCCAGCTCGCCCTTGGCAAGTGTGGGATCCAGACGACTAGCATGAGCCGAGTGGACAGAACTAACCCAGTGGGCCTGAGCAAAACACAGGTAAAGGCTCCACCAGCCAGAGGTTTCAGGCAGAAAAATGACACCTCAGGAATTTGTAACACTTGTGTCCTTTGACCTCTCGGAGCAGCTGGGGATCATGGTAATTTTTCTCTCGGATTTCAGAGCTCCATGGATTTGTGTTTTGAGCTCTGAGTTTCTTTGAGCAAATTTCTGTTCCAAACTGCTATCCAGTCATGACTGGCTGGATGTTTTAGAAGTTATGACAGAAACGGGACCGGGTCCAGGATCAGATTTGATCCAGTAGTTAACTGGCTTGAATCCAGTTCCAGTTAGAGGCCTCCTACATCTGACTGGGTCAGAAGGAAAGTGGTAGTAAATGACAATATTGGAAGGTTGTAACATTTGGCTTTTGAAAATTCACAGGGATTTTTGTGTTCTACCCTTTTGTTTCATTTTTCTCGCACGCTTAGGCAGGAAAAAAAAAAATCATTGGCTAAGTTAATGAAGGGAACCTGGGAGTAAAGCCAATATTTTAGGTAAAAATAGGATCCTTAATTTCTGGAAAACTAAGTTCCTTCTGGCTAATACATTAGGCCTGGGAAGCAGCAAAGTCTTACAGAAATGGCAAAATCTTACTAAAGATAACTTACAGTGGAACATTCCAAATGAATAATGACCTGAAGTGCATTTAAAAATGAGGGCTCCCAAATTAGTCTCATCTAGGGATGCCTATTAATATGAAGAAGCTTCTAAAAAGATTTAGAGATGGCACGGCCCATCTGGGAGCAAGTTTGAGTCTTACCAGTTTGATACTGGGTGCTGAGCAAAGTGGCTCGTGTCTATGTTTTGTCACATGTATTTTGCTCTGGGCAGAATGAAAAATGTTAATTTGGTTACTCCAAGCAACCCCTTGGGCAGCATCTTGCAAAGCAGAGTGGATTCTTCCTGTGATTCCATGATTTTCCATTGTGATGCAGCTTGGCTCCCAGAGCTATAATGTGGTGAGGAGGGTGACAGAGCAAGACGCAATCTTTAAAAAAAAAAAATGGCCAGGCGCAGTGGCTCATGCCTGTAATCCCAACACTTGGGGAGGCTGAGGCAGGTGGATCACCAGAGGTCAGGAGTTCAGGGCCAGCCTGACCAACAAGGAAAAACCCCGTCTCTACTAAAAACACAAATTTAGTTGGGCATGGTGGCACATGCCTCTAATCCCAGCTACTGAAGAGGCTGGGGCAGGAGCATCACTTGAACCCGGGAGGCAGACGGTTGCAGTGAACCAAGATCACACCATTGCACTCCAGCCTGGGCAACAAGAGGGAAAATCCATCCCCAAAAAAAAAAAAAAGAAAGAATCATAGGTTTGTCTATAAGGTTTTATGAAAAAGTGGGTGACATTTGGCTTTCTCTCTTTAAAGAAGATGTTCAGGTAATATTAAAAAATAATGAAAAATTTGTTTGCCTTTTAAATAAACTACCAAAAAAAAAAAAAAGGAAAAACAAGAGGCAGATGGTTTGTGAAGATGTCTTCCCTCTATCAATGAGTAAAGATTTTTGCCCTTTAAAACGTTTTTAAGTCATGATTTTAAGTAAATGAATGACTTATGGTGACCTGGAATTCTATTTCATAACATCAAGTGTTTAAACTTTTAATATATTTAATAGGCTTCCCAAAATCAAATTTCCACTTCAAAATTGTCTTTTCTGACCTCTAACTTTGGGATACTACAGAGGCCCTTGAAGCACCCAAAAGAGAGGTAAACAGGACTATTTAACATGTTAAGTCACATTGGTAGCACTGTCAAAATAAAACAAAATGTTGAACCTTCTTCAGGTTATATTTAGTTTATGTTATCAATCCGTTCTAAAATTGTATAGGATTTCTAAAATTCTTTTTTTTTTTTTTTCCCCAAGAAGGAGTCTTGCTCTGTCACCCAGGCTGGAGTACAGTGGCACAATCTCGGCTCACTGCAACCTCCGCCTCCTGGGTTCATGCCATTCTCCTGCTTCAGCCTCCCGAGTAGCTGGGACTACAGGCATCCACCACCATGCCAGGCTAATTTTTGTATTTTTAGTAGAGACGGGGTTTCACCGTGTTAGCCAGGATGTTCTCATCTCCTCACCTCGTGATCCTTCCACCTCGGCCTCCCAAAGTGCTGGGATTACAGGCGTGAGCCACTGCACCTGGCAAGGATTCTAAAATTCTAATATGCCTATATGCTATCTATCATAATTACCTGTTTTGTTTGTTTGGAGACACAGTTTCGCTCTTGTCACCTAGGCTGGAGTGCAATGGTGTGATCTACGCTAACTGAAGCCTCCCCCTCCTGGGTTCAAGCATTTCACCTCCCTCAGCCTCCCAAGAAGCTGGGATTACAGACAACTGCCACCACATCCGGCTAATTTTTTTATTTTTAGTAGAGACGGGGTTTTACCATGTTGGCCAGGCTGGTCTCAAACTCCTGACCTCAGGTGATCCACCTAACTTGGCCTCTCAAAGACCTGGGATTACAGGAATGAGCCACCACATCCACCCTAATTATGGTTATTAAGTTATTGTAGACCAAAGAAATAACCAAATTTCCTTATCAATTGTCTTTAACTATAACTATTTAAAGTCATTTCCACAGTTAATTGCTTAATGGTGATGCAGTTTCTAAAAACTTCACAAGCATGCAAAATTCTAGAATAGAAGATTCATGAAAGAATGAAAAGGACCATGAAAAACACTCGGGAACACAGGTTTCTAATAACTTTAATATCATGGGTAAAAATTGCCCATAAGTTCCCCAATCCCCCAATAATTGGACTGGTTAAGAATTCTCAAAAGTTAGGCTGGGTGCAGTGGCTCATGTTGGCAATCCCAGCACTTTGGGAGGCTGAGGCCGGTGGATCACTTGAGGTCAGGAGTTTGAGACTGTTATGCCCAGACCGTTTGTTCCCCAAAGAAGACCACCAGAGTCCAGAGTCAAAGCCAAGTGGCAAGGATCTTTACTACAAGTTCGAACCTGGTCCCTCCATTTCACCGCATACAAGAGGGCCCCGAATAATGCGAGTGTTTGCTTTTTTATAGCCTGAAAGTTACAGGGGAACAAAGGAATTCTTTTGGTTCCCGCTCTTTCAGTAAAACTTTGAACGGCTGTCCCCTCATCTGTCCCCATATCGGAGACTTTCCTGGTGGTGTTTGTACTGGGCTTGTTTGTTTTGAGCCCGGGGGAAGTTTAAGAGATATATGGTGATATGTGGTGGGATGGGAGGTTGGGATGTGTTTGTACTGGGCTTGTTTTGAGCCCGGGGCTGAGGAATGTGCACGGCTCTTTTCATTCCCCCCCTTTCTTTTCAGGTATTTTTTAGAGCCAATCTTGGGTCTTATAAGTCTGATTCTGTTTCAGCGTTTACAGGTTGGTATTGGGCTCTGAGGACCATGAGTTGTACAGTGTTAAACCTTTCTTTAACGAACCGCAAAATTCTGTTAACAACACAAGGTCGTACGGTAAGCAGAAATAGTAGACTCAGCAGGGGTCCAAGGAAGGGGGCTAACAGAGAAAACATAGATGAGTTCCACCATTGGTCTGCAGCTGAAGCAAACTGCCGTGTTCTTACTTCTGTGCTTAACTTGCGTAACTGTTGGACTCGGTCTTCCTCGAGTCCTGATTCGTTTATGTAGAAACAATAGTCTTCCTTTAGAAACATACACGTTCCCCCTTTTTCAGCAATGAGTAGGTCTAAGGCCCTCCGGTTCTGCAAGGTTACCTGTGCTAGGGACGTGAGCTGCCGCTGGAGGGAGGCAAGGGATTCAGCTGACTCCTCCATAGCAACGGCAAATTGTTGGTACAGCTTGTTACTTTCTATAAGGGTGTGACCTAGGGCTCCCCCAGCCAGTCCGGCCGCCATGAAGGATGCGGTGAGGGAGATTCCTGCAATGAGGGGGAGAAATATGGCTCGTGCAGGTCTCGGTCTAGGGTCTGGGTGAATAACAGCACTAGTCCAGTTACCGGTATACCCTAGGAACTCGCCGGCAGTAAGTAGAGTTAACCGGGGAACTAATGTGACAGGAAGACACAGTAGGTTGGTAACAGAGGGGCTTGATAGGTTTTTAGATAATGTTCCATTACACCAGAAGAATATGCCTGACGGAGCCCTTAAGGTGATGTTAGGGGGCATTGCAGTGATGTTGCAGAGGCTGGAATTAGTTCCTGAGAAAGAGTAGGGAAACTTTTCTTGACTGGGGTTTAGGTATAGTGGCACGTTAGGGATAGGGGCATATGAGAGGTTTTGGTGGTTGTTAGCTTGGGCAGAGGTGGATGATCCCCATGGCAGGGGGACAGCGGTTAGCGGTGGACGCCCTAGAGTGGCACATAGAAAGCAGCCAGACAGGCTGTGAAGTCCTGTAAGGTTGGCAAGTTCTAATCCTTCTTGCAATAATTTTAACCAGGAAAAAGGACGTAAATCTTGTGTCAGGCAGTTTTCTTGTCGCTGGATATTTCCATGGACCAGGGGCCGTACCTGCACTAGACCCCGCCATAGATAGAGGTGACTGCTAGGCCATGTGGAAGCGGAGGAGTAGTATACAGCCCCGTGTTGAGGCGTGGTCCACCGGGAGTTCCAGGGGTCTCTAACTATCCATGTATATGAAAGGTCTCTATCTCGTCTGCGATGGAAGGGCCATCTGGGATCTATCTGTTCTTCTCCACCCCACCATTGGTATTTATGAGTGTTACAATAGTTATAAGGGCAGCCGGCACTTTGGTGCCACCAATAGTGCTTACAATTGTATTCAGTCTGATCATACTCGAAGCATATTATTGGTGCCACTGGTTTGGCTACTGGGAAATCGGTAAAATTTAGTAAAATTGGGCTATTGCACCCTGAGGAGGGGCAATCTGCACTGGCCACTAATTTCCCGGGCTTATGAGGTTGCCCAGGGTGGGTTTGGTTTTCATAAAGCCAGAATCTCCAGACAAAGGGATTAGGAGCTGGCTTTATGTTTTCCCCAGCGGCCACTAGGACGACTAATGTTAGAGTTAGACTACCTAACTGCATGTTTGCAGTGAGTTATGCTGCCGGCGCAGGGTGAGTTTTAAGGGGTTGTTCTTAGCTCTGTCCACAGTCCACGTGTCCGGTGCTTCAGCCGCCGCCGCCATGATTGGCCCCAGAAGGTCGGAGGTTGGGTCCACTGGCTTGACGTGGGTGTAGTGGATCCACGACGCAATGCCTTCTACCTTCAGGGTGGTGGGTGTGGTCAGGAGTACTTGGAGTGGTCCTTTCCACCTGGGCTCTAGGGTCTCTTGTCGGTGTCGCTTAACCAGGACCCAGTCTCCCGGCTGGTACGGATGGGGTGTCGGTGGGGGACTGGTCTCATATAGCTCTCTCAGCCTGGGCCAGATTTCTTGGTGAATTTTCTGTACGGCTTGTAAGGAAAATAAGAATTCAGAGACATTTTCTGTTTCAGACTTAAGCAGGTCATCTTTTAAGCTAGGAACCAGGGGTGGAGGTCTGCCATACATGATTTCGTAAGGGGTGAGGCCCAGTTTGTAAGGGGTATTACGGGCCCGGAACAGAGCATAGGGGAGAAGGACTACCCAATTAGCGCCAGTCTCTATAGTCAATTTAGTTAAGGTCTCTTTTAAGGTCCGATTCATCCTTTCTACCTGTCCTGAACTCTGGGGCCTGTAAGCGCAATGTAGTTTCCAATTTGCCCCGAGGATGGAAGCCAAGTCCTGACTTACCTTAGCGACGAAAGCGGGCCCATTATCTGACCCTATCTGGATGGGGAAGCCATACCTGGGGAGGATATCTTCCAGAATTTTCTTTGCTACGACCTGAGCAGTTTCTCTTTTGGTTGGGAATGCTTCAGTCCACCCTGAAAAAGTATCTACAAAGACAAGTAAGTACCGGTACCCGTACTTTCCTGGCTTTGTTTCAGTAAAATCTACTTCCCAGTAGATACCGGGCCTGGTTCCCCTGAGCCTTGTTCCTGCTGCAGCTTGAGATTGGGGGTATGCGTTGTTAAGCTGGCAGACTTTGCAACTTGTCACGATACTGCTGGCCGTCTCAGCTATATGTCTGATTTTGAGCTTGGAGCGTCTGATCAGGTCTATCATCCGCCGGGCCCCCAGGTGGGTGGTTCGGTGGATGTGTTCTAACACCTGTTGTCCTAATTTTTCTGGTAGGATGGTTTGGTCATTAGAATCAGTCCACCACCCATTCTGGATTTGTTTCAGGGGAAGTTTGTCAATCCACTGGAGATCTTGTTCTGAATATTCAGGGAAATATGGCAAGTCCCGGGGGCCCGGGTCAGGGAGCTGGAGTGCAAGGAGTTGGCTGGGAGCCTTCGCCACATTTCTTGCAGTTTGGTCTGCCAGAAAGTTGCCTTGAGCAGTTGGAGTAGTTAGTTTCTGATGCCCTGGGCAATGTACAATGGCTAATTTTTCTGGCCTCCATAGGGCTGTTAGCAGGGCTGGGATCTCTTGCTTGTTTTTTATCTCTTTTCCTTCAGCCATCAGTAACCCTCGCTCCCTGTAAATGGCCCCATGTATATGTGCCGTTGCAAAAGCATATCGGCTGTCTGTATATACTGTCAGCTTTTTCCCCGCCCCTAAGGTAAGAGCTTGGGTGAGCGCTATCAGTTCGGCCTTCTGGGCCGAGGTCCCCGGGGGCAGGGGTTCCGCCCAGATTACCTCAGTCTCTGAAGTTACTGCCGCCCCAGCGTACCTCTGGCCTTGATGCATGAAGCTGCTCCCATCAGTGAACCAGACGAGGTCGGCGTCAGGAAGTCGGCGGTCCTGCAGGTCTTCTCGAATTCTGTGCACCTGAGCTAGTATCTCGGTGCAGTCATGGAGTGGGGCGTCCAGGTCCGGGTTAGGCAGCAGCGAGGCAGGGTTTAAGGTCGTTGGGGGCAGGAAAATTATCCTGAGAGGATTTAGTAGTAGTCCTTGGTAGTGGGTGAGCCGGGCGTTACTCATCCATCGATTAGGTGGCTGTTTGAGTACACCTTCGGTGGCATGTGGAGTAACGACCCGCAATTCTTGCCCCATGACAAGTTTATCAGCATCTTGCACCATCAGAGCCGTGGCCGCAATCATTCGGAGACAAGGGGGCCACCCGGCAGCTACTGGGTCTAACTTCTTTGACAGGTAGGCAACTGGCCTCCGCCAGGGGCCTAAGTTCTGAGTTATTACCGCCTTGGCGACACCCTTATTTTCATCCACGTATAAGTGGAAGGGCTTGGTAACATCAGGTAGTCCTAGTGCAGGCGCGGAGAGTAGGGCGGTTTTAATCTGTTGGAAGGCCAACTCGGCTTCGTCTGTCCAATTAAATGGTTGTTGCCCCCGTGTTGCCTGATACAAGGGTTTAGCCAGTTCTGCGAACCCAGGTATCCATAGTCGGCAAAATCCTGCCGACCCCAGGAACTCTCTCACTTGTCGGGTGGATTGTGGCCTGGGGATCTGCAGAACAGTTTGTTTCCGGGCATCTGTTAGCCAGCACTGCCCTCCCTTAAGCAGGTACCCTAGATATATTACCTCTGGCTTACAGATTTGAGCTTTCTTTGCCGAGGCTCGGTAGCCTAGATTCCCTAGAGCTTGTAAGAGACCCTTGGTCCCTTGGATGCAAGCTTCTTGGGTCTCAGCAGCAATCAGGAGGTCATCAACATACTGGAGTAAAATTATTTCAGGGTGTTTACGTCGGTACTCACCCAGGTCTTCATGGAGGGCCTCATTGAACAGGGTAGGAGAGTTTTTGAATCCCTGCGGCAGCCTGGTCCATGTCAGTTGGCCACTTATGCCCCTATCAGGGTCATTCCACTCAAAGGCGAAGAGCTTTTGGCTCTGAGGGGCTAAAGGCAAACTAAAGAAAGCATCTTTCAAATCTAAAACAGTGTACCATTGATGTTTAGGGTTTAAGGTACTTAGGAGGGTATACGGGTTAGGTACAGTTGGATGTATGTCCACAACCCTCATGTTGATTTCTCTTAAGTCTTGTACAGGTCTGTATTCTCCACTATTAGGTTTTCGTACTGGCAAGAATGGAGTATTCCAGGGTGAGTGACATGGGCGTAGGACCCCTTGGTCAAGGAGCCGACGGATATGCGGGGCAATCCCTCTCTTGGCCTCTAGGGGCATCGGGTATTGGCGTACCCGCACGGGGTCTGTCCCAGGCTTAAGTTCAATAAATAAGGCAGGACGGTGTTTTGCTAGATCTAAGCCCCCCGTTTCCGCCCACGCTTCTGGATACTGCTGGAGCCAAGTTGCTATGTCCTGGTCAGGGGCCGCTTTCTCCTGGTGGAGCCAGTACTCATCTTCTAGGTTTATAGTCAGGATGGACACGGTTTGATTGTGGGGTTGGTCACGACGGGCCCCTCAGGGAGGAAATGGATCTGTGCTCCCATTTTAGTTAGCAGGTCTCTCCCCAATAGGGGACAGGGGCTCTCAGGGATGACCAGGAAAGAATGGGTTACATTCTTGGCTCCGAGGTTTACTGTTCTTTGTGTTGTCCATGGGTATTTCTTAACTCCTGTGGCCCCTTGTACCCACGAGGATTTGGAGGATAATTTCCCATTAGCTTTAACTAAGACCGAGTGCTGTGCTCCCGTATCGACCAAGAACTGGACTGGGGACCCCTCCACTTGCAAAGTTACCCTAGGTTCGGGGAGGGGGTCCGAACCCCATCTTCCCTAGTCTTCGTCTTGAGTGACTAGTACGGGTGTAGACCTAGGGGGTCCGGGTCCCTGTCCTCGTGGTTTCTTTTTGGGGCAGTCTCTTACCCAGTGGCCAGCCCCCTTACAATAGGCACATTGGTCTTTGCTCAGATTATCATGCCAGGGGGGCCTCCTAGGTTGGGTGTACTCTGGCTGTAGATGCTCTTTCTGTACCACTGCTGCCAGGACCTTGGTCATTTTTTCAGTGGCCTTAAATTGCTTTTCCTCTGGAGTATCTCTGTTATTGTAAACCCACTGGGCTATCTGAAGGAGGTCCTGAATCCGCTTTCCCCCCAAGTCTTCTAATTTCTGGAGTTTTCTCTTAATATCTGGGGCTGCCTGATTTACGAAAGACATTACAATAGCTGCCTGACTTCCTGGAGCCTCTGGATCTATGGGGGTGTACTGTCTAAAAGCTTCCATTAATCTTTCTAAGTAGGTAGCTGGGCTCTCTGTCTTTCCCTGCAGAATAGAATATACTTTAGCCAAATTAGTGGGCTTGCGAGCAGCTGCCCGGAGACCTGCCATTAGAGTCTGGCGATAAAGGTGTAGCCGTCCCCTACCTTCTGCCGTGTTGTAGTCCCACGCCGGCCTGGTCAGAGGAAAGGTTGCGTTTATGAGGTCGGGGTTGGCAGTCGGTTGATCGTCGTCCCCTGGGACCAGCTTTCTAGCTTCTATCTGTATTCTCTCTCGCTCTTCCGTGGTGAACAAAATTCGGAGGAGCTGCTGACAATCATCCCAAGTGGGCTGGTGGGTGAACATGACACTATCTAGTAAAGCCAGTAAATCTTTGGGGTTGTCTGAAAACCGAGCACTCTGAGTTTTCCAGTTATACAGATCACTGTTGGAGAATGGCCAGTACTGGAGCCTGGGGATTCCTGTGTCATCCGGGGGTCCTATTTCCCGAAGGGGTAAAGCCACCGTGGAGTCAGGCGGCTGAGGGGGGCTGGTCCGCGAAGTGCGCCCTCGCGTCCTCCCCGCCGGCCCTTCAAAGTTACTTTCCCTTTCAGCAGGCCCGTGAGTGCCTGCCGCCTCCCATCCGCCTGCTCCCTCCCGCAGCTCAGCCAGGGGGGCTGGGGCCTGGGGCCCGGAGGGGTATGGAGGGGGTTCTGTGAACAGTGGGTCCCCGCTGTCAGGTAAAACAGGATGGGGGGGGCAGTTGGTTGCTTGGATTTTAGTGGTCGAGCAACTAGTGCCTTACAGGGTTCAGAGGCCAATTGGAAAGGGGACAGCCAAGGAGGCGGGTTCTCAAGAAGGTCCTGCTATATGAGGATATATGGGATATGATCTAAGTGGCCCGCATGCCCAGGTAGGAAAATCTTGGACTTTACCCTAATGATGACAGCAAGTCGGAAGGTCCCTTCGGGCGGCCACCCCACATCAAAGGCAGGCCATTCGGAGCGACACAGAGTAATTAGCTTTCCTTTCCTGATTTCTATACCAAGATCACGGCCCTTTGCTCTAACTTCTTTGAAATTACTCGTAAGGAGAGATAGAGGAGTGCTCTGGGTATTACCCATCCTGTAATAATTTGTAGTCTCTTCCTGTAAAGGAATGTGGGTTTGAATCCCTGTAAAGGAAATCTGATCTGACTTACTTATTAATGATATCTAATTGCAGGCGCACTTTGGCAGCCCTGGTCAGAGGCAGCTGCTGCCCGCCAAACCGGGGCAGTTCAGATCGCAAGCACGCACCAGAAGCCCGGGTCAGAGTCAGCTGCCTGGATCGCGGTCGCGCTGGGGCAGCCCAGATTAGAGACAGCTGCTGCCCGCCCAACCGGGCAGCTCAGATATGGCTGCTGCCTGCCAAACCGGGGCAGCTCAGATCGCAAGCGCGCACCGGAAGCCCGGGTCAGAGTCAGCTGCCTGGATCACGGTCGCGCTGGGGCAGCCCAGATTAGAGACAGCTGCTGCCCGCCCAACCGGGCAGCTCAGATACGGCTGCTGCCCGCCAAACCGGGGCAGTTCAGATCGCAAGCGCGCACCGGAAGCCCGGGTCAGAGTCAGCTGCCTGGATCGCGGTCACGCTGGGGCAGCCCAGATTAGAGACAGCTGCTGCCCGCCCAACCGGGCAGCTCAGATACGGCTGCTGCCCGCCAAACCGGGGCAGTTCAGATCGCAAGTGCGCACCGGAAGCCCGGGTCAGAGTCAGCTGCTTGGATCGCGGTCATGCTGGGGCAGCCCAGATTAGAGACAGCTGCTGCCCGCCCAACCGGGCAGCTCAGATACGGCTGCTGCCCGCCAAACCGGGGCAGCTCAGATCAGAGACAGATGCTGCCCGCCAAACCGGGGCAGCTCAGATCAGAGACAGCTGCTGCCCGCCCAACCGGGCAGCTCAGATATGGCTGCTGCCCGCCAAACCGGGGCAGCTCAGATCGCAATATAGATCAGATGAGAGCCAGGGGACGTCTCCCACCGGTCTCCGCTGGCTGTCCTATAGCGTGTCCGCCAGGACTGTGCCAGCTCCAGTTTCAGACCTCGCGAGTCACAGATTCGGAATCAGAACAGACACGGACAGACAAACGGAGACGAGCCAGCTCACCTATCAGTAGATCGATCCTAGCAGATCCGTTGACCAGGGGTCTGGTGGGCTTGGGGAATCCCGGACGGGCCCCCAGATGTTATGCCCAGACCGTTTGTTCCCCAAAGAAGACCACCAGAGTCCAGAGTCAAAGCCAAGTGGCAAGGATCTTTACTACAAGTTCGAACCTGGTCCCTCCATTTCACCGCATACAAGAGGGCCCCGAATAATGCGAGTGTTTGCTTTTTTATAGCCTGAAAGTTACAGGGGAACAAAGGAATTCTTTTGGTTCCTGCTCTTTCAGTAAAACTTTGAACGGCTGTCCCCTCATCTGTCCCCTTATCGGAGACTTTCCTGGTGGTGTTTGTACTGGGCTTGTTTGTTTTGAGCCCGGGGGGAAGTTTAAGAGATATATGGTGATATGTGGTGGGATGGGAGAATGGGATGTGTTTGTACTGGGCTTGTTTGTTTTGAGCCCGGGGCTGAGGAATGTGTACGGCTCTTTTCATTCCCCCCCTTTCTGGGGGGCAACAACCATTTAATTGGACAGACGAAGCCGAGTTGGCCTTCCAACAAGACCAGCCTGGCCAATGGTGAAACCCCGCATCTACTAAAACTACAAAAATTAGCCCGGTGTGGTGGTATGCATCTGTAATCCCAGCTACTCGGGAGGCTGAGGCAGGAGAATCACTTGAACCCAGGAGGCGGAGGTTGCAGTGAGCCAAGATTGTGCCACTGCACTCCAACCTAGGTAACAGAGTGAGACTCTGTCTCAAAAAAAAAAAAAAATCCTAAAGTTTAATAAGAAGACCAACTGGTTTATAAAACTGCTAACCCAAGTAAAACAAAAATTGAATATCAAGGAAATATTTTGCCAGATTGGCATGCTAAATCACCAATATTGAAATTGTTTAGATATATAATTTAAATAAACTCCACGGTCTAAGCCAAATTACCTATAACTCATCAGTTACCAGTGCCATGCACCTAATTTGAAGAAACAGCTGGTATTCAAGAGGATGTAAGTCTAATGTTAATTAAGCACAGACTTATGAAGAACCAGGATGGCCACCTTGTCCATCTTAAGTCCTTAAAACTTTTGTTATTAAAAGTTCTGCATTCCATAACTCATCATGGAAAGAGAAAATGATCCAAATTAAATATATTGCTGTGGTGATCTCTAAATTGCTAAAATAGTTTATAATCAATGTTTGGTTTGTCAAACCTATATTCTTAGGAAAACAATCAAAACTTCAGGTACATTTGGTTACCTGATGGGCCATTTAAACATTTTATAAAGGGATTTCATTCAGTTGTCATTTTCAGTGCATGCTTTCTGATTGTATAAAAGCTCTTCCATGCAAGAGGGTTGATGTTAAAACAGTAGATTATTATGCTGAAGTGTATTTTCACCAGCTAAAGAAAGCCTTTTATGGTTCACAGAGGACAGCCAACCCCTTCACAATCTAGAATCTGATGACTGGATTTTCTGAGAACATCAGAGGACTGCCCTTGCCATCCACATGACAGCAAAACTTTAAAACCTTAAACTTTGGGTTCATAGTCTTACAACTCAGAAGGGTCCCTCCACACTCGGAACCATATACCCCTTGGAACCCTTAAGGTAAAGCTAACAAGGACAGTTCCCCCCCAGAAGAAGATGGCATCCTTAATGTGAACAGCTTTCCCCAAGATCACAGATCAAGACTTCTCTACTATCATGAGACTCTTATCTTAAGTATCTGTGCAGCTGCTAACATGGCATATGGAGAAAACATTGGGTATTATAAAGATTTGGTTGTAGGGAATTAACAAAAAAAACCCACTTAGTTAAGCAAGTAAACTCTTTATCTAATTCATTCTTTAATCTATTTGATTTTAGGTGGTTTGATTTATGGGGACCCTGAATAAGGAGCATATACCAAATTCTTGGTGTTATCCCAATAGTCATAAGAGTCTCCCTGGTGCACTGTACTTACTCATATGTTTTAAGAGTTTGCATGCAGCCATCTCTAAAATGTCAAATGGTATCTCTTCAACTGGAATGACAACAGATTTAAAAAAATGTGCAACCATAAGGACACCGTAACCTATGAGTGACATGCTAAACTGGAAACCCAAAACAATGGGAGTGACATGCTAAACCAGAAACCCAAAACAATGGGACTGATGTACTAAAAGCGGAACCCAAAACAATGGGAGTGATGTACTAAAACCAGAACCCAAAACAATGGGAGTGACGTGCTAAACCAGAAACCCAAAACCATGGGAGTAACATGCTAAAACCAGAACCCAAAACAATGGGAGTGACGTGCTAAAACCATTACCCAAAACAATGGGAGTGATGTGCTAAACCAGAAACCCAAAACAATGGTAACTAAGAGTGAGGCTAAGGCCCTACATTTTGGTCACACTCTCAACTAAGTGAGAACTTGACTGAAAAGGAGGATTTTTGTTTTTTTCTGAGACAGAGTCTTGCTCTGTCCCCCAGAGTGGAGTGCAGTGGCATGATCTCAGCTCACTGCAAGCTCTGGCTCCCGGGTTCAGGCCATTCTCCTGCCTCAGCCTCCTGAGTAGCTGGGACTACAGGCACCCGCCAGCGTGCTTGGCTATTTTTTTGTGTATTTAGTAGAGATGAGGTTTCACCGTATTAGAAAGGATGGTCTCAATCTTCTGATCTCGTGATCTGCCCACCTTGGCCTCCCAAAGTGCTGGGATTACAGGCATGAGCCACCGCGCCCAGCCAAAAGGAGGAATTTTTTAAGCAAAATTATGGGAGGCCATTGTTTTGAACTAAGCTCATGCAATGGGTCCCAACAGAACAAACCAAACCAAAATGGAGTCACTCATGCTAAATGGAACATAATCAAACTAAGACTTTAAGGAAACACATAAATCCTAAAACAAACCAGGTTTTGTTTTTCTCCTGTAAACAGGATGTTCCAGCATAAGAAGACACCTTCTACTTAAGTCCTTGTTCCACCTTTTCAAATCTCACTGTTCTATTTCCCAGTGGGTTTCTAAACCAAATAAGTACATTTGCAACGGTAATAGTGACACCAGTGACTGAAGTTTTGGCCAATCTCTCAAAATTGAGAAAATAACCAAGGGAAGGCATTGTTAAATTGAACTAAGTATGTCCTGAGAAGGACTCCATAATTATATATATGAGTCCTTGTGGGTGACCTGCAACCTACCTTAATAGGTAAACAAGAATGAAAACCTAACTTGAGTGTATACACCTCAAACAACAGCTACATCTTGGCCAATCCCAATGGCCAAACTTCAACCACTCAGGCACTGCCAAATGTTCAAACTGTGCTCAAACAAGGCAAACGCTGAGTTGTTTCTGTACCTCACTTCCGATTTCGGTATGCCGCTTGCCTTTTGTCTATAAATCTTCTTCCACCACATGACTGTGCTGGAGTCTCTGTGAATCTGCTGTGATTCTGGGGACTTTCCTATTCGTGAATCGTTTATTGCTCAATTAAACTCCTTTAAAGTTTTTCTTTTAACAGAACTAACACAGAAGAATTTCCAGATCATGAACAGACGTTTTGTAATACCCAACGTTGTATTAACATGAATAGACTCTTCCTTAGATAGCTAACCTTGTTTTTAATATGAATAGACTCTCCCTTAGCTGAGAAAACCAGACAAACTCCATTTGGCTCCTTCATTTACAAGACATCAAGGGCTCCTTACCCACCCCCTTTCCTCAAGGACTTTAACTTGTGCAAGCTGATTTTCAACATATCAAAGAGTGCAATTAACTGATAAAGTGCTGAGGCAAGTGATGTCCACAGTTCCCAGCAAATTACTCAGAGATAATATCATAAAGCCCCCACATTTGTCTGGCAGATAATGCCCAGAGCCCCCTCACTCATCACTTTGTGGTGAATTTAAAGCCTCTGCACCTGGAACAGTTTGTTTTCCTGTAACCATCTGTCTTTTTAAGTTTTTTGTCTGTTTTTTCTTCTGTAAGTTTATTGCAGCTGGAATCCCCCCTCCCCTCTCTAAACCAATGTATAAAAGAAAATCTAGCCGTTCTTTAGGGCCGAGAGTATTTCCTGTGTTAGCCATCTCTCAGTCACCAGCTAATAAAGGACTCCTGAATTCGTCTCAAAGTGTGGCATTTCTCTCTAACTCGCTTGCGTACGACAGTTTCAACTATGGTAGAAGACTCGAGTAAGACAAATACAGCCCCCCTAAATTTGACTATTATTTAGGTTAATGGTGAGTTTAGAAGAAATAAGTTAAGACTACACAGAGTGGGCTAAATTGCAAATAAACACTGAAAATATTTCCCAGAAAATATGACTTTGAACAGGCTGCTGCACACCCTGCATGTAGAGATAAACTAAGAAAAACGTGTGGAGAGTTATTTAAGGACATGTGGTTAACTCAGTCCTCAAGATGTTCCAGGTTTCATCCATGAGTGAAGGAGGACCTCCCAAAAGCTGTTTGGGACCACACTCTTTGAGCAAGGAGCATACCTTACGATGGAAGCTGTGCTTTAGCGGAAGATGACCATTTCCACTGCACCACACGCCATGCCTTAGCGGAAGATGACTGTTTCCACTGCACAACACTACAAGTGCTTACTGCCAGACCGGTGTGAAATATGTTCCAGCACATAATCTATGTCACCAATGAAGGTGGTGGTTAAGACTTGGTGCACACAAGCTTTCCTGTCCCACAAGAACACAGCATGCTCTCTTTTCGGGTTCCATTCCAATCACGTAACAAACATGACTGCCTTTTTTGTTTCGGCATCAGAAAGATCAGAGGAAACTTTGCACTCAACTTAGACAACTCTAAGCTTTTATAACCTGTCTATATCTACAGGTCAGCTTTATCTTATTTATGTATATATCCTTCAACCTGAGTTTTACTTATTTCTACTTTTCCTTTTTAATTCACAGACACCCATAAACTCAGAAAATACAGTGTAAAACAAAGTGAAGAACAAATAAACAACTCACCAGAGATTTATTCGTTTCTTGTTGCTCTTGGAAACACCCAGAGGACACTGGAAACATAGCTGGAAGAGAAGGCAAATGACATCGATTAAGGAGAGAACTGGTGAGGTGTGGTCCCAGATTCTTCTGCCCAACACTCTAGACACATTACCTGGAAAAGCCCTCCTCCCTCCTGAAAAAGAAAAACTTCCCCATGGGAGAAGAGTCCTTCACACCTCATTAGGGGCAGCAAAGACTCAAGTTAAGATAAGATACATCTACAAGTACATTAATTGGTAGACATTAGATGCACAATTTATTTTTGAATAAAAATATGTATTACCTACTAATTTAGTAACAATATTACCTAAAGATATAATCTAACAATTTAATACAAAGAAACATTATAAGTTCACTAAAATAAATGGTATAGAAATATACTGGGCTGTATTAACTATTTTCCTATTAATATGTGGATTCCACAAATAACTTCATATGAGTATTCCCATGACAGTACATCTTGCTTTTCTATACCTGAACATCATGGAAAGTGCATCTTGCAAACCAGCAATTTTGGCCTATGTTTTTTAAAATGTACATAATATGTATTTCCTGCAGTACACCATTCTACTCATGTTTCCCAATAACACCTTTCCCTGTATCCAAGCCCTCATATTATGCTCTGACAATAAATTGGGCTTTTCCATCTGACTTGTCCAGTGAATGGACAATGGAAAATGTCATGCAAATATCCATTGGTTCTCGCCTTTTTGGACACAGTCATATTGTGAAGAGGTCTGGAGCTACCCTGTTGGAGACACAGGGCCTAGCCAAGAGTCACCACAAACCACCAGATTGTGAAGGAACCTATCTTAAACCAACCAGGCTCAGTCAAGGCACCAGGTGACTAAGGCCTGTTTTGTGATCCAGGCAACACAAATATATCAACTACCCAGCTGAACCCACCACACCAAAATGCAGATCCACAGAACTTCAAACAAATAAAATGGTGGTTGTTTTTTATAAGCCAGTAAGGTTTAATTAGTTCCTTAAACAGCAAATATTAACTGTTACACCTAAGTGAATAGAATTCAATATGTTTTTAACGAAATTATGTAGGGGGAGAAAGTCTTAAATTACAAATGAAATGCAATCAATAGAACTTCACAATCTATGCTAAATTTGGTGATGGACTAGGTTTAATATATCTCAGACACTGGAAACAACAAGCTAAGGTTGAAGGAAATGGACTGTATTTGGAGAGTATTTCAATCTTTTCAAGTATGACAGGTCACTCCTGCACCCCAGACAACACTTTCAGGCCCCTTCAAATAAGGAATATTTCCTAGGTCCTTGCCTGTTCTTCTCAGCCGAATTCACCTCAACCTTCTGAAAGTTCTTCCAAATCTTCCACTATCACCTAGTCTTTGCAAATCTTGTGCATTCTAGGGAGTAGAATTAATATTTCCTGAGCGAGGAAAACTGGGATCTTCACCTGTGACCTTTTATCCTCCTCTGAAGCACCAGTGAGAGGTTAGACCAGAGGGCTGTTCTTTCAAGTGCGCTTCTTATTCATAGGGAACCCTCCCTTTCAAACTTTATAACACACAGTTAAGACTGAAGTACCCTTAAGGCTGAAGACCATCATCCAGTACCCCATCTCCCTCGCGGAATCAGTGAGTTCCTCCATGGAAACTAGGTCTCGTATAAACTTCCATAAATGCAATCCAGGAGGACTAGGCAGGTCACACAGTGAAGGAGGGAACCAGAAACTTCACTTGCTAAATAGACACCGGGAAACTCAACTAATACAAACGCCCAGCTTAAGACTAGAGGCACACGCATTTCGCACTACTCCTCTGGGAATGGGGAACGTCTCCAGAGAACTGTGTGTTAGCACCAGGAAAGATGGGCAAACTGAGCTACATGAGGGTTGGTAACCGGGTCCCTCAGCGACAGGACAGGAGCGCGGCCTGCAGACTCCGGGCCCAGGGCCACCAGCCTCGCCTACCCACTCCTGCGCCTCTGGAACCCGCTTCACTGCTGGGACCCCACGCCTGTCCTCCCAGCCCCCGCCAGGGTCCACGGCCCGCAAATGCACGTCAGGCCCCTCCTGCCCGCGATGCGCCCACACGTCTGCCCCCACAAATGGGGAACACTGGTCTGGCCCCTCGGGATCCCCCGAGGCCCACAGGTTCCTCTTCGCCCTCGCACCTACCCACAGGGACATAGAACCAAGCCCCAGGCCTGCTCAGCTACAGGACCACCGCTGGGATCCGCACTTCCGGAGGAAAATGGCGAAGTGGGCGGGGCGGCTCATGCGCAGAGAGAAAAGCTGGTTCCCAAGGTCCTTGATGGTAACATCATTGGAAGGTGACACTACATTTCCTATGAGGCTCTGCGGTCCCCTGTTAGGAACGCACGCCGGACATTCTGTTTTGCCCAGCAGTGAGTCCAGTTACCTGGAGACCCGGACTTAATGGATCAGGACTGGTCCCTACCCACGTGACACAGATGTGGCATTCTGGTTCGTTATTAAATCCTGGTTTCACAGCCTGGGACATTGTGAAAATAATGGAGAAATTCCAATAGAAACCAATTGGTCTATGCTGTTAATGAGTAACTTTTTTTTTTTGAGATGGAGTCTCGCTCTGTCACCCAGGCTGGAGTGCAATGGTGCGATCTTGGCTCACTGCAAACTCTGCCTCCCAGGTTCAAGAGATTCTCCTGCCTCAGCCTCCTGAGTATCTGAGATTACAGGCGGGTGCCACCACACTCGCCTAATTTTTGTATTTTTAGTAGAGGCGGGTTTTCACCATGTTGGTCAGGCTTGTCTCGAACTCCTGACCTCGTGATCTGCCCTCCTCGGCCTCCCAAAGTGCTGGGATTACAGGCGTGAGCCACCGTACCCAGCCCTCAAGTCTATTTTTTATAGATGCATTCGAAAGCATGAAAAAAATCATGTCTCTATTTTACTTTAAATTTTTAAAATCACAACTAATGAATATGGTAATTCTCTTCCAATCTGTTATCTTTTCTCTCACTAAACTAATTTGTGAGCTTTCAATTTACACAGTTAGAAAAAAATGCTCTAGTGTATATACTAGGATAAAATAACAGGGTCATAAGACAAGTGCACTCCATAATCTTTGTGACAACTTACACTTCCAATGTCTGATGAACATTTGCCCATAAACTCCCACATTTCATCCATCCATCCATCAATCAAATCTACCTATCTTTATTTATTTATTGTGCAAAATACCTGAACTTTGCCTTTCTTTCCCTGACTTCTGCCACAAACTAAGCAAGGAGTTCTGCCTAGGGGTTTTTCAGAGCTCCGGCTACCACCGAGGTTCCTAACAGGGAAATTGCCAGCTTAAATGCTTGGGGTTGATGTGGGAGTGCGTGTGAAACGGGTGTGGGGTGAAAGGGCAGTGAACTTTGTAGGTGGGTAGATGGGGGTGTGAAGGGCTTTCAGGTAAGAGGCACAGAGGAAACTGGGAGAGGCAGCGAAAGCACTTCATGTCTCAGATCACCAGAAGATGCTCCCACCAGAGCCGTGACAGTTTGCCAGTGCCATGGCAGCACAGGAAGTCCCCACCCCTTGCCATGGAAACAGCTGGAAGTTACTGCCCATTTCTAGCTATTTCTGAGTAACCCGCCCCTTAATTAGCATGTCATTAAAAGTGAATTATAAAAATGACTACAAGCCACCCCGAGGCTGCTACTCTGGGAGCACAACCCACGGAGGGCTCCCTGCCCTGCAGGAGCAGACGCAGGGCTGTAACACCGCCAATGACTCCATAGAGCTGCTTTATTCCACCACAGGCTTGCTTTTGGATTCCTTCCTGAGCGACACCAAGAACCTGCCCTTCCTCAGTGTGACTCTTGCCTAAAACCTATCCCTGGTTTACTCTTTTCTTGAGCATGCCCTGACTTGTTCTTTCATCTCCTCTGAACTTGCAATTGCTCCTCAGTGACTCTATTCTGCAGATCCAGAAAACTCATCCTTAACCTTCCCAGAGCCCTGTTGTCTCCAATATTGGAATCTCTAGCCTTGCTTTCTCAGACACCTAGATTACAGGCCTCTCTCTTGAACACCTAGTGGTAAGGTATCTGGGGATCCTTTAAATACACAATGATTGGCAGGGGTTACATAGGGGAAATCAGTGCCTGACAATTCGCCTTCCAGGATATGGATTGTCATTCCCTCTCTTTGTCGGCCCCAGTCTCCTATACATAAAAGTAGAGATTGTAATACTCATTTGACTTGCAGATACCTCACCCCGAACCCACCTACAATAATGTAAAAGCCAAGAATGCAAACCCTTTCCTCACCCCGTGAAGGTAAAGTCCTCAGAGCCAAGGAGAGAAGGCTCAGGGATGGTACCTGGGTGTTTCCAACACTAACCATGCATTGTAGTTTTTAGTGTTCAAGTTTAAGCTTCTTATGTTAAAGTTACCCCAGCTTTAATTCTATTGTAACAAGATTTATTTTTGTAATTCCATTTTTGGATTCTTGATTTCTTGGTAAAGAAATACAGTTATTTTTGTATACCAATCTTATATAGTGTTACATTCCTAAATTTGTTCATGAGTCCTAACACTTTTTAGTAAATTTCTTATGATTTTCTAAATGCAAGATCATGTCATCTGTACATAAAGATAAATGTGCTTCTTCCTTTCCAATCTAGATGCCGTTTATTTATTTACGTTGCCAAGTTGTCCCAGCTACCACTGTTATCAAGTAAAAGGGTCTCACTGCCCAAAGCACTAGAAGCCAGTACCATGACACTGAGTTTTTGAGAAGAGAAAAACTTTAAAGTCAAACCAAAACCTATGGGATACAGGCCAGGTGCAGTGGCTCATGCCTGTAATCCCAGCACTTTGGGAGGCCAAGTCGGGTGGATCACGATGTCAGGAGATCAAGACCATCTTGGCTAACACGGTGAAACCCCGTCTCTACTAAAAATACAAAAAACAAAAATTAGCCGGGCATGGTGGCGGGCACCTGTAGTCCCAGCTACTCGGCTGAGGCGGGAGAATGGCATGAACCCAGAAGGCAGAGCTTGTAGTAAGCCAAGATTGCACCACTGCACTCCAGCCTGGGCAACAGAGAGAGACTCCGTCTCCAAAAAAAAAACAAAAACAAAAACAAAAAACAAACCTATGGGATACAGTAAAAACAGTACTAAGGAGTAAGTTTATAGCAAAAAGCACCTACATCAAAAAAAGTAGAAAAACTTCAAATAAACAACCTAATAATGCATCTTAAATAGTTAGAAAAGCAAGAGCAAACCAAAACCAAAATTAGTAGAAGGAAACAACAAAGATCAGAGCAGAAATAAATGAAATTGAAATTTAAAAATATAAAATATCAATGAAATGAAAAGTTAATATTTTTTTAAAAGATCAACAAAATCAACAAACATTTAGCCAGACTAAGAGAAAAGAGAGAAGACTCAAATACATAAAAACAGAGATTAAAAAGGAGACACTGCAACTGATACTGCAGAAATTCAAGTAATCATTAGAAACTATTATGACCAACTATATTCCAATAAATTGAAAAACCTGCAAGTAATGGCCAGGCACCGTGGCTCATGCCTGTAATCCCAACACTTTGGGAAGCCAAGGCAGGTGATCACCTGAGATCAGGAGTTCAAGAACAGCCTGGCCAACATGGTGAAACCCAATCACTACTAAAAATACAAAAATTAGCCAGGCATGGTGGCGTGCACCTGTACTCCCAGCTACTCCAGAGGCTGAGGCAGGAGAATCACTTGAACCTGGGAGGCAGAAGCTGCAGTGAGCTGAGATTTTACCAAGCTCCATCCTGGGTGACAGACTCCATCTCAAAAAAAAAAAAAAAAAAAAAAAAAAAAAAAAAAAAACACAGCCAAACCACAAACCTAGGAGAACTGGATAAATGAGATTGAACCCATAGTAAAACATCTCCTAGCAAAGAAAAGCCTGGATCCAATGGCTTCACTGATTAATTTTACCAAACATTGAAGGAAGAATTACTATCAATCTTACTCAAACTATTCCAAAAAACAGAGAAGTCTGTAGTATTTCCAAAATCATTCTATGAAAAAGACCATTCATCATGTCTAAGTGGGATTCATCCCAAGGATGCCAACATGGTTCAACATATGCAAATCAATCAATGTGACACATCATATCCACAGAATGAAGGACAAAAACCATATGGTAATTTCAATTGATGCTGAAAAGCATTTAATAAAATTCAACATCCCTGTGATAAAAAGAAACACCCAAAAAAACTAGATTTAGAAGGAACATACCACAACACAATAAAAACCATATGCAACAGACCCTCAGCCAGTATCATCCTGAACAGAGATAACCTGAAATCCTTTCTTCTAAGATCTGGAACAAGGCAAGAATGTCCACTTCCAACAGTGTTACTCAACATAGTACTGGAAGTCCTAGCTAGAGCAATCAAGAAAATTGAAAAACAGTAAAGGGCACCCAAATTGAAAGAAGTAAAATTATTATTGTTTTCTTGTTTGCAGGTGATTTGATCTTATATTTGGAAAAACCTAAGAACTCCACCAAAAAACTATCAGAACTGATCAACAAATTCAGAGTCACACGATACAAAATCAAAATACAAAAATCAGTAACATTTCTAAATGCCAAAACTGAACAATCTAAAGAAGAAAATCAAGAACGTAATCCCATTTACAATAACTACAAACAAAATAAAATATCTAGGAATAAATGGAACAAAAGAAGTGAAAGATCTCTACGATGAAAACTATAGAACACCAATGCAAAAAAATTAAAGAAGACACCAAAGAAAAAAAGGAAACATAGTCCATGTTCATTGATTGGAAGAGTAAATATTGTTAAAATACACATACTTCACAAAGCAATCTACAGATCCAATGCAATCCCTATTGAAATACTAATAACATTCTTCACAGAAACAGAAAAAAAAATCCTAAAATTTATATGAAATCATAAAAGACCCAGAATACCCAAAGCCATCTGTAGCAAAAAGAACAAAACTGGAAGAATCACATCACCTGACGTTAAATTATACTACAGAGCAATTGTAAGCTAAACAGCATGGTACTGGCATAAAACAGACACATAGACCAATGGAACAGAACAGAGAACCCAGAAATAAATCCTTACATTTACAACTAACTCATTTTCAATGAAGGTGCCAAGAATATACATGGGGGAGAGGACAGTCTCTTCACCAAATTGTGCTGGGAAAACTAGATATTCATTGGCAGAATTTTTTTTTTTTTTGAGATGGAGTCTAGCTTTGTTGCTCAGGCTGCAGTGCAGTGGCGCGATCTGGGCTCACTGCAAGCTCCACCTTCCGGGTTCACACCATTCTCCTCCTCATCCTCCCAAGTGGCTGGGAGTACAAGTGCCCCACCACGCCCAGCTTTCTTTTTTTTGTATTTTTAGTAGAGACGGAGTTTCACTGTGTTAGCCAGGATGGTCTCGATATCCTGCCCTCATGATCTGCCCAACTCAGCCTCCCAAAGTCATTGGCAGAATAATTAAACTAGAACCCTCTCTTGTGCTATATACAAAAATCAAATCCAAATGGGTTAAAGACTTAAATCAAGGACAAGAAACTACTGAAAGAAAACATTAGGGAAACTCTCCAGGAAATTGTTCTGGGCACAGATTTCTTGAGTAATACTCCAAAAGCTCAGGCAACCAAAGCAAAAATGAACAAATGGTATCACATGAAGTTCAAAAGTTTCTGCATAGTAAAGAAAACAATGGACAAAGTGAAAAGACAATCCACAGAATGGAAGAAAATATTTGCAAACTATATATCTGACAAGGGATTAATAACCAGAATATATAAGGAGTTCAAACAACTCTATAAGAAAAAAACTAATAATCCAATTATTTAAATGGGCAAAGAATCTGAACAGACATTTCTCAAAAGAAGGCACACAGGTCAGGCGCAGTGGCTCTCACCTGTAATTCCAGCATTTTGGGGAGCCAAGACAGGTGGACCACTTGAGCCCAGGAGTTCAAGACCAACCTGAAAAACATAGCAAATAATTTTAAAAACTATCTGGGCATGGTGATGCATGCCTGTGGTCCCGGCTACTCAGGAGGCTGAGGTGGGAGGATTGCTTGAACCCTGGTAGTCAAAACTACAGTAAGCCATCATCATACCACTGCACTCCAGCCTGGGTGACAGAGTGAGACCCTGTCTCAAAAAATGAGCAAAAACAAAAAAGAAGATATATAAATGTCAAATAGGTATATGAAAAGATGCTCAATATCATTGATCATCAGAGCATTTCAAATCAAAACTGCAATAAGATATCATCTTACCCCCATTAAAATGGCTTTTATGCAAAAGAGAGGCAATAACAAATGCTTGCAAGAATGTGGGGAAAAGAGAACCCTCTTCATCTGTTGGTGGGAATGTAAATTAGTACATTCACTATGGAGAACAATATGGAGGTCCCTCAAAAAATTAAAAATAGAACTATCATATGATACAGCAATCCTGCAATGCAGCAACTCAGCAATGCTGGGTATATACCCAAGGGAGGGAAAATTAGTATATCAAAGAGATATCTGCATTCCCATATTTATTTCAGCACTATTCATAATAGCCAAGATTTGGAAGCAACCTAAGTGTGCATAAACAGATGAAGGGATAAAGAAAATGTAGTACATGTACACAATGGAGTACTCTTCGACCATGAAAAAGAATAAGGTTCTGTCATTTGCAACAATGTGGATGGAACTAGGAGACATTATGTTAAGTACAATGAGCCAGGCACAGAAAGACTTTGCATGTTCTCACACATTTGTGGGAGCTAAAAATTAAAACAATTGAACTCATCAAGATAGAGAGTAGACTGAGAGTTTCCAGAGGTTGGGAAGAGTAGCGGTGTTACGGGATCTTTGGAGTGTCACTTTTCTGGACAGAAAACTCTATGGCTGGTGGCACCTTTACCTGAGTTTTGCTTGGGCCCCGCCCACTCAGCCTGGCAGGCTGTGCTCAGCTCATGCTACCAGGTTGGATCCCATGTTTGCCAAGGGAGACTGCGCGGAGTGGCAAGGGGTGTGTGAGCGAGCATGGGGTCTGGCCACTGTGCAGTCAGACTTCCTGGCTGCTGCAGTGGGGCAGGTAACTCCAGGTGCCAACATGGGTACCAGCTCTCCACAAGGCTGTTGCTGGACCACGGGCACCGCAAGCAGCTTCCACAGCTGGCACACTGGGAACACAGTGGCACCCAGAAGCTTGGAGATACCAGGAACCACAGGGCCCCAAAGAGGGAATCACAGCCCTGGCTCGGGGAGCTCCCAGGTCTGGGCTTCCCAAAGGGTCACAGCTCTTTTTTCCTTCTCTTTGCCCACAGTGTGGCTAGCAAGGGGCATGTCTCAGCCCTGTTTGTGTTACAGCTCTTTCAGCCTCTTCTCTAGGATTTGTCATAATTAATTCTCATATTGTCTTATTTTTTTACATGTGTTTCAACCTCAGAAGATGTATGGATCTAAACACAACATGATGTGTTAGCTAGCTGCCATATGAATTTCTCCCTGTTTCACCACTATGTAGCCTAAAGTTATTCCGTCATCCTTGACTATCCTGGCTAAAGAGTCTAAAGATCTTTGTTTGGTAGCTATGGCTTCAGCTAGTTCATTTGCTAAGTTACCTAGAGTGGTTGACAGATTTCTAATTATACGTTCATGAGAGGTTACTCCCCACCATTGCAAGTGACTTCTGCCAAACATAGGCCAAAATTCATCTCCTTGGTGTGCAGGTATGGTTTATCTAATCCTGGAAAGTAATTTCGATGAATTACTTCAGTGTTCAGAAACATTGGAGTTATAAATAGAAAAAGGAAGAGTCACATAACCTAATAGACAATTACTTCTCATATGCCAGCGGTCAACACATTCATAAGCCCATGGGTGGTTGATCCAGGGACCACACAGGGTCCCTGACAGATTCTGAAAGTTAAGGCTTTGGTTTACTGGTAACAGAGACAGGTTAAAGTACACGTCTTCAGTCTTGAGTAGAGTGTAATCAGTTCATTTTTTTTTTAATGAGACAAACATCAGGTAAAGACTTTGACAAGAAGGAAGAGAAATCCCGAGATTCTATAATCATAATAATCGAATTGTAATTGCTAGTTTAAGTAGTCCTTCAAAAAATACATCTCATTCCTGACAGGATAAAACAAGTTTTTAAAAATATATTATATTCAGATTCACTAGGGAACACTTGGAGCCAGGAAATAATTCAGGATTCAGCCCAAATTATAGGCAAATAATAAAAACTCTAAAACAATGATCAGGGTTGTAATCTAATAGCATATGTCATAGTTTTCTTTTGGAACATAAATTTTCTCTCTAGTCCATCATTTTATCAAAGACAAATCATAGTAGGACCAATTTTGTATGCAAAATAAGTTTTAGTCTTATCATACCTGGCCTGATTATTTCCATAAAGTGCAGCAAGAATATTTATTGGCCATATAGGCTTCTTAAAATTGGCTTTGTTGGAAATTTTAAATAAGGAATCTTAGACTTTAAAAGCCTTGAAGCTAGCCAAGTAAAAGATTTGCATCAGACTGTGTCTGTAATACTTTTTTAACCTACTTTTTTAAATTATACGTTAAGTTCTGGGGTACATGTGCAGAAAGTGCAGGTTTGTTACATAGGTATATATATTCTGTGGTGGTTTGCTGCACCCATCAACCCATTACCTATATTAGGCATTTCTCCTAATGCTATTCCTCCCCCTTCCCCCACCCCCAACAGGCCCCAGTGTGTGATGTTCCCCTCCCTGTGTCCATGTGTTCTCATTGTTCAACTCCCACTTATGAGTGAGAACATGTGGTGTTTGGTTTTCTGTTCTTGTGTTAGTTTGCCAAGAATGATGGTTTCCATCTTCTTCCATGTCCCTGCAAAGGACATGAACTCATCCTTTTTTATGGCTGCATAGTATTCCATGGTGTATATGTGCCACATTTTCTTTATTCAGTCTATCATTGATGGGCATTTGGGTTGGTTCCAAGTCTTTGTTATTGTGAACAGTCCTGCAATAAACATACATGTGCATGTGTCTTTATAGTAGAATGATTTATAATCCTTTGGGTACGTACCCAGTAATGGGATTGCTGGACCAAATGGTATTTCTAGTTCTAGATCCTTGAGGAATAGCCACACTGTCTTCCACAAAGGTTGAACTAATTTACACTCCCACCAACAGTGTAAAAGCCTTCGTATTTCTCCACACCCTCTCCATTATTTGTTGTTTCCTGACCCTTTAATGATCGCCATTCTAACTGGCATGAGATGGTATCTCATTGTGGTTTTGATTTGCATTTCTCTAATGACTAGTGATGATGAGCTTTTTTTTCATAAGTTTGTTGGTTGCATAATTGTCCTCTTTTGAGAAGTGTCTGTTCACATCCTTCGCCCACTTTTCAATGGGGTTGTTTTATCTTGTAAATTTGTTTAAGTTCTTTGTAGATTCTGGATATTAGCCCTTTGTCAGATGGACAGATTGCAAAAATTTTCTCCCATTTTGTAGGTTGCCTGTTCACTCTGATAGTTTCTTTTTCTGTCAAGAAGCTCTTTAGTTTAATTAGGTCCCATTTGTCAATTTTGGCTTTTGTTGCCTTTGTTTTTGGTGTTTTAGTCATGAAGTCTTTGCCCATGCCTATGTCCTGAATGGTATTGCCTAGGTTTTCCTCTACGGTTTTTATGGCTTTAGGTCTGATGTTTAAGTCTTTAATCCATCTTGAGTTAATTTTTGTATAAGGTGTAAGGAAGGGATCCAGTTTCAGCTTTCTGCCTATGGCTAGCCAGTTTTCCCAACACCATTTATTAAATAGGGAATCCTTTCCCCAGTGATTGTTTTTCTGAGGTTTGTCAAAGATCAGATGGTTGTAGATGTGTGGTGTTGTTTCTGAGGCCTCTGTTCTGTTCCTTTGATCTATATATTTGTTTTGGTACCAGTACCATGCTGTTTTGGTTACCATAGCTTTTAGTATAGTTTGAAGTCAGGTACCATGTTGCTTCCAGCTTTGTTCTTTTTGGTTAGGATTTTCTTGGCTATTCAGGCTCTTTTTTGATTCCATATGAAATTTAAAATATATTTTTCCAATTCCATGGAGAAAGTCAATGGTAGTTTAATGGGGATAGCAGTGAATCTATAAATTACTTTGGGCAGTATGGCCACTTTCATGATACTGATTCTTCCTATCTAGGAGCATGGAATGATTTTCCATTTGTTTGTGTCCTCTCTTATTTCCTTGAGGAGTGGTTTGTAGTTCTCCTTGAAGAGGTCCTTCACATCCTTGTAAGTTGTATTCCTAGGTATTTCATTCTTTTTATAACAATGGTGAATGGGAGTTCACTCACAGTTTGGCTCTCTGTTTGTCTGTTATTGCTGTATAGGAATGCTTGTGATTTTTGCACATTGATGTTGTATCCTGAAACTTTGCTGAAGTTGCTTATCAGCTTAAGGAGATTTTGGGCTGAGATGATGGGGTTTTCTAAATATACAATCATGTCATCTGCAAACAGAGACCATTTGACTTCCTCTTTTCCTAATTGAATACCCTTTATTTCTTTCTCTTGCCTGATTGCCCTGGCCAGAACTTCCAATAATATGTTGAATAGGAGTAGTGAGAGAGGGCATCCTTGTCTTGTGCTGATTTTCAAAGGGAATGCTTCCAGTTTTTGCACATTCAGTATGTTATTGGCTGTGGGCTTGTCATAAATAGCACTTACTATTTTGAGATACGTTCCATCAATACCAGTTTATTGAGAGTTTTTAGCATGAAGGGCTGTTGAATTTTGTCAAAGGCCCTTTCTGCATCTATTGAGATAATCATGCAGTTTTTGTCATTGGTTCCCTTTATGTTATGGATTACATTTATTGATTTGCATATGTTGAACCATCCTTGCATCCCAGGGGTGAAGCCGACTTGATCATGGTGGACAAGCTTTTTGATGTGCTGCTGGATTCAGTTTTCCAGTATTTTATCCAGGATTTCTGCATTGATGTTCATCAGGGATATTGGCCTAAAATTTTCTTTTTTTGTTGTGTCCCTGTGAGGTTTTGGTATCAAGGTGATGCTGACCTCATAAAATGAGTTAGGGAGGATTCTCTCTTTTTCTATTGTTGGGAATAATTTCAGAAGGAATGGTACCAGCTCCTCTTTGTACCTCTCATAGAATTAGGCTGTGAATCTGTCTGGTCCTGGAATTTTTTTTGGTTGGTAGGCTATAATTAATGCCTCAATTTCAGAACTTGTTATTTGTCTATTCAGGAATTTCACTTCTTCCTGGTTTAGTCTTGGTAATATTCTCTGATGATAATTTGTATTTCTGTGGGATCAGTGGTGATATCCCCTTAATCATGTTTTATTGCATCTATTTGATTCTTCTCTCTTTTCTTCTTTATTAGTCTGGCTAGTGGTCTGTTTTGTTGATCTTTTCAAAAAACCAGCTCCTGGGTTCATTGATTTTTTGAAGGGTTTTTCGTGTCACTATCTCCTTCAATTCTGCTCTGATCTTATTTGTGTCTTGTCTCCTGTTAGCTTTTGAATTTGTTTGTTCTTGCTTCTCTAGTTCTTTTAATTTTGATGTTAAGGTGCCAATTTTAGATCTTTCCTGCTTTCTCTTGTGGACATTTAGTGCTATAAATTTCCCTCTACACACTGCTTTAAAAGTGTCCCAGAGATTCTGGGACGTTGTGTCTTTGTTTTCATTGGTTTTGAAGAACATCTTTATTTCTGCCTTCATTTCGTTATTTACCCAGTAGTCATTCAGGAGCAGGTCACCCAGTTTCCATGCAGTTGTGAGGTTTTGAGTGAGTTTCTTAATCCTGCATACTAATGTGAATGCATTGTGGCCTGAGAGACTGTTTGTCATGATTCCAATTCTTTTGCATTTCCTGAGGAGAGCTTTACTTCCAATTATGCGGTCAATTTTAGAATAAGTGCAATGTGGTGCTGAGAAGAAGGTATATTCTGTTGATTTGGGGTGGAGAGTTCTGTAGATATCTTTTAGGTCCACTTGCTCCAGAACTGAGTTCAAGTCCTGGATATTATTGTTAATTTTCTGTCTCATTGATCTAATATTGACAGTGGAGTGTTACAGTCTCCCACTATTACTGTGTGGGAGTCTAAGTCTCTTTGTAGGTCTTTAAGAACTTGCTTTATGAATCTGAGTGCTCCTGTATTGGATGCATATATGTCTAGGATAGTTAGCTCTTCTTGTTGCATTGATCCCTTTACCATTATGTAACGTCCTTCTTTGTCTCTTTTGATCTTTGTTGGCTTAAGATCTGTTTTATCAGAAGCTAGGATTGCAACCCCTGCCTTTTGTTGCTTTCCACTTGCTTGGTAAATGTTCCTCCATCCCTTTATTTTGAGTCTATGTGTATGAGACGGGTCTCTTGAGTACAGCACATTGATGGGTCTTGACTCTTTATCCAATTTGCCAGTCTATGTCTTTCAATTGGGGGCATTTAGCTCATTTACATTTAAGGTTAATATTGTTATGTATGAATTTGATCCTGTCATTATGATACTAGCTGGTTATTTTGCTCATTAGTTGATGCAATTTTTTCATAGTGCCAATGGTCTTTATAATTTGGTATGTTTTTGCAGTGGCTGTTACCAGTTGTTCCTTTCCGTGTTTAGTGCTTCCTTCAGAAGCTCTTGTAAGGCAGGCCTGGTGGTGACAATATCTCTCAGCATTTGCTTGTAAAGGATTTTATTTCTCCTTCAATTATGAAGCTTAGTTTGGCTGGATATGAAATTCTGTCTTGAAAATTCTTTTCTTTAGGAATGTTGTATATTGGCCCCCACTGTCTTCTGGCTTGTAGTCTTTCTGCCAAGAGATCCACTGTTAGTCTGATGGGCTTCCCTTTGTGGGTAACTCAACCTTTCTCTCTGGCTGCCCTTTACATTTTTTCCTTCATTTCAACCTTGGTGAATCTGATGATTTTATGTCTTGTGGTTGCTCTTCTTGAGGAGTATCTTAGTGGTGTTCTCTGTATTTCCTGAATTTGAATGTTGGCCTGTCTTGCTAGGTTGGGAAAGTTCTCCTGGATAATATACTTGAGAGTGTTTTCCAACTTGGTTCCATTCTCTCTGTCACTTTCAGGTACACGAATCAAACATAGATTCAGTCTTTTAACATAGTCCTCTATTTCTTGGAGGCTTTGTTCATTTCTTTCACTCTTTTTTCTCTAATCTTGTCTTCTTGCTTTATTTCATTGAGTTGATCTTCAATCTCTGATATCCTTTCTCCTGCTTGATTGATTCGGCTATTGATACTTGTGTATGCTTCATGAAGTTCTTGTGCTGGGTTTTTCAGCTCCATCAGGTCATTTATATTCTTCTATAAACCGGTTATTCTAGTTAACAATTCATCCTACCTTTTTTTTCAGGCTCTTAGCTTCCTTGCATTGGGTTAGAACATGCTCCTTTGGCTCGGAGGAGTTTGTTATTACCTGCCTTCTGAAGCCTACTTCTGTCAATTCATCAAACTCATTGTCTGTCCAGTTTTGTTCCCTTGCTGGTGGGGAGTTGTGATCTTCTGGAGGAGAAGAGGCATTCTGGCTTTTGTAGTTTTCAGCCTTTTTGCACTGGTTTCTCCCCATCTTTATGGATTTATCTACCTTTGCTCTTTGATGTTGGTGATGTTGATACTATTCCTTTCTGTTTGTTAGTTTTCCTTCTAACAGTCAGGTCCCTCTGCTGCAGGTTTGCTCGAGTTTGCTGGAGGTCCACTCCAGACCCTCTTTGCATGGGTATCACCAGTGGAGGCTGTTGGAAATGCATGAACCACCTGCCTTCTGTGTTGATCTCATTGGGTGCTGCAGGCCGGAGCTGTTCCTATTCAGACATCTTGCCAGCTCTCCTGTAATACTTTTATGAATGGGTGTAGTCCTCTCTTCTCAAGGTCCCCAAATAACTTGAGGTTCCTGGGCCCGTCAGAAAGTGACATTCTTTACTTCTTACCACAAGGACAGCAACTTTGTAAAGGACCCTTGTAGACAGGACATCAAGCCAGTCATTCTAAGGGGCTTTGTATTGGTGCTATAAAGTCAACCTCAATTCCTTAAAGTGGTCTGGTTGTATCTGCCATTCGAGTTAAAGCCTTGATAAAACAAACAGTGTCTCCAATTGAATCCTGTTACTAAAAATAGATTCTTATTGAAATTATGCAAATAATTATATTGCCATAATTTAGGAATGCTCACGAATGGCTTCTGAATTCTGGAGAAATCAGTTAGAGAGACAGATAAATGGCTCAAATTTTTGTTCACAATGTAGTTTATCTAATGTATTGTAAGTTAAAAATAGCTGAAAAGAAAAAAATTCTTGACTTTGGAAAACAAAACATAAAGAGAATCAACAATGTTTCCAATGGAAGGGCCATGAATAAAATCTTTTCCTTCTTTTATAAGTTCAGTCCCATGTAACTAAATCTTGTTCTGCTTGATTTCAAATAGCAATTCTCATTCAGTTTTTTGTGTTTTGCTTGATTTCAACTGGAAATTCTCATTCAGCTTTTTAAAGTCCTGGAAGATTTTCCTAGTCCAATGGTATGATCCCCAAAGTTATCTGAAACCATATTTAAGAGAACTTGTCAGAGTCCTTTCCATTAAAAGTAATTTAGATGATAGCTGATTGTAAAGGCTTTTTTTTTTTTGAGACATGGTCTGGCTCTATCACTCAGGATGGAGTGCAGTGGCATGATCTTGGTTCACCACAATCTGTCCCTCCCAAACTCAAGGCATCCTCCTACCTCAGCCTCCGAAGTAGCTGGGACCATAGGCATGCACCATCATGCCTAGCTAATTTTTGTATTTTTGTGGAGACAGGATTTTACCATGTTGCCCAGGCTGCTTTCAAACTTCTGAGTTTAAGCAGTTCACCCACCTCGGCCTTGCAAAGTGCCGGGATTTTTACACGCGTGAGCCACCGTGCCCTGCACCACGCCCAGCACCATGCCCTGCATAGCCTCCAGCACCGCGCCCGGCCTGTAAAAGTTTTCAGAGAAGAACTTTAAACAATCACCGTGGATGACAAAAACTTAGAATAGCCTTTGGTTAAAATCCAGTGGAAGTTCTCAAATGGCGAGAAAATTTAGTTATTTGTATTATATGTAGCATTTTAAGATAACAGCCAGAATCATGACTGATGGCAACACATCAGATCCATCAGATTTCCACAAATTTTATATAATCTTTAGAATATGTATATTAATAATATATCTATACACATACAACTTTAGAAAATATTTAACATCATCAAAATTATGACTGATACCATATTAGATTTGTATAATTTATATAACGTTGAAAATATTTATATTAATAACATACTTATAAATGTAACCAAAAGAAGATTTAGGCCAGGCACAGTGGCTCATGCCTGTAATCCCAAAACTTTGGGAGGCCAAGTTGGACAGATCCTCAGAGGTCAGGAGTTCGACACATGCCTGGCCAACATGGAGAAATCTTGTCTCTACTAAAAATACAAAATTAGCCGGGCATGGTGGCACGTGTCTGTAGTCCCAGCTACTTGGGAAGTTGAGGCAAGAGAATCGCTTGAACCTTGGGGCAGAGGTTGCAGTGAATCTAGATGACGCCACTGCACTCCAGCCTGGGTGACAAAGCAAGATTCTGTCTCAGAGAAAAAAAAGAAGATTTAGTGTTACTTATCTTTTGGCAATGCTTCCCATACAATGTTATCAACTAAGTTTTAGCAAAGATGTCAAAAAATTGAAAACATTTGACCAAAACAGAATGACAGTTTATTGTTTTTCATTTTATTATTTTTTTGAGACAGGGTCTCATCCTGTTGCTCAGGCTGGAGTGCAGTGGTGAAATCATGGCTCACTGCAGCCTCAACCTCCCAGGCCCAGGTGATCTTCCACCTTAGTCTCCCAAGTAGCCAGGACTATGAGCACGTGCTACCACACCTAGCTAGCTTTTGTATTTTTAGTAGAGATGGGGTTTTGCCATTTTGCCCAGGCTGGACTTGAACTCCTGGGCTCAAGTCATCCACCCACCTCGGCCTCCCAAAGGGCTAGAATTACAGACATGAGCCGCTGCACACAGCCACATGTCATTTTTAAATAACAGTCATTCATTTAATTAGCATGACAACCAAAAGACATCAAAAGCAACATAGAAGGTTACATGGATGTGAAAACTGAAAACCCTCAGTTTTCCCAAGTAATTAAAAAAACAATAAAGGCAACACATGGATTATCTTGATAAAACCTAAAATCTTCATTACAGGCCAGTCATTTAAAGGGTAAAAGCTCCTGTGGCATAATTGTGTCTTCTTATGGGAAGCTAATTTAAATCACTTGGAAGTCAAACCCGATGACAAGGAGACTTGAATTTAATTAGACATAGAAAGAGTGTGTCCAGGGTCATGAGTGAGCATAATATTACAGAGGAATGTAAACAGGAAAACGAGAGCATAGAGCAGTGGGGATCCATAGCTCTCAAAGATAGCATGGAAGTTTCCTGGTTACATGAAGTAATTAAGACATATTTAAAAGCCAAGAGTACAAAATTAGACCTGATGAAAAAGCTGAAAGAGTTATCATCCCAGCCAAGCAGGAAACCCAAGCCTTTTATTCCTTCTCAAGAAGGAACAGGAGACAATGATGTGATCTGTGAGTCATGTGTAACATGAAAGTACAGGAAAAGTTGAACTTCTGATATACAAATCTGAAAAGTTTTTATAGTAACAGATTTCAGGATTAAAAGTCAATATTTATTACCTCTTATTATGAGCAAATAAATACATTAAGAAAACTTTGTTGTTTTAACCAAAATTTTTAGTTTTTTATCACTATGTTTTTAATATTACAGCTAATATAAATAAACTTTATAAACAGTCTATCTGATCTCAATCAGTTTTGACCTCGAGGTAAGATTTACATAAACTTTTAATAACCTCGTATAATTTTTTCCATCTTTCCTAACTTTTTATACACATTTAGTTTTATCTTTCTTTTTTATTCCTTCAATTTAAAATAATCCTTAAAAATCTCTAAGCGAATTTACTTTCTCTGAAACAAAAACCGGTATACATTTTGCATACAGAATTGTTTCTTTTGTATCTAGTCGTCTTAATCACATATATCTACAAAGATATTAACACTTAGAAACCCTTATTTTAATAAAAAACCTAGGAAGCAAGAAATCTTGAATTGTCATATAGCAGTATCTTACATATGAGAATAATTTCATAATTTAGAATTGTGTGTTCCTAAAACTTTTTTTTAGGATGGATTTTCACTCTTTTTGCCCAGGCTGGAGTGCAATGGTGTGATCTCAGCTCACTGCAACCTCCGCCTCCCAGGTTCAAGCAATTCTCCTGCCTCAGCCTCCTGATTAGCTGGGATTACAGGAACACACCACCACATCTGGCTAATTTTTTGTATTTTTTAGTAGAGATTGGGTTTCACCATGTTGATCAGGCTGGTCTTGAGCTCCTGACCTCGGGTGAGCCACCCACCTTGGCTTCCCGAAGTGTTGGGATTACAGGTGTGAGCCACAGTTCCTGGGCTACAACATGAGTTTTAAATTGGAAATAACCCAGATATTTAATGAGTATCTATTATTTAATGTAACATAACTAAAATTTCAAAAATAGGCTGGGCATGGTGGCTCACACCATGAGACCAGCCTGAGCAAAATAGCGAGATGCTGACTCTACAAAAAAAAAATAAAAGTTAGCTGACCATGGTGGTGCATGCCTGTAATTAACAGTTTCTTGGGAGGCTGAGGTGGGAGGATCCCTTGAGTGCAGGAGGTCAAGGTTGCAATGAGCTGTGATCATGCCACTGCACTTCAGCCTGGGTGACAGACAGAGACACTGGCTCAAAAAAATTTCAAAAATACATTAAGATGTCTTGTATAGATATTTATCCATTTACATTTACTTATTTTTGACAGTTTATCTAGAGTATTTGTGAGAACTGAGGTATTAGACAGAGCTAGTCATCATTTCTAAGTTATTTTCTTGTTAACCATGATATAGCCTGTGAATATCAGGTGTTCACATAAGTGAGGACTTCAAAGTTAAATACAAGGGTATTTTACCAATAACTCAGAAAATTCCATTATTTTTGTTCAACAAACCGTATTAAATTGGTCTTATGTATTTAAAAAATCACATAAACAAATATTCTTTTCTTTCCGGTGTTTATAGCTTTATAACCTTCATGCCAAAACCTAGCACCTTAAAATATCTAGCAAATGTAAATATAAAACACAGTCAAAAATGTACGCTGACAATTCTGAAGACATTTCTATTTTTATTTTATCAATACTTTTTAAATTATTTGTATTTATAAAAGAACTCTTTTGTCTGGGCACAGTGGTTCATGCCTGTATCCCAGCACTTTGAGAGGCTGAGGCAAGAGGATCACTTGAGCTCAGGAGTTTGAGACCAGCCTGGGCAACATAGTGAGACCCAATCTCTACTAAGAATAAGATAAATATTGCCAGGCATGGTGGTGCATGCCTATTGTCCCAGCTACTAGAGAGGATGAGGCAGGAAGATTGCTTGAGCCTAGGAGGTTGAGATAACAGTGAGTTATGATCCCACTACTGCACTCCAGTCTGGGGAACAGAGTGAGACCTTACAGTGAGATCTTGTCTCAAAAAGAGAAAAAAATATAGAATTGTTTCATTCTTTTGTTTTTCTTCAGCCAAGTAACCTCGAATTGGTAACACAACAGACAGTAAGTCTTATCTCAACACCAGTAGACAAATCAGCAGATTCAAAGTAGGCAGTGGAAAAAAAAAGATAGGCAAAAGAACTGAGACTTTTTCATTTTATGGTTTTTAAAAATAGTAACTATTTGAGTTCTGAATTTTCTTTCATGTAATTTGGCCGTCAGGTTTAAAGTGTGCACTAGAGGCCAGGTGCAGTGGCTCATTCATGTAATCCCAATACTATGGGAGGCTGAAGCAGGTGGATCACTTGAGGCCAGGAGTTTGAGACCAGCCTGGCCAACGTGACAAAACCCCATCTCTACTGAAAATACAAAAATTAACTGGGTGTGGTGGTGTTCACCTGTAGTCCTAGCTATTCAGGAGGCTGAGGCAGGATAATCACTCAAACCTGGGAGGTGGAGGTTGCAGTGAGCCGCGATTGTACCACCATACTCCATCCTCGGCAACAGAGCAAGACTCTGTATCAAAAAGAAAAAGGAAAAAATATATATATATATATAGGCTGGGCACAGTGGCTCATGCCTGTAATCCCAGCAGTTTTGGAGGCCAAGGCAAGTGGATCACTTGAGATCAGGAGTTTGAGACCAGCCTGGCCAACATGGTGAAACCTCATCTCTACTAAAACCACAAAAATTAGCCGGATATGGTGGCACACACCTGTAATCGCAGCTACTCAGGAGGCTGAGACAGGAGAATTGCTCAAACCTGGGAAGTGGAGGTTGCAGTGAGCCAAGATCACACCACTGCACTCCAGCGTGGGCAACAGAGCGAGACTCTGTCTCAAAAAAATTGTGTGTGTGTGTATGTGTGTGTGTGTGTGTGTGTGTGTGGCTAGAATGGTCCATAATATATAGCCAGCTCGAGTCCCAGAAAACCTAGCAAGCTTAAGGTTAGAGCTTCTCATTTTGACCTTTTCAAGATTAAATCTCCTTTAGTAAGCCCTTCCCCTCTAGGGAGGTACTTGCCGGAGCACTGCCGGAAGTTGGTTTTCTGATGCCCTGTTGTTTCTGTTCTGAATGGTTTATTTCTCATTATAAGAGCTCAGCAAAGCAGGCAGAGTTAAAAAGCAGAGACATGAAGGTTTTAAAATCATGGACTTCACTCCTACACTGAATATCAGGTCCCCAGAAAGACAGAAACACCATGGGACCACAGCAAAGGCAGAAGGAGGAGTGAGAGAGGGAGGTGGACAGAACAAGAAACAGGAGTTGGCTCTCATTTTTTCACGCGTGCCATTTTCTTTAGGTTTTTCTAGTTTATGGAGTCTCTTTGCTCCAGCTGAGCACACAGATAAACTAGAGATCTCACAAGGTTTTTGCTGAGAACATCAAAGCCTTTAACCTCTGTTGGGCCAAATATTTAGACCAAAAATACAGATAGACACGCAAAAGCCAGAACCAGACCAGATTGAGTATGTCAGTGGCTACAGCCTTTATTCCCTTTATTCTTTAGGATTCGAACTCAAACCAGATGCAGGATTCTAACCCAACCAGGACCCCCCTGGGGTGAAACTGAAACCCCACAGTCTAGACAACGTTGGGGGTCTTTTTTATTTTTTATTTTTTTGAGATGGAGTTTCACTCTTGTTGCCCAGGCTGGAGTGCAATGGTGCAATATTGCCTCACTGCAACCTCCGCCTCTCAGGTTTAAGCACTTATCCTGCCTCAGCCTCCCAAGCTGGGATTAGAGGCTTGTGCCACCATGCCCAGCTCATTTTGCATTTTTAGTAGAGATGGGGTTTCTCCATGTTGGTCAGGCTGGTCTCGAACTCCCAACCTCAGGTGATCCGCCCACCTAAGCCTCCCAAAGTGTTGGCATTACAGGCATGAGCCACCGCACCCAACCTGCTTGTTCTTTTCATTTCATCCTGATCTCCGAATACAGGAGAGTAGCTGATTTGGTGTTCACTAACAAGCACAGAAGCTTTGTTACATTTACAGTGTCATTCTTGGCAAAACCTGAAGTTTTGCCTCCCGGGTTCACACCATTCTCCTGCCTCAGCCTCCTGAGTAGCTGGGACTATAGGCGCCCGCCACCTCACCCAGCTAATTTTTTGTATTTTTAGTAGAGACGGGGTTTCACCGTGTTAGCCAGGATGGTCTCGATCTCCTGACCTTGTGATTCACCCACCTCGGCCTCCCAGAGTGCTGGGATTACAGGCGTGAGCCACTGCACCCAGCCAGAAGCTCTAATTTCAATGATGATTGTGCTTTTTATCTCTTCCTCAGCATCTGGCTCATGATAAAATTTCAGGTGTCTTGATGGTATCTAAATCAGTTGTTGATTCGGTCCTGGAGAAACAAGCATAACCTCTATGCCAAGTTATAATTTTGCCTATTTCCCAACTTTTTGTTATTGGATCGCTCCACTAAACCAGTTGTTCTGCTTCTGTCTTTTCAGCTGGTTTCTGTAGATGCTGTTCAGCTGCTGATAACATCTGGCCTTTGGGCAGGCTCAAAAAATTGAAAGTTAATGATGTTAGATTCAATTGTATATGGGCTATCCCATAATCCCTGTTTCTCCCCCTTTTTTGTTTTTATTATCAGTTGTTCATCTGTATGAAATCGCAACTGAGCATTTTCAATTAACTGTGTGGAATGAACCATGTATGAAGAATCAGAAATCACATTAACAGGCATATCAAAAGCAGTCAACACCTCAATTACAGCTACAAGCTCCGCTTTTTGAGCTGAAGTATAGGGTGTCTGGAAAACTTTACCTTTTGATCCAGAATAAGAAGCTTTACCATTACTAGACCCATCTGTGAAACAATGAAAACGCTTAGCAGGCTGCAGATTGTTTACTGCAGGCATTGTAAATGCAAACCGTTCACAGTCTTGCTCAGCTAAAAGGGTAGTAAAGAAACAGTCTTTTAAATCTGTGACTATTAAAGGCCAATTTTTTGGAATTATAGTAGGAGAAGGCAATCCTGGCTGTTATGTTTCCATTGGTTGTATAACTGAATTGATGGCTCTTAAGTCAGTTAACATTCTCCATTTACCTGATTTTTTCTTAATTATGAAAACTGGAGAATTCCAAGGGGAAAACGTTAGAGCTATGTGCCCATTTTCTAATTGTTCAGTAACTAATTTCTCTAAAGCATCCAGTTTCTCTTTGCTTAGCAGCCATTATTCTATCCAAATTGGCTTATCTGTTAACCATTTTAAAGGTATAGGTTTTGGAAGCTTAACAATGGCCACCATCAAAAATGGTATCCTAATCTTTGGCAGGAACTTTGTCTTTCCGTTTGAAGCAGTTCTTTCAAACCTTGCAAATTTTTTTCTACTCCCATACCAGAGACGTGCCCCATTTCGTGCATCATATGTTGACTTTGAGGGCTGTATAATTGTTAAGGAATTAGAACTTGTGCTCCCCATTGTCATAATAAATCTCTCCCCCATAAATTTATAGTTACAGAAGTTGTAATTGGTTGAACAATCCCAGGTTGTCCATCGGCCCTTCCCAATGCAAAATATAGCTACTTTGATACACTTCTGGAGCTTTAGCAGTTTCCACTGTGTTAAATTGAGTGGGCTGAATTGGCCATGTGCACGGCCAGAGCTGTAGAGAAATGATTGAAATGTCCAGTCCTACCAAAAAAAAAAAATAGTATCTACTAAACCTTTAAAGTTCTTTCCCTGGATAGTTATTTCACAGGTAGGATGTTTATCAGTAATTTGATTTACCCAATAAGCTGCCTTGCCTTTTTTATTTGTGTTTCCAAATCCTCCAGTTCATTTAATTTCACTTTTTCCCATTCCCACATATGGCACACTCAGGGGCTATGCTATGCGCACTCCTGGCTGTGCTTTCCAGGGAACAGAAATAGATATCACAATTTGAATTTCCTCATTGTAATCTGAATCAATGACTCCAGTGTGTATTTGTACCCCTTTTAAACTTAAACTAGACCTTCCTAAAAGTAATCCCATTGTCCCTTCTGGCAATGGTCCACAGACTCCTGTTAGGACCTTTTGTGGGTGTTCCCCAGGCAGAAGGCTCACAGCCTTTGTGCAGCATAAATCTACTGCGGCACTATGGAATGTGGTGGGGGACAGATAATATTTGGGGGTGAGGGAATGGCCTGAGCTGGAAATGCCCTGGATTAGAACAGGGCCTGGGATGGGCCCATCAGGGAGTTTCCCAAAATTGGGTTCCTTTCTTTATCAAACTTAGAGTGACACTGATTAGCCCAAAGTTTTCCTTTTTTACATTTTGGACATATTTCAGGATCAGCAGTTTTCTTTTTTCCCCTATCTGGTGGCCTGACTCGCTGATTTTTTTTCTACATTGTTTTCAGTATGACCATGTTTCCCACAGTTAAAACAAGCTCCAGGAAATGGAGTATTTCCTTTATCCACTCTCAGTCCTGCCATCGCCTGTGCCAACAAAGTAGCTTTATGTAGATTACCTCTGATACCATCACAGGTCTTGATATAATCAACTAAATGTGCTTTCCCTCTGATAGGTCGCAGAGCAGCCTAGCAATAGGGATTAGCATTGTCAAAAGCTAATAACTGCAACACTATATCCTAAGCAGCCAAATCTGCAATAATCTTTTTAAGAGACTCCTGTAACCAAGCTATAAAATCCACGTATGGTTCTCTTGGTCCCTGTTTTATAGCACTAAAGGAAGGGTAGTGTTCTCCACATGAAGTGATTGTTTCCAAGCTCTAATGCACACTCCTCTAAGCTGTTCTATGGCATCATCCTGCATGACACTTGTGCATGTAAACCAGCCCAGCCACCAACCCCCAAAAGTTGGTCTGCAGTTATATTAATTTGAGGTTGGGCCCAGGCATTGCGAGCAGCCTGAATGGAAGCTTCATCTGCCCACTAAGTTTTAAATTGTAAGAACTGAGCAGGAGTTAGACAAGCTCGAGTAATAGTGTCCCAGTCAGTAGGAATCATACGACTGGAAACAGCAACATTCTTTAACGGTCCCATTTCAAAAGGAGAACCTGGTCCATACTGATTTAGCTTGTTTAATTTTTTTGAGTAATTTAAAAGGAAAAGGCTCAAATGTAGCTATAATATTTCCCTGTTGATCTGGGGCATGTATTCCAACAGGAACTGCCAAGCCTCTAAATCCCACTTTTGTCTAGCTTGCTGAATTCCTGCCTGAATAGAAGTAAGAGCGGTCGCTCAAGGCGCTGCTCGAACAGTCACCAGGGTAACTACTTTTCACACAGTGTCCTCCAGAAAAGAAAGATCTGGAGGGTCGTTTTCTTCAAAATAATAATGAGGGTGTGCAGAAGGGTAGGGATGAACCTCTCCCTCCTTTTCTGCTTCAGCTTTAGGTGGCAAATAAACCTGGTCTGTAACCTCTACTGCTACTTTGTTATACTCTCCTTCCTCCTCATCATCCGTGTGAAAAAGTTCCAAGGTAGAACGAACCACAGCCCACACTCGTCCCATTGTTACCCTGATGCTTCTGAGCTCCCCTTCTTACTCACCACGGGGATTGCTTTAACACTACTTGGGTGTCCTCCAGCTAGTCCCACATTCCACGTGCTCCAGCGATCCTTTGACCTGTATTCGAGCCCCCATGAATGGGCACCACTTGCTGAGACCAGGTCAGTCGGGGAGACCCTAACCCAGCAGCGCTAGAGGAATTAAAGACACACACACTGAAATATAGAGGTGTGAAGTGGAAAATCAGGGGTCAGAGGTGAGAGCCCTGAACAGAGATTTACCCAGGTATTTATTAACAGCAAGCCAGTCATTAGCATTGTTTCTATAGATATTAGATTAACTAAAAGTATCCCTTATGGGAAACGAAGGGATGGGCTGAATTAAAGGAATAGGTTGGGCTAGTTAACTGCAGCAGAAGCATGTTCTTAAGGCACAGATCACTCATGCCCAACTACTGTGGGGACCTTCTTTGGTGGCTCCCCAGGAAGTAAGGAGATGGGAATTGTTCTGTAGAGGTCTACAGCAACACTGCTTGCTGAGGTGGGTGACAATTGTTGTACATTTATAAGGGCAGTGGCTGTGCTGGGTATGCCTCGGTTTGTTGAGGGGCTCGAGGCGGGTCCCTCTTCCTATTTCCTGAAACAGGTTGTCCATCTTTGCTAAATTTAGAATGACACGGACTTGCCTAGTGATTGCCTTTCTTACACCAGGGACATACACTGTGACTTTTCTGTTGATTGATGGTAGTAGTTTTCGTCTTTTGAATTCCTTTCTACATTCTTTTCTTGTGTCCAATTTGCCCACAATTAAGGCAAGAGCCTGAGAAATGAAGCATATTTTTTCTTACTCTTAATCTAGCCATAGCCTGAACTAAAAGAATAGCCTTATGTAAGTTACCTCCAATGCCATCACAAGCCTTAATATATTTAGTTAAATGAGCCTTCTCTCTCAGGGGTCTAATAGCAGTTTGACACTCTGCATTAGCATTATTGTATGCAAGAAGCTGTATTACAACATCCCGAGCTGTTTTTATCATTTATGGCTTTATACACAGCCTCTTGGAGCTGAGCAATAAAATTAATATATGGTTCTTTAGGTCCTTGTCAGACAGAACTGAAATAAGGATACTTTCCCCCGGTAACATTTATCCTTTTCTATGCCTGCAAGCACATGAAGCACAGCTGAACAATGACAACATCTTCCATTACTACTTGATTTCCTAATCAACCCCAGTTAGGGCCAACTCCTATTAACTGATCAAAGAAAACAGGCACAGGTGGCTGCCCTTGTGTGTTTTCTTTTGCCTGAGTTTAAGCTTCGGCAGCCTACCAAGTTTTAAACTGCAAGTGCTGAGATGGAGTGAGAACAGGTTTTGTCAAAGTATCCTAATTATATGGTAGTAATCTATTATCAAGAGCCATATTTTTAAATAAAGTTTGCACAAAAAGAGAGTTCAGTCCATATTGACTAATGGCTTGCTTAAATTCTTTAGTAACTTAAAAGAGAAAGCAGCCTAATTAGCTACATTCTGTCCTACTTGCTGGATTATAGTAACGGGAAATTGCCATGCTTCAAGGTCTCCCTTGGCTTTAGCTTTTTGAATAGAATTTTGTCTAGCAACACCAATTGCTCCAGGTTTTAATGTTGCAACTACAGGAGCAGTAAGTTTTTCAGCTAATTTATTTTCTCAGCCATTTAAGGGAGAGAGAGGAGGTGGCCATTCACTTAATTCAGCAGGTGGAGCCAACGGGTTAGTAAAACATACTTTTTAAAGTTTTTCTTTCTTTTCTTTAATCTCCACTGGTAGCTGCTCCCCACACTCAGAATTTGAAGTTAGTTTTTTACACTCATCCTCCTCTTCCTCATCTGAATCTGCCTCATCATCTGTTTGAAATGGCTCAAGGGCTGCCTTTATTAGTGCCCACACTGACCATACAGAAACTGGAATTTCTGCTCCATCTTTATATGCCTTTTAAAAAATCTCTTCCAATTCTCTCCCATTCATCCAACTTCATACTCCTTTGTTCTGGAAACCATGGGCAAAACTGCTTTACTGTACTAAAGAGTGATAACAAATTCTAAGTACTAACTTTCACTCCCCATCTTTGTATGTCCTCGGGTGTCTTTTGATGATGTGTCCTCTGCTTTCACATGCTCTAGCCTTCCTTCACCAGGGTCTTTGTCGCCCCATGTTGGGCACCAGGAATGTTGGGGTGATCAGACCCAACACTAGGTCAGGCGGGTGATGAAGTCCGGCAGAGTCAAAGGAATGAGAAAAAGACAGTTTGAGAGAGAAAGTGGAACCAGGGGACCATCACGAGTGTGGAGTCTGCAAAGTCCCCAAGCTCTGGAAGCCCATGCTATTTATTGGTGCTCAAACAAAGAAACAGGTGGTGAGGATGTGGGGTTTGAAAGGAAACGGTGTATCAAATGAATGAGAAACATATGGCCCTGCCTCAGCTTCTGTTCCAACACTCAGCTTTTCTCCCAACACATTCCCCTTAAGAACAGGAATAAAATAGGGATGCCTGTTCTCACCACTCTTGTTCAACAAGTCCTAGCCAGAGCAATCAGGCAAGAGAAAGAGATAAAAGGCATCCAAATAGGAAATGAAGTCAAATTATCTCTCTTCACTGATGATATGATTATACACCTAGAAAACCCTAAAGACTGTGCCAAAAGGCTCCTAGAACTGATAAAAACTTCAGCAAAGTTTCACGATAAAAAAATCAACATATAAAAAGAAGTAGCATTTCTGTACACCAAAAATGTTTAAACTGAGAGGTAAATCAAGAGTGCAATCCTGTTTACCACAGCAACCCCCAAAATAAAATAAAATAAAAGAAGAATATGTCTAACCAAGGAGGTAAAGGATATCTAAAAGGAGAACTATAAAACACTGCAGAAAGAAATCATAGATGACAAAACAAATGGAAAACCATTCCATGTTCATGGATTAGAAAGATCAATATTGTTAAAATGGCTATACTGCCAAAAGCAATCTACACATTCAACACTATTCCTATGAAACAACCAATGTCGTTTTTCACAGAATTAGAAAAAAACTATTCTAAATTTCATACGGATTTTTAAAGAGCCCAGACAACTGAAGGAAACCTAAGCAAGAAGAACAAAGCTGGAGACATCACATTACTTGACCTCATACTATTCCCTAAGGCCACAGTAGACAAAATAGCATGGTAGTGATATGAAAACAGACACAAAGACCAATGAAACAGAATAGAGAACCCCAAAATAAACACATGCACCTACAGCCATCAGCTTTCCCAGGATAACACAAAGAGAGCCAAGTGGCACCTGCACATTACACTGTGGAAGAAAAACCCAAACTCAAGAAACCCCAACTTGTGTTATGGGAAGTTCACTTGGCTGTACCCTTCCCAAGAGGGAGAAATTATCTGCATTATACTAGACAGTAAATAAACTTTTCCTTTGTTCCAGAAGGAGGTACTGGTTTTCTATTCCAAGGCTGTTTTCTATACAAACATGCTTGAAATCAATCATTTGGAACAAGAAAGTCAGCGTCCATACTTGCAAAATGTGCAGAAATTAAAGAGACTCAAAAACTGTTTCTCTACCAATTTCTATGTTTTAAAAATCACACTTTCCCCGTACAATATGCTTTTAATATGTGATCATATTCTGAAATTGTCTTAGCATTTACCCCCATTTCTGAGTCCAGAAGGATACAATAAATTTAATTTAATGTAGTAACACTTCAAATAGTAGTGATTGTAATAGCAGAGCTAGTTTGTAGCATAAAGAAAAAATAATAATATTATTAGGTGACACTTACAAATAATGCTAGTCACCATTTCTAAGTGTCACGGTAAGTACAGTGATTATTTTCTTTTTTTCTGACTCTTTTTTATTTATTTTTTATTTTTTTCCCATAGGTTATTGGGGTACGGTGGTATTTGGTTCCATGGATAAGTTCTTTACTGGTTATTTGTGAGATTTGGGTGCACCTATCACCCGAACAGTGTACACTGCACCCTATTTGTAATCTTTTATCCCTCGCCCCCCTCGCTATTAAATAATAGACAAAAAATAATGGGTTTAGAATAAATGAGTTCAAATGAATTGTCAAACGTATGTGAGAAAAGTGTAATCAGTTTGTGAGAAAAAGCAAAAAACTCAACAGAAATGCTGATAAAGCATCATCCCTTCATGGCTAGAGCTGCCAGGACACTAGAACACCAAAATCAGCTAGGGAAATTTTGTAGAAGTCCCAGATGTACTAAATGTTCTGTGAATACACAGAGATATAATTATAACTGTTACCTGCATGTAGAGTAAAGATGAGAAGTCATTGGTCATGGTGGCAGCTACCTCAGGAATTACAAAGCAGACGTGGTTCCAGGACAGTATATGTCAGGGCAAAGCTGTCCTGGGAGGCTATTACGAGTTGGTTACGGCACAGACATTGTAAGTCAGATGGTCTCATTACTTTCAATGACAAAACCAAAATTACTTTTGCATCAGACTAATACAACGGCCTGGCAAGAGCACAGAAAAAGTCCCTGTGCTGTTAAGTGGGGACCTCTGATGCAGCACAATTCCTTCATCCCCTTCTCCAAAACCCCCTCTTCCAATTCCATTGAAGAGAAAATCTGATGGAAGTCCTGTGTAAGTAGGCTCAGATATATCTACCACTATAGATAGTGGAGGTGATTCATAAATCCAAGCCTATCAAATACATCATAAATAAGTTACACGTTTAATTTTTTTTTTGAAATTAGGGATCATGATATAAAAGTTATCAGAATCAAAACTGTCACTAATCTTTAAAAAGAAAAGAAAAAACCTGGACAAATAGATTCAGAGAAGGCCATGAAGAGAGGGTTCTCATGCTTCTAGGCCTGATAAAAACTATCACAAAATACCACAAAAACCACAACCTTGCACAAAGGCCATAGCAACCTCACACAAAATACACTTCTGTGAGGACATCTATCCAGCAACTGCCTGCCCAAACTTCAACTGACATTGACCTTGTTGTTGATCTTTATAGTCAAAGATAACTATAACAAAACAATTATATAAGCCTCTTCATTTTTCCTTTATTTATTTTTTTCTACTCCCCCATACTTCCAGGTTGATCGTTTTTCTTTTAAAGACCTTGTCTTCCTTTACCATTTGAATCTACACAGCTTGCTTTGTCATGCATATTCCCATTGCAGTTCCCTCCTCCCTAAGATGTGTCTTTTTCCTTTAGAGAGCCTTTCTCTGTTTGTTATTTAGGTTTACAATGAGAAGGCATGTAAAGTATTTTTACTGTCTTCCTAGGAAAAAATCACTGACTTACAGTATTTATATTTATTTATTTACATTCCTGGGGATGAGGAATTAAAGATTTCACAAATTTTCTTATTGAGAAGATCCATGTTTTCATGTGAGCAAAACTGAATATGTTAATTGTATGTAAATTATGCTGCAGATAATATAGTCAAATGTTTACTTGTATTTAATTTGTTACACATGAATATTGCATATGTAAGATAATATACTAAGAAATTATCACATTTAATGAAATGCTTTAATCAAATTCCTGATTGAATTTTTGATGTCAATATCTTTTTCATTGTTTAGTCCATCTTTAGAGTGAACAGGGCTGTCTAGGCCAAAGTCCTCGCTTCTATCTAAATTGTCTGAGTAACAGAACTTTTTGAATTTATTATGTTGTCACAGGAAGTTTCTTATTGCTTGTTTAAAGGAGTCTCTCTCAATATGATGCAGAATCCAAAAGCACTGAAGGACATATATCCTGAGTTTCTGTTACTGAAGCCAAAGGTTGCCAATTTCTTGTAGATCCTGCTAGAGTTAAACTTCATTTAAGTAATCATTAAAAGCTGCATTTATTCCCTCACTTGAAATTTTGATTTCACAGTATTAGTCCTCTAAGTCTTTGCTGAGATATGTTCCTCCTTTTCTTGTAGCTTGACTCTGATGATCTCTATATACAACATCAATTGACATAAATTAAAGTACATTCAGGGCAAGAGAGTTTCTTTAAATATTACTTTGTTATTCAAAATAATCACAAAAGCACTCATCGTAGGAAAACTTGTGATGACTCAAATATAGGGAAATACTTTTTCTTTCTAAGGCATAATTCTGTAAAGAAGTTCACCTTAATTTGAATATACATGGGAAAATATCCTTGTTCACTAATAGTCTATATTCACTCTGTTTTCTTCCCTCATAGACCAGCCGGTTCACTATTATTCTCCAAATGATGTGTGCCTCTCTAGAGTCCAGGCTATCTGCATATCTAATTTTTCCCACAAATTACTGTTTTGAATTGCACTGAATTCAATTCAAGGGGATGTCATTTATAAACAGTGCAAATATATACTGCACGAGGGATCTTAGAAATCATATGCATGGTTTGATCCATAAGCTCATATGAGCGTGCAATGTCAACTTTTTTCATGTTTTTTTAAATCCACTTAAATTCTATTTTAAGCCACCATCTGTCTGTGCAGTTAGGGCAGTTAGCCTTCAATCATTTTAAGATCTCCCCTCTAAGTATTGTGATAGTGATAGAGAAGTCACCAGTCAGGTGTCCTAGGAAGCCGACTCCGAGTTGGAGATTTGCATGCAAGGAGGTTGAAATGATATTCCCAACACCAGTGGAAGAGTGACAGCAATAGGATTGAGTGGAGCAGGAAGTCAGCTGGAATGCAATCACTATCATGGCCGCAGTCCACTCTACAGGGATCTTGGTGAGTTTACCTAATGACCTCGAATTGGAGCAAGAAAACCAGGCCATTATATTTCTGTACCAAGCAGTTCTTGGATGTGGGATGCCTTGAGAAGGGACATGAACTTGGATGAAGGAACTTTTTTGTGCTGTGAGTATTGTTGCCAGGAGTGAGCTGTCAACCCCCAGGAGACGGGGAATTATGCTTTAGTCACTGAGGCGGCATCTAGTGTCAGACCACAGCCTTGTTAAACAGAGCCAGAATTTGGAGGATGGTTGGTGGGTTTTACATTTGGGGCTTGACATCTTGTCCCCACAAGCTGCTGCTGGCCTCTTCCTTGTCCATTTCTGTGTGGCCTGTTTAGGTCCCCCAGCTTCCTGCTTCTTCTTTACCATATTTGGAATGCAAAAATCTACACGTAATTTGGCCCATGGTCCCTTCTGCTTAGACATATCCTTGTAGCTATTTTTTTAAAAAGATGACTATGCCTTCTAGAATATTTCTAAGAAACTGCCTAAGTCACCACTGCTCACCAAGAGGCCTTTGTTTTTTCCTCTTCTTAACCATGGGAAAGGAATGTAGGAGTGTAGGGAGTGGATATTTTCTAACCTGGAAAAAACTCATTTTACCCTATATAATTTTTGTTAGCAAATTCCTTCTTTGCACTTACTCCACAATCTTTCCAAATTCTCCCAAATGCTCAAGCTTTTAAAAAACAAAAGACAGAAAGATAGCAGGTTATTAGGTTTTCCACCAAACCTTTTCTTTCTATTCCTTTACATCAGTGAGCTTAGAATAACTCTGCTCCTGGAACTGGGAAAGGGACTTGGGAAAAGAAAGAAAAAAAAGCTCTCAAAGTTTAACGTCACAAAACATTATAGTCACTGCTATTTTAATATTTATTTATTTATTTATTTTTGAGATGGAGACTTGTTCTGCCACCAGGCTGGAGTGCAGTGGTGCGATCTCGGCTCACTGCAACCTCCGCGTCCTGGGTTCAAGCGATTCTCCTGCCTCAGCCTACTGAGTAGCTGGGACTACAGGCGTGTGCCACCACACCCAGCTAATTTTTGTATTTTTAGTAGAGATGGGGTTTCACCGTGTTAGCCAGGATGATCTCGATCTCCTGACCTTGTGATCCGCCCGCCTTGGCCTCCCAAAGTGCTGGGATTACAGGCATGAGCCACCGTGCGTGGCCTTGCTTTGTAATTTTTACATCATATATCCCCTGTTAGACCAAGAGCTTGTAAAAGCCAGAAGACATACACCATTTATAGTTCAATTAGAGATGTTCACTGATAAAACTGATTCTTCCATCTGAGGGTGGTATTTGTAGTTACAGTAATGTAGATGACAATCTAAGTTACGTTCTATAAACTGTGTCACTGACATCTCAATCTACAGCTAACTTTAATTTTTTAAAAGCAGAGGAGTGGGTTGTATAGGTTTAGAAATACATCCATCAAGCTAGCTAAGTGAGATGGATTCAAACTTTCAACTCACTGTAATATTTACCAAATTATCTATTCATTAGCTAAAGGAGCCATATAAACAAGGTACTTTTTAAAATTCAAAATTATGTAAGGTTTTATTTCCTTTTTATGTTGTTATGAATTGGATTGTAGAGGTTATAAAGTAAAATAAGATTACTTTTACAGTAAAACATACAACACATTGTCACAAGAGGGCAGCCTTTGAACATGAATTGCTTCTCAGGCATTCCTTGAAATTTTGAGACAGTTATTTAATTACAACTACTAAATAATAAAACACTACAGAGGATCTAAGAAGATACTTTGACTTATGCATATTGTTACTTTTTTATTACTGCTAGTGGAAGATGTAATCAATAAGGAAGGTAAGGGCTGAATTTGTTTTATGTAAAAAGACAAATTTCTTTGGGTTTTAGCTTTCAAACATCAAGATAGTGGGTCAATGTCTAAATGAGTATATCAAAGTTCTCACACTAGCACATGTAAATCCACCTCTTATCTACCCAAAACTCTAACCAAGCAAAGGCAAGTTGGAAGAATCAGACAAATGTAAGTGCCTAGGATACATAAATGTCACTGGATTTTATGTTTTGAACTTTCAACCTCCCAAGTTTCACTAAGAGACATGTTATTTGGAGAGGTTGCTAAAGTGTAGTTGTATGATGTCTCTGTGTACGGTTGGTCTGGACCTCTTTCTGTCCAGTGGTTGCCCTCAACTGATGAGAGTCACCTCTCTAAAGATCATGCTTATGTCCCTGGAGCAGTCCATAGCACTATCAATGTCTGACCTCCACCTTTTTCCAATTAATATTTCTGTACTTACTGAATTGGAAAACATACAGGTGTTTTTTGCCTGGTCACTTGTGGTTTTACAACACTCCCCCCACTTCCCCACCACTGCCCCACGTGATTTTGATGCCAGCCAAAGTGTGAGAACTACTGGCAGCTGCTGGCAGACAGCAGCAAAGGCCCAAATTCTCTGTGTGATTTCAAGACCCGCATCTGGTTTTCAACCATATTTCCTTCTCCTTCTCACAGCTGAGCCCACTCCTCCCTCACCATCTGTAGGCTATGCTTTCCAGCCTGTGTCCAGGATTAGTCCTGATGTAAGGCACGTGGGGTTCAAGGATCTCTCTGTTCAGTCTTATTTCTGCACCATCTCTGACAGATATATTCCAGTTGTAATCATGGGGCTACCTCCTTTTATTTCCAGTCCCATGCTCGTTTTCTCTATCACATTCTACCTTGTAATAACCTAAATCTTCTGGTGGGCAAGCTTCTTCCTCAATCAAATTTGTGTTTATGATTGTGTTGGGGATTGGCTTAGTAATCTAGGTACTGCTAGTGCCTTGAAAGCGGAGACGCATCCTTCTGTCTGGATTTCTTGAGTTTCTGGATTGTAAACCTTATTAGGGTCCACTTTTCCTAGAATTGGAGCCTCTATTTTATTCTTGCTACTTTAGTTCCCCCAGAAAGCACGACCTCTGCCTGAATTTCAAAGTGTTGACTAGTTTAAATATCCTTTTGTGAGACTTTTGTCTTGCTTCAGGGTGATTTTTTCATCTTACATGCCATTGCTAATCTTTTTATGTTGAATGTAATTGAAATAGTTTTAATCTGTGTTACCAGCAACAAGAACCCCTTTTATGAGATGAAGAGGCCAGGTCAGTCTCATAACATGTGTCCCCCTCCGTGTGTTGAATTTATGTCAGAGCCAGGTTCTTTCCTATTTGATGTCTCTCACCAAATTCCAGTGATTATGTCCTAGGAGGTGCCCAATACATTCTAGAGTTGATACAAGCTGTAATTTTAGAGAAATTAAATTAGCAATCACCAATACAATGTTGAATAGAGGTGATGAACACACACATCCCTTACTTGTCCTAATCTATGTGGTTTAAACATTTACGGTTTCACCATTAAATATAATATTGTTCATATGTTTTGTTGTGGATGCTTTCCAACACTTCGAAAAAATTTCTTTTTCTAGCTTGCTAAGAGTTTTTTTTTTTTTTAATCTGCAATAGATATTTCTCTGAAGAAAATATCCAAATTACCAACAGGTACATGAAAAAAATGCTCAGCATCACTAATCATCAGGGAAATGCAAATCAAAACCACAAAGAGATATTGCCTCAAGCCTGTTAGAATGGTCTTATTAAAAGAAAAACATAACGAGCGGTAACAATAGGGAGAAATTGGAGCACTTGTACAGTGTTTCTGGGAAAGTAAAACTGTGCAGCCTCTATGGAAAACAGTACGGTGGTTCCTCAAAAAAATTAAGAAAGTAGAACTACCATATGATCTAGTAGTCTCACTTCAGGATATTTATCTGAAAGAATTGAGATTGGGATGATTCTCAGGCTCATTGCAGCATTATTTACACTAATCAAAATGTGGAAATAAGGTTAATGTCTATTGGCAGATGAATAGATAAAGAAAATGTGGTATATTCATAAAACGGAATATTATTCATCTTTAAAACAAGAAAGCCCAGCAATATGCAACATGGATGAACCTAGAGGACATTAATGCTAAGTAAAGTAAATCAGTCACAGAAGGACAAACTGTATGATTCCACTTGTATAAAGTATCTAAGATAGCCAAATTCATTAGAATCACAGATTAGAATGGTGATAGCCCTTTAAATTGAAATCAATTTTGCATTCCTGGGTTTTGTAGTTTTGCTATCAGGATTCTGACTCATAAAACAAGTTTGGAATTTCCCCCTTCTTTATTTCTGAAATAATTTAAAAATTTTATTTTTTTATACGTTTGAAAGAATTCATCAGAAAAACTCTTTGGATCTGGAGTTTGCTTATTTTTTTATTTCTTTAGATTTATCTTTTTATGTGCAGGTATTTGACAATTAATTTAATTACTTTAATAAATGTCAATTACTTCATATGTTCCATTTAGTCTTGTGAATTTTTTTATAAGTTATTTTCAAGGAATTCACCCTTTCTTCCAAGTAATGAAAATTAGCATAAAATGTTTCACAGTATTCCATTTTCTTGTTAATGTCTCTTGTGTCTACAACTGTGCAATCTCATTAATCCCTGATATTTATAATTTGTGTTTTCTTTCTTTCTCACAGAACTAAATTTTGGCCATATTGAGTTTCTCCTGTGTCTGTTTTCTGTCTCACTGATTTCTAATTTCTGTTTTATTTCCTTTCTTCTACTTGTTTTGGACTTAATTTGCTCTCTTGTTTTAGATTTTCTTTTTAAGGTAGACAATTAGTTCACTTGTTTTGAACTTCTCTTTTTTAGAATAAGCATTTATACAAAAAATTTACTCTGGGTCTGCTTAACTTTATCCCATACATTTTGATATATTATATTTTTATTTGTAATCACTTCAATGTATTTAAAGGTGTTTCTTATGATTTCTTCCTTGAGCTAAAGGGCATTTTAAGATGTATTTAAATCTTCCAATAATGTAGACTTTCCTGGGTAGCTTGTTTTTACCCATTTCAACTCATTTTCATTATGGTCAGAAAGCATACTTTCTATGTTTACAGTGTTTTGAAACTTCTTGAGAGATATTTTGTGGTCTATAGCCTATTGATAAATGTTTCACGTGTAGCATAATAGAACATATATTCTATTGTCTTGGTCAATATCGATTAGGTCAAGCTGTTGTCAAAATTATTTTATCTTAACTTTCTTTAGTTATTCTGTCAGCAATACAGCATTATGTCTTCATAATTACTTGACATTTTATCATTATGAAATAGCTTTCTGTTGTAATATTGCTTGTTTGGAGGTCTACTTTTTCTTATATTAATATAGCCACATAAGTTTTCTTGTGCTTGTTGTTTCCTTGGTATACTTGGAAATTATTTTACTCTCAACTTATCTATACCATAATATTTGGCATGCATCTCTTATAGGTACTTTTCTTATCCAGTTGGACAATCTGTGTTTTATTTGGAGTATTTAAATTACATTTGAAATAATTATTGATAAGGTTGGATTTAAGCATTCCATTTTTGCTTTTTTTTTTTTTTTTTTTTTTTTTTTGAGACGGAGTCTGGCCCTGTCACCCAGGCTGGAGTGCAGTGGTGGGATCTCAGCTCACTGCAAGCTCCGCCTCCCGGGTTCACGCCATTTTCCTGCCTCAGCATCTGGAGTAGCTGGTACTACAGGCGCCTGCCGCCATGCCCGGCTAATTTTTGTATTTTTAGTAGAGACGGGGTTTCACCGTGTTAGCCAGGATGCTCTCGATCTCCTGACCTCGTGATCCACCGGCCTCGGCCTCCCAAAGTGCTGGGATTACAGGCTGAGCCTCTGCGCCCAGCCTATTTTGCTCTTATGTTCTATTTGTTCCATCATTTTTCCTCCTCTGTTCTTTCTTTCATGCCTTTTTATATTAACTGAACAATATTCAGCGTTCCATTTTAATTCCTTTATTGGCATTTTAGAAGAATATCTTCATATAATGTGGTGGTTCTCTAGGGATTATAATAAACATCCTGGGCTTATCGCAGTCCACTTAGTGTTAATAGTCAACGTTTTCATGTAACATAAAGAAAAGTTGCGGCGAAATTGTTGCCTTTAGTCTCCTGTCAAAGCTATTAATTTAGAATATTTTACTCTACATACATTATCAATAGTACACTTAATTAATTTTTTATTCAAAGCATCAGTTGTTTGTTATAAAACTAAAAGAAAAAAGCCTTAGTTTTTCACGTTTATGCACATGCCATTCCTAGAGCTTCTCCTTGCTTCCTGTAGGTCAGAATTTCCATCTGTTGTTATCTTTCTTTAGTCTAAAAAATTTCCGTTTGCATTTCTTGTATCTAGGTCTGCTAATGACAATTGTTCGAAGCTTTCTTTTATCTGAATAAATCTTTCTTTTCTCAAGAATTACTTTTTCTAGTTATAGAATTTGGAGTTGACAGTTCTCTTTTATTTTGAAGATGTAGTTTCATTGCTTTTTAAAGTGTCATTTCTGATGACAGGTCATCTGTCTATTTGTTTCCACGTATGTAAGTTATTTTCTCCCTCCCTTTAGCTACTTTCAAGATTTACTCCTTTTTTGCCCAGTGGTTTGACTATGGTATGTCTACATTTGGTTCTCTTTATTTTTATTTTGTTCTTTGAGTTTCTGAAACCTGTAAGTTGATATATGGTGACAATTAGGAAAACTTTTGGTCTTTACTTTTTCAAATAGCTTTTTCTGTCTCATTTTCTTCTCTACTCTTTCTAGGACTCCAATTATAATAGCGCTAGACTGGCCCTATTTTTATTATTTTTCTTCCTTTGTATTATCTGTATTGGGAAATTGTTCTTGATCTGTTTTTAAGTGCACTAATAGTTTTTTCTGCCATCTTTAATTTACTCGTATGTGCATACAATGACATTTTTATATAAGATATTCAGTCTCTCAGTTCTAAAATTTGTCCTATTATCTCTTTATCATTTTTACTTCTCTGTTGAGATTCTCCATATATTCCCTCTTATGACCATCTATTCCTTAAATCCTTGAATATGCTTATAATAGCTTATTTTAAATTTCTTATCTTCTAATCCCAGCATGTTGGCCATTTCACTGTCTTAATCCATTGTTTACTTTTTTTGTTATGCATCATATTTTCCTGGTTTTATGTCTAGGCAGGTTAAATTATATGTTAGATTATGTGTATGATATTTTGTAGAGATAGGTTCTTCTATTTTCCTTTGAAGAGTGACTCTTTTCTAACATTAGTCTTTTTTCTGTAGTCAAACACCAAAATTTCACTCCTGAGCTATATGCAATGGTTGAAATCTCTGCTCTGTACTAGCAATTTAGCTGTTGTTTTCTGCTGGATTCTATGGAGTCTCTTTTTATGAATGTGAAATGTAGCAGCCATCATATATCTGAATGAAGTTGAAGTGCTGATTTTAGATTTTTACTCTGTGACATTCTCCTCTGTGACTTTCAATTGTGTGAGATTTCCTCCCATGTCATTCAAATTTCCCAGTTCTTCTTTTCTGTCAGCCTGGAACTCTGTGCTCTTATTCCTCAAGCTAGTAAAACTCACCGCTTTACTCATAGACATCTAATTTTGCACAGACTGGGAAGCGTCATCAGGTGTGAGGTTGCACTGATGCAAATTTAAATCATTGCAATTTTCTTTATTCAATGGTCAAATACTTCATCAGTGGTTGAATATTCTACTATTTCTGCCTGTTTTCTGTTTCTCATTGCCATCAAATGTGTATTTAATTTTTTTTAGAGTTAATAGTTTTTTTCCCTGCATTTGAGTTAGACCTGAGTTACTACCACATTTTGTAATTCAAACTTTTTGTCTAACAATGTTTTAAAAAACTCTTTATTTGGAGGGAATTCTCAAATTTCTAAATACTCCACAAACATTAGGATCAGGGCTCACATTCCCAGTTTCCCTTGTAGCCAGATGTACATATGGAAAATGGCCTCAGCTAATGAAGCATACCCACATATTTGAAACTCAGAAAAGTGTTAGGAGGAACTGTAGATATCATTTTAGTTGATGCAAGGATGGAAAAAAATAACCAACTTTCACTGGTGAACTTTGTCTTCAATCATTGTTTTCCTGTGGGTAAGTGGCTAATTTTCTGGCCTAGAGGTGGAATTGGTGTGTTGGTAACAATTGATTTAATGATAACCTGCTTTTGTCTTTTTAAAAATTGCTAATCCACCATTGTTTCTGGTCCTGTTTTATACTTATGCAGTGTATAATGTCTCATGCAAAATTTAGTTCTTTGTTTCTCAGCTTAAACTGGATTTTGATGAGCAGTTTTCAACTTCAAATGAAAGAAATGGCTTTGGTTGATGTTAGACAAAAATAAAAAGAGGGAATTAAAGAAATATGTTTGTCATCTTGTAATATTAAATAAATGAAACTGAAAATTCAACAATTCTGCTTCATAAAAAAATAGAAAGTTTCTACTGTTTTTCATTATTTTTGAAGCTATGTGATTAAATGAAATTTCTGCCTCATGGAAGGTTTTTAGAACTATGTAATAATACCATAAAGACCATTAGGAGAGAAATGAATAAAGACTGAAAGAAGTAAGCACTGTGTGGTAACGTAGATGGCACATAGTTGTGTGCGTGGAGCCCTAATACATTTTACCATGGAATTTATACAATAAATGTTAGTTTCCTGTGAACCTGCTAATTAATATGACTTTCTCAGACATTTCCTTAACCTAAACAGTTTAGGTTTCCTGTAGATAGACTGCATGTATTCTCATCTTTAACCTTTCCATAATCTTCCCTAATTACAGATGTCATTGGTTCTTAATAGCAAAAGAACGGCAGTAGCTTATAAAGTTATATTATTTGTTTTTTACTAATATGTGAAGTGATTTTGTCTTTCATTTCACCTCTAAAGCTAATTATGTCTTCTAAGTTAACAAAAATTCCGGATCATACCATCATTAGTTTAAACTTTACAATGAATTCATTCTTTCCATTTATTACTAACCTGCATTATAGCAATATTTAGCTAATGAATTCTCAAAATATTTCTTGAAAGGTGAAAGAGTACCTCAAGTAAATGGTGTAATTAATTTATTTATCAGAATTTTAAATTAAGTGTTCTGTTTAATCTCAAAGGGGTACCAATGAAGTTAGGGCATAAGGAGTCCGTGGTTAATAAAATAGCAAGAATTAAAAAAGATTATTACATTTTTCCTCATACTATGATGGCTATAATTTTTAAAACAGTAGAAATGTTTAATTTTTAAAGGCTACTAGTGTCTATTTAATTCAAAGATATGAGATCTTCAGTTCAACTTGTTGTTTGAAATTTGAACAGCTTTTTCTTGCTGTTGTTCAATACAGTTATTAAACAGTCCAGGCAGGCCTCTGGAGTTACATATATGTATGTGGCTATGTGTGTATATATACATAGAAGTAGAAATAGCATATAATCAATTTACATAAGTCTTTTGTTTTTGATGAAAATTCTTCTAAAAGTGAATATAAATTAATAGCATATGGAGCCTACAAAAATTGTCTAATAGGGAAGTAGGAAAATATAATTTGTGAAGAAAAAGTTCGCTAAAACAGACTTTTTATTTTTACATGTAATAAATTTATATTGAAGGGTTTCCAGAAATATAAAATGTTATAGGGCACCTATCCTGAGACACACGAAGGAGACAAGGGATAGAGCTAGGATGGAAGTGAAAATAAAGGACAAATAGAGATAGATACTTAAGTGGAAATGAAACACTGCATGTTCTCACTCATAGGTGGGAATTGAACAATGAGAACACATGGATACAGGAAGGGGAACATCACACACCAGGGCCTGTTGTGGGGTGGGGGAGGGGGGAGGGATAGCATTAGGACATATACCTAATGCTAAATGACGAGTTAATGGGTGCAGCACACCAACATGGCACATGTATACATATGTAACTAAACTGCACGTTGTGCACATATGCCCTAAAACTTAAAGTACAAAAAAAAGTCATCAAACAGGTGGTAATTTTAAAACATGGCTTTTCCAGGCAGCAAATTTTCTGAATGTATCGCAAAAGAAGATAAATTGTGTGTCTATGTAGATCATGTCAATGAAATAAACAATAAAGGTTACTTATTGGAATATTGAAAGTGGTTGATAATAAATTAATTATTTATATTTATGGTAAAAGCAATAAACTTGATTTTTAGGGGTTCAATGACTTCCTGAAAATATCCTCTCACAGATTTTCTCAGAGTGTCTAGTTGGCAAAAGCACAGCTCCAAATTGCTATTTCTGTCAACGTCTACAGAACATTTACAGTTCGATTTCCAAAAGTTTCCATTTCTACTGACCTTACAAATTTGTAAAATGAATGCCCACCAGGACAAAATATTAAGTGATAAAATTAATTGGATCCTACAAGTGAAAATCTAGAAAAGGAAAATCTTCCTTCTTAATGAATGATTTTTATGTCTCTTCATTCTTGTCCTTCTAGGTAAAGCAACACTCTGGAGACCTTCTTTTGAGGCATTTCACCACCAGAGTAAGTGTGATGTATGAGAAATTAGTCCACCCACAGGGAGCTGGTGAAATTAAATTGGAAGTTATTTCCTAACTGGCATATCTTGGAGTAAAATTAATCTAATAACAGTTTTCATAAGAGAGTATAAGCTTAAAAGACAACATTTTTCATTCAGCTTTACCAAACAAAGTGCAAATTTAGGTGTCCAGTTGTGAAGTTTGGTTGTGTGTGGATTGTACAGTGAAGGTACCAGTGGACAACAGTTGCTCATCAAGCAAGTTTATACAAAAGCTTTCAGACAAGTCCAACTCTAGATAAAATTCTAAAGTATTTCATGCTTGTGTTCAGAGATTCTTTTTCTCTCTCCAAGGTAACCCACATATCAAAAGACATACGGGGTTATGGGTAGAACTTCCTAAAATTGCTCATGAGAAGTGTGCCATGCATAAACATACTTCACTAGCTTGAATTTTCTGTTAGTCTCACAGGAAACAATTAAAATCCTGTATGTTTTTCTATCTCCACACACTCCTGAACATAGAAAGACCAAGTGACATCTCTGGTTAAGATGTGTACAGGTTACAAGACATGTCTAAATATATTCACCAAGAGGTTTATTATTTTCACAGTGGCATTCACTAAATCAGTTGTCAGTGTAGCAATACTCAAGGAATAAGCAGGGTCTTCAATTTATCAGTTTGTAGTCCACCCCAAGTTGAATCACTGAAGCACGTAACTGTAGATAAGGTCACTCAAAAGCACAAATCCAGGTTATAAATATTCAGTAGTAGTTTATATGCATTTAGCAATTTGAATGCTGCGAAGTGTAGCCCAGAAAATCAATCGACATTGAACTATTAAAGAGGCCTTCACGGCACCTGCACTTTGAATCTCTTCAGACTCAGGTTAAACAGGAGACATGGTAGCTCATATATACTGCAAAAACCCTTCCTCTTTTCCTTTTTATCTATGAACCTGTCCTTTTCAATGTTGTCTAGATGTCTGAAGTTATGAATACCCTTGATCTTAGTAAAAAATGGTACCACCCTTCAGCAAAATCTCACTGATCAGTGTCTATGTTGCCTCACTGAGTTAGCCTTTTGTGTTCTTGTGGCCCAGGATGACAATGTTGACACAATCCAAACCAGTAGTTGGAAAGTTAATGTTGGATGCGTCTTTGACAATTGATGGAATGACCTGAAATCAAATGTGAGGCGGTGGAGACCCAAGAATGCTATTCAGGCAGTAAGTGATCTGTGGAGATACTAAATGAAATATCTGGAAGGAATTGTAATCTTGCAACTATGCTTTTACGTGTTTTTTGACATAAACAGTTTCTATTTATGGTGGAGCTGCAGTGTCCATTTCCCATGAAGTTCCCATAGTGTTAACTAATACAGTCATGTGTCACTTAATGACAGGGGTGTGTCTGAGAAATGCATTGCTGGACAATATTATTATTGTATGAACATCACAGAGTTTACTTACATAAACCTAGATGCTATAGCTGATTACATACCTAGGTTAGGTGGTATAGCCTATTCCTCCTAGGCTACAAACCTGTGCAGCATGTTACTGTACTGAATACTGTAGGCAATTGTAACACAACAGTTAAGTATATCTATACTTACTTATATCTATACAGTAAGTGTATCTATACATTTCTAAACATACAAGAGGTACAGTAAAAATACAGTGTTATGATTTTATTGCACCACTGTCATACATGTGCACTATCCTTGACCAAAATGTTGTTATGTGATGCATGATTGTAACAAAAGAATTAATTAAAGATAATATTGAAGTGCCTATTGAGATTTCAATGAAGAAAGGAATATTTGTAAATTCTGATTACCTTAAGTGGGAATTGACTTTCTTCCTGTTTCCATGGCTGTTCTTGTGAAAGAGCATAGCTTTCCAAAGACCTGAAATCTCTGACAAATCTTGCAATTCTCTATTGCCTGCATTATGAAGGTCACCTGGTATCAAATGAGGCAAAATGGTAGATTATAAGGACCTGTACTTTATTGTCAGTTCCTAAACATAGAAAGCATTGGTCTATCTTGAACATTTCTGCAGTTATAAACTAGCCTTGGGTCATGATTTTCTGCCTTTTTATCATAGACAAGATTTAATTTAGGAGATGTCCTTTTAATGTGTAATGTGAATAGTAAGTGCCACTTATGAAGCCCTATTTTCTTCCAGCCATTTTAATTGTCAAATCTGTCCAGTCAAGATGCATTGTTAGAGGCTTCACTGACAACACCGTCTGTGTGTGTGGGTGTGTGGGTGTGTGTGTACATACATATGATTGAGCAGGATTTAATGTAAGTCAAAACTGTCTCAAATTTCCTAGGACAATACAGCTTCCTTGGCCATTCCCTTGGAGCTCTGAGTTGAGGAGCTGGTGATGTGTATTTCTTGTGCATGTTCTCCACATTATCCCTATGCAGGCCTTCCATGGGCTTGGTTTTGGAACCGGTGATGAGGAAGATCATTAGAATTGTTGTGCTCAAAAAGATTCCCCCATTCTTCTGTATAAGCAATGGGAATTTTCCCAGACCAATATTTCTTCTTTTGAAATGGTAAATTTTGAATATTAACTGGTTAGTATAATCCCATAAAATAACAAAGTTTGAGCCCTATGAACTGTGTTTTAGGCTAAAGTTGTGTTTTATGCTAAATCATCATTTACTTCTTGTATGATTTTTTTTTTTTTTTTGAGACAGAGTCTGGCACTGTCACTCAGGCTGGAGAGCAGTGGCACAATTTTGGCTTACTGCAAGCTCCGCCTCCCAGGGGCACACCATTCTCCTGCTTCAGCCTCCTGAGTAGCTGGGACTACAGGTGCCCACCACCACACCCGGCTAATTTTTTTTTATGATTAAGGGCAAAATCAAAGCTGCTCCCCTATATTACATTCATAAGTCAGAATGATTAAAGCAAGCTATTTATTTATTAGAAACACATACTCCAAATTTAGCATCTAAGACATGACAGCCTTTCAGGAGACATCAATTTACTTTTTAGAGTCTATAGCTATATTTGTATTCATGCTATTGGTGTCCATAATATTTCATTAGATATTCTGGTTAAATTGATAAATGAAAATAATGTATGTGATAAGGAGAACAACCTAGGTCTCCTGGAGGGCCCCTTACAACTCAGCTGGTGTTAGCAGAAATGCCTGGGTGTAACAGTGAGAAACAACATTTCCAAAGTATTGAGCAATTTTTCAGGCAGAGGAATATGTATGCCAATCCAGGCAGCAAGATAAGTGGAGGTCAGTTAAAACATCAGTGTGTGATTACATTTTTTTTTAGGTTTCTACTGAGAGGAAATATAATACTCAGTTATTATTTTCTCTGTATATCTCTGGTTATTTTGTCACAACTTTTTATGTAAGCTACTACCAAACATTGGGTTATACAAGATCTATGGGTCGTATTCAATATTTGCTTTTCCCCCAACTACTAACACGTTTGATTCCCTTTGTAACTTTCTCCCCTATTTCTCCTTTCAACCTGTTTTCTCCAACCACACTGAGTTAATACGCCTCCTATATACTCTCATACCCTGTTTTATCTAAAGAGATTTCCTTTTTCTACTATTATACCCATCTCATTCCCTAATTTATTTCTTCTTATTTCTCTCTCTATTTTTTATTCTTTTAGGCACAGCTCATGTCTCATGACTTTCAAAAAGTTTTTCTTCTGATATTCCCAGCTCGAATTACGTATATCCCAATCAGTTTCCTTAGTCTTACAACTCTGCATATTATTGGCTTATAATCTGTCTTAGGCTGGGAATTAGCTCCTTGTAGGCAGGGGCTAGAGTTTATTTACTCTTATGTCTGTAATGCCTGACACAGGAACTATTCTCACATACAAATTGTAGGGCCATAATTCCTGAGAACATATGTATATTGTAGTGACTCATAAAGGCTTGAAATAAATTTTTTAAATGATTCATTGGGAAGTCCATGAACTTGACATCTTGATGTAGAATAAAAGCAAGGGCAGATGAAGAAGTTATAGAGGATACTTGAAATACCAGAAGAATATAATCAGAGAGCAATAAACTAATCCTTGATTTTTAGATGTGAAGAAGTTCTGAGAAATATTTGAAGACATGGCTCTAGGGATGAGTACAAAACAGAGACCAGTAGCCAGAGTCAGAGCTTTAAAGAGTGAAGAAATTGCAATGCAGGGGGAAGGACTGTTGTATACTAAATAGAAATTGTCATTAAATGGAAGACTAAGCAAGAGGCTGATGATCTGTGGATGAGAGACCAAAATGGTGTGGAGATAGAGGTAAATGCCATAATCTACAAAGAAGATATTTTTGTGCCAGGAAGAAATAATAGGTCTAGAACATAATAAAAGATAAATGGTTAACTACATTGTAATGTGGTCTCAGAACTCACTGAAGGCATAGCCATTGATATTAACTTCCACTTTGCTTCCAGACAAAAGATTTTAAATATTTTAAAGATTGCATTTGATATTGTATGATTCATCAAGACAGAAAGTAAAGCTGTAGTTGCCCTGGGAGGGCAGGGAATGGGGAGTCACTTTTTAGTGGGTACAGGATTTCAATTTTACAAGACAAAAAGAATTATGGAGATGGGTGGTGGTGATGCTTGCACAACATTGTGAATACATTTAATAACACTGAATTGTATACTTAACAGTGGTTAAGATGCAAATTGTTGAGTGTGTTTTGCCACAATTAAAAAATGGAAAACAATAGTATTTTATGATATAGCCTATTTCATCTGGTAGCTAGCTGTATGTGTCTGCTCAGCTGTGGATAGATATTTATGCTGTTTCTGAACTGGAGGTCACTGGTATTCGCTAAGGTATAGGAAAATTGATCTTATGTGGCTAACTGAGGTGGATATAGTTGTATCAGTCAGACAGTAATGATATAATCATGATAGTTTACATTTAACATAATTTACATGTGTTATACTTTAGAAAGCACTTCATAGATATTATTACTTCATACCATTTTCCCCTTACCATATTTGTCTCTCCTTTCTCAGCTGACTTCAGAAAATGTCTCTTCCACACTACTCAATTCATCTCCTTCTTTTGTGAAAATTTTAAGTCTCAGAGTCTCCAAAAAAAATTCCAGACAAATCTCATCAGCTTTCGGTCATTGATTAATCGATGCCCTTAGAGGCTTTCCCTTTCCCTTCTCAATTTGACATAGCTTCCAAATACACTTGCCAGTAAAACAAAGTTGTTTATATGGTTTTGTATTTCTTCCTGTTGAATTATGAACATTTTTTCATATTGACATTGATTTCCATCTGGCCATGAAATACTCAAGGTGAAGAAAATGAAACAAAATTTGTAATATTTATCAAGAGCCAGGTACCGTTTTCAGTGTCCTAGAAGCATAAACTAGTGTAATGCTCACCACCTCATATGAGAGGCAAAAATGGATGAAACTATAAAACCAAGACACAGAGAGTTAAGGGAAATTTCCCAAGATCACACAGCCACTGAGGATATGAACTAGATTTTGACTTCAGGCTATTTACCCCAGAACCTGTGCTTTCAACCATCATTTGTACTGCTTCCCTAAATTACACTTGAGTACACTGTGACAACAAATTTCACCTATGACACTGATTATCTGGGGAACTTTGCAACTTATTCTGAATATGACTCAGTTTTCTTTTCTGTACAGAGATAAAGTCAGTATATACTCCATAGATTCGTTATAAGGATTATATGAAATGACACATGAGAAGGCTTTAAAAGGACTTGGAAAGCAATAAGTTTTTTGTTTTCAATCATTTTTCAATAGGTTATCAGTGTTGTGAATGGTTCATGAAAAATGACTTTGGGCTCAGTGAGTAACTGAAATGTTGTTGCTTAATAGTGTGTTTAATATTAATATAATAGTAACCAATGTCGTTATTGTTGAGTAATAGTTATTTGGCTTTTCACTGCTTTTCTTTTCTAGTGTTTTAGTCAGAGACTTCTTAAGTCTCCTCAAGTGTGTACACATTTCTTAAATTTGTTGGAAAGTACCAAATTTAAGATATCTTGCATTTTTTTCTTCCTTAGTAAACACTAAATTCCATCACGCAGCAGAAAAAGGGCTCTGTTATTGTCAGTACAATGGTTTAATATTCACTTTTATTCCCTGTATCGTAGTTCTGATTTAATTGCTATTTAGAGTAAAACTTGTTCCTTATTATATGCATTCATAATTATAAAATTTGTGTTTTAATGCCTTCTACACATATACTGTGCTTTTCTTTATTTCCTTATATCTTTTACTGTTGCATGATCCTGGTATTTGAAATCTCATTAAGTGTTGTTTGGGGATTTGCTGGGAATGTCATCTACATAGTAATGTCTCAAGTTTGTAGCATCTTTAAAACATAATAGGAGATGGAATTCACAGCAGAGTAATAAGCCTCCCACTTTAGGCAATATATTTGTGATTGGTATGACTTTGTTCCCAGAGGGCAATTAGCAACACAATATTATGGCTATGTGTACAAGGAAAACTAATTTTTAAAATCTCCTTTAAAAAAACAGTTCCCAATCCTAACCAGTATCATGCACAGAATCCGTTTCCACCTCTTCACATGGAAGCAGCTCTGGGTGGACATCTAGAAAGTTGGATAACTATTTATCACACATGATCTGAAAAGTTTGCATTGCCATAGATAGGAATGAATTATCTGTTTATAAAGAAAAAAAACAATAAAAATATGAACCAAGAAAGCACAGAAGGTAGTAACCACATTTAGATGTTTATCATGGAATCGTCTTTATAATCCATCTGTTACAATTCCACAGAGCAAATTACAAGTAATTGTGAAGTTTCCCCTCATTTTATAGGTTTGGTCTTATAAGGCATGCAACACAAATTTTAATTACTTTTCTTTTTGGTATTTGGATCTTAATTTGGTCAAGTGGCCACTGGGTAGATGATGGAGCCTCTTGAGACATACAGTCTTCTAGCTTTGTTGATGTGAATATTACTGTGTATTTTTCATTCATTTATTATTTTACAAGGCATGCTTCATTAAAAATATGTCAACATCTCATTGACAAATCACAAAATTTTAAAGGCAGAAGAAAAAAACAATTTATTTAAAACATTCCTGTGTAAAAGTAGTCACCACTCTTACTATTCTTCAAATATTTTTATTATATTTAAATGCAAGCCCAGTTTTATCTCGAGTGTCTGACCTTGATGATATTGTACACTTTAAACTTAGAAAAATTGAACTCTATTGGAAATTTCCTACAGATCAGCTTTTCTAGATGCCAAACACCTTGTTTCAGCCATCGTGATGACAGCAAATTGGGTTCTCAGGGATTCTGGCCTCTGGCATCATCTCAGTTGTTTATAATTGAAGTTGGCTCTGATGAGAACTCAGCTTAGATGCATGGTTGGACTGCTTGGCTTAAGGCTGGCCTGCCAGGAGGTTGCATTGAGCTGTAACTAGGCAAAGAAAGAAGGAGTTTATTGAGGCACTACTGACAATAGCAAAGACTTGGAACCAACCCAAATGTCCAACAATGATAGACTGGATTAAGAAAATGTGGCACATATACACCATGGAATACTATGCAGCCATAAAAATGATGAGTTCATGTCATTTGTAGGGACATGGATGAAGCTGGAAACCATCATTCTCAGCAAATTATCACAAGGACAAAAAACCAAACACTGCGTGTTCTCACTCATAGGTGGGAATTAAACAATGAGAACACATGGACACAGGAAGGGGAACAGCACACACTGGGGCCTGTTGTGGGGTGAGGGGCTAGGGGAGGGAAAGCATTAGGATATATACCTAATGTAAATGACGAATTAATGGGTGCAGCACACCAACATGTCACATGTATACATATGAAACAAACCTGCACGTTGTGCACATGTACCCTAGAACTTAAAGTATAACAAAAAAAGAAGGGGTTGGGCAAAATTACCAACAATCTTCAACTATGAATTTTTATGAGTAGGGGCTTCCCACACCATCAGGCACTCCAAGTTGGAGAAACAAGGGATGTTGAATTGAAAGTTTAATTTTTTAGGCTTGATAGATTAGGGAAGTTTTGGGTACATCTTTCCCACTCTAGAGCCCTCTCCCTAACTCACGGCCAATTTGGGACATGGGCTCAATGGAAAAGAGTACTGAGATCAATTCGAAATATCCATCATGAACATAGGAGGCAGGCATTCTGGCCAAGGGGTGCGTCTTCCCACTTTGTAATCCAGAGTGCGATTTCTTCTTGCTATCTGTCCCTCCATAAATAAGCGTTGGGTGAAGGACAAGCTAGTTACAATTGAGGATGGAATGAGATTCTAGCAGAATTGCAAAATGAACTGAGAGCCACGAAACTATTCCTCTGTGAACCAGCAGAGAGATCTGTGGAAAGCAAAGGAAGAGGAGCCAAGAGGCCAGATAACATTCCTGCTTCCCCTACATTGTGAGAGTGAAATTGTCAGCAACCTATATCAGTAATTAACCAGAGGCTTTTTAGAGAGTAAGACTTCTGATAGATACCTCAAGAGCTGAAGTTGCTCTTCAGTACTGCACAGAACCTGTGGACAGATTTTCATCATTATTCTCTTCTTCAACAGACAGATATTAAATTCAAGGCATAGTTCTAAACTATGCAGTCAATTACAAAAAATAATAATGAAGGGCATTAGCTGTGCCTCATAGGACGTTAAAACTCTAGCTGCTAAATGAGACAAATAGGGTTCCCACATCAAGTGCCTGGGCTCCTGTTATAACCTGGACTCTGTTTCCATTGGCTTCTCTTGTTTCTGTTTTGGTAAACCCATCATTTGGCTTAGTCCCTATCCTTGCCATGCTCACCCACCAGTAGGTGGACCTCCTTGACCATAACTTGGCATAGATCTTTGATTGTTTCTTTTCAAATGTTTTCTTACTTTAGAGCTGCAGTCAATTGTTGTTTGGACCATAAGACTCTGAGGCTGTGTGTGGTTGAAACTGTCTTGAGACTCAAAGAGCTATTGAGGAAGGGATTTGGTAGCTGAACTCTTTTGAAGATTTTCTCTGTCTCTCACACATCTGGGGCTGAATAGCTTAACTTTTAATTTCTACATCGATGATAGTTTAATAGGCATTCATGCAAATCAGTTCTGCTGGGAGTTATTATCCTTCTCCAATAACAAGTAATGCATTCCTTAAATTTAGTGTACGTATAAATTCTACATGGTAAGTGAAGCTGTCTTTATGAATTGCTGCTATAGATTATACTAGATTGTGTAGGTTTTAGTACAATCCAGGTAATTATCAAGCCTTTGTAATATTTTCAGGAAAGTGATCCTTTCACTTCAGTTTATGGAACTTGAAAATTTTTCAGTTGCCACCCACTAATTAGATAATAAACTTAATTCTATGTATCTGAATTTATTTTTCTATTTATAAATTTATCTGGATGCTTTCTCAAAGGTTTCTCAGATTAAAAACCTATGGCTTTGTAAAATTAAAACAGAAGTAATAGGAATTGTGTTAAAAAACAGAATCAGGCCAAGCCTGGTGGCTTATGCCTGTAATGCCAACACTTAGGGAGGCCGAGGTGGGAGGATCATTTGAGGTCAGGAGTTCAAGACCAGCCTGGGCAACATGGCAAAACCCCACCTGTATTTTAAAAATGCACAAATTAGCTGGGCGTGGTGGTGAATGCGTCTAGTCCTAGCTACTCAGGAGGCTAAGGCAGGAGAATAGCTTGAACCCAGGAGGCTGAGGTTGCAGTGTGCCAAGATAGAGCCACTGCATTCCAGCCTTGGTGACAGAGTGAGATCCTGTCTTAAAAAAAAGAAAAAAAGAAAAGAAAAAGAAAAAAACCAGAATCATACAGTGAGAGAGATTGTATAGCCCTTTTAATTGTCCATTATGGATACATTTCTTTTTCTGTGTAATAGTTTATCAGCACGAAAATTTTCCTTTTCTGTGTAATAGTTTATCAGCATGAAAAAAAAAACAGTCACTGAACACTGATAATTTTCTTTCTCTCTCTCTCTCTTTTTTTTTCCTTTTTTTGGAGATGAAGTCTCACTCTGTCACCCAGGCTGGAGTGCAATGGCAACATCTCTGTTCACTGCAACCTTCACATCCTGGGTTCAGGCGATTTTCCTGCCTCAGCCTCCCAAGTAGCTCGGATTCCAGGGACATCCCGTCATGCCTGGATAAGTTTTTGTATTTTCAGTAGAGACGGGGTTTCATCATGTTGGCCAGGCTGGTCTCAAACTCCTGACCTCAAATGATCTGCCCACCGTAGCCTCCCAAATTACTGGTGATAAGTTTCATTTAATGGTGTTCTACAAAGTGAGTTTAGGCAGTGAAAGGGCACATGTCGTCTATAGTTTACCAGAAAGTAGTACCGGTCACCAGCATTGAAGCGTACTCCTAACCCTGGAAAATTTCTTCAACAGCCAGAATTAATCTCAGATTTTGAGACTGGAGCAAAGACTAATTTGGTATGTGTTCATTCAGATTAGTAAATCTCCATGGTGTTCGAACTGTATAATATCAAATCTAAAATAAGTCAAGAGAGTTGGACAATATCTCATCTCTGAGAAAAAAATGCATTATTTTCAACAGATTTAAGGCTGAATTTAAAATCCAACTGCCTATTCCAGTGTATGTTTCTCTAGAATAAGGCCAAGCCCTACAAATTCTGGATAGTGTCCTCCAAGTTGTGTTTAAGTGATAATTGATAAATCTATGGTTTAGACACATATGGAATTCCACATAACTTTAGCTCCAGCCTTTGTGAGTAAAAATTGGCAGTGATCATGGCCTTAATGGAGGCATGTGGTTAATTGGAATTTTCAGTACCAAAAGTCTTCTTCCTACTAGTTTACCAGGGTACCCTATAATAGTATCCATAACTTATTGCCCACTTGTCTGCTTTGATTTCTTTTTTAAAAAGACAATTTTAAACTTAGAGGTTTTGTACCTCAAGTCACATATGTGGCACATTTATAAAATAATCATGCCTTTGCATATTTTTCCTTTGATATCTTAGCTGTAAATCCAAGTCATTTATGTTTTTAATTGCCACAAATATTGCACTGAAATAGAGCACTAGTTGCAAAAATGCCTGGTATAACATTTCTTCTTGTTCTTGAAAGTTATTTTAGTATCCCATGTTTAAGATATTCCTAGACAACTATATGTAACTATAATTATTTCTGTTAGGTAGAAACATCTTTGTGGTCAACATTTGTGAAGAGCCTTGCAAATAATAATATGCTTGAGTAGGAATAGTATTTTGCAAATATAGCCCTAAATAGAGCTACTGATTTTACCAAGTACTAAAGACTCCAAACTCTGTCTTTGTCTTTCAAATTTGGTTTATAGGAATATCTCATTACAATGAGCAAAAAGCCTATCTGATCATTAATGAGATAATTTTGACACTTCCAAATGACACAGCTAATTTGTAGTAGGTTTTTGAAGTGCAAATTACATGTTTCTGTTTAAATAATGACAGTAAAATATAGACACTATGTATTCACACTCTATATACACAACTAACTCCAACTTGTCTCTAGAAGAAAAGTTTAATTTTTCAGGTCTCATCCACAAAACTAAGTGTTAATAAGCTGTATCTTTATTCTCACTTGGAAGTAATTTCTTCTTAACCATTGTATAACACTGCTACAGTTTGTACGGAGATAAAATAACTCAAGGTGAGAAATCCAGTTATTTAAAGAAATCATTTTACCTTCAATCACTTTTAGGATATCTATGGTTTTAGAGTAAGGATGAAAATTTATAAACATTTGTTAAATTATGCAACTGTTTTTGAAGATGTTTCAAATTACATTTTCCTTATTTTACAACTAGTTTTCATGTATTCACAAATGAGACACATGAGAATTATTAATGCAAAAGCACAGCATATCAACAAAATTTATAATGTAAATAGATTAGTTAGGAAAGAATGTAATGAGTGAATTACCAAAGCTATTTTATTGGTTCCTAGATTTACCATAGAAGAAAATATAGCACCCTTATAAAAATTTTTCGGCACTGAGTCCATTTAAGGTCTATTTTGTATGCCGTAAGTTCTAAAAAATGTTATTGCCGGTAAAAATAGGGTGCCTATCTAAAATTGTCTTTTTAAAGGTTCTCTCTTATTCTTCTTCCCTTCCTATGTGTGCCCAGAATACTTTCATCATCTTGATTGGAACACTGTCTCTCTTTCTCAGAGGGTGTACATTTGTAGAAGGGAGAAAATATTTGTTAATTTTGCTTTCTATAAGATAAGGCCTCAATGGTTGAAGGTCAGTTAACAAACTTTTTTTTTTTTGTCTTCATACTATTATCTTGGAATTACCAACTGGCTTCTATTTAGATTTTGAATAATGAAAGAAAAGAACTAGCATTTGTTAGAACTTACTGTGTTCCAGAAACTTTATTGATGCCATTTCTTCTCATTATCACATTCATTCTTTCAATTAGTATTATTTTTTTCCATCTTAATAAGGTGGGACCAGAGGTTTTGTAATATCCACTAACCCACTGTGGATTTCATGGATTGCAAGAGGAAGAAAGCATGGTGGAACTCAGGTTTCTCTGATTCCAAATTCACATCCTTTCATGTCTCCATGAAAAATAGAAAAGATAAATTGGGCTCTATTCTAACAAGAGAAATACAATTTTCCGTCAGTTAAATGAATAATTCTTTTTTTATTTTATTTTATTTTATTTTTATCATTATACTTTAAGTTTTAGGGTACATGTGCACATTGTGCAGATTAGTTACACATGTATACATGTGCCATGCTGGTGTACTGCACCCAGATACCTAAACGAATAATTCTTAAACCTCAAAAATAAAACGTAGCAAAACCTCAATTCAAGAGTAGACATAAATGTTGTGACATAGGTAGCAGGGACATATGTCTAGTGACATAGATTTGCTATGCATATCTGACCAAAAATCTCCCTCATGATTTTCAAATCAGATGCATAACTACATTTAATGAGTTTCACGAATCATTAATATCAGGCTCTGAAAACAGGGTCATTAAAAATGATTAAGATTTTCAACAACAAAATCTTATCTAAATAGTAAGGAAATTATATTAGATGGCTCCATTCTCTGGGCGGTCTAGTTAACAATTCAACTTGTTCAAAGCTATAAAATATGGCAACTTAAAAATTATGAAAGTTTTTCTAACTTTGTGCTTAAGGTAGTTGGCCATTCTTCGTCTTGGGAATAAGAAGGTTAGATTTTCTGTCGAAGCATTTTGCTATTGCTTTTCAGTTTCCTTTTATGGAAAGTAGATAAAATTGCAATTTTTTAATTATAAATTTAAAGTCAAAATGGAGATAAGTATCTCCATTAATTAAGTAAAGATTAATTTTTTAAAAAATGGCATTTACTAAATTCTAATCAATCAATTGATTGACTATTTTTATCCCTGGCTCAATGTAACTCTCTTTTACATACTCTTGTCTTAATTCTAGTTTATGTCAACAATGTGTAATCATAGATGACCCTTTGCCATTTTGATCTCTCAGTTCTATGAACACCTTTGATCTAATGATAATGTTTTCCAACAGAAATATTTCTACTCAAACTTCTGAGATCAAATTTGTGGATTTAGTCTCACCCCAATCAATTCTTCAACTCTCAGGACACCAAATGGTGTCCTACAATTCAATTCAATCCTGAGACTATCTATCTGGAGATAGCATCAGATCCCAAAAGTTCAGGGTTCAGGCCCACAAGACTGCGCCCCCACCATTAGAGAGGAGTTGTGGGCCTCCCATACTCCTGACCAACTCTCTATAAATTAGGACTTCCATGGATTCCTTCCCCAGGTTCTATAATTTGCTAAGATGGTGCACAGAACCCAAGAAAGCACTTTGCTTACAGTTACTGTCTGATACAAATCAGGAACTGTCAAATAGAAGAGAGATATAGGGCCAGGTATGGTGAAAAGGGGCACAAAGCTGCCTTATGACCTCTAAGTATGTCACTGTATCACCCTCCCAGCACCTCAGAGGTGATGGAGGAGAGGGCTGACAGTTTCAACCATCTAGTTATGCCTTCATGTTTCTGATGTCCAGCACCCACCCTGAAGCTATACGGGTCTCCAGCCACCACTCATGTCATGTCAATAGCATAAACTCAGGTATGGCTAAGAGGGACTTATGACTAGTAAAGGATGGTCCTCTCATCTCTATCAGGAAATTTCAAGTTTTAGGAGCTCTGTACTGTGAACTGAGGAGGAAGACCAAATAGGACATACCCTAGACCAGTTGTGCTAACTACTGTGTGCCTCAAAATTGCCTACAGTTGTGTTACAATAAGAGATTGCTGAGGCCTGCTATTGGAATTTCAGATTTGGTAGATCTGGGGGGGTAACCTGAGAATGTGCAGTTCTAGTAAGTTCCCAGGTGATGCTGATGTTGCTAGCACAGGGACCACACTTCCAGACGGAGTGAGTGAAGCATCGTCGTTACTTATAATAGCAACTTCTCTGTAGTCATAATTTCATTCATCCCATTCTCTGAGCTCCTCCTTTAATCATTCCCTTTCATACGCTGACATAAAATTTTTCAATCTCTCTGAGACCTCCAAACTATTATTTTATCATATTCACAATGACCCTTACCAACTTGATGTACTCTATTTCCTGTTCTCCTGCCTAAATTCCATGGCCAACCATTCCCAGGAAACTTCAACTTCCTTGTTTCTCTTTCACTTTGCTGAACCTAACCAGGAAAATAACCCTGGTTAGATCCAAATTTCCACCAAATCCCCACATATATTTGAGCAACTAGCTACATGGATCAAATTGAAAAATATCCCACTTGAAAATGAGAATCTCAGTGCTGCCTATCAATCAATCATACTACATATGCTCCAATCTATTCACTCTCTAATTTACCTAATTTTGTATCTTATTCTGTCTCTAATCCCTAACACTTCCCCAGAAATCCTCAATGTCTTTTTGGTTGTGCTTCCCTGAGAACATTGAATCATCCAAAGACAACTTCCACAGACTCCTGAAACCATTTAAACTCACTTTGCCATGTCTACACCCACATACTCTCCATTTTCACCTATTATTATCTGTGAAATAACTTGCCCCTATCTGTATATTGTCTGATGATGATTTCTATATTACATGTGAAGAAAATGAGAATAGGGTTACAGCTACTTTCTCATTATAGCATAGCTTAGAATCAAATCCATGCAGTCCACCACTGAAACTGGGGTTCCAAGTCAGTGTATTTGGAGAAGGAGAGCTAGTAGATAAATAAGGATGAAAAGATCCAGGATGAAGCTTCTGATGGAAGAAAAGGACATGTTTACTATTATGAACTCCTTGAAGTAGACCTTAAGCATTCTCATCTGGACAAATATACATTCATCCACTCCAGTGAGCTGATTAAGTTTTAGGATTTTAAGGGTCAGTGAACAATTATTCCTCACTCAGCAATTAAAGAAAGAATAAAATGAATATTATCTTGGAGAAGTTTAATTTAAAATATATTTGATTGATTTTTGGCAATTGTCTTCTATCAGATCATTACCAATCCATATGAGTTGGTAGGAAGGGAGAAAACCCAAAATTTAATCAGATGCCTGAAGTTAGGGAACATTTTATAACCAACCCAGGGGGAAAAATGCTCAAAAGGGGAAAGATGAGGACAGAAAATACACTTCAAAGATTTTAACTTTTTGACAAAATGTCAATTCTGTGCAAGAAAAACTGATTGTGTGAATATAACTGTCATTTACATCTGCCAATGTGTTCAGAAATATATAACATATAATTTTTTTAATAGTAGTTTGTTAACACAAAATTTATTCATCAAAATATCTAAAACATTCTAAAAATACTAAAAATTTTCAATTTAAATATTAAGCTAAACAGCTCTGTATGTATAAATAAGCTCAAACAAACGTGCATGCTCCCCAACAATAACACTGCTACAGATATTGACAGGTGGTTTTCATTTCATTTCATTTTATAATGGCAAATCTAGTTAAAATCCAGATTCTGGGCTGGGCACAGTGGCTCACGTCTGTGATCCCAGCACATTGAGAGGCTGAGGCAGGCAAATGACAAGGTCAACAGATCGGGACCATCCTGGCCAACATGGCGAAACCCCATCTCTAATAAAAAAAATACAAAAGTTAGCTGGGCATTGTGGCACGTGCCTGTAGTCCCAGCTACTTGGGAGGCTGAGGCAGGAGAATCACTTGGACCTGGGAGGCAGAGGTTGCATGAGCCGCGACTGTGCCACTGTACTTCAGCCTGGTAACAGAGAGAGACTCCATCTCAGAACAAAACAAAACAAAACAAAAACACAAAACAAAACCCCAGATTCTGAACTGACTCTCACAATAAGGATCTCAATTGCTTCAAAGAGAATAAAATACCTAGAAATCCAACTTACAAGGGATGTGAAAGACCTCTTCAAGGAGAACTACAAACCACTGCTCAATGAAATAAGATACAAACAAATGTAAGAACCTTCCATGCTCATGGGTAGCAAGAATCAATATTGTGAAAATGGCCATACTGCCCAAGGTAATTTATAGATTCAATGCCATCCCCATCAAGCTACCAATGACTTTCTTCACAGAATTGGAAGAAAACTACTTTAAAGTTCATATGGAATGAAAAAAGAGCCTGAATTGCCAAGTCAATCCTAAGCCAAAAGAACAAAGCTGGAGGAACCACGCTGCCTGACTTCAAACTATACTACAAGGCTACAGTGACCAAAACAGCATGGTACTTGTACCAAAAGAGAGATAGAGGCCAATGGAACAGAACAGAGCCCTCAGAAATAATGCCACGTGTCTACAACTATCTGATCTTTGACAAACCTGACAAAAACAAGAACTAGGGAAAGGATTCCCTATTTAATAAATGGTTCTGGGAAAACTGGCTAGCCATATGTAGAAAGCTGAAACTGGATCCCTTCCTTACACCTTATACAAAAATTAATTCAAGATGGATTAAAGACTTACATGTTAGGCCTAAAACCATAAAAAACCCTAGAAAAAAACTAGGCAATACCATTCGGGACATAGGCATGGGCAGGGACTTCATGTCTAAAACACCAAAAGCAATGGCAACAAAAGACAAAATTGATAAATGGGATCTAATTAAACTAAAGAGCTTGTGCACAGCAAAAGAAAGCACCATCAGAGTGAACAGGCAACCTACAGAATGGGAGAAAAGTTTTGCAATCTACTCATCTGACAAAGGGCAAATATCCAGAATCTACAATAAACTCCAACAAATTTACAAGAAAAAAGCAACCCCATCAAAAAGTGGGCAAAGGATATGAACAGACACTTCTCAAAAGAAGACATTTATGCAGCCAAAAAACACATGAAAAACTGCTCACCATCACTGGCCATCAGAGAAATGCAAACCAAAACCACAATGAGATACCATCTCACACCAGTTAGAATGGCGATCATTAAAAAGTCAGGAAACAACAGGTGCTGGAGAGGATGTGGAGAAATAGGAACACTTTTACACTGTTGATGGGACTGTAAACTAGTTCAAACATTGTGGAAGTCGGTGTGGCGATTCCTCAGGGATCTAGAACTATAAATACCATTTGACCCAGCCATTCCATTACTGGGTATATACGCAAAGGATTATAAATCATGCTGCTCTAAAGACACATGCACACGTATGTTTATTGTGGCACTATTCACAGTAGCAAAGACTTGGAACCAACCCAAATGTCCAACAATGATAGACTGGACTAAGAAAATGTGGCACATATACACCATGGAATACTATGCAGCCATAAAAAATGATGAGTTCATGTCCTTTGTAGGGACATGGATGAAGCTGGAAACCATCATTCTCAGCAAACTATCACAAGGACAAAAAACCAAACAGCACATGTTCTCACTCATAGGTGGGAATTGAACAATGAGAACACATGGACACAGGAAGGGGAACATCACACACTGGGGACTGTTGTGGGGTGGGGAGAGGGGGGAGGGATAGCATTAGAAGATATACCTAATGTTAAATGACGAGTTAATGGGTGCAGCACAACAGCATGGCACATGTATATGTATGTAAGAAACCTGCACGTTCTGCACATGTACCCTAAAACTTAATGTATAATAATAATAATTTAAAAAAAGAAATGAAAACATATGTCCACACACACACAAACAAGAAAAAAATAAGGATCTCAAAGAGGTCAATATGTATATAATCTATTCTTAAATAAAATTTTTCTCCAATTGTTTATTGAAATATCACACAGGCTCTGACTTTGTTTATACCCTTAAAAAGTATGTAGATTTATGTGTAGCTTTTGTAAAGTGAAAGCTCAGAATGTCTACTCTGTTCTGGTACCACTTTAGTTTAATTGTTGGAAAATATTTAATAAAAATGAATTACTCAACAAGTGGAAAATTTGAACTTTGCATACTAAATTTTTACTTCATATTATCAACTCTTGAAAAATAAGTGTGTATATTAGAAATGACACTCATTTGACTATACCATAATATATTTCAGACTTTTTATCTTCAGCTACAGAATTTCTCCATCCTTTGAATTATGTTAGCGGGCTTTAGTTGGCCAGTATTGGTGATTCGCCTCCACTAATTCACAACTCTATTATCTTACCCCCAGGGATGCATTTCCATAGTTCTGCCTTGTTATGAGTGTCATTTTTTTCTTCTGTTTTGTTGACTGCCATTCAAATAGTTTTGGCTTTATCAGAGACTCTCACTTTATTGTTTGTCACCCCCTCTTTTTTTAGCTTCTCATAATTTACTGTATTATATCTGCCTGGGCTTTTGGTTCCTTTACAGATTTGTTTCACTTTATTTTTAGCTTATGATACTTCTAAAGTCTGTACCCTTTTAATTTTCACTTGCTTCATCATCACATTCTTGTGTTTTGTTTTCATTTCAAAATACCAGAAAGTAGGATGTCTCAGCATCTTGGTGAGTGGAATAGTTTAGTTATAATAGAAAAAAAAACCCATACTTTTTGTGAGCTATCTGTTTCTAAGTAAAAATTTTATATATAAATTCTTGAAAAAAAAATCTTAAACTTCTAAGGGATTGAATGACATTTTAAAATCATTCTATACAACAATGGGTGCAAAATTTGTATTCCTCTACTCAAGAGAAATAATGAACATTTGTTATTAGTTTACTAACATCTAAATGTTAATGTATTCAATTATATATTATTAAAACTTATATGAAGCTTAAGAGGTGGAAAAGTATAAAACAAACAAGTGTATAATTTACCTTTATTAGTATGAAACATCTTTTTCTCTCATGAAAATAAAGATTAACCAGTGGTGTGCTGGGGCGGGAGGGGGTGTGTTGGAGGGAGAAAAGCCATGATTTGCCAATTTCAGCACGAAACTGAAAATGGTTATTAATCTTTACTAGCTCCAGATATCTTTTAACATATATTGAAATCTACGATCCTTAAAAAGAAAACATATATACAGATTTTGACAAAACTTTGCAGTTCCACTCATGGATCCTTGTATAAGAATCCCTTTTATATGTGTGTTTGCAATTTAAAGAGTTCAGACTTTATGATTCACAGGTGACAATTAATGATTTAAAATCAACACTTAGGCTTTTATAATTTGGGAGTCAGGTGTTTAACTTCTGTAGTAGTAACTGCTTCTTCTCTGAGAAACTTAGGAGCTAAGACCAGGGAAATATCCCTTGGTGTGCAACACACCTCTTCTTTCTGAACATATCGTATAAGAAGTTAACTTTGTCTCTAAGTTTATATGACTTTTGAATTTGCAGTTACTAGCTATTTTCTTTTGGAACTGTAGGACTTGGAGAACTTTCCCTCTACCCTGTGAAGGTATGATAACTGAGTCTATGAAATAAATGGATAACAGGCATGTCAAAAGAAGAAAAGGTATACACATTTATTACGCGCATGGGGGAATCACAGGAAAGAAAAGTGGAATCAAAAACAAAACAAAAAACAAACAAACAAAACACCAGCAAGAAAAAACCCCAGTGAGATTTGGGAGCTTATAGGGAAGGCAGGAGGAAGAATGTAGGAAACTTAGGGGGGAGCAAATGACTTTTGGGAAAGATGACCAGACCCTTAGGACAATAGATGATAGTTTGTGGCAGTCTGTCTTGGTGTGGTATGGACCCTTAGTCTTGTCTCCTGTGATATAAGGAGTCAATTTTCCCTGGCTGATGAAACTCCTAGGAAGGAGATGAATGTCTTTGTGCTGACAAGACAGTATCTTGAAGCTTCGTTTTCCAATTCAGTTCTAAATCTGCAGTATATAAAAATCTCCTCATCATGCTTTGGATGTTATGGCAGATAAATGGTATCTTTACAAAAATACATTCATTCTGGTATTGAAAGTTCCTTTTGGAGGATCTCTCTTGAGGAACGTAAAGGGAGTGCAGCGAAAGCATGTCCCGCGTTTGTTGTTTTTCAAATATTTTCAGTTCGATGTAATCAGTACACTAAAGCAATCCATTTAGGACTGGCATTTCCTGAACACCTTCAGAACTCTTTTTATCCCATGTTATTTCTATGAGATCACGTGATTTAAGAACAACTTTTACTTGCCACTTACATATATATTGAAAAGGCAAACTTTCCTTTCATAGTTTGCTAATTTTGGCAAAGTACTTTAACAAAAGTTAAATTGAGTAAGTGAAATTTTCTGTTCTATTGTTTTGAAAACAATTCTAGAAACTGTCCTTGTAAGAACAGCAAAAAGAGAAAAAGATAATTCTCAACTGCTGCTTCAACCATTCTTTGTTTAACAATGTATCTAATTAAAAGGCAAAACTCTCTATTTCAGGTTTATATATATCAATTGCTTGATTAGAAAGTAAATTATTTACCCCATATAATCTGGTGTCAAAACACTTATAATAAAATTACTTTGATTTTATTGCTTATAAGTTTGTGAATTTAAATCTCAACTTACAGTGATGAATTTATTTGCTTTGTGCTGACAAGACAGTATGTTGAAGTTTTGTTTTCCAACTCAGTTCTAAATCTTCAGTGTATCAAAATCTCCTCATTATGCTTTGGATGTTATGGTACATAAATGGTATCTTCACAAAGATGCATTCATTCTGGTACTGAAAGTGCCTACTTAAAGTTCTGCATGAACAGTTTTATTGAAAAAATATGTAGACAAGCCATTAATTATACACAGTGACTTGGAACAAATTCTTACAAGAAGCATAGCATGTCTTCCATTAAATGTATACATTTTCTAAAAAGTTACTGAAAGTCTTCCTGAGGTTAAACAATAAATCTTTTAAATTTAACCACTGTGCTCCCTCAAAGGTAATTTTTTCTTTATTACACTCACTTAGGGGATACAGTCAGATCTCAGCCTACCTTAAACAACTAGGCAGTATTTTTAGTGCACTTTTCTGTGTGTTAAAAAGCTAGTTGTCAAGAATAAGTTGCTCAGTTATCTTCCTCAATTACTTTTTATTTTGTTTTGTAATTATTATCCTATTTTGGCTTTCCTTTAGAATTGTGAAATATCTTGAATCAGAAATTGCAGAGAATATATAAATGAGTAAGAATGCACTCTTCAATCAAGCTAGATCTCGAAAGTGTTTTGTTGTAGTTTATACCTTGAATTCGAAGGCCATTCTATACAAGGCACTTGAAAAATTTTCAAGCTCTTATATTTCATAATAATACAGAATTTATTGTTGTTTTATTTGCAAGGAGATAGACCAGACAAAATATCACTTTATTTTTTACAGTGTTGACTTTGATATTCTAAACTTGTCAGTTTGTACAGATTAATGTAGACTCCGTACATGTAAAATTCACTATGATTTTTTTTCTGGTATGAGAGTCCAAACAAATAGTAACTACATACCCAAACAGGTAAAGTAAAAATATACAATAGCTTGACAAAAAAAAAAGAAGAAGAAAAAAGAAACCCCTATACATTCCTTAACATTCTTAAACCCTGAGGACCATATTGGATTCAAAAGAAACATTTCTGGTGGCAGGGAAAGGGCTAAAAAGCTAAAGTATATAATAAGTAAATTCCTCATTGCTATAAAATATATGACCAGCATGACATTTTAATACATGTTCAAGTTTTCTGAAAAAAGTTCTAGGATAATAGGATTTCAACTTTTGATTCTGCAGATATCATTCTCGTGATTGGTATGGGAGAATCATCCTCTTCATGTATTAGTGGATTCAAATGAAAAAAAAATCAGGCAGCTAGTTCCTTTCCAAGAAGCCTTAGAGATTGTTGTACATAAAAATATGAGCCATATTTCTGATTCAAATTGTAGAGAATTCTCCTTATTCCCTCTTCTGCATAAAATTATGCACTGGCACTCTGCTCTCCAGACAAGTAAAACTTCTTACCTGCTATCATTTGAGATACCCAAGACTCAGAACATATTATCTCCTAGTTGAAAGTCCCAACAAACTTCTCAGGACAAAAACAACAAAAACTTAAATACACAGAGATAGAGTATAAAACAGTGGTTACCAGGGGCTGGGGGTGAGAAGAGAAAATGGAGATACAGAATTCAAAGGATGCAAAGTTGTAGATATGTAGAATTAACACGTTGAGGGATATAATCTACAACATGAGGACTGTAGGTATTAATATTTATTGTATTTGGCATTTAACTAAAAGGGTAGTTTGTAGGTACCCTTTCCTCACACACATATCCAAAAGAAACGTAACTGAGATTTTCAAAGGGAATGCTTCCAGGTTTTGCCCATTAAGTATGATATTGGCTGTGGGTTTGTCATAAATAGCTCTTATTATTTTGAGATACGTCCCATCAATATCTAATTTATTGAGAGTTTTTAGCATGAAAGTTGTTGAATATTGTCAAAGGCCTTTTCTGCATCTATTGAGATAATCATATATTTTTTGTCGTTGGTTCTGTTTATATGATGGATTATATTTATTGATTTGTGTATGTTGAGCCAGCCTTGCATCCCAGGGATGCAGCAGATTTGATCATGGTGGATAAGCTTTTTGATTTGCTGCTGGATTCGGTTTGATAGTATTTTATTGAGGAATTCTGCACTCCACTTCACTCCACTCCACTGCATTCCATTCCATTCCACTCCATTCCATTCCATTCCACTCCATTCCATTCCATTCCATTCCACTCCCTTCCATTCTACTTCACTCCATTCCGCTCCACTCCAGTCCAATACACTCCATTCCATTCCATTCCATTTCTTTCCAATCCATTCCATTCCATTTTATTTCGTCAGGATCTCACTCCATCACCCAGGCTGGAGTGCAGTGGCACAATCTCAGCCCACATTTCATTTGACCGTTTCCTTCCATTCCACTCCATTCCATTCCATTCAATTCCATTCCATTCCATTTCATTAAATTCAATTCCATTTCATTCTATTCCAAACCACTCTACTCCACTCTACTCCACTGCATTCCTTTCCATTACATTTCATTCCATTCCTCTTCATTCCACTCCAATCCACTCCTCTCCAAACCACTACACTCCATTCCATTCCATTCATTTTCATTCCATTCCATTCCATTCCACTCTAATCCCTTCAATTCCTTTCCTTAGACAGGATCTCACTCTGTCACCCAGGACGGAGTGCAGTGGCACAATCTCAGCTCACATTTCATTTCACCATTATATCCCATTACATTCCATTCTATTCCATTCCATTCCATTCCACTCCACTCGTCTCAACTCCAATCCACTCCACTCCATTCCACTCCATTCCATTCCACACCTCTCCATTCCACTCCATTCCATTCCAGTCCACTCCATTCCACTCCATTCCATTCCACTCCATTCCACTCCACTCCACTCCACTCCATTCCACTCCACTCCACTCCACTGCATTCCACTGCATTCCATTCCATTCCAATCCATTCCATTCTACTCCATTACAATCAATTCCACTACATTCCGTTCCACTCCAGTCCACTCCACTCCACTCCATTCCACTACTCTACACTCCAATACACACCACTCCATTCCATTCCATTCCAATCCATTCCATTCCATTCCAATCCATTCCATTCTATTCCAATACACTCCACTCCATTCCATTCCACTCCATTCAATTCCATTTCACTCCACTCCACTCCATTCCACACCACTCCACTCCACTCCATTCCACACCACTCCACTCCACTCCATTCCATTCCACTCCACTCCAATCCACTCCACTCTACTCCATTCCACTCCACTGCACTCCACTCCAATCCATTCCAACCCAGGCCATTCCATTCTATTCCACTCTATTCCATTCCACTCCATTCCTCTCGACTCCATTGCATTCCACTCCACGCCACTCGAATCCACTCTACTCCATTCTATTGCATTCCGCTCCACTCCACTCCACTCCAATCCACTCCACTCCATTCCATTTGATTCCATTCCACTCCATTCCATTCCATTCCATTACATTCCACTCCATTCCATTACATTCCATTCCACTCCATTCCATACCATTACTTTTCACCCCATGCCACTCCATTCCACTCCACTCCATTCAACTCCACGACATTCCATTCCATTCCATTACTGTCCACTCCATTCCACACTACTCCATTCCATTCCACTACACTCAATTACACTCCGTTCCACTCGATTCCGTTCCAATCCACACCACACCACTCCACTCCATTCCATTCCATTCCATTCCACTCCCCTCCATTACACTCTATTCCACTCCATTCCATTCCATTCCACTCCATTCAATTCCATTTCACTCCACTCCACTCCATTCCACACCACTCCACTCCACTCCACTCCATTCCACACCACTCCACTCCATTCCATTCCGCTCCACTCCAATACACTCCACTCTACTCCATTCCACTCCACTGCACTCCACTCCAATCCATTCCAACCCAGGCCATTCCATTCTATTCCACCCTATTCCATTCCACTCCATTCCTCTCGACTCCATTGCATTCCACTCCACGCCACTCCAATCCACTCTACTCCATTCCATTGCATTCCGCTCCACTCCACTCCACTCCAATCCACTCCACTCCATTCCATTTGATTCCATTCCACTCCATTCCATTCCATTCCATTCCACTCCATTCCATTCCATTCCATTCCATTACATTCCATCCCACTCCATTCCATACCATTAATTTTCACCCCATGCCACTCCATTCCACTCCACTCCATTCAACTCCACGACATTCCATTCCATTCCATTACTGTCCACTCCATTCCACACTACTCCATTCCATTCCACTACACTCAATTACACTCCATTCCACTCGATTCAGTTCCAATCCACACCACACCACTCCACTCCATTCCATTCCATTCCATTCCACTCCCCTCCATTACACTCTATTCCACTCCATTCCATTCCATTCCACTCCATTCAATTCCACTCCAATCCATTCCACTCCTTCCCACTCCAATATATTCCATTCCACTCCACTCCATTCCATTCCACTACACTCCACTCAATTCCACTCCATTACACACCACTGCATTCCATTCCACTCCATTCCATTCCATTCCATTCCACACCATTCCATTCCATTCCACTCCACTTCACTCCATTCCACTCCATTCCCCTCCATTCCATTCCACTCCCTTTCACTCCATTCCATTCCACTCCACTGCACTCCATTTCACTACAATCCATTCCACCCCATTCCATTCCATTCCTTTACGTTCCACTGCATTCCATTGCACTCCACTACATTCTATTCCACTACCCTTTTTTCCAATCCATTCCACTCCTTTCATTCCACTCCACTCCACTGCCGTCCATTCCATTCCATTCTATTCCATGTCATTGCTTTCCATTCCATTCCACTCCACTTCATTCCACGCCATTGAATTCCATGGCATTCCATTTCATTCCACTCCATTCCATTCCTTTCAATTCCATTCCAATCCACTAGACAAAATTCCATTACATTCCCTTCCATTCCGCTCCATTCCGTTCCACTCCACTTCATTCCATTCCACTCCACTCCAAATTATTCCATTCCATTCTATTCCACTCCATTCCATTCCACTCCAGTCAACTCCACTCCACTCACCTCCATTCCACTCCTCGCCACTCCAACACACACCACTCCATTCCATTCCATTTCAATCCGTTCCATTCCACTCTATTCCAATACACTCCACTCCATTCCATTCCACTCCATTCAATTCCATTTCACTCCACTCCACTCCACTCCATTCCACACCAATCCACTCCACTCCACTCCAATCCACTCCACTCCACTCCATTCCACTCCTCTCCACTCCTATCTATTTCAACCCAGGCCATTCCATGCCATTCCACTCTATTCCATTCCACTCCATTCCTCTCAACTCCTTTCCATTCCACTCCATGCCACTCCAATGCACTCTACTCCACTCCATTGCATTCCGCTCCACTCCACTCCACTCCAGTCCACTCCACTCCATTCCATTAAATTCGATTCCATTCCATTCCATTCCACTGCATTCCATTCCATTCCATTCCATTCCATACCATTAAACTTCACCCCATGCCACTCCATTCCACTCCACTCCATTCAACTCCACGACATTCCATTCCATTCCATTCCTGTCCATTCCATTCCACACTACTCCATTCCATTCCACTCCACTCAATTACACTCCATTCCACTCGATTAAGTTCCACTCCACATCACACCATTCCACTCCTGTCCACTCCATTCCATTCCATTCCATTCCATTCCACTCCATTACACTCCATTCCACTGCATTCCATTCCATTCCATTCCACTCCACTCCATTCCACTCCTTTCCACTGCATTATATTATATTCCACTCCACTCCACTCCATTCCACTCCATTCCACTCCATTGCACTCCATTCCATTCCATTCCACTCCATTCCATTCCACTCCACTCCATTCCACTCCTTTCCTCTCAATTATGTTATATTCCACTCCACTCCTCTCCACTCCACTCCATTGCTTTCCACTACTCTCCACTCAATTCCACTATTACACACCACTGCATTCCATTCCATTCCACTCCATTCCCTTCCATTCCATTTGATTCCACTCCATTCCATTCCACTCCATTCCATTCCACTCCACTCCATTCCACTCCTTTCTACTCAATTATGTTATATTCCACTCCACTCCTCTCCACTCCACTCCATTGCTTTCCACTACTCTCCACTCAATTCCACTATTACACACCACTGCATTCCATTCCATTCCATTCCATTCCACTCCATTCCCTTCCATTCCATTTGATTCCACTCCATTCCATTCCATTCCACTCCAATCCTTTCCACTTTATTGCGTTCCATACCACTCCATTACACTCCTCTCCACTCCATTCCACTCCATTACAGTCCTCTCTACTCCATTCCACTTCACTCCAATCCACTCCAATCCACTCCACTCCATGACACTCCATTCCACTCCACTCCTCTCCACTCCATTCCACTCCACTCCACTCCAAACCACTCCAATCCCCTCCATTCCACTCCACTCCATTCCACTCCACTCAATTTCATTACACTCCACTCCATTCAACTCTACTCCGTTCCGTTCCATTCCATTCCATTCCATTCCATTTCAATCCATTCAAATCCATTCCATTCCATTCCATTCCTTTCTAGTCCATTCCAGCCCACTCTAATAAATTCCATTCCCCTCGACTCCTTTCCACTCTATTCCACTCCATTCTATTTAACCCCACTCCACAACACTCCACTACTCTCCACTCCACTACACTCCACTCCATTCCATTAAATTCCATTCCTTTCTAGTCCATTCCAGCCCACACTAATCCATTCCATTCCCCTCCACTCCATTCCACTCTGTTCCACTCCATTCTATTTAACCCCACTCCACAACACTCCACTACTCTCCACTCCACTCCACTCCATTCCATTCAATTCCATTCAACTCCATTTCATTTCATTCCACTCCACTCAACTCCACTCCATTCCACTCCAGGACATTACATTCCACTCAACTCTATTCCATTTCGCTCCACTCCATTAAACTCCATTCAATTCCAGTCGTCTCCACTCTACTGCATTCCACTCCACTCCATTCAATTCTACTCCATTCCACACCACTCCATTCCTTTCTATTCCTTTCCTTTCCATTCCACTGCATTCCTTTCCATTCCATTCCACTCCACTCCAATCCATTCTGCTCCAATAACTCCACTCCATTCAGCTCCACTCCATTCGACTCCACTCCATTCCACTCCTGTCCACTCCATTCCTCCCACTCCACTCCATTCCACTCAAATCTACTCCATTCCACTCCACTCCATTCCATTTTACTCCACTCCACTCCATTCAACTCCACTCTACTACTTTCCATTCCACTCCATTCCACTCCACTTCTTTCTACTGCACTCCATTCCACTCCACTAAAACCCATTCCACTCCAATCCACTCCATTCCACTCCACTCCATTACTTTCAACTCCACTCCACTCCTTTCAACCCCAATCCACTCCATTCCATTCCACTCCACTCCACTCCATTCCACTGCACTCCACTCCATACCACTACACTCCATTCCACTCTGCTTCATTCCACTCCAGTCAATTCCAATCCAATCCATTCCTTTGCGTCTACCTCCACTCCACTCCATTCCAATACACACCATTCTACTCCATGCCCCTCCACTCCATTTGATCCCAATCCATTCCATTCCATCTCACTGCATTCCATTCCATTCCAATCCACTCAACTCCACTCCACCCCATTCCACTCCATTTCACTCCTGTCAATTCCATTGCATTCCAATCAACTCCATTACATTCCAAACCACTACACTCCATTCCACTCGATGTCACTCCATTCAATTCCATTCCACTGCATTCCATTCCACTCCACTCCATTCCACTCCCTTCCATTCCATTCCATTCCATTCCACTGCATTCTATTCCACTCAACTCCATTCCAATCCATTCAACTCCATTCCATTCCAATCCATTCCACTCCACTCCACTCCATTCCCCACCACTCCACTCCAATCCACTCCACACCACTGCACTCCACTCCTTTCCATTTGATTCCAATCCATTCCAATCCACTCCATTCCAATCCATTCCATTCCACTGCAGTCCACTCCACTCAACTCCATTCCACTCCTCTCCACTCCACTACACACCACTCTATTGCATTCCATTCTAATCCATTCCATTCCACTCTATTCCAATCCAATCCACTCCATTCCATTCCACTACATTCTATTCCATTTCACTCCACTCCACTCCATTCCACAGCAGCCCACTCCACTCCACTCCTTTCCACTCCACTCCTCTCCATTCTATTCCCCTCCACTCTATTCCACTCCATTCCACTCCACTTCACTCCACTCCATTCCATTCCATCTCAGGCCATTCCATTCCACTCTATTCCATTCCACACCATGCCTCTCCAATCTACTCCAGTCCACTCCATTGCATTCCATTATACTCCAATCCACTCCAGTCCACTCCAATCCATTCCATTCCATTCCTTTCCATTCCACTCCACTCCATAACAATCCATTCCATTCCACTCCATTCCGTTCCATTACACTCCACTCCATTCCACTCCACTTCATTCAACTCCACAACATTCCATTACATTCCTGTTCATTCCATTCCACTCTAACCCATTTAATTCCACTCCACTCAATTCCACTCCATTCCACTCCATTCCATTCCATTCCACTGCTTTCCATTCCATTCCACTCCACTTCACTCCACTCCATTCCACTACATTCCATTCCACTCCAGTCCACTCCACTCCCCTCGACCATATTCCACTCATCTCCACTCCACTGCACTCCACTCTATTCCATTCCATTCCAATCCATTCCATTCCACACCATTCCAATCCACCCCACTCTATTCCATTCCACTCCATTAAATTCCATTGCACTCTACTCCACTCCTTTCAATTCCACACCACTCCACTGCACTCCACTCCATTCCACTCCACTCCATTCCACTCCACTTAACTGCTTTCCATTCCACTCCACTCCATTCCTCTCCACTCAATTTCATTCTACTCTATTCCATTCCAATCCATTCCACTCCAATCCATTACACTCCACTCCACTCCATTCCACTGACCTCCATTCCACTCCACTCCATTCCATTCCATTTCGTCCCACTGCTTTCTATTACACTCCACTACATTCTATTCCACTCCTCTACTTTCTACTCCTTTCCACTCCATTTCATTCCTCTCCATTCTAATCCACTCCACTGCCCTACACTCCATTCCATTCCATTCCCTGCCATTTCTTTCCATTCCATTCCACTCCAGTCCATTGAACTCCATTCCATTCCATTCCATGGCATTCCATTCCATTCCATGGCATTCCATTCCATTCCATGGCATTCCATTCCATTCCTTTCACTCCACTTCAGTCTATTCTATTCCATTCTATTCCACTCCAATCCATTCCACTCCACTCCACTCGACTCCACTCCATTCCACTCCTCTCCACTCCATTACTCTCCACTCCATTACTCTCACTCCACTCCATTCCACTCCAATCTACTCCATTCCAGTCCACTCCATTCTTTTTCACTACACTCCACTCCATTAAACTCCACTCTACTTCTTTCCATTCCACTCCACTCCATTCCAGTCCACTTACTTCTCCTGCACTCCACTACACTACACTCCATTCCACTCCTCTCCACTCCATTACACTCCACTGAAATCCATTCCACTCCAATCCACTGCATTCCACTCCACTCCATTTCATTCCATTCCACTCCACTCCATTCAACTCCACGCCAGTCAATTCCATTCCACTCCACTCCACTCCATTCCACTGCACTCCACTACATTCCACTACACTCCATTCCACTGTGCTCCACTCCACTCCAGTCAATTCGAATCCACTCCATTCCTTTCCATCCCACTCCATTCCACTCCAGTCCACTACAAACCATTCTACTCCATGCCACTCCACTCCATTCCATTCCAATCCATTCCATTCCATCCCACTGCATTCCATTCCAATCCACTCAACTCCACTCCACTCCACGCCATTCCACTGCATTCCAGTCCAATCAATTCTATTGTATTCCAATACACTCCATTACATTCCACACCACTATGCCCCATTCCACTCCATGCCACTCAATTCAATTCTATTCAACAGCGTTCCATTCCACTCCATTCCATTTCATTCCACTCCACTCCATTCCATTCTACTCCACTCCTTCCCATTCCATTCCACTCCATTCCATTCCTTTCAGTTCCATTCCATTCCAATCCACTGCATTCCATTCCACTCCACTCCATTCAACTCCACAACATTCCATTCCATTCCTGTCCATTCCATTCCACTCTAACCCATTCCATTCCACTCCACCCAATTCCACTCCATTCCACTCCACTCCATTCCACACCACTCCACACCATTCCACTCCAGTCCACTCCATTCCATTCCATTCTATTCCACTCCATTCAATTCCATTCCACTCCACTTCACTCCATTCCTTTCCACTCCGTTGCACCCCATTCCATTCCATTCTTCTCCACTCCATTACACTCCTTTCCACTACTTTATATTATATTCCACTACACTCCACTCCATTGCACTCCATTCAACTCGATTGCACTCCATTCCATTCCATTCCACTCCATTCCATTCCACTGCACTCCATTCCATTCCTTTCTCCTCTATTACACTATATTCCACTCCACTCCACTCCTCTCCTCTCCATTCCATTCCACTACTCTCCACTCAATTCCACTGCTTCACACCACTGCATTCCATTCTATTCTACTCCATTCCATCCCATTCCACTACACTCCACTCCATTTCACTCCATTTCCTTCCATTCCATTTGATTCCACTCCATTCCATTCCGTTCCACTCCATTCCATTCCGTTCCACTCCATTCCTTTCCACTCTATTCCACTCGACTCCACTCCATTACACTCCTCTCCACTCTATTCCACTCCACTCCAATCCACTCCAATCCACTCCACTCCATGACACTCCATTCCACTCCAATCCACTCAACTCCTCTCCACTCCATTACACTCCTCTCCACTCCATTCCAATGTAGTCCACTCCAAACCACTCCAAACCAATCCATTCTTCTCCACTCCATTTCATTCAACTCCACATCACTCCATTCCATTCCATTCCAATCCATTCCACTCAGGTTGATTCCATTCCATTCCATTCCATTCCATTCCATCCTATTCCATTCCACTCCATTCGACTCGGGTTAATTCAATTCCATTGCATTCCATTCCATTCCATTTCAGTTGATTCAATTCTGCTCTATTCCATTCCATTCCATTCCATTTAAATTCCATTCAATTCCATTCCACTCTGGGTGATTCCATTCCATTCCATTTCAGTTGATTCAATTCCATCCTTTTCCATTTCATTCCATTCCATTCCATTTCATTCCATTCCACTCGGGTTGATTCAATTCCATTCTATTCCTTTCCATTCCAATCCATTCCATTCCATTCCATTCCCTTTCATTCCGCTCGGGTTGATTCATTTCCATTCTATTGGGTTTCACTCCATTCCATTCTATTCATTTCCACTCGGGTTGATTCAATTCCATTCTATTGCATTTCACTCCATTCCATTCCATTCCATTCCACTCGAGTGGATTCCATTCCATTCTATTGCATTCCATTCAATTCCATTCCATTTTGAAAGAGTGGATTCCATAACATTCTAATGCTTTGCTTTCCATTCCATTCCATTCCATTCCATTCCATTCCATTCCATTCCCTTCTATTCCATTCCATTACACTCCGGTTAATTCAATTACATTCTACAGCATTTCACTCCCATTCCATTCCATTCCATTCCATTCCATTACACTCGAGTTGATTCAATTCCATTGTGTTCCATTCCATTCCATTCCATTCCATTCTGGTTAATTCCATTCCGTTCCATTCCATTCCACTAGGGTTGATTCCATTCCATTCAATTACATTCGATTGCATTCCATTCAATTCCATTTCATTCCATTCCATTCCATTCCATTTCATTCCATTCCATTCCATTCCATTCCATTTCATTCCATTCCATTCCATTCCATTCCATTTCATTCCATTCCATTCCATTCCATTCCATTTCATTCCATTCCATTCCATTCCATTTCATTCCATTCCATTCCATTCCATTCCATTCCATTCCATTCCAATTGGTACAATTTCATTCTATTCCATTGCATTCCAACCATTTCATTCCATTCCATTCCACTTGGGTTTATTCAATTCCATTCTATTCCATTCCATTCCATTCCATTCTGTTCCACTCAGGTTGATTCAATTCCATTCCATTCCATTCCATTCCAATCCATTCCTTTCCATTACATTACATTCGATTCCATTCCATTTCATCCCAGTTGTTTCAATTCCATTGCATTCCATTCCATTCCATTCCATTCCACTCGGGTTGATTCAATTCCATTCTACTCCATTCAATTCCATTCCATTCCAGTCAGGTTGACTCAATTCCATTCTATTCCATTCCATTCCATTCATTACCATTCCATTCCATTCCATCCCATTCTATTCCACTCCGGTTGCTTCAATTACTTTCCATTCCATTCCATTTCATTCCATTCCATTCTTATTGATTAAATTCCATTCCATTCCATTCCATTCCATTCGTTTCCATTACATTTCTTTCCATTGCATTCCATTCCATTCCATTCCATGCCAGTTGAATCTATTCCGTTCTATTCCATTCCATTCCATTCCATTCCATTCCATGCCATTCCATCTCATCCCATTTCATTCCATTCCAGTTGATTCAATTCCATTCTTTTCCATTCCATTCCATGCCATTCCATTCCAATCAATTCCACTCCATTCCATTCCATTCTACTCAAGTTTATTCGATTCCATTCCATTCCATTCCAATCCATTCCATTCCATTCCACTTCATTCAATTCCATTCTATTCCATTCCATTCAATTCCATTCCAGTTCATTCATTTCCATTCTACTCCATTCCGTCCCATTCCATTCCATTCCATTCGGGTGGATTCAATTACATTCTGTTCCATTCCATTCCATTCCATTCTATTCCATTCCATTCCATTCCACTCGGGTTTATTCCATTCCATTCCATTCCATTCCATTCCATTCCATTCCATACCATTGCAGTCCATTCCACTCCACTCGGGTTGATTCCTTTCCATTCCATTCCATTCCGTTCTATTCCATTCCTTTCCATTCCATTCCACTCGGGTTGATTCCTTTCCATTCCATTCCATTCTATTCCTTTCCATTCCATTCCATTACATTCCATTCCATTTCACTCGGGTTGCTTCAATACCTTTCCATTCCATTCCATTCCATTCCATTCCATTCCGCTCGGGTTGATTCAATTCCATTCCAGTCCATTACAGTGGATTCAATTCTATTTTATTCCATTCCATTCCATTCCTTTCCACTCCATTGCATTCCAATCCATTCCATTCCAATCTATTCCACTTGGGATGATTCCATTCCATTCTATTCCATTCCATTCCATTTCATTCCATTCCATTACATTACGTTCGATTCCATTCCATTCCACTTGGGTTGATTCAATTCTATACTATTCCATTCCATTCCATTTCAGTACATTCCATTCTATTCCATTCAATTCCATTCCATTCCATTCCATTCCACTCCGTTTCATTCCATTCCATTTCATTCCATTCCATTCCATTCCATTCCATTCCAATCCATTCCTTTCCATTACATTACATTCGATTCCATTCCATTTCATTCCAGTTGTTTCAATTCCATTGCATTCCATTCCATTCCATTCCATTCCACTCGGGTTGATTCAATTCCATTCTACTCCATTCAACTCCATTCCATTCCAGTCAGGTTGACTCAATTCCATTCTATTCCATTCCATTCCATTCATTACCATTCCATTCCATTCCATCCCATTCTATTCCACTCCGGTTGCTTCAATTACTTTCCATTCCATTCCATTTCATTCCATTCCATTCTTATTGATTAAATTCCATTCCATTCCATTCCATTCGTTTCCATTACATTTCTTTCCATTGCATTCCATTCCATTCCATTCCATGCCAGGTGAATCTATTCCGTTCTATTCCATTCCATTCCATTCCATTCCATGCCATTCCATCTCATCCCATTCCATTCCATTCCAGTTGATTCAATTCCATTCTTTTCCATTCCATTCCATGCCATTCCATTCCAATCAATTCCACTCCATTCCATTCCATTCTACTCGAGTTTATTCGATTCCATTCCATTCCATTCCAATCCATTCCATTCCATTCCATTCCACTTCATTCAATTCCATTCTATTCCATTCCATTCAATTCCATTCCAGTTCATTCATTTTCATTCTACTCCATTCCGTCCCATTCCATTCCATTCCATTCGAGTTGATTCAATTACATTCTGTTCCATTCCATTCCATTCCATTCTATTCCATTCCATTCCATTCCACTCGGGTTTATTCCATTCCATTCCATTCCATTCCATTCCATTCCATTCCATACCATTGCAGTCCATTCCACTCCATTCAGGTTGATTCCTTTCCATTCCATTCCATTCCGTTCTATTCCATCCCTTTCCATTCCATTCCACTCGGGTTGATTCCTTTCCATTCCATTCCATTCTATTCCTTTCCATTCCATTCCATTACATTCCATTCCATTTCACTCGGGTTGCTTCAATACCTTTCTATTCCATTCCATTCCATTTCATTCCATTCCATTCCATTCCATTCCATTCCATTCCATTCCATTCCGCTCGGGTTGATTCAATTCCATTCCAGTCCATTACAGTGGATTCAATTCTATTTTATTCCATTCCATTCCATTCCATTCCACTCCATTCCATTCCAATCCATTCCATTCCAATCTATTCCACTTGGGATGATTCCATTCCATTCTATTCCATTCCATTCCATTTCATTCCATTCCATTACATTACGTTCGATTCCATTCCATTCCACTTGGGTTGATTCAATTCTATACTATTCCATTCCATTCCATTTCAGTACATTCCATTCTATTCCATTCAATTCCATTCCATTCCATTCCATTCCACTCCGTTTCATTCCATTCCATTTCATTCCATTCCATTCCATTCCATTCCAATCCATTTCATTCCATTCCATTCCATTCCATTCCATTCCATTCCATTCCATTCCATTGCATTCCATTCCATTCCATTCCATTCCATTGCATTCCATTCCATTCCATTCCATTGCATTCCATCCCATTCCATTTCATTCCATTCCATTCCATTTCATTCCATTCCATTCCATTGCATTCCATTCCATTCCATTGCATTCCATTCCATTCCATTTCATTCCATTCCATTCCATTGCATTCCATTCCATTCCATTTCATTCCATTCCATTCCATTTCATTCCATTCCATTCCATTCCATTTCATTCCATTTCATTCCATTCCATTGCATTCCATTCCATTCCATTTCATTCCATTCCATTCCATTCCATTCAATTCCATTCCATTCCATTCCATTGCATTCCATTCTTTCCATTCCATTCCATTCCATTCCAAACATTCTCCTCGGGTTGATTCCATTCCATTACATTCCATTCTATTCCATTCCTTTCCATTCCACTTCAGTTGATTGAATTCTATTGCATTAATTTCCATTCCATTCCAATCCATTCCATTCCATTCCATTCCATTCCATTCCACGGGGGTTGATTCAATTCCATTCTATTCCATTCCATTCCATTCCATTCCATTCCATTCCATTCCACTCCATTCCATTCCATTCCATTCGGGTTCATTCCATTCCATTCCATTCCATTCCATTCCATTCCATTCAACTAGTGTTGATTCAATTCCATTCCATTCCTTTCCAGTCGATTCAATTCCATTCCATTCCATTCCATTCTGGTTGATTAAATTCCATTCCATTCCACTCCATTCCATTCCATTCCGTTCTATTCCATTCCATTCCATTCCATTCCATTCCATTCCAGTTGATTCAATTCCATTGTATTCTATTCCATTTGATTCTATTCCATTCCATTCCACTCCACTCCAATCCATTCCATTCCATTTCATTCCCGTCCACTCCATTCCATTGAACTCAGATTGATTCAATTCCATCCCATTCCATTACATTACTTTGCATTCCATTCCACTCCGCTCGTATTGATTCAATTCCATTCTATTCCATTCCATACAATACCATTCCATTCCATTCCATTCAATTGGTTCAAATTCATTCTATTCCATTCCATTCCATTTCATTTCATTCCATTTCATTCCATGCCATTCCACTCGGGTTTATTCAATTCCATTCTATTCCATTCCATTCCATTCCATTCCATTCCATTTCATTCCATTTCATTCCATTCCATTTCATTCCATCCCATTCCATTTCATTCCATTCCATTCCAATCCATTTCATTCCATTTCATTCCATTCCATTCCATTTCATTCCATTTCATTCCATTCCATTGCATTCCATTGCATTCCATCCCATTCCATTTCATTCCATTCCATTGGATTCCATTTCATTCCATTCCATTCCATTCCATTTCATTCCATTCCGTTGCATTCCATTCCATTCCATTCCATTTCATTCCATTCCATTCCATTCCACTGCGTTCCAAACATTCTCCTCGGGTTGATTCCATTCCATTCCATTCCATTCTATTCCATTCCTTTCCATTGCACTTCGGTTGATTGAATTCTATTGCATTCCTTTCCATTCCATTCCAATCCATGCCATTCCATTGCATTCCATTCCATTCCATTCCACTGCGGTTGATTCAATTCCATTCTATTCCATTCCATTGCATTCCATTCCATTCTACTCCATTCCATTCCATTCCATTCGGGTTCATTGAATTCCATTCCATTCCATTCCATTCCATTCCATTCAACTAGTGTTGATTCAATTCGATTCCATTCCATTCCACTCCATTCCTTTCCAGTCAATTCCATTCCATTCCATTCCATTCCATTCCATTCCATTCCATACCACTCTGGTTGATTCAATTCCATTCCATTCCACTCCATTCCATTCCATTCCATTCCACTCCATTCCGTTCCATTCCAGTTGCTTCAATTCCATTGTATTCTATTCCATTCCATTCCATTCCGTTCCATTCCATTCCACTCCACTCCATTCCATTCCATTCCATTTCATTCCCGTCCACTCCATTCCATTGCACTTGGATTGATTCAATTCCATCCCATTCCATTACATTCCTTTCCATTCCACTCCAAACCACTCCGCTCATATTGATTCAATTCCATTCTATTCCATTCCATACCATACCATACCATTCCATTCCATTCAATTAGTTCAATTTCATTCTATTCCATTCCATTCCATTCCATTTCTTTCCATTTCATTCCATGCCATTCTACTCGGGTTTATTCAATTCCATTCTATTCCATTCCCTTCCATTTTTTCCATTCCATTCCATTCCATTTCATTCCATTCCACTCAGGTAGATTCAATTCCATTCCATTCCATTCAATTCCATTCCCCTCCATTCCATTCCATTCTATTCTATTCCATTCCATTACATTCCATCGGGTTGATTCAATTCCATTCTATTCCTTTCCATTCCGTTCCATTCAGTTCCACTCCATTCCATTCCATTCCATTCCATTCGACTTGGGTTGATTCAATTTCATTCTCTTCCATTCCATTCCATACCATTCCATTCCATTTCCTTCCATTCCATTACAATCCATTCCATTGCACTCCACATCACTCCATTCCATTCCATTCCAATCCATTCCACTCAGGTTGATTCCCTTCCATTCCATTCAATTCCATTCAATCCCATTCCATTCCACTCCATTCCACTCGGGTTGATTCAATTCCATTCCATTCCATTCCATTTCAGTTGATTCAATACCATTCTATTCCATTCCATTCCATTCCATTCCATTCCATTCCACTATGGTAGATTCCATTCCATTCCATTCCATTCCATTGCACTCTGGTTCACTCCATTTCATTCCATTCCATACCGTTCCATTCCATTCCACTCCACTCGGGTTGATTCCTTTCCATTCCATTGCATTCCGTTCTTTTTCATTCCTTTCCATTCCATTCCACTCGGGTTGATTCCATTCCATTCTATTCCTTTCCATTACATTCTGTTCCCTTCCACTCGGGTTCATTCCATTCCATTCCAATCCATTCCATTCCATTCCATTCCATTCCATTCCATTCCATTTCATTCCGTTCTATTTCATTCCATTACATTCCACTCGTGTTGATTCCATTCCATTCCATTGCATTCTATTCCATTGCATTCTATTCCATTCCTTTTCATTCCACTCGGGTTGACTGAATTCCCTGCATTCCATTCCATTCCATTCCGTTCCATTCCATTCCATTCCATTTCATTCCATTCCACTCGGGTTGATTCAATTCCATTCTGTTGCATTCCAATCCATTCCATTCCATTCCATTCCACTCGGGATGATTCACTTCCATTCTATTCCATTCCATTCCATTCCATTCCACTCGGGTTGATTCCTTTCCATTCTATTGGGTTTCTCTCCATTTCATTCCATTCCATTCCATTCCATTCCATTCCATTCCATTCCATTCCATTCTGTTCTATTCCATTCCATTACATTCCACTCCCGTTGATTCCGTTCCATTCTATTCCATTCTATTCCATTCCTTTCCATTCCACTTGGTTTGATTGAATTCCCTGCATTCCATTCCATTCCATTCCATACCATTCCATTCCATTCCATTTCATTCCATTCCACTCGGGTTGATTCAATTCCATTCTATTTCATTCCAATCCATTCCATTCCATTCCATTCCCCTCGGGTTGATTCACTTCCATTCCATTCTATTCCATTCGATTCCATTCCATTCCATTCCATTCCACTCGGGTTGATTCATTTCCATTCTGTTGGGTTTCACTCCATTCCATTCCATTCCATTCCATTCCATTCCATTCATTTCCACTCGTGCTGATTCAATTCCAGTCTATTGCATTTCACTCCATTCCATTGCATTCTATTCCACTCGAGTGGATTCCATTCCATTCTATTGCATTCCATTTAATTCCATTCCATTTTGCAAGAGTGCATTCCATACCATTCTAATGCATTCCTTTCCATTCCAAACCATTCCATTCCCTTCTATTCCATTCCATTAAACTCGGGTTGATTCAATTACATTCTACTGCATTTCACTCTATTCCATTCTATTCCATTACATTCCCTTCCATTCCATTACACTCGGGTTGATTCAATTCCCTTGTGTTCCATTCCATTCCATTCCCTTTCATACCATTCCATTCCACTCCGGTTGATTCCATTCCGTTAAATTCCATTCCACTAGGGTTGATTCCATTCCATTCAATTCCATTCAATTCCATTCCATAGCATTTGATTTCATTCCATTCCATTCCATTCCATTCAATTTCATTCCACTCTGGTTGATTCAATTCCATTCTATTCCATTTCATTCCATTCCATTCCATTCCATTCCACTCAGGTTGATTCATTCCCATTCTATTGGGTTTCTCTCCATTCCATTCCATTTCATTCCATTCCATTCCATTCCATTCCATTCCATTCCATTCCATTTCATTCCATTCCATTCCATTCCATTCCATTCCATTCATTTCCACTCGGGTTGATTCAATTCCATTCTGTTGCATTTCACTCCATTCCATTCCATTCCACTCCGATTGATTCCATTCCATTCCATACCATTCCTTTCCATTCCATTCCATTCCATTCCATTCCATTCCAATTGATTCAATTCCATTCTATTCCATTCCATTCCATTCCATTCCTCTTGGATTGATTCAATGCCATTCTTTTCAATTCCACTCAATTCCATTCCATTCCATTCCATTCCACTAGTGTTGATTCAATTCCATTCCATTCCATTCCATTCCATTCAATTCCATTCCATTCCATTCCACTCTGCTTGATTCAATTCCATTCCATTCCCTCCATTCCATTTCATTCCATTCCATGCCATTCCATTCCGTTCCGTTCCATTCCAATTGATTCAATTCCATTCTATTCCATTCCATTTCATTCAATTACGTTCCATTCCATTCCATTCCATTCCATTTCATTCCATTTCATTCCACTCCACTCCATTCCATTCCATTCCAATCCACTTGGATTGATTCAATTCCATCTCATTCCATTCCATTCCATTCCATTCCAATCCACTCCAATCGGGTTGCTTCAATTCCATTCGATTCCATTCCATACCATTCCGATCCGTTCCATTCCATTCCATTCCATTCCATTCCATTCCATTCTTTTCCATTCCATTCCTTTCTATTTGGTTCAATTTCATTCTATTCCATTCCATTCCTTTCCATTCCATTCCATTCCATTCCATTCCATTCCATTCCAAAACATTACATTCCACTCAGGTTTATTCAATTCCATTCTATTCCATTCCATTCCATTCCATTCCATTCAACTCAGGTTGATTCAATTCCATTCCATTCCAATCCATTCCATTACATTCGGTTCCATTCCATTCCTTTCCAGTTGTTTCCATTCCATTGCATTCCATTCCATTTCATTCCATTCGACTCGGGTTCATTCAAGTCCATTCTACTCCATTCAATTCCATTCCATTCCAGTCGGTTTGATTCAATTGCATTCTATTCCATTCCATTCCATTCCATTCCATTCATTCCCATTCAATTCCATACAGTCCCATTCTATTCCACTCAGGTTGATTCAATTCCTTTCCATTCCATTCCATTAAATTCTATTCCATTCTATTCCATTGCTATTGATTAAATTCCATTCTATTCCATTCCACTCTATTCCATTCCAGTTGTTTTCATTACATTCCTTTCTATTCCATTCCCTCTCTATTCCATTCCAGTTGTTTTCATTACATTCCTTTCCATTCCATTCCATTCCACTCCAGTTGATTCTTTTCCATTCTATTCCATTCCTTTCCATTCCAATCCATGCCATTCCATTCCATTTCATGCCAATTCATTCCATTCCAGTTGATTCAATTCCATTCTTTTCCATGCCCTTCCATTCCATTTCATTACATTCCATTCCAATCAATTCCACTCCATTGCATTCCATTCTACTAGGGTTTATTCCATTCCATTCCATTCCATTCCATTCCATTCCATTCCACTTGATTCAATTCCCTTCTATTCGATTCCATTAAATTCCATTCCAGTTCATTCATTTACATTCTACTCCATTCCATTCCATTCCATTCCATTCCATTCTATTCCATTCCATTCTGGTTGATTCAATTACATTCTGTTCCATTCCATTCCATTCCACTCGGGTTTACTCCATTTCATTTCATTCCATACCATTCCATTCCGTTCCACTCCACTCGGGTTGATTCCTTTCCATTCCATTGCATTCTGTTCTTTTTCATTCCTTTCCATTGCATTCCACTCGGGTTGATTCCATTCCATTCCAGTCCATTCTATTCCTTTCCATTCCATTCCATTACATTCTGTTCCATTCCACTCGGGTTGATTCCATTCCATTCCATTCCCTTCCATTCCATTCCATTCCATTCCATTCCATTTAATTCCATTCCATTCCATTCCATTCCATTCCATTCCGTTCTATTCCATTCCATTACCTTCCCCTCGTGTTGATTCCATTCCATTCCATTCCATTCCATTCCACTCGGGTTGATTCAATTCCCTTCTATTTCATTCCAATCCATTCCATTCCATTCCATTCCACTTGGGTTGATTCACTTCCATTCTATTCCATTCCATTCCTTTCCATTCCATTCCATTCCATTCCACTCGGGTTGATTCATTTCCATTCTATCGGGTTTCACTCCATTCCATTCCATTCCATTCCATTCATTTCCACTCGTGCTGATTCAATTCCATTCTATTGCATTTCACTCCATTCCATTCCATTCTATTCCACTCGATTGGATTCCATTCCATTCTATTGCATTCCATTTAATTCCATTCCATTTTGCAAGAGTGGATTCCATGCCATTCTAATGCATTCTTTTCCATTCCAATCCATTCCATTCCATTCCATTCCACTCGGGTTGATTCAATTACATTCTACTGCATTTCACTCTATTCCATTCCATTCCATTCCATTTCATTTCATTCCATTCCATTCCATTCCATTCCATTCCATTCCATTCCACTCGGGATGATTCAATTCCATTGTGTTCCATTCCATTCCATTCCATTCCACTCCGGTTGACTCCATTCCATTAAATTCCATTCCACTAGGGTTGATTCCATTCCATTCAATTCCATTTCATTCCATTCTATACCATTCCATTTCATTCCATTCCATTCCATTCCATTCCACTCTGATTGATTCAATTCCATTCTATTCCATTTCATTCCATTCCATTCCATTCCACTCGGGTTGATTCATTCCCATTCTATTCGGGTTCTCTCCATTCCATTCCGTTCCATTCCATTCCATTCCATTCATTTCCACTCGGGTTGATTCAATTCCATTCCGTTGCATTTCACTTCATTCCATTCCATTCCATTCCATTCCATTCCATTCCATTCCACTCGAGTGGGTTCCGTTCCATTCTATTGCATTCCATTCAATTACATTCCATTTTGCATGAGTGGATTCCATACTATTCTATTGCATTCCTTTCCATTCTACTCCATTCCATTCCATTCCCTTCTCTTCCATTCCATTACACTCGGGTTGATTAAATTACATTCTACTGTATTTCACTTTCTTCCACTCCATTCCATTGCATTCCATTCCATTACATTCCATTCCACTCCCTTACACTCGGGGTGATTCAATTCCATTGTGTTCCATTCCATTCCATTCCATTCCATTCCATTCCATTTCACTCCGGTTGATTCCATTCCATTCCATTCCATTCCATTCCATTCCATTCCATTCCATTCCATTCCAATTGATTCAATTCCATTCTATTCCATTCCATTCCATTCCATTTCATTCCATTCCATTCCATTCCAATCCTCTTGGATTGATTCAATTCCATTCTATTCAATTCCATTCAATTCCATTCCATTCCAGGCCATTCTATTCCATTCCATTCCAATAGTGTTGATTCAATTCAATTCCATTCAATTGCATTCCATTCCATTACATTCCGTTCCATTCCGTTCCATTCCATTCAATTCCATTCCATTCCATTCCACTCTGGTTGATTCAATTCCATTCCATTCCACTCCATTCCATTTCATTCCATTCCATGACATTCCATTCCATTCCGTTCCATTCCAATTGATTCAATTCCATTCGATTCCATTCCATTTCATTCAACTACGTTCCATTCCATTCCATTCCATTTCACTCCACTCCATTCCATTGCATTTCATTCCACTCCACTCCATTCCATTCCATTCCATTCCACTCGGATTGACACAATTCCATCCCATTCCATTCCATTACATTCCATTCCAATCCACTCCACTCGGGTTGATTCAATTCCATTTGATTCCGTTCCATACCATTCCATTCTGTTCCTTTCCATTAAATTCCATTCCATTCCTTTCCATTTGGTTCAATTTCATTCTATCGATTCCATTCCATTCCATCCCATTTCATTCCATTCAATTCCATTCCATTTCATTCCATTCCATTCCATTTCATTACATTCCACTGGGGTTTTTTCAATTCCATTCTATTCCATTCCATTCCATTCCATTCCATTCCATTCCATTCCATTCAACTCGGGTTGATTCAATTCCATTCCATTTCATTCCAATCCATTCCATTCCATTCCAGTTGTTTCAATTCCATTGCATTCCATTCCCATCCATTCCATTCAACTCGGTTTCATTCAAGTCCATTCTACTCCATTCAATTCCATTCCAATCCTGTCAGGTTGATTCAATTGCATTCTATTCCATTCCATTCCATTCCATTCCATTCATTCCCATTTCATTATATTCCATCCCATTCCATTCCATTCCATTCCATTCTATTCATTCCCATTTCATTCTATTCCATCCCATTCTATTCCAGTCGGGTTGATTCAATTCCTTTACATTCCATTCCATTCCATTCCATTTCATTCCTATGGATTAACTGCCATTCTGTTCCATTCCATTCTATTCCATTCCATTCCATTCCAGTTGTTTCCATGACATTCCTTTCCATTCCATTCCATTCCATTCCAATTGATTCTATTCTGTTCTATTCCATTCCATTTCATCCCATTCCATTCCATTCCAGTTGATTTAATTCCATTCTTTTCCATTCCATTCCATTCCACTCCATTACATTCCATTCCAATCAATTCCACTCCATTCGATTCCATTCTACTCGGGTTTATTCAATTCCATTCCATCCCATTCCATTCCATTCCATTCCATTCCATTCCACTTGATTCAATTCCTTTCTATTCCATTCCATTCAATTCCATTCCAGTTCATTGTTTCCATTCTTCTCCATTCCATTCCATTTCATTCCATTCCATTCCATTCGGGTTCATTCAAATACATTGTGTTCCATTCCTTTCCATTCCATTCTATTCCATTCCATTCCATTCCACTCGGGTTTATTCCATTCCATTACATTCTATTCCATTCCATTCCATTCCATACCATTGCAGTACGTTCCACTCCACTCGGGTTGATTCCTTTCCATTCCATTCCATTCCATTCTATTCCATTCCTTTCCTTTCCATTGCAATCGGGTTGATTCCATTCCGTTCTATTCCTTTCCATTCCATTCCATTACATTCCGTTCCATTCCACTCCAGTTGCTTCAATACCATTCTATTCCATTCCATTTCATTCCATTCCATTTCATTCCATTCCATTCTATTCTGCTCAGGTTGATTCAATTCCATTGCATTCCATTCCACTCCATTCCAGTTGATTCAATTCCTTTCTATTCCATTCCAATCCTTTCCACTTCATTCCATTCCATTCCAATCCATTCCAATTGGGATGATTCCATTCCATTCTATTCCATTCCATTCCATTCCATTCCATTCCGTTCGATTCCATTCCATTCCACTTGAGTTGATTCAATTCTGTACTATTCCATTCCATTCTGTTTCATTCAATTCCATTCCATTCCATTTCATTCCATTTCATTCCATTCCATTCCATTTCATTCCATTTCATTCCATTCCATTCCATTTCATTCCATTTCATTCCATTCCATTCCATTTCATTCCATTTCATTCCATTCCATTCCATTCCATTCCATTTCATTCCATTCCATTCCATTCCATTCCATTTCATTCCATTTCATTCCATTCCATTCCATTCCATTCCATTTCATTCCATTCCATTCCATTCCATTCCATTTCATTCCATTTCATTCCATTCCATTCCATTCCATTCCATTCCATTAGATTCCATTTCATTGCATTCCATTCCATTTCATTCCATTCTATTGCATTCCATTCTATTTCATTCCGTTCCATTTCATTCCATTCCATTCCATTCCATTCCATTCCATTCCATTGCACTCCATTCCGTTCCATTCCATTCCATTACATTCCAGTCCATTCCATTCAACTAGTGTTGATTCAGTTGAATTCTATTCCGTTCCATTCAATTCCTTTCCAATCGATTCAATTCTGTCCCATTCCATTCTGTTCCATTCCATTCCATTCCATTCCATTCCAATCCATACTACTCTGGTTGATTCAATTATATTCCATTCCACTCCATTCCATTCCATTCCTTTCCATTCCATTCAGTTCCATTCCGTTCCATTCCAGTTGATTCAATTCCATTGTATGCCATTCCATTCCATTCCAATCCATTCCATTCCATTCCATTCCACTCCACTACATTCCATTCCATTCCATTCCATTCCATTCCACTCCACTACATTCCAATGCATTTCATTCCACTCCACTCCATTCCATTCCATTTCATTCCACTCCACTCCACTCAATTCCATTCCATTGCCCTCGGATTGATTCAATTCCATCCCATCCCATCCCATTCCATTCCATTCCATTCCAATCCACTCCGCTCTTGTTGATTCAATTCCATTCTATGCCATTCCATACCATTCCCTTCCATTCCATTGCATTCCATCGGGTTGACTCGATTCCATTCTATTCGTTTAAATTCCGTTCCATCGAGTTCCATACCGTTCCATTCCATTCCATTCCACTCGGGTTGATTCAATTTCATTCTATTCCATTCCCTTCCATTCCATTCCAATCCATTCCATTCCACTCCACATCACTCCATTCCATTCCAATCCATTCCACTCAGGTTGATTCCATTCCATTCCATTCCATCGAATTCCATTCAATCCCATTCCATTCCACTCCATTCCACTCGGGTTGATTCAATTCCATCCCCTTCCATTCCGTTCCATTCCATTTCAGTTGATTCAATTCCGTTCTATTCCATTCCATTCCATTCCATTCCATTCCATTCCATTCCACTCTGGTTGATTCCATTCCATTCCATTCCATTCCATTCCTTTCCATTGCATTCCAGTTGATTCAATTCCATCCTATTCCATTTCATTCCATTCCATTCCATTTCATTCCATTACACTCGAGTTGATTCAATTCCATTCTATGCCATTCCTTTCCATTCCATTCCATTCCATTCCATTCCTCTCTGGTTGATTCAATTCCATTCTTTTCCATTTCATTCCATTCCATTCCATTCCGTTCCACTCGGGTTGATTCATTCCCATTCTATTGGGTTTCACTCCATTCCACTCCATTCCTTTCCATTCCATTCCATTCCATTCCATTCCATTCATTTCCACTCGGGTTGATTCAATTCCATTCTATTGAATTTCACTCCATTCCATTCCATTCCACTCGAGTGGATTCCATTCTATTCTATTGCATTCCATTCAATTCCACTCCATTTTGCAAGAGTGGATTCCATACCATTCTATTGCATTCCTTTCCATTCTACTCCATTCCTTTCCATTCCATTCAATTCCATTTTCTTCTCTTCCATTCCAGTACACTCGGGTTGATTCAATTACATTCTACTGCATTTCACTCTATTCCATTCCGTTCCGTTCCGTTCCGTTCCGTTCCATTCCATTACAGTAGGGTTGATTCAATTCCATTGTGTTCCATTCCGTTCCATTCCATTCCATTCCATTCCACTCTGGTTGATTCCATTCCATTCCATACCATTCCTTTCCATTCCATTCCATTCCATTCTATTCCATTCCAATTGATTCAATTCCATTCTATTCCATTGCATTCCATTCCATTTCATTCCATTCCATTCCATTTCATTCCATTTCTCTTGGATTGATTCAATTCCATTCTATTCAATTCCATTCCATTCCATGCCATTTCACTCCATTCCATTCCACTAGTGTTGATTCAATTCAATTCCATTCAATTCAATTCCATTCCTTTCCATTCCACTCTATTCTATCCCATTCCATTCGATACCACTCTGTTTGATTCAATTCCATTCCATTACAGTCCATTCTGTTCCATTCCATTCCATTCCAAGCCATTCCATTCCATTCCGTTCCATTCCAATTGATTCAATTGCATTCTGTTCCATTCCATTCCATTCCATTCCATTCCATTCCATTCCATTCCATTCCACTCGGGTAGATTAAATTCCATTCCATTCCATTCCATTCCCTTCTATTCCATTACACTCGGGTTGATTCAATTCCATGGTGTTCCGTCCCATTCCATTCCATTCCATTCCACTCCAGTTGATTCCATTCCGTTCCATTCCATTCCACTCGGTTTGATTCCATTCCATTCAATTCCATTCGATTCCTTTCCATACCATTCCATTTCATTCCATTCCATTCCATTCCATTCCATTCCATTCCATTCCAGTTGGTTCAATTTCATTCCATTCCATTGCATTCCATTCCATTTCATTCCATTCCATTCCACTTGGGTTTCTTCAATTCCTTTCTATTCCATTCCATTCCATTGCATTCCATTCCATTCCATTCCATTCCTTTCCAATCAGGTTGATTCAATTCCATTCCAATCCATTCCATTCCATTCCATTCCAAACCATTCCTTTCCATTGCATTACATTCGATTCAATTCCATTCCATTCCAGTTGTTTCAATTACATTGCATTGCATTGCATTCCATTCCATTCCATTCATTCCCATTCCATTCCATTCCATCCCATCCTACTCCACTCGGGTTGGTTCAATTCCTTTCCATTCCATTCCATTCCATTCATTCCCATTCCATTCCATTCCATCCCATTCTATTCCACTCTGGTTGATTCAATTCCTTTCCATTCCATTGCATTCCATTCTATTCCATTCCATTCCATTCCGGTTGTTTCCATGAAATTCCTTTCCATTGCCTTCCATTCAATTCCGTTCAATTCCACTTGATTCTATTCCGTTCTATTCCATTCCATTGCATTCCATTCCATTCCATTCCATTCCTTTTCATCCCATTCCATTCCATTCCATTCCATTCCAATCAATTCCACTCCATTCGATTCCATTCTACTCGGGTTTATTCCATTCCATTCCATTCCATTCCATTCCATTCCGTTCCATTCCATTCCATTCCACATCATTCCATTCCATTCCATTCCATTCCATTCTATTCCATTACACTACATTACGTTCGATTCCATTCCATTCCACTTGGGTTGATTCCATTCTATACTATTCCATTCCATTCCATTTCATTTCATTCCATTCCTTTCCATTCCATACCATTCCATTTCATTCCATTTAATTCCATTGCATTCCATTCCATTCCATTCCACTCCATTTAATTCCATTCCATTTCATTTCATTCCGTTCCATTCCATTCCCTTGCATTCCATCACATTCCGTTTCATTCCATTCCATTCAATTCCATTTCATTCCATTCCATTGCTTTAAATTCCTTTTCATTCCATTCCATTCCATTCCTTTCCATTCCATTCCATTTCATTCCATTCCATTCCATTCCATTCCATTCCATTCCATTCCATACCATTACATTCCCCTCGGGTTGATTCCATTCCATTCCATTCCATTCTATTCCATTCCTTTCCATTCCACTTGGGTTGATTGAATTCCATTGCATTCCTTTCCATTCCATTCCATTCCATTCCATTCCATTCCATTTCATTCCATTCCATTCAATTTCATTCCATTTCATTCCATTCCATTCCATTCCACTGGGGTTGATTCAATTTCATTCTATTCCATTCCATTCCATTCCACTCCATTCCATTCCATTCCATTCGGGTTCAATCAATTCCATTCTATTCCATTCCATTCCATTCCATTCCATTCCATTCCATTTGGGTTCATTGAATTCCATTCTATTCCATTCCATTCCATTCCATTCCATTCCATTCCATTCCATTCCACTAGTGTTGATTCAATTCAATTCCATTCCATTTCATACCATTCCTTTCCAGTCGATTCCATTCCATTCCATTCCATTCCATTGCATTCCATTCCATTCCAATCCATACCACTCTGTTTGATTCAATTCCATTCCATTCCACTCCACTCCATTCCATTCCATTCCCTTCCTTTCCATTCCATTCTGTTCCATTCCAGTTGATTCAATTCCATTGTATTCCATTCCATTCCATTCCATTTCATTCCACTCCATTCCATTCCATTCCATTCCATTGCTCTTGGATTGATTCAGTTGCATCCCATTCCATTCCATTCCATTCCAATCCACTCCGCTCGTGTTGATTCATTTCCATTCTATGCCATTCCATACCATCCCATTCCATTCCATTCAGTTGGTTAAATTTCATTCTACTCCATTCCATTCCATTCCATTCCATTCCCTCCATTTCATTCCATTCCATTCTATTCCATTCCATTCCATCGGGTTGATTCAATTCGATTCTATTCGTTTCTATTCCATTCCATTCAGTTCCACTCCTTTCCATTCCATTCCATTCCACTCGGGTTGATTCAATTTCATTCTATTCCATTCCATTCCATACCATTCCATTCCATTCCATTCCCTTCCATTCCATTCCAGTCCATTCCATTCCACTGCACATCGCTCCATTCCATTCCATTCCAATCCATTCCACTCAGGTTGATTCCATTCCATTCCATTCCATTCTATTCCATTCAATCCCATACCATTCCACTCGGGTTCATTGAATTCCATTCCATTCCACTCGGGTTCATTCAATTCCATTCCATTCCATTCCATTCCATTCCATTCCATTCCATTCCTTTTCATCCCACTCCATTCCATTCCATTCCATTCCAATCAATTCCAATCCATTCGAATCCATCCTACTCGGGTTTTTTCCATTCCATTTCATTCCATTCCGTTCCGTTCCATTCCATTCCACTTCATTCAATTCCATTCTATTCCATACCATTCAATTCCATTCCAGTTCATTCATTTCCATTCTACTCCCATTCCATTCCATTCCATTCAACTCGGGTTGATTCAATTACATTCTTTTCCATTCCATTCTATTCCATTCCATTGCATTCCACTCGGGTTTATTCCATTCCATTCCATTCCATACCATTGCAGTCCATTCCACTCCACTCGGGTTCATTCATTTCCATTCCATTCCATTCCGTTCTTTTCCATTCCTTTCCTTTCCATTCCACTCGGGTTAATTCCATTCCATTCCATTCCATTCTATTCCTTTCCATTCCATTCCATTACATTCTGTTCCATTCCACTCCGGTTGCTTCAATACCATTCTATTCCATTCCATTCCATTCCATTGCATTCCATTGCATTCCATTCCGCTCAGGTTGATTCAATTCCATTCCATTCCATTACAGTCCATTCCAGTGGATTCAATTACATTCTATTCCATTCCATTCCACTCCATTCCATTCGATTCCATTCCAATCCGTTCCATTTGGGATGATTCCATTCCATTCTATTCCATTCCATTCCATTCCATTCCATTTCATTCTATTTCATTACATTGCATTACGTTCGATTCCATTCCATTCCACTTGGGTTGATTCTATTCTATACTATTCTATTCCATTCCATTTCATTTCATTCCATTACATTCCATTCCATACCATTCCATTTCATTCCATTTAATTCCATTGCATTCCATTCCATTCCATTCCATTTAATTCCATTCCATTTCATTTCATTCCATTCCATTCCATTCCATTCCATTCCATTGCATTCCATCCCATTCCATTTCATTCCATTCCATTCCATTCCATTTCAATCCATTTCATTCCATTCCATTGCTTTAAACTCCTTTTCATTCCATTCCATTCCATTCCATTCCATTCCATTCCATTCCATACCATACCATTACATTCCCCTTGGGTTGATTCCATTCCATTCTATTCCATTCCTTTCCATTCCACTTGGGTTGATTGAATTCTATTGCATTCCTTTCCATTCCATTCCATTCCATTCCATTCCATTTCATTCCATTCCATTCCATTCCACTGTGGTTGATTCAATTCCATTCCATTCCATTCCATTCCACTCCATTCCATTCCATTCCACTCCATTCCATTCTATTCCATTCGGGTTCATTCCATTCCATTCTATTCCATTCCATTCCATTCCATTCCATTCCATTCCGGTTCATTCAATTCCATTCTATTCCATTCCATTCCATTCCATTCCATTCAACTAGTTTTCATTCAATTCAATTCCACTCCATTTCATACCATTCCTTTCCAGTCGATTCAATTCCATTCCATTCCATTCCATTGCATTCCATTCCATTCCAATCCATACCACTCTGTTTAATTCAACTCCATTCCATTCCACTCCATTCCATTCCATTCCATTCCATTCAGTTCCATTCCATTCCATTCCATTCCATTGCAGTTGATTGAATTCCATTGTATTCCATTCCATTCCATTCCATTCCATTCCACTCCATTCCACTCCATTTCATTCCACTCCACTCCATTCCATTCCATTCCATTGCCCTTGGATTGATTGAATTCCATCCCATTCCATTCCATTCCATTCCATTCCAATCAACTCCGCTCGTGTTGATTCATTTCCATTCTATGCCATACCATTCCATACCATTCCATTCCATTCCATTCCATTCAGTTGGTTCAATTTCATTCTACTCCATTCCATTCCATTCGATTCCATTCCATTCCCCTCCATTTCATTCCATTCCATTCTATTCCATTCCATTCCATTCCATTGGGTTGATTCATTTCCATTCTATTTGTTTCTATTCCGTTCCATTCAGTTCCACTCCATTCCATTCCATTCCATTCCACTCGGCTTGATTCAATTTCATTCTATTCCATTGCATTCCATACCATTCCATTCCATTCCATTCCCTTCCATTCCATTCCAATCCATTCCATTCCACTCCACATCACTCCATTCCATTCCATTCCAATCCATTCCTCTCAGGTTGATTCCATTCCATTCCATTTCATTCTATTCCATTCAATCCCATTCCATTCCACTCCATTCCACTCGGGTTCATTGAATTCCATTCCATTCCACTCGGGTTCATTCAATTCCATTCCATTCCATTCCATTCCATTCCATTCCATTCCATTCCATTCCTTTTCATCCCACTCCATTCCATTCCATTCCATTCCAATCAATTCCAATCCATTCGAATCCATCCTACTCGGGTTTATTCCATTCCATTCCATTCCATTCCGTTCCGTTCCATTCCATTCCACTTCATTCAATTCCATTCTATTCCATACCATTCAATTCCATTCCAGTTCATTCATTTCCATTCTACTCCCATTCCATTCCATTCAACTCGGGTTGATTCAATTACATTCTTTTCCATTCCATTCTATTCCATTCCATTGCATTCCACTCGGGTTTATTCCATTCCATTCCATTCCATACCATTGCAGTCCATTCCACTCCACTCGGGTTCATTCATTTCCATTCCATTCCATTCCGTTCTTTTCCATTCCTTTCCTTTCCATTCCACTCGGGTTAATTCCATTCCATTCCATTCCATTCTATTCCTTTCCATTCCATTCCATTACATTCTGTTCCATTCCACTCCGGTTGCTTCAATACCATTCTATTCCATTCCATTCCATTCCATTGCATTCCATTGCATTCCATTCCGCTCAGGTTGATTCAATTCCATTCCATTCCATTACAGTCCATTCCAGTGGATTCAATTACATTCTATTCCATTCCATTCCACTCCATTCCATTCGATTCCATTCCAATCCATTCCACTTGGGATGATTCCATTCCATTCTATTCCATTCCATTCCATTCCATTCCATTCTATTTCATTACATTGCATTACGTTCGATTCCATTCCATTCCACTTGGGTTGATTCTATTCTATACTATTCTATTCCATTCCATTTCATTTCATTCCATTACATTCCATTCCATACCATTCCATTTCATTCCATTTAATTCCATTGCATTCCATTCCATTCCATTTAATTCCATTCCATTTCATTTCATTCCATTCCATTCCATTCCATTCCATTCCATTCCATTGCATTCCATCCCATTCCATTTCATTCCATTCCATTCCATTCCATTTCAATCCATTTCATTCCATTCCATTGCTTTAAACTCCTTTTCATTCCATTCCATTCCATTCCATTCCATTCCATTCCATTCCATTCCATACCATACCATTACATTCCCCTTGGGTTGATTCCATTCCATTCTATTCCATTCCTTTCCATTCCACTTGGGTTGATTGAATTCTATTGCATTCCTTTCCATTCCATTCCATTCCATTCCATTCCATTTCATTCCATTCCATTCCATTCCACTGTGGTTGATTCAATTCCATTCCATTCCATTCCATTCCACTCCATTCCATTCCATTCCACTCCATTCCATTCTATTCCATTCGGGTTCATTCAATTCCATTCTATTCCATTCCATTCCATTCCATTCCATTCCGGTTCATTCAATTCCATTCTATTCCATTCCATTCCATTCCATTCCATTCAACTAGTTTTCATTCAATTCAATTCCACTCCATTTCATACCATTCCTTTCCAGTCGATTCAATTCCATTCCATTCCATTCCATTGCATTCCATTCCATTCCAATCCATACCACTCTGTTTAATTCAACTCCATTCCATTCCACTCCATTCCATTCCATTCAGTTCCATTCCATTCCATTCCATTCCATTGCAGTTGATTGAATTCCATTGTATTCCATTCCATTCCATTCCATTCCATTCCACTCCATTCCACTCCATTTCATTCCACTCCACTCCATTCCATTCCATTCCATTGCCCTTGGATTGATTGAATTCCATCCCATTCCATTCCATTCCATTCCATTCCATTCCAATCAACTCCGCTCGTGTTGATTCATTTCCATTCTATGCCATACCATTCCATACCATTCCATTCCATTCCATTCCATTCAGTTGGTTCAATTTCATTCTACTCCATTCCATTCCATTCGATTCCATTCCATTCCCCTCCATTTCATTCCATTCCATTCTATTCCATTCCATTCCATTCCATTGGGTTGATTCATTTCCATTCTATTTGTTTCTATTCCGTTCCATTCAGTTCCACTCCATTCCATTCCATTCCATTCCACTCGGCTTGATTCAATTTCATTCTATTCCATTGCATTCCATACCATTCCATTCCATTCCATTCCCTTCCATTCCATTCCAATCCATTCCATTCCACTCCACATCACTCCATTCCATTCCATTCCAATCCATTCCTCTCAGGTTGATTCCATTCCATTCCATTTCATTCTATTCCATTCAATCCCATTCCATTCCACTCCATTCCACTCGGGTTCATTGAATTCCATTCCATTCCACTCGGGTTCATTCAATTCCATTCCATTCCATTCCATTCCATTCCATTCCATTCCATTCCTTTTCATCCCACTCCATTCCATTCCATTCCATTCCAATCAATTCCAATCCATTCGAATCCATCCTACTCGGGTTTATTCCATTCCATTCCATTCCATTCCGTTCCGTTCCATTCCATTCCACTTCATTCAATTCCATTCTATTCCATACCATTCAATTCCATTCCAGTTCATTCATTTCCATTCTACTCCCATTCCATTCCATTCAACTCGGGTTGATTCAATTACATTCTTTTCCATTCCATTCTATTCCATTCCATTGCATTCCACTCGGGTTTATTCCATTCCATTCCATTCCATACCATTGCAGTCCATTCCACTCCACTCGTGTTCATTCCTTTCCATTCCATTCCATTCCGTTCTTTTCCATTCCTTTCCTTTCCATTCCACTCGGGTTAATTCCATTTCATTCCATTCCATTCTATTCCTTTCCATTCCATTCCATTACATTCTGTTCCATTCCACTGCGGTTGCTTCAATACCATTCTATTCCATTCCATTCCATTCCATTGCATTCCATTGCATTCCATTCCGCTCAGGTTGATTCAATTCCATTCCATTCCATTACAGTCCATTCCAGTGGATTCATTTACATTCTATTCCATTCCATTCCACTCCATTCCATTCGATTCCGTTCCAATCCATTCCACTTGGGATGATTCCATTCCATTCTATTCCATTACATTACAATCCATTCCATCCCATTCCATTTCATTCTATTTCATTACATTGCATTACGTTCGATTCCATTCCATTCCACTTGGGTTGATTCTATTCTATACTATTCTATTCCATTCCATTTCATTTCATTCCATTACATTCCATTCCATACCATTCCATTTCATTCCATTTAATTCCATTGCATTCCATTCCATTCCATTCCATTTAATTCCATTCCATTTCATTTCATTCCATTCCATTCCATTCCATTGCATTCCATCCCATTCCATTTCATTCCATTCCATTCCATTTCAATCCATTTCATTCCATGCCATTGCTTTAAATTCCTTTCCATTCCATTCCATTCCATTCCATTCCATTCCATTCCATAGCATACCATTACATTCCCCTTGGGTTGATTCCATTCCATTCTATTCCATTCCTTTCCATTCCACTTGGGTTGATTGAATTCTATTGCATTCCTTTCCATTCCATTCCATTCCATTCCATTCCATTTCATTCCATTCCATTCCATTCCACTGTGGTTGATTCAATTCCATTCCATTCCATTCCATTCCACTCCATTCCACTGTGGTTGATTCAATTCCATTCCATTCCATTCCATTCCACTCCATTCGATTCCATTCCACTCCATTCCATTCTATTCCATTCGGGTTCATTCAATTCCATTCTATTCCATTCCATTCCATTCCATTCCATTCCATTCCATTCCATTCCATTCGGGTTCATTCAATTCCATTCTATTCCATTCCATTCCATTCCATTCCATTCCATTCAACTAGTTTTCATTCAATTCAATTCCATTCCATTTCATACCATTCCTTTCCAGTCGATTCAATTCCATTCCATTCCATTCCATTGCATTCCATTCCATTCCAATCCATACCACTCTGTTTAATTCAACTCCATTCCATTCCACTCCATTCCATTCCATTCCATTCCATTCAGTTCCATTCCATTCCATTCCATTCCATTCCATTGCAGTTGATTGAATTCCATTGTATTCCATTCCATTCCATTCCATTCCATTCCATTCCATTCCATTCCACTCCATTCCACTCCATTTCATTCCACTCCACTCCATTCCATTCCATTCCATTGCCCTTGGATCGATTGAATTCCGTCCCATTCCATTCCATTCCATTCCATTCCAATCAACTCCGCTCGTGTTGATTCATTTCCATTCTATGCCATACCGTTCCATAACATTCCATTCCATTCCATTCCATTCAGTTGGTTCAATTTCATTCTACTCCATTCCATTCCATTCGATTCCATTCCATTCCCCTCCATTTCATTCCATTCCATTCTATTCTATTCCATTCCATTCCATTCCATTCCATTCTATTCCATTACATTACCTTACGTTTTATTCCATTCCATTACACTTGTGTTGATTCTATTCTATACTATTCCATTCCATTCCATTTCATTTCATTCCACTCCACTACATTCCAATGCATTTCATTCCACTCCACTCCATTCCATTCCATTTCATTCCACTCCACTCCACTCAATTCCATTCCATTGCCCTCGGATTGATTCAATTCCATCCCATCCCATCCCATTCCATTCCATTCCATTCCAATCCACTCCGCTCTTGTTGATTCAATTCCATTCTATGCCATTCCATACCATTCCCTTCCATTCCATTGCATTCCATCGGGTTGACTCGATTCCATTCTATTCGTTTAAATTCCGTTCCATCGAGTTCCATACCGTTCCATTCCATTCCATTCCACTCGGGTTGATTCAATTTCATTCTATTCCATTCCCTTCCATTCCATTCCAATCCATTCCATTCCACTCCACATCACTCCATTCCATTCCATTCCAATCCATTCCACTCAGGTTGATTCCATTCCATTCCATTCCATCGAATTCCATTCAATCCCATTCCATTCCACTCCATTCCACTCGGGTTGATTCAATTCCATCCCCTTCCATTCCGTTCCATTCCATTTCAGTTGATTCAATTCCGTTCTATTCCATTCCATTCCATTCAATTCCATTCCATTCCATTCCACTCTGGTTGATTCCATTCCATTCCATTCCATTCCATTCCTTTCCATTGCATTCCAGTTGATTCAATTCCATCCTATTCCATTTCATTCCATTCCATTCCATTTCATTCCATTACACTCGAGTTGATTCAATTCCATTCTATGCCATTCCTTTCCATTCCATTCCATTCCATTCCATTCCTCTCTGGTTGATTCAATTCCATTCTTTTCCATTTCATTCCATTCCATTCCATTCCGTTCCACTCGGGTTGATTCATTCCCATTCTATTGGGTTTCACTCCATTCCACTCCATTCCTTTCCATTCCATTCCATTCCATTCCATTCCATTCATTTCCACTCGGGTTGATTCAATTCCATTCTATTGAATTTCACTCCATTCCATTCCATTCCACTCGAGTGGATTCCATTCTATTCTATTGCATTCCATTCAATTCCACTCCATTTTGCAAGAGTGGATTCCATACCATTCTATTGCATTCCTTTCCATTCTACTCCATTCCTTTCCATTCCATTCAATTCCATTTTCTTCTCTTCCATTCCAGTACACTCGGGTTGATTCAATTACATTCTACTGCATTTCACTCTATTCCATTCCGTTCCGTTCCGTTCCGTTCCGTTCCGTTCCATTCCATTACAGTAGGGTTGATTCAATTCCATTGTGTTCCATTCCGTTCCATTCCATTCCATTCCATTCCACTCTGGTTGATTCCATTCCATTCCATACCATTCCTTTCCATTCCATTCCATTCCATTCTATTCCATTCCAATTGATTCAATTCCATTCTATTCCATTGCATTCCATTCCATTTCATTCCATTCCATTCCATTTCATTCCATTTCTCTTGGATTGATTCAATTCCATTCTATTCAATTCCATTCCATTCCATGCCATTTCACTCCATTCCATTCCACTAGTGTTGATTCAATTCAATTCCATTCAATTCAATTCCATTCCTTTCCATTCCACTCTATTCTATCCCATTCCATTCGATACCACTCTGTTTGATTCAATTCCATTCCATTACAGTCCATTCTGTTCCATTCCATTCCATTCCAAGCCATTCCATTCCATTCCGTTCCATTCCAATTGATTCAATTCCATTCTGTTCCATTCCATTCCATTCCATTCCATTCCATTCCACTCGGGTAGATTAAATTCCATTCCATTCCATTCCATTCCCTTCTATTCCATTACACTTGGGTTGATTCAATTCCATGGTGTTCCGTCCCATTCCATTCCATTCCACTCCAGTTGATTCCATTCCGTTCCATTCCATTCCACTCGGTTTGATTCCATTCCATTCAATTCCATTCGATTCCTTTCCATACCATTCCATTTCATTCCATTCCATTCCATTCCATTCCATTCCAGTTGGTTCAATTTCATTCCATTCCATTGCATTCCATTCCATTTCATTCCATTCCATTCCACTTGGGTTTCTTCAATTCCATTCTATTCCATTCCATTCCATTGCATTCCATTCCATTCCATTCCATTCCTTTCCAATCAGGTTGATTCAATTCCATTCCAATCCATTCCATTCCATTCCAAACCATTCCTTTCCATTGCATTACATTCGATTCAATTCCATTCCATTCCAGTTGTTTCAATTACATTGCATTGCATTGCATTCCATTCCATTCCATTCATTCCCATTCCATTCCATTCCATCCCATCCTACTCCACTCGGGTTGGTTCAATTCCTTTCCATTCCATTCCATTCCATTCATTCCCATTCCATTCCATTCCATCCCATTCTATTCCACTCTGGTTGATTCAATTCCTTTCCATTCCATTGCATTCCATTCTATTCCATTCCATTCCATTCCGGTTGTTTCCATGAAATTCCTTTCCATTGCCTTCCATTCAATTCCGTTCAATTCCACTTGATTCTATTCCGTTCTATTCCATTCCATTGCATTCCATTCCATTCCATTCCATTCCTTTTCATCCCATTCCATTCCATTCCATTCCATTCCAATCAATTCCACTCCATTCGATTCCATTCTACTCGGGTTTATTCCATTCCATTCCATTCCATTCCATTCCATTCCATTCCATTCCATTCCATTCCGTTCCATTCCATTCCATTCCACATCATTCAATTCCATTCCATTCCATTCCATTCTATTCCATTACACTACATTACGTTCGATTCCATTCCATTCCACTTGGGTTGATTCCATTCTATACTATTCCATTCCATTCCATTTCATTTCATTCCATTCCTTTCCATTCCATACCATTCCATTTCATTCCATTTAATTCCATTGCATTCCATTCCATTCCATTCCACTCCATTTAATTCCATTCCATTTCATTTCATTCCGTTCCATTCCATTCCCTTGCATTCCATCACATTCCGTTTCATTCCATTCCATTCAATTCCATTTCATTCCATTCCATTGCTTTAAATTCCTTTTCATTCCATTCCATTCCATTCCTTTCCATTCCATTCCATTTCATTCCATTCCATTCCATTCCATTCCATTCCATTCCATTCCATACCATTACATTCCCCTCGGGTTGATTCCATTCCATTCCATTCCATTCTATTCCATTCCTTTCCATTCCACTTGGGTTGATTGAATTCCATTGCATTCCTTTCCATTCCATTCCATTCCATTCCATTCCATTCCATTTCATTCCATTCCATTCAATTTCATTCCATTTCATTCCATTCCATTCCATTCCACTGGGGTTGATTCAATTTCATTCTATTCCATTCCATTCCATTCCACTCCATTCCATTCCATTCCATTCGGGTTCAATCAATTCCATTCTATTCCATTCCATTCCATTCCATTCCATTCCATTCGGGTTCATTGAATTCCATTCTATTCCATTCCATTCCATTCCATTCCATTCCATTCCATTCCATTCCACTAGTGTTGATTCAATTCAATTCCATTCCATTTCATACCATTCCTTTCCAGTCGATTCCATTCCATTCCATTCCATTCCATTGCATTCCATTCCATTCCAATCCATACCACTCTGTTTGATTCAATTCCATTCCATTCCACTCCACTCCATTCCATTCCATTCCCTTCCTTTCCATTCCATTCTGTTCCATTCCAGTTGATTCAATTCCATTGTATTCCATTCCATTCCATTCCATTTCATTCCACTCCATTCCATTCCATTCCATTCCATTGCTCTTGGATTGATTCAATTGCATCCCATTCCATTCCATTCCATTCCAATCCACTCCGCTCGTGTTGATTCATTTCCATTCTATGCCATTCCATACCATCCCATTCCATTCCATTCAGTTGGTTAAATTTCATTCTACTCCATTCCATTCCATTCCATTCCATTCCCTCCATTTCATTCCATTCCATTCTATTCCATTCCATTCCATCGGGTTGATTCAATTCGATTCTATTCGTTTCTATTCCATTCCATTCAGTTCCACTCCTTTCCATTCCATTCCATTCCACTCGGGTTGATTCAATTTCATTCTATTCCATTCCATTCCATACCATTCCATTCCATTCCATTCCCTTCCATTCCATTCCAGTCCATTCCATTCCACTGCACATCGCTCCATTCCATTCCATTCCAATCCATTCCACTCAGGTTGATTCCATTCCATTCCATTCCATTCTATTCCATTCAATCCCATACCATTCCACTCGGGTTCATTGAATTCCATTCCATTCCACTCGGGTTCATTCAATTCCATTCCATTCCATTCCATTCCATTCCATTCCATTCCATTCCTTTTCATCCCACTCCATTCCATTCCATTCCATTCCAATCAATTCCAATCCATTCGAATCCATCCTACTCGGGTTTTTTCCATTCCATTTCATTCCATTCCGTTCCGTTCCATTCCATTCCACTTCATTCAATTCCATTCTATTCCATACCATTCAATTCCATTCCAGTTCATTCATTTCCATTCTACTCCCATTCCATTCCATTCCATTCAACTCGGGTTGATTCAATTACATTCTTTTCCATTCCATTCTATTCCATTCCATTGCATTCCACTCGGGTTTATTCCATTCCATTCCATTCCATACCATTGCAGTCCATTCCACTCCACTCGGGTTCATTCATTTCCATTCCATTCCATTCCGTTCTTTTCCATTCCTTTCCTTTCCATTCCACTCGGGTTAATTCCATTCCATTCCATTCCATTCTATTCCTTTCCATTCCATTCCATTACATTCTGTTCCATTCCACTCCGGTTGCTTCAATACCATTCTATTCCATTCCATTCCATTCCATTGCATTCCATTGCATTCCATTCCGCTCAGGTTGATTCAATTCCATTCCATTCCATTACAGTCCATTCCAGTGGATTCAATTACATTCTATTCCATTCCATTCCACTCCATTCCATTCGATTCCATTCCAATCCGTTCCATTTGGGATGATTCCATTCCATTCTATTCCATTCCATTCCATTCCATTCCATTTCATTCTATTTCATTACATTGCATTACGTTCGATTCCATTCCATTCCACTTGGGTTGATTCTATTCTATACTATTCTATTCCATTCCATTTCATTTCATTCCATTACATTCCATTCCATACCATTCCATTTCATTCCATTTAATTCCATTGCATTCCATTCCATTCCATTCCATTTAATTCCATTCCATTTCATTTCATTCCATTCCATTCCATTCCATTCCATTCCATTGCATTCCATCCCATTCCATTTCATTCCATTCCATTCCATTCCATTTCAATCCATTTCATTCCATTCCATTGCTTTAAACTCCTTTTCATTCCATTCCATTCCATTCCATTCCATTCCATTCCATTCCATACCATACCATTACATTCCCCTTGGGTTGATTCCATTCCATTCTATTCCATTCCTTTCCATTCCACTTGGGTTGATTGAATTCTATTGCATTCCTTTCCATTCCATTCCATTCCATTCCATTCCATTTCATTCCATTCCATTCCATTCCACTGTGGTTGATTCAATTCCATTCCATTCCATTCCATTCCACTCCATTCCATTCCATTCCACTCCATTCCATTCTATTCCATTCGGGTTCATTCCATTCCATTCTATTCCATTCCATTCCATTCCATTCCATTCCATTCCGGTTCATTCAATTCCATTCTATTCCATTCCATTCCATTCCATTCCATTCAACTAGTTTTCATTCAATTCAATTCCACTCCATTTCATACCATTCCTTTCCAGTCGATTCAATTCCATTCCATTCCATTCCATTGCATTCCATTCCATTCCAATCCATACCACTCTGTTTAATTCAACTCCATTCCATTCCACTCCATTCCATTCCATTCCATTCCATTCAGTTCCATTCCATTCCATTCCATTCCATTGCAGTTGATTGAATTCCATTGTATTCCATTCCATTCCATTCCATTCCATTCCACTCCATTCCACTCCATTTCATTCCACTCCACTCCATTCCATTCCATTCCATTGCCCTTGGATTGATTGAATTCCATCCCATTCCATTCCATTCCATTCCATTCCAATCAACTCCGCTCGTGTTGATTCATTTCCATTCTATGCCATACCATTCCATACCATTCCATTCCATTCCATTCCATTCAGTTGGTTCAATTTCATTCTACTCCATTCCATTCCATTCGATTCCATTCCATTCCCCTCCATTTCATTCCATTCCATTCTATTCCATTCCATTCCATTCCATTGGGTTGATTCATTTCCATTCTATTTGTTTCTATTCCGTTCCATTCAGTTCCACTCCATTCCATTCCATTCCATTCCACTCGGCTTGATTCAATTTCATTCTATTCCATTGCATTCCATACCATTCCATTCCATTCCATTCCCTTCCATTCCATTCCAATCCATTCCATTCCACTCCACATCACTCCATTCCATTCCATTCCAATCCATTCCTCTCAGGTTGATTCCATTCCATTCCATTTCATTCTATTCCATTCAATCCCATTCCATTCCACTCCATTCCACTCGGGTTCATTGAATTCCATTCCATTCCACTCGGGTTCATTCAATTCCATTCCATTCCATTCCATTCCATTCCATTCCATTCCATTCCATTCCTTTTCATCCCACTCCATTCCATTCCATTCCATTCCAATCAATTCCAATCCATTCGAATCCATCCTACTCGGGTTTATTCCATTCCATTCCATTCCATTCCGTTCCGTTCCATTCCATTCCACTTCATTCAATTCCATTCTATTCCATACCATTCAATTCCATTCCAGTTCATTCATTTCCATTCTACTCCCATTCCATTCCATTCAACTCGGGTTGATTCAATTACATTCTTTTCCATTCCATTCTATTCCATTCCATTGCATTCCACTCGGGTTTATTCCATTCCATTCCATTCCATACCATTGCAGTCCATTCCACTCCACTCGGGTTCATTCATTTCCATTCCATTCCATTCCGTTCTTTTCCATTCCTTTCCTTTCCATTCCACTCGGGTTAATTCCATTCCATTCCATTCCATTCTATTCCTTTCCATTCCATTCCATTACATTCTGTTCCATTCCACTCCGGTTGCTTCAATACCATTCTATTCCATTCCATTCCATTCCATTGCATTCCATTGCATTCCATTCCGCTCAGGTTGATTCAATTCCATTCCATTCCATTACAGTCCATTCCAGTGGATTCAATTACATTCTATTCCATTCCATTCCACTCCATTCCATTCGATTCCATTCCAATCCATTCCACTTGGGATGATTCCATTCCATTCTATTCCATTCCATTCCATTCCATTCCATTCTATTTCATTACATTGCATTACGTTCGATTCCATTCCATTCCACTTGGGTTGATTCTATTCTATACTATTCTATTCCATTCCATTTCATTTCATTCCATTACATTCCATTCCATACCATTCCATTTCATTCCATTTAATTCCATTGCATTCCATTCCATTCCATTTAATTCCATTCCATTTCATTTCATTCCATTCCATTCCATTCCATTCCATTCCATTCCATTGCATTCCATCCCATTCCATTTCATTCCATTCCATTCCATTCCATTTCAATCCATTTCATTCCATTCCATTGCTTTAAACTCCTTTTCATTCCATTCCATTCCATTCCATTCCATTCCATTCCATTCCATTCCATACCATACCATTACATTCCCCTTGGGTTGATTCCATTCCATTCTATTCCATTCCTTTCCATTCCACTTGGGTTGATTGAATTCTATTGCATTCCTTTCCATTCCATTCCATTCCATTCCATTCCATTTCATTCCATTCCATTCCATTCCACTGTGGTTGATTCAATTCCATTCCATTCCATTCCATTCCACTCCATTCCATTCCATTCCACTCCATTCCATTCTATTCCATTCGGGTTCATTCAATTCCATTCTATTCCATTCCATTCCATTCCATTCCATTCCGGTTCATTCAATTCCATTCTATTCCATTCCATTCCATTCCATTCCATTCAACTAGTTTTCATTCAATTCAATTCCACTCCATTTCATACCATTCCTTTCCAGTCGATTCAATTCCATTCCATTCCATTCCATTGCATTCCATTCCATTCCAATCCATACCACTCTGTTTAATTCAACTCCATTCCATTCCACTCCATTCCATTCCATTCAGTTCCATTCCATTCCATTCCATTCCATTGCAGTTGATTGAATTCCATTGTATTCCATTCCATTCCATTCCATTCCATTCCACTCCATTCCACTCCATTTCATTCCACTCCACTCCATTCCATTCCATTCCATTGCCCTTGGATTGATTGAATTCCATCCCATTCCATTCCATTCCATTCCATTCCATTCCAATCAACTCCGCTCGTGTTGATTCATTTCCATTCTATGCCATACCATTCCATACCATTCCATTCCATTCCATTCCATTCAGTTGGTTCAATTTCATTCTACTCCATTCCATTCCATTCGATTCCATTCCATTCCCCTCCATTTCATTCCATTCCATTCTATTCCATTCCATTCCATTCCATTGGGTTGATTCATTTCCATTCTATTTGTTTCTATTCCGTTCCATTCAGTTCCACTCCATTCCATTCCATTCCATTCCACTCGGCTTGATTCAATTTCATTCTATTCCATTGCATTCCATACCATTCCATTCCATTCCATTCCCTTCCATTCCATTCCAATCCATTCCATTCCACTCCACATCACTCCATTCCATTCCATTCCAATCCATTCCTCTCAGGTTGATTCCATTCCATTCCATTTCATTCTATTCCATTCAATCCCATTCCATTCCACTCCATTCCACTCGGGTTCATTGAATTCCATTCCATTCCACTCGGGTTCATTCAATTCCATTCCATTCCATTCCATTCCATTCCATTCCATTCCATTCCTTTTCATCCCACTCCATTCCATTCCATTCCATTCCAATCAATTCCAATCCATTCGAATCCATCCTACTCGGGTTTATTCCATTCCATTCCATTCCATTCCGTTCCGTTCCATTCCATTCCACTTCATTCAATTCCATTCTATTCCATACCATTCAATTCCATTCCAGTTCATTCATTTCCATTCTACTCCCATTCCATTCCATTCAACTCGGGTTGATTCAATTACATTCTTTTCCATTCCATTCTATTCCATTCCATTGCATTCCACTCGGGTTTATTCCATTCCATTCCATTCCATACCATTGCAGTCCATTCCACTCCACTCGTGTTCATTCCTTTCCATTCCATTCCATTCCGTTCTTTTCCATTCCTTTCCTTTCCATTCCACTCGGGTTAATTCCATTTCATTCCATTCCATTCTATTCCTTTCCATTCCATTCCATTACATTCTGTTCCATTCCACTGCGGTTGCTTCAATACCATTCTATTCCATTCCATTCCATTCCATTGCATTCCATTGCATTCCATTCCGCTCAGGTTGATTCAATTCCATTCCATTCCATTACAGTCCATTCCAGTGGATTCATTTACATTCTATTCCATTCCATTCCACTCCATTCCATTCGATTCCGTTCCAATCCATTCCACTTGGGATGATTCCATTCCATTCTATTCCATTACATTACAATCCATTCCATCCCATTCCATTTCATTCTATTTCATTACATTGCATTACGTTCGATTCCATTCCATTCCACTTGGGTTGATTCTATTCTATACTATTCTATTCCATTCCATTTCATTTCATTCCATTACATTCCATTCCATACCATTCCATTTCATTCCATTTAATTCCATTGCATTCCATTCCATTCCATTCCATTTAATTCCATTCCATTTCATTTCATTCCATTCCATTCCATTCCATTGCATTCCATCCCATTCCATTTCATTCCATTCCATTCCATTTCAATCCATTTCATTCCATGCCATTGCTTTAAATTCCTTTCCATTCCATTCCATTCCATTCCATTCCATTCCATTCCATTCCATAGCATACCATTACATTCCCCTTGGGTTGATTCCATTCCATTCTATTCCATTCCTTTCCATTCCACTTGGGTTGATTGAATTCTATTGCATTCCTTTCCATTCCATTCCATTCCATTCCATTCCATTTCATTCCATTCCATTCCATTCCACTGTGGTTGATTCAATTCCATTCCATTCCATTCCATTCCACTCCATTCCACTGTGGTTGATTCAATTCCATTCCATTCCATTCCATTCCACTCCATTCGATTCCATTCCACTCCATTCCATTCTATTCCATTCGGGTTCATTCAATTCCATTCTATTCCATTCCATTCCATTCCATTCCATTCCATTCCATTCCATTCCATTCGGGTTCATTCAATTCCATTCTATTCCATTCCATTCCATTCCATTCCATTCCATTCAACTAGTTTTCATTCAATTCAATTCCATTCCATTTCATACCATTCCTTTCCAGTCGATTCAATTCCATTCCATTCCATTCCATTGCATTCCATTCCATTCCAATCCATACCACTCTGTTTAATTCAACTCCATTCCATTCCACTCCATTCCATTCCATTCCATTCCATTCAGTTCCATTCCATTCCATTCCATTCCATTCCATTGCAGTTGATTGAATTCCATTGTATTCCATTCCATTCCATTCCATTCCATTCCATTCCATTCCATTCCACTCCATTCCACTCCATTTCATTCCACTCCACTCCATTCCATTCCATTCCATTGCCCTTGGATCGATTGAATTCCGTCCCATTCCATTCCATTCCATTCCATTCCAATCAACTCCGCTCGTGTTGATTCATTTCCATTCTATGCCATACCGTTCCATAACATTCCATTCCATTCCATTCCATTCAGTTGGTTCAATTTCATTCTACTCCATTCCATTCCATTCGATTCCATTCCATTCCCCTCCATTTCATTCCATTCCATTCTATTCTATTCCATTCCATTCCATTCCATTCCATTCTATTCCATTACATTACCTTACGTTTTATTCCATTCCATTACACTTGTGTTGATTCTATTCTATACTATTCCATTCCATTCCATTTCATTTCATTCCACTCCACTACATTCCAATGCATTTCATTCCACTCCACTCCATTCCATTCCATTTCATTCCACTCCACTCCACTCAATTCCATTCCATTGCCCTCGGATTGATTCAATTCCATCCCATCCCATCCCATTCCATTCCATTCCATTCCAATCCACTCCGCTCTTGTTGATTCAATTCCATTCTATGCCATTCCATACCATTCCCTTCCATTCCATTGCATTCCATCGGGTTGACTCGATTCCATTCTATTCGTTTAAATTCCGTTCCATCGAGTTCCATACCGTTCCATTCCATTCCATTCCACTCGGGTTGATTCAATTTCATTCTATTCCATTCCCTTCCATTCCATTCCAATCCATTCCATTCCACTCCACATCACTCCATTCCATTCCATTCCAATCCATTCCACTCAGGTTGATTCCATTCCATTCCATTCCATCGAATTCCATTCAATCCCATTCCATTCCACTCCATTCCACTCGGGTTGATTCAATTCCATCCCCTTCCATTCCGTTCCATTCCATTTCAGTTGATTCAATTCCGTTCTATTCCATTCCATTCCATTCAATTCCATTCCATTCCATTCCACTCTGGTTGATTCCATTCCATTCCATTCCATTCCATTCCTTTCCATTGCATTCCAGTTGATTCAATTCCATCCTATTCCATTTCATTCCATTCCATTCCATTTCATTCCATTACACTCGAGTTGATTCAATTCCATTCTATGCCATTCCTTTCCATTCCATTCCATTCCATTCCATTCCTCTCTGGTTGATTCAATTCCATTCTTTTCCATTTCATTCCATTCCATTCCATTCCGTTCCACTCGGGTTGATTCATTCCCATTCTATTGGGTTTCACTCCATTCCACTCCATTCCTTTCCATTCCATTCCATTCCATTCCATTCCATTCATTTCCACTCGGGTTGATTCAATTCCATTCTATTGAATTTCACTCCATTCCATTCCATTCCACTCGAGTGGATTCCATTCTATTCTATTGCATTCCATTCAATTCCACTCCATTTTGCAAGAGTGGATTCCATACCATTCTATTGCATTCCTTTCCATTCTACTCCATTCCTTTCCATTCCATTCAATTCCATTTTCTTCTCTTCCATTCCAGTACACTCGGGTTGATTCAATTACATTCTACTGCATTTCACTCTATTCCATTCCGTTCCGTTCCGTTCCGTTCCGTTCCGTTCCATTCCATTACAGTAGGGTTGATTCAATTCCATTGTGTTCCATTCCGTTCCATTCCATTCCATTCCATTCCACTCTGGTTGATTCCATTCCATTCCATACCATTCCTTTCCATTCCATTCCATTCCATTCTATTCCATTCCAATTGATTCAATTCCATTCTATTCCATTGCATTCCATTCCATTTCATTCCATTCCATTCCATTTCATTCCATTTCTCTTGGATTGATTCAATTCCATTCTATTCAATTCCATTCCATTCCATGCCATTTCACTCCATTCCATTCCACTAGTGTTGATTCAATTCAATTCCATTCAATTCAATTCCATTCCTTTCCATTCCACTCTATTCTATCCCATTCCATTCGATACCACTCTGTTTGATTCAATTCCATTCCATTACAGTCCATTCTGTTCCATTCCATTCCATTCCAAGCCATTCCATTCCATTCCGTTCCATTCCAATTGATTCAATTCCATTCTGTTCCATTCCATTCCATTCCATTCCATTCCATTCCACTCGGGTAGATTAAATTCCATTCCATTCCATTCCATTCCCTTCTATTCCATTACACTTGGGTTGATTCAATTCCATGGTGTTCCGTCCCATTCCATTCCATTCCACTCCAGTTGATTCCATTCCGTTCCATTCCATTCCACTCGGTTTGATTCCATTCCATTCAATTCCATTCGATTCCTTTCCATACCATTCCATTTCATTCCATTCCATTCCATTCCATTCCATTCCAGTTGGTTCAATTTCATTCCATTCCATTGCATTCCATTCCATTTCATTCCATTCCATTCCACTTGGGTTTCTTCAATTCCATTCTATTCCATTCCATTCCATTGCATTCCATTCCATTCCATTCCATTCCTTTCCAATCAGGTTGATTCAATTCCATTCCAATCCATTCCATTCCATTCCAAACCATTCCTTTCCATTGCATTACATTCGATTCAATTCCATTCCATTCCAGTTGTTTCAATTACATTGCATTGCATTGCATTCCATTCCATTCCATTCATTCCCATTCCATTCCATTCCATCCCATCCTACTCCACTCGGGTTGGTTCAATTCCTTTCCATTCCATTCCATTCCATTCATTCCCATTCCATTCCATTCCATCCCATTCTATTCCACTCTGGTTGATTCAATTCCTTTCCATTCCATTGCATTCCATTCTATTCCATTCCATTCCATTCCGGTTGTTTCCATGAAATTCCTTTCCATTGCCTTCCATTCAATTCCGTTCAATTCCACTTGATTCTATTCCGTTCTATTCCATTCCATTGCATTCCATTCCATTCCATTCCATTCCTTTTCATCCCATTCCATTCCATTCCATTCCATTCCAATCAATTCCACTCCATTCGATTCCATTCTACTCGGGTTTATTCCATTCCATTCCATTCCATTCCATTCCATTCCATTCCATTCCATTCCATTCCGTTCCATTCCATTCCATTCCACATCATTCAATTCCATTCCATTCCATTCCATTCTATTCCATTACACTACATTACGTTCGATTCCATTCCATTCCACTTGGGTTGATTCCATTCTATACTATTCCATTCCATTCCATTTCATTTCATTCCATTCCTTTCCATTCCATACCATTCCATTTCATTCCATTTAATTCCATTGCATTCCATTCCATTCCATTCCACTCCATTTAATTCCATTCCATTTCATTTCATTCCGTTCCATTCCATTCCCTTGCATTCCATCACATTCCGTTTCATTCCATTCCATTCAATTCCATTTCATTCCATTCCATTGCTTTAAATTCCTTTTCATTCCATTCCATTCCATTCCTTTCCATTCCATTCCATTTCATTCCATTCCATTCCATTCCATTCCATTCCATTCCATTCCATACCATTACATTCCCCTCGGGTTGATTCCATTCCATTCCATTCCATTCTATTCCATTCCTTTCCATTCCACTTGGGTTGATTGAATTCCATTGCATTCCTTTCCATTCCATTCCATTCCATTCCATTCCATTCCATTTCATTCCATTCCATTCAATTTCATTCCATTTCATTCCATTCCATTCCATTCCACTGGGGTTGATTCAATTTCATTCTATTCCATTCCATTCCATTCCACTCCATTCCATTCCATTCCATTCGGGTTCAATCAATTCCATTCTATTCCATTCCATTCCATTCCATTCCATTCCATTCGGGTTCATTGAATTCCATTCTATTCCATTCCATTCCATTCCATTCCATTCCATTCCATTCCATTCCACTAGTGTTGATTCAATTCAATTCCATTCCATTTCATACCATTCCTTTCCAGTCGATTCCATTCCATTCCATTCCATTCCATTGCATTCCATTCCATTCCAATCCATACCACTCTGTTTGATTCAATTCCATTCCATTCCACTCCACTCCATTCCATTCCATTCCCTTCCTTTCCATTCCATTCTGTTCCATTCCAGTTGATTCAATTCCATTGTATTCCATTCCATTCCATTCCATTTCATTCCACTCCATTCCATTCCATTCCATTCCATTGCTCTTGGATTGATTCAATTGCATCCCATTCCATTCCATTCCATTCCAATCCACTCCGCTCGTGTTGATTCATTTCCATTCTATGCCATTCCATACCATCCCATTCCATTCCATTCAGTTGGTTAAATTTCATTCTACTCCATTCCATTCCATTCCATTCCATTCCCTCCATTTCATTCCATTCCATTCTATTCCATTCCATTCCATCGGGTTGATTCAATTCGATTCTATTCGTTTCTATTCCATTCCATTCAGTTCCACTCCTTTCCATTCCATTCCATTCCACTCGGGTTGATTCAATTTCATTCTATTCCATTCCATTCCATACCATTCCATTCCATTCCATTCCCTTCCATTCCATTCCAGTCCATTCCATTCCACTGCACATCGCTCCATTCCATTCCATTCCAATCCATTCCACTCAGGTTGATTCCATTCCATTCCATTCCATTCTATTCCATTCAATCCCATACCATTCCACTCGGGTTCATTGAATTCCATTCCATTCCACTCGGGTTCATTCAATTCCATTCCATTCCATTCCATTCCATTCCATTCCATTCCATTCCTTTTCATCCCACTCCATTCCATTCCATTCCATTCCAATCAATTCCAATCCATTCGAATCCATCCTACTCGGGTTTTTTCCATTCCATTTCATTCCATTCCGTTCCGTTCCATTCCATTCCACTTCATTCAATTCCATTCTATTCCATACCATTCAATTCCATTCCAGTTCATTCATTTCCATTCTACTCCCATTCCATTCCATTCCATTCAACTCGGGTTGATTCAATTACATTCTTTTCCATTCCATTCTATTCCATTCCATTGCATTCCACTCGGGTTTATTCCATTCCATTCCATTCCATACCATTGCAGTCCATTCCACTCCACTCGGGTTCATTCATTTCCATTCCATTCCATTCCGTTCTTTTCCATTCCTTTCCTTTCCATTCCACTCGGGTTAATTCCATTCCATTCCATTCCATTCTATTCCTTTCCATTCCATTCCATTACATTCTGTTCCATTCCACTCCGGTTGCTTCAATACCATTCTATTCCATTCCATTCCATTCCATTGCATTCCATTGCATTCCATTCCGCTCAGGTTGATTCAATTCCATTCCATTCCATTACAGTCCATTCCAGTGGATTCAATTACATTCTATTCCATTCCATTCCACTCCATTCCATTCGATTCCATTCCAATCCGTTCCATTTGGGATGATTCCATTCCATTCTATTCCATTCCATTCCATTCCATTCCATTTCATTCTATTTCATTACATTGCATTACGTTCGATTCCATTCCATTCCACTTGGGTTGATTCTATTCTATACTATTCTATTCCATTCCATTTCATTTCATTCCATTACATTCCATTCCATACCATTCCATTTCATTCCATTTAATTCCATTGCATTCCATTCCATTCCATTCCATTTAATTCCATTCCATTTCATTTCATTCCATTCCATTCCATTCCATTCCATTCCATTGCATTCCATCCCATTCCATTTCATTCCATTCCATTCCATTCCATTTCAATCCATTTCATTCCATTCCATTGCTTTAAACTCCTTTTCATTCCATTCCATTCCATTCCATTCCATTCCATTCCATTCCATACCATACCATTACATTCCCCTTGGGTTGATTCCATTCCATTCTATTCCATTCCTTTCCATTCCACTTGGGTTGATTGAATTCTATTGCATTCCTTTCCATTCCATTCCATTCCATTCCATTCCATTTCATTCCATTCCATTCCATTCCACTGTGGTTGATTCAATTCCATTCCATTCCATTCCATTCCACTCCATTCCATTCCATTCCACTCCATTCCATTCTATTCCATTCGGGTTCATTCCATTCCATTCTATTCCATTCCATTCCATTCCATTCCATTCCATTCCGGTTCATTCAATTCCATTCTATTCCATTCCATTCCATTCCATTCCATTCAACTAGTTTTCATTCAATTCAATTCCACTCCATTTCATACCATTCCTTTCCAGTCGATTCAATTCCATTCCATTCCATTCCATTGCATTCCATTCCATTCCAATCCATACCACTCTGTTTAATTCAACTCCATTCCATTCCACTCCATTCCATTCCATTCAGTTCCATTCCATTCCATTCCATTCCATTGCAGTTGATTGAATTCCATTGTATTCCATTCCATTCCATTCCATTCCATTCCACTCCATTCCACTCCATTTCATTCCACTCCACTCCATTCCATTCCATTCCATTGCCCTTGGATTGATTGAATTCCATCCCATTCCATTCCATTCCATTCCATTCCAATCAACTCCGCTCGTGTTGATTCATTTCCATTCTATGCCATACCATTCCATACCATTCCATTCCATTCCATTCCATTCAGTTGGTTCAATTTCATTCTACTCCATTCCATTCCATTCGATTCCATTCCATTCCCCTCCATTTCATTCCATTCCATTCTATTCCATTCCATTCCATTCCATTGGGTTGATTCATTTCCATTCTATTTGTTTCTATTCCGTTCCATTCAGTTCCACTCCATTCCATTCCATTCCATTCCACTCGGCTTGATTCAATTTCATTCTATTCCATTGCATTCCATACCATTCCATTCCATTCCATTCCCTTCCATTCCATTCCAATCCATTCCATTCCACTCCACATCACTCCATTCCATTCCATTCCAATCCATTCCTCTCAGGTTGATTCCATTCCATTCCATTTCATTCTATTCCATTCAATCCCATTCCATTCCACTCCATTCCACTCGGGTTCATTGAATTCCATTCCATTCCACTCGGGTTCATTCAATTCCATTCCATTCCATTCCATTCCATTCCATTCCATTCCATTCCTTTTCATCCCACTCCATTCCATTCCATTCCATTCCAATCAATTCCAATCCATTCGAATCCATCCTACTCGGGTTTATTCCATTCCATTCCATTCCATTCCGTTCCGTTCCATTCCATTCCACTTCATTCAATTCCATTCTATTCCATACCATTCAATTCCATTCCAGTTCATTCATTTCCATTCTACTCCCATTCCATTCCATTCAACTCGGGTTGATTCAATTACATTCTTTTCCATTCCATTCTATTCCATTCCATTGCATTCCACTCGGGTTTATTCCATTCCATTCCATTCCATACCATTGCAGTCCATTCCACTCCACTCGGGTTCATTCATTTCCATTCCATTCCATTCCGTTCTTTTCCATTCCTTTCCTTTCCATTCCACTCGGGTTAATTCCATTCCATTCCATTCCATTCTATTCCTTTCCATTCCATTCCATTACATTCTGTTCCATTCCACTCCGGTTGCTTCAATACCATTCTATTCCATTCCATTCCATTCCATTGCATTCCATTGCATTCCATTCCGCTCAGGTTGATTCAATTCCATTCCATTCCATTACAGTCCATTCCAGTGGATTCAATTACATTCTATTCCATTCCATTCCACTCCATTCCATTCGATTCCATTCCAATCCATTCCACTTGGGATGATTCCATTCCATTCTATTCCATTCCATTCCATTCCATTCCATTTCATTCTATTTCATTACATTGCATTACGTTCGATTCCATTCCATTCCACTTGGGTTGATTCTATTCTATACTATTCTATTCCATTCCATTTCATTTCATTCCATTACATTCCATTCCATACCATTCCATTTCATTCCATTTAATTCCATTGCATTCCATTCCATTCCATTTAATTCCATTCCATTTCATTTCATTCCATTCCATTCCATTCCATTCCATTCCATTCCATTGCATTCCATCCCATTCCATTTCATTCCATTCCATTCCATTCCATTTCAATCCATTTCATTCCATTCCATTGCTTTAAACTCCTTTTCATTCCATTCCATTCCATTCCATTCCATTCCATTCCATTCCATTCCATACCATACCATTACATTCCCCTTGGGTTGATTCCATTCCATTCTATTCCATTCCTTTCCATTCCACTTGGGTTGATTGAATTCTATTGCATTCCTTTCCATTCCATTCCATTCCATTCCATTCCATTTCATTCCATTCCATTCCATTCCACTGTGGTTGATTCAATTCCATTCCATTCCATTCCATTCCACTCCATTCCATTCCATTCCACTCCATTCCATTCTATTCCATTCGGGTTCATTCAATTCCATTCTATTCCATTCCATTCCATTCCATTCCATTCCGGTTCATTCAATTCCATTCTATTCCATTCCATTCCATTCCATTCCATTCAACTAGTTTTCATTCAATTCAATTCCACTCCATTTCATACCATTCCTTTCCAGTCGATTCAATTCCATTCCATTCCATTCCATTGCATTCCATTCCATTCCAATCCATACCACTCTGTTTAATTCAACTCCATTCCATTCCACTCCATTCCATTCCATTCAGTTCCATTCCATTCCATTCCATTCCATTGCAGTTGATTGAATTCCATTGTATTCCATTCCATTCCATTCCATTCCATTCCACTCCATTCCACTCCATTTCATTCCACTCCACTCCATTCCATTCCATTCCATTGCCCTTGGATTGATTGAATTCCATCCCATTCCATTCCATTCCATTCCATTCCATTCCAATCAACTCCGCTCGTGTTGATTCATTTCCATTCTATGCCATACCATTCCATACCATTCCATTCCATTCCATTCCATTCAGTTGGTTCAATTTCATTCTACTCCATTCCATTCCATTCGATTCCATTCCATTCCCCTCCATTTCATTCCATTCCATTCTATTCCATTCCATTCCATTCCATTGGGTTGATTCATTTCCATTCTATTTGTTTCTATTCCGTTCCATTCAGTTCCACTCCATTCCATTCCATTCCATTCCACTCGGCTTGATTCAATTTCATTCTATTCCATTGCATTCCATACCATTCCATTCCATTCCATTCCCTTCCATTCCATTCCAATCCATTCCATTCCACTCCACATCACTCCATTCCATTCCATTCCAATCCATTCCTCTCAGGTTGATTCCATTCCATTCCATTTCATTCTATTCCATTCAATCCCATTCCATTCCACTCCATTCCACTCGGGTTCATTGAATTCCATTCCATTCCACTCGGGTTCATTCAATTCCATTCCATTCCATTCCATTCCATTCCATTCCATTCCATTCCTTTTCATCCCACTCCATTCCATTCCATTCCATTCCAATCAATTCCAATCCATTCGAATCCATCCTACTCGGGTTTATTCCATTCCATTCCATTCCATTCCGTTCCGTTCCATTCCATTCCACTTCATTCAATTCCATTCTATTCCATACCATTCAATTCCATTCCAGTTCATTCATTTCCATTCTACTCCCATTCCATTCCATTCAACTCGGGTTGATTCAATTACATTCTTTTCCATTCCATTCTATTCCATTCCATTGCATTCCACTCGGGTTTATTCCATTCCATTCCATTCCATACCATTGCAGTCCATTCCACTCCACTCGTGTTCATTCCTTTCCATTCCATTCCATTCCGTTCTTTTCCATTCCTTTCCTTTCCATTCCACTCGGGTTAATTCCATTTCATTCCATTCCATTCTATTCCTTTCCATTCCATTCCATTACATTCTGTTCCATTCCACTGCGGTTGCTTCAATACCATTCTATTCCATTCCATTCCATTCCATTGCATTCCATTGCATTCCATTCCGCTCAGGTTGATTCAATTCCATTCCATTCCATTACAGTCCATTCCAGTGGATTCATTTACATTCTATTCCATTCCATTCCACTCCATTCCATTCGATTCCGTTCCAATCCATTCCACTTGGGATGATTCCATTCCATTCTATTCCATTACATTACAATCCATTCCATCCCATTCCATTTCATTCTATTTCATTACATTGCATTACGTTCGATTCCATTCCATTCCACTTGGGTTGATTCTATTCTATACTATTCTATTCCATTCCATTTCATTTCATTCCATTACATTCCATTCCATACCATTCCATTTCATTCCATTTAATTCCATTGCATTCCATTCCATTCCATTCCATTTAATTCCATTCCATTTCATTTCATTCCATTCCATTCCATTCCATTGCATTCCATCCCATTCCATTTCATTCCATTCCATTCCATTTCAATCCATTTCATTCCATGCCATTGCTTTAAATTCCTTTCCATTCCATTCCATTCCATTCCATTCCATTCCATTCCATAGCATACCATTACATTCCCCTTGGGTTGATTCCATTCCATTCTATTCCATTCCTTTCCATTCCACTTGGGTTGATTGAATTCTATTGCATTCCTTTCCATTCCATTCCATTCCATTCCATTCCATTTCATTCCATTCCATTCCATTCCACTGTGGTTGATTCAATTCCATTCCATTCCATTCCATTCCACTCCATTCCACTGTGGTTGATTCAATTCCATTCCATTCCATTCCATTCCACTCCATTCGATTCCATTCCACTCCATTCCATTCTATTCCATTCGGGTTCATTCAATTCCATTCTATTCCATTCCATTCCATTCCATTCCATTCCATTCCATTCCATTCCATTCGGGTTCATTCAATTCCATTCTATTCCATTCCATTCCATTCCATTCCATTCCATTCAACTAGTTTTCATTCAATTCAATTCCACTCCATTTCATACCATATCTTTCCAGTCGATTCAATTCCATTCCATTCCATTCCATTGCATTCCATTCCATTCCAATCCATACCACTCTGTTTAATTCAACTCCATTCCATTCCACTCCATTCCATTCCATTCCATTCCATTCAGTTCCATTCCATTCCATTCCATTCCATTCCATTGCAGTTGATTGAATTCCATTGTATTCCATTCCATTCCATTCCATTCCATTCCATTCCATTCCACTCCATTCCACTCCATTTCATTCCACTCCACTCCATTCCATTCCATTCCATTGCCCTTGGATCGATTGAATTCCGTCCCATTCCATTCCATTCCATTCCATTCCAATCAACTCCGCTCGTGTTGATTCATTTCCATTCTATGCCATACCGTTCCATAACATTCCATTCCATTCCATTCCATTCAGTTGGTTCAATTTCATTCTACTCCATTCCATTCCATTCGATTCCATTCCATTCCCCTCCATTTCATTCCATTCCATTCTATTCTATTCCATTCCATTCCATTCCATTCCATTCTATTCCATTACATTACCTTACGTTTTATTCCATTCCATTACACTTGTGTTGATTCTATTCTATACTATTCCATTCCATTCCATTTCATTTCATTCCACTCCACTACATTCCAATGCATTTCATTCCACTCCACTCCATTCCATTCCATTTCATTCCACTCCACTCCACTCAATTCCATTCCATTGCCCTCGGATTGATTCAATTCCATCCCATCCCATCCCATTCCATTCCATTCCATTCCAATCCACTCCGCTCTTGTTGATTCAATTCCATTCTATGCCATTCCATACCATTCCCTTCCATTCCATTGCATTCCATCGGGTTGACTCGATTCCATTCTATTCGTTTAAATTCCGTTCCATCGAGTTCCATACCGTTCCATTCCATTCCATTCCACTCGGGTTGATTCAATTTCATTCTATTCCATTCCCTTCCATTCCATTCCAATCCATTCCATTCCACTCCACATCACTCCATTCCATTCCATTCCAATCCATTCCACTCAGGTTGATTCCATTCCATTCCATTCCATCGAATTCCATTCAATCCCATTCCATTCCACTCCATTCCACTCGGGTTGATTCAATTCCATCCCCTTCCATTCCGTTCCATTCCATTTCAGTTGATTCAATTCCGTTCTATTCCATTCCATTCCATTCAATTCCATTCCATTCCATTCCACTCTGGTTGATTCCATTCCATTCCATTCCATTCCATTCCTTTCCATTGCATTCCAGTTGATTCAATTCCATCCTATTCCATTTCATTCCATTCCATTCCATTTCATTCCATTACACTCGAGTTGATTCAATTCCATTCTATGCCATTCCTTTCCATTCCATTCCATTCCATTCCATTCCTCTCTGGTTGATTCAATTCCATTCTTTTCCATTTCATTCCATTCCATTCCATTCCGTTCCACTCGGGTTGATTCATTCCCATTCTATTGGGTTTCACTCCATTCCACTCCATTCCTTTCCATTCCATTCCATTCCATTCCATTCCATTCATTTCCACTCGGGTTGATTCAATTCCATTCTATTGAATTTCACTCCATTCCATTCCATTCCACTCGAGTGGATTCCATTCTATTCTATTGCATTCCATTCAATTCCACTCCATTTTGCAAGAGTGGATTCCATACCATTCTATTGCATTCCTTTCCATTCTACTCCATTCCTTTCCATTCCATTCAATTCCATTTTCTTCTCTTCCATTCCAGTACACTCGGGTTGATTCAATTACATTCTACTGCATTTCACTCTATTCCATTCCGTTCCGTTCCGTTCCGTTCCGTTCCGTTCCATTCCATTACAGTAGGGTTGATTCAATTCCATTGTGTTCCATTCCGTTCCATTCCATTCCATTCCATTCCACTCTGGTTGATTCCATTCCATTCCATACCATTCCTTTCCATTCCATTCCATTCCATTCTATTCCATTCCAATTGATTCAATTCCATTCTATTCCATTGCATTCCATTCCATTTCATTCCATTCCATTCCATTTCATTCCATTTCTCTTGGATTGATTCAATTCCATTCTATTCAATTCCATTCCATTCCATGCCATTTCACTCCATTCCATTCCACTAGTGTTGATTCAATTCAATTCCATTCAATTCAATTCCATTCCTTTCCATTCCACTCTATTCTATCCCATTCCATTCGATACCACTCTGTTTGATTCAATTCCATTCCATTACAGTCCATTCTGTTCCATTCCATTCCATTCCAAGCCATTCCATTCCATTCCGTTCCATTCCAATTGATTCAATTCCATTCTGTTCCATTCCATTCCATTCCATTCCATTCCATTCCACTCGGGTAGATTAAATTCCATTCCATTCCATTCCATTCCCTTCTATTCCATTACACTTGGGTTGATTCAATTCCATGGTGTTCCGTCCCATTCCATTCCATTCCACTCCAGTTGATTCCATTCCGTTCCATTCCATTCCACTCGGTTTGATTCCATTCCATTCAATTCCATTCGATTCCTTTCCATACCATTCCATTTCATTCCATTCCATTCCATTCCATTCCATTCCAGTTGGTTCAATTTCATTCCATTCCATTGCATTCCATTCCATTTCATTCCATTCCATTCCACTTGGGTTTCTTCAATTCCATTCTATTCCATTCCATTCCATTGCATTCCATTCCATTCCATTCCATTCCTTTCCAATCAGGTTGATTCAATTCCATTCCAATCCATTCCATTCCATTCCAAACCATTCCTTTCCATTGCATTACATTCGATTCAATTCCATTCCATTCCAGTTGTTTCAATTACATTGCATTGCATTGCATTCCATTCCATTCCATTCATTCCCATTCCATTCCATTCCATCCCATCCTACTCCACTCGGGTTGGTTCAATTCCTTTCCATTCCATTCCATTCCATTCATTCCCATTCCATTCCATTCCATCCCATTCTATTCCACTCTGGTTGATTCAATTCCTTTCCATTCCATTGCATTCCATTCTATTCCATTCCATTCCATTCCGGTTGTTTCCATGAAATTCCTTTCCATTGCCTTCCATTCAATTCCGTTCAATTCCACTTGATTCTATTCCGTTCTATTCCATTCCATTGCATTCCATTCCATTCCATTCCATTCCTTTTCATCCCATTCCATTCCATTCCATTCCATTCCAATCAATTCCACTCCATTCGATTCCATTCTACTCGGGTTTATTCCATTCCATTCCATTCCATTCCATTCCATTCCATTCCATTCCATTCCATTCCATTCCGTTCCATTCCATTCCATTCCACATCATTCAATTCCATTCCATTCCATTCCATTCTATTCCATTACACTACATTACGTTCGATTCCATTCCATTCCACTTGGGTTGATTCCATTCTATACTATTCCATTCCATTCCATTTCATTTCATTCCATTCCTTTCCATTCCATACCATTCCATTTCATTCCATTTAATTCCATTGCATTCCATTCCATTCCATTCCACTCCATTTAATTCCATTCCATTTCATTTCATTCCGTTCCATTCCATTCCCTTGCATTCCATCACATTCCGTTTCATTCCATTCCATTCAATTCCATTTCATTCCATTCCATTGCTTTAAATTCCTTTTCATTCCATTCCATTCCATTCCTTTCCATTCCATTCCATTTCATTCCATTCCATTCCATTCCATTCCATTCCATTCCATTCCATACCATTACATTCCCCTCGGGTTGATTCCATTCCATTCCATTCCATTCTATTCCATTCCTTTCCATTCCACTTGGGTTGATTGAATTCCATTGCATTCCTTTCCATTCCATTCCATTCCATTCCATTCCATTCCATTCCATTCCATTTCATTCCATTCCATTCAATTTCATTCCATTTCATTCCATTCCATTCCATTCCACTGGGGTTGATTCAATTTCATTCTATTCCATTCCATTCCATTCCACTCCATTCCATTCCATTCCATTCGGGTTCAATCAATTCCATTCTATTCCATTCCATTCCATTCCATTCCATTCCATTCGGGTTCATTGAATTCCATTCTATTCCATTCCATTCCATTCCATTCCATTCCATTCCATTCCACTAGTGTTGATTCAATTCAATTCCATTCCATTTCATACCATTCCTTTCCAGTCGATTCCATTCCATTCCATTCCATTCCATTCCATTGCATTCCATTCCATTCCAATCCATACCACTCTGTTTGATTCAATTCCATTCCATTCCACTCCACTCCATTCCATTCCATTCCCTTCCTTTCCATTCCATTCTGTTCCATTCCAGTTGATTCAATTCCATTGTATTCCATTCCATTCCATTCCATTTCATTCCACTCCATTCCATTCCATTCCATTCCATTGCTCTTGGATTGATTCAATTGCATCCCATTCCATTCCATTCCATTCCAATCCACTCCGCTCGTGTTGATTCATTTCCATTCTATGCCATTCCATACCATCCCATTCCATTCCATTCAGTTGGTTAAATTTCATTCTACTCCATTCCATTCCATTCCATTCCATTCCCTCCATTTCATTCCATTCCATTCTATTCCATTCCATTCCATCGGGTTGATTCAATTCGATTCTATTCGTTTCTATTCCATTCCATTCAGTTCCACTCCTTTCCATTCCATTCCATTCCACTCGGGTTTATTCAATTTCATTCTATTCCATTCCATTCCATACCATTCCATTCCATTCCATTCCCTTCCATTCCATTCCAGTCCATTCCATTCCACTGCACATTGCTCCATTCCATTCCATTCCAATCCATTCCACTCAGGTTGATTCCATTCCATTCCATTCCATTCTATTCCATTCAATCCCATACCATTCCACTCGGGTTCATTGAATTCCATTCCATTCCACTCGGGTTCATTCAATTCCATTCCATTCCATTCCATTCCTTTTCATCCCACTCCATTCCATTCCATTCCATTCCAATCAATTCCAATCCATTCGAATCCATCCTACTCGGGTTTTTTCCATTCCATTTCATTCCATTCCGTTCCGTTCCATTCCATTCCACTTCATTCAATTCCATTCTATTCCATACCATTCAATTCCATTCCAGTTCATTCATTTCCATTCTACTCCCATTCCATTCCATTCCATTCAACTCGGGTTGATTCAATTACATTCTTTTCCATTCCATTCTATTCCATTCCATTGCATTCCACTCGGGTTTATTCCATTCCATTCCATTCCATACCATTGCAGTCCATTCCACTCCACTCGGGTTCATTCATTTCCATTCCATTCCATTCCGTTCTTTTCCATTCCTTTCCTTTCCATTCCACTCGGGTTAATTCCATTCCATTCCATTCCATTCTATTCCTTTCCATTCCATTCCATTACATTCTGTTCCATTCCACTCCGGTTGCTTCAATACCATTCTATTCCATTCCATTCCATTCCATTGCATTCCATTGCATTCCATTCCGCTCAGGTTGATTCAATTCCATTCCATTCCATTACAGTCCATTCCAGTGGATTCAATTACATTCTATTCCATTCCATTCCACTCCATTCCATTCGATTCCATTCCAATCCATTCCACTTGGGATGATTCCATTCCATTCTATTCCATTCCATTCCATTCCATTCCATTTCATTCTATTTCATTACATTGCATTACGTTCGATTCCATTCCATTCCACTTGGGTTGATTCTATTCTATACTATTCTATTCCATTCCATTTCATTTCATTCCATTACATTCCATTCCATACCATTCCATTTCATTCCATTTAATTCCATTGCATTCCATTCCATTCCATTTAATTCCATTCCATTTCATTTCATTCCATTCCATTCCATTCCATTCCATTCCATTGCATTCCATCCCATTCCATTTCATTCCATTCCATTCCATTCCATTTCAATCCATTTCATTCCATTCCATTGCTTTAAACTCCTTTTCATTCCATTCCATTCCATTCCATTCCATTCCATTCCATTCCATACCATACCATTACATTCCCCTTGGGTTGATTCCATTCCATTCTATTCCATTCCTTTCCATTCCACTTGGGTTGATTGAATTCTATTGCATTCCTTTCCATTCCATTCCATTCCATTCCATTCCATTTCATTCCATTCCATTCCACTCCACTGTGGTTGATTCAATTCCATTCCATTCCATTCCATTCCACTCCATTCCATTCCATTCCACTCCATTCCATTCTATTCCATTCGGGTTCATTCCATTCCATTCTATTCCATTCCATTCCATTCCATTCCATTCGGGTTCATTCAATTCCATTCTATTCCATTCCATTCCATTCCATTCCATTCAACTAGTTTTCATTCAATTCAATTCCACTCCATTTCATACCATATCTTTCCAGTCGATTCCATTCCATTCCATTCCATTGCATTCCATTCCATTCCAATCCATACCACTCTGTTTAATTCAACTCCATTCCATTCCACTCCATTCCATTCCATTCAGTTCCATTCCATTCCATTCCATTCCATTGCAGTTGATTGAATTCCATTGTATTCCATTCCATTCCATTCCATTCCATTCCACTCCATTCCACTCCATTTCATTCCACTCCACTCCATTCCATTCCATTCCATTGCCCTTGGATTGATTGAATTCCATCCCATTCCATTCCATTCCATTCCATTCCATTCCAATCAACTCCGCTCGTGTTGATTCATTTCCATTCTATGCCATACCATTCCATACCATTCCATTCCATTCCATTCCATTCAGTTGGTTCAATTTCATTCTACTCCATTCCATTCCATTCGATTCCATTCCATTCCCCTCCATTTCATTCCATTCCATTCTATTCCATTCCATTCCATTCCATTGGGTTGATTCATTTCCATTCTATTTGTTTCTATTCCGTTCCATTCAGTTCCACTCCATTCCATTCCATTCCATTCCACTCGGCTTGATTCAATTTCATTCTATTCCATTGCATTCCATACCATTCCATTCCATTCCATTCCCTTCCATTCCATTCCAATCCATTCCATTCCACTCCACATCACTCCATTCCATTCCATTCCAATCCATTCCTCTCAGGTTGATTCCATTCCATTCCATTTCATTCTATTCCATTCAATCCCATTCCATTCCACTCCATTCCACTCGGGTTCATTGAATTCCATTCCATTCCACTCGGGTTCATTCAATTCCATTCCATTCCATTCCATTCCATTCCATTCCATTCCATTCCATTCCTTTTCATCCCACTCCATTCCATTCCATTCCATTCCAATCAATTCCAATCCATTCGAATCCATCCTACTCGGGTTTATTCCATTCCATTCCATTCCATTCCGTTCCGTTCCATTCCATTCCACTTCATTCAATTCCATTCTATTCCATACCATTCAATTCCATTCCAGTTCATTCATTTCCATTCTACTCCCATTCCATTCCATTCCATTCAACTCGGGTTGATTCAATTACATTCTTTTCCATTCCATTCTATTCCATTCCATTGCATTCCACTCGGGTTTATTCCATTCCATTCCATTCCATACCATTGCAGTCCATTCCACTCCACTCGTGTTCATTCCTTTCCATTCCATTCCATTCCGTTCTTTTCCATTCCTTTCCTTTCCATTCCACTCGGGTTAATTCCATTTCATTCCATTCCATTCTATTCCTTTCCATTCCATTCCATTACATTCTGTTCCATTCCACTGCGGTTGCTTCAATACCATTCTATTCCATTCCATTCCATTCCATTGCATTCCATTGCATTCCATTCCGCTCAGGTTGATTCAATTCCATTCCATTCCATTACAGTCCATTCCAGTGGATTCATTTACATTCTATTCCATTCCATTCCACTCCATTCCATTCGATTCCGTTCCAATCCATTCCACTTGGGATGATTCCATTCCATTCTATTCCATTACATTACAATCCATTCCATCCCATTCCATTTCATTCTATTTCATTACATTGCATTACGTTCGATTCCATTCCATTCCACTTGGGTTGATTCTATTCTATACTATTCTATTCCATTCCATTTCATTTCATTCCATTACATTCCATTCCATACCATTCCATTTCATTCCATTTAATTCCATTGCATTCCATTCCATTCCATTCCATTTAATTCCATTCCATTTCATTTCATTCCATTCCATTCCATTCCATTGCATTCCATCCCATTCCATTTCATTCCATTCCATTCCATTTCAATCCATTTCATTCCATGCCATTGCTTTAAATTCCTTTCCATTCCATTCCATTCCATTCCATTCCATTCCATTCCATAGCATACCATTACATTCCCCTTGGGTTGATTCCATTCCATTCTATTCCATTCCTTTCCATTCCACTTGGGTTGATTGAATTCTATTGCATTCCTTTCCATTCCATTCCATTCCATTCCATTCCATTTCATTCCATTCCATTCCATTCCACTGTGGTTGATTCAATTCCATTCCATTCCATTCCATTCCACTCCATTCCACTGTGGTTGATTCAATTCCATTCCATTCCATTCCATTCCACTCCATTCGATTCCATTCCACTCCATTCCATTCTATTCCATTCGGGTTCATTCAATTCCATTCTATTCCATTCCATTCCATTCCATTCCATTCCATTCCATTCCATTCCATTCCATTCCATTCGGGTTCATTCAATTCCATTCTATTCCATTCCATTCCATTCCATTCAACTAGTTTTCATTCAATTCAATTCCATTCCATTTCATACCATTCCTTTCCAGTCGATTCAATTCCATTCCATTCCATTCCATTGCATTCCATTCCATTCCAATCCATACCACTCTGTTTAATTCAACTCCATTCCATTCCACTCCATTCCATTCCATTCCATTCAGTTCCATTCCATTCCATTCCATTCCATTCCATTCCATTTAATTCCATTCCATTTCATTTCATTCCATTCCATTCCATTCCATTGCATTCCATCCCATTCCATTTCATTCCATTCCATTCCATTTCAATCCATTTCATTCCATTCCATTGCTTTAAATTCCTTTTCATTCCATTTCATTCCATTCCTTTCCATTCCATTCCATTCCATTCCATTCCATTCCATTCCATTCCATAGCATACCATTACATTCCCCTTGGGTTGATTCCATTCCATTCTATTCCATTCCTTTCCATTCCACTTGGGTTGATTGAATTCTATTGCATTCCTTTCCATTCCATTCCATTCCATTTCATTCCATTCCATTCCATTCCACTGTGGTTGATTCAATTCCATTCCATTCCATTCCATTCCACTCCATTCGATTCCATTCCACTCCATTCCATTCTATTCCATTCGGGTTCATTCAATTCCATTCTATTCCATTCCATTCCATTCCATTCCATTCCATTCCATTCCATTCGGGTTCATTCAATTCCATTCTATTCCATTCCATTCCATTCCATTCCATTCCATTCAACTAGTTTTCATTCAATTCAATTCCATTCCATTTCATACCATTCCTTTCCAGTCGATTCAATTCCATTCCATTCCATTCCATTGCATTCCATTCCATTCCAATCCATACCACTCTGTTTAATTCAACTCCATTCCATTCCACTCCATTCCATTCCATTCCATTCCATTCAGTTCCATTCCATTCCATTCCATTCCATTCCATTGCAGTTGATTGAATTCCATTGTATTCCATTCCATTCCATTCCATTCCATTCCATTCCACTCCATTCCACTCCATTTCATTCCACTCCACTCCATTCCATTCCATTCCATTGCCCTTGGATCGATTGAATTCCGTCCCATTCCATTCCATTCCATTCCATTCCAATCAACTCCGCTCGTGTTGATTCATTTCCATTCTATGCCATACCGTTCCATAACATTCCATTCCATTCCATTCCATTCAGTTGGTTCAATTTCATTCTACTCCATTCCATTCCATTCGATTCCATTCCATTCCCCTCCATTTCATTCCATTCCATTCTATTCTATTCCATTCCATTCCATTCCATTCCATTCTATTCCATTACATTACCTTACGTTTTATTCCATTCCATTACACTTGTGTTGATTCTATTCTATACTATTCCATTCCATTCCATTTCATTTCATTCCACTCCACTACATTCCAATGCATTTCATTCCACTCCACTCCATTCCATTCCATTTCATTCCACTCCACTCCACTCAATTCCATTCCATTGCCCTCGGATTGATTCAATTCCATCCCATCCCATCCCATTCCATTCCATTCCATTCCAATCCACTCCGCTCTTGTTGATTCAATTCCATTCTATGCCATTCCATACCATTCCCTTCCATTCCATTGCATTCCATCGGGTTGACTCGATTCCATTCTATTCGTTTAAATTCCGTTCCATCGAGTTCCATACCGTTCCATTCCATTCCATTCCACTCGGGTTGATTCAATTTCATTCTATTCCATTCCCTTCCATTCCATTCCAATCCATTCCATTCCACTCCACATCACTCCATTCCATTCCATTCCAATCCATTCCACTCAGGTTGATTCCATTCCATTCCATTCCATCGAATTCCATTCAATCCCATTCCATTCCACTCCATTCCACTCGGGTTGATTCAATTCCATCCCCTTCCATTCCGTTCCATTCCATTTCAGTTGATTCAATTCCGTTCTATTCCATTCCATTCCATTCAATTCCATTCCATTCCATTCCACTCTGGTTGATTCCATTCCATTCCATTCCTTTCCATTGCATTCCAGTTGATTCAATTCCATCCTATTCCATTTCATTCCATTCCATTCCATTTCATTCCATTACACTCGAGTTGATTCAATTCCATTCTATGCCATTCCTTTCCATTCCATTCCATTCCATTCCATTCCATTCCTCTCTGGTTGATTCAATTCCATTCTTTTCCATTTCATTCCATTCCATTCCATTCCGTTCCACTCGGGTTGATTCATTCCCATTCTATTGGGTTTCACTCCATTCCACTCCATTCCTTTCCATTCCATTCCATTCCATTCCATTCCATTCATTTCCACTCGGGTTGATTCAATTCCATTCTATTGAATTTCACTCCATTCCATTCCATTCCACTCGAGTGGATTCCATTCTATTCTATTGCATTCCATTCAATTCCACTCCATTTTGCAAGAGTGGATTCCATACCATTCTATTGCATTCCTTTCCATTCTACTCCATTCCTTTCCATTCCATTCAATTCCATTTTCTTCTCTTCCATTCCAGTACACTCGGGTTGATTCAATTACATTCTACTGCATTTCACTCTATTCCATTCCGTTCCGTTCCGTTCCGTTCCGTTCCATTCCATTACAGTAGGGTTGATTCAATTCCATTGTGTTCCATTCCGTTCCATTCCATTCCATTCCATTCCACTCTGGTTGATTCCATTCCATTCCATACCATTCCTTTCCATTCCATTCCATTCCATTCTATTCCATTCCAATTGATTCAATTCCATTCTATTCCATTGCATTCCATTCCATTTCATTCCATTCCATTCCATTTCATTCCATTTCTCTTGGATTGATTCAATTCCATTCTATTCAATTCCATTCCATTCCATGCCATTTCACTCCATTCCATTCCACTAGTGTTGATTCAATTCAATTCCATTCAATTCAATTCCATTCCTTTCCATTCCACTCTATTCTATCCCATTCCATTCGATACCACTCTGTTTGATTCAATTCCATTCCATTACAGTCCATTCTGTTCCATTCCATTCCATTCCAAGCCATTCCATTCCATTCCGTTCCATTCCAATTGATTCAATTCCATTCTGTTCCATTCCATTCCATTCCATTCCATTCCATTCCATTCCACTCGGGCAGATTAAATTCCATTCCATTCCATTCCATTCCCTTCTATTCCATTACACTCGGGTTGATTCAATTCCATGGTGTTCCGTCCCATTCCATTCCATTCCATTCCACTCCAGTTGATTCCATTCCGTTCCATTCCATTCCACTCGGTTTGATTCCATTCCATTCAATTCCATTCGATTCCTTTCCATACCATTCCATTTCATTCCATTCCATTCCATTCCATTCCATTCCATTCCATTCCAGTTGGTTCAATTTCATTCCATTCCATTGCATTCCATTCCATTTCATTCCATTCCATTCCACTTGGGTTTCTTCAATTCCTTTCTATTCCATTCCATTCCATTGCATTCCATTCCATTCCATTCCATTCCTTTCCAATCAGGTTGATTCAATTCCATTCCAATCCATTCCATTCCATTCCATTCCAAACCATTCCTTTCCATTGCATTACATTCGATTCAATTCCATTCCATTCCAGTTGTTTCAATTACATTGCATTGCATTGCATTCCATTCCATTCCATTCATTCCCATTCCATTCCATTCCATCCCATCCTACTCCACTCGGGTTGGTTCAATTCCTTTCCATTCCATTCCATTCCATTCATTCCCATTCCATTCCATTCCATCCCATTCTATTCCACTCTGGTTGATTCAATTCCTTTCCATTCCATTGCATTCCATTCTATTCCATTCCATTCCATTCCGGTTGTTTCCATGAAATTCCTTTCCATTGCCTTCCATTCAATTCCGTTCAATTCCACTTGATTCTATTCCGTTCTATTCCATTCCATTGCATTCCATTCCATTCCATTCCATTCCTTTTCATCCCATTCCATTCCATTCCATTCCATTCCAATCAATTCCACTCCATTCGATTCCATTCTACTCGGGTTTATTCCATTCCATTCCATTCCATTCCATTCCATTCCATTCCATTCCGTTCCATTCCATTCCATTCCACATCATTCAATTCCATTCCATTCCATTCCATTCTATTCCATTACACTACATTACGTTCGATTCCATTCCATTCCACTTGGGTTGATTCCATTCTATACTATTCCATTCCATTCCATTTCATTTCATTCCATTCCTTTCCATTCCATACCATTCCATTTCATTCCATTTAATTCCATTGCATTCCATTCCATTCCATTCCACTCCATTTAATTCCATTCCATTTCATTTCATTCCGTTCCATTCCATTCCCTTGCATTCCATCACATTCCGTTTCATTCCATTCCATTCAATTCCATTTCATTCCATTCCATTGCTTTAAATTCCTTTTCATTCCATTCCATTCCATTCCTTTCCATTCCATTCCATTTCATTCCATTCCATTCCATTCCATTCCATTCCATTCCATACCATTACATTCCCCTCGGGTTGATTCCATTCCATTCCATTCCATTCTATTCCACTCCTTTCCATTCCACTTGGGTTGATTGAATTCCATTGCATTCCTTTCCATTCCATTCCATTCCATTCCATTCCATTCCATTCCATTCCATTCCATTTCATTCCATTCCATTCAATTTCATTCCATTTCATTCCATTCCATTCCATTCCACTGGGGTTGATTCAATTTCATTCTATTCCATTCCATTCCATTCCACTCCATTCCATTCCATTCCATTCGGGTTCAATCAATTCCATTCTATTCCATTCCATTCCATTCCATTCCATTCCATTCGGGTTCATTGAATTCCATTCTATTGCATTCCATTCCATTCCATTCCATTCCATTCCATTCCATTCCATTCCACTAGTGTTGATTCAATTCAATTCCATTCCATTTCATACCATTCCTTTCCAGTCGATTCCATTCCATTCCATTCCATTCCATTCCATTGCATTCCATTCCATTCCAATCCATACCACTCTGTTTGATTCAATTCCATTCCATTCCACTCCACTCCATTCCATTCCATTCCCTTCCTTTCCATTCCATTCTGTTCCATTCCAGTTGATTCAATTCCATTGTATTCCATTCCATTCCTTTCCATTTCATTCCACTCCATTCCATTCCATTCCATTCCATTGCTCTTGGATTGATTCAATTGCATCCCATTCCATTCCATTCCATTCCAATCCACTCCGCTCGTGTTGATTCATTTCCATTCTATGCCATTCCATACCATCCCATTCCATTCCATTCAGTTGGTTAAATTTCATTCTACTCCATTCCATTCCATTCCATTCCATTCCCTCCATTTCATTCCATTCCATTCTATTCCATTCCATTCCATCGGGTTGATTCAATTCGATTCTATTCGTTTCTATTCCATTCCATTCAGTTCCACTCCTTTCCATTCCATTCCATTCCACTCGGGTTTATTCAATTTCATTCTATTCCATTCCATTCCATACCATTCCATTCCATTCCATTCCCTTCCATTCCATTCCAGTCCATTCCATTCCACTGCACATTGCTCCATTCCATTCCATTCCAATCCATTCCACTCAGGTTGATTCCATTCCATTCCATTCCATTCTATTCCATTCAATCCCATACCATTCCACTCGGGTTCATTGAATTCCATTCCATTCCACTCGGGTTCATTCAATTCCATTCCATTCCATTCCATTCCTTTTCATCCCACTCCATTCCATTCCATTCCATTCCAATCAATTCCAATCCATTCGAATCCATCCTACTCGGGTTTTTTCCATTCCATTTCATTCCATTCCGTTCCGTTCCATTCCATTCCACTTCATTCAATTCCATTCTATTCCATACCATTCAATTCCATTCCAGTTCATTCATTTCCATTCTACTCCCATTCCATTCCATTCCATTCAACTCGGGTTGATTCAATTACATTCTTTTCCATTCCATTCTATTCCATTCCATTGCATTCCACTCGGGTTTATTCCATTCCATTCCATTCCATACCATTGCAGTCCATTCCACTCCACTCGGGTTCATTCATTTCCATTCCATTCCATTCCGTTCTTTTCCATTCCTTTCCTTTCCATTCCACTCGGGTTAATTCCATTCCATTCCATTCCATTCCATTCTATTCCTTTCCATTCCATTCCATTACATTCTGTTCCATTCCACTCCGGTTGCTTCAATACCATTCTATTCCATTCCATTCCATTCCATTGCATTCCATTGCATTCCATTCCGCTCAGGTTGATTCAATTCCATTCCATTCCATTACAGTCCATTCCAGTGGATTCAATTACATTCTATTCCATTCCATTCCACTCCATTCCATTCGATTCCATTCCAATCCATTCCACTTGGGATGATTCCATTCCATTCTATTCCATTCCATTCCATTCCATTCCATTTCATTCTATTTCATTACATTGCATTACGTTCGATTCCATTCCATTCCACTTGGGTTGATTCTATTCTATACTATTCTATTCCATTCCATTTCATTTCATTCCATTACATTCCATTCCATACCATTCCATTTCATTCCATTTAATTCCATTGCATTCTATTCCATTCCATTCCATTTAATTCCATTCCATTTCATTTCATTCCATTCCATTCCATTCCATTCCATTCCATTGCATTCCATCCCATTCCATTTCATTCCATTCCATTCCATTCCATTTCAATCCATTTCATTCCATTCCATTGCTTTAAACTCCTTTTCATTCCATTCCATTCCATTCCATTCCATTCCATTCCATTCCATTCCATACCATACCATTACATTCCCCTTGGGTTGATTCCATTCCATTCTATTCCATTCCTTTCCATTCCACTTGGGTTGATTGAATTCTATTGCATTCCTTTCCATTCCATTCCATTCCATTCCATTCCATTTCATTCCATTCCATTCCATTCCACTGTGGTTGATTCAATTCCATTCCATTCCATTCCATTCCACTCCATTCCATTCCATTCCACTCCATTCCATTCTATTCCATTCGGGTTCATTCAATTCCATTCTATTCCATTCCATTCCATTCCATTCCATTCCATTCCATTCCATTCCATTCCATTCCACTCCGGTTCATTCAATTCCATTCTATTCCATTCCATTCCATTCCATTCCATTCAACTAGTTTTCATTCAATTCAATTCCACTCCATTTCATACCATTCCTTTCCAGTCGATTCAATTCCATTCCATTCCATTCCATTGCATTCCATTCCATTCCAATCCATACCACTCTGTTTAATTCAACTCCATTCCATTCCACTCCATTCCATTCCATTCCATTCCATTCAGTTCCATTCCATTCCATTCCATTCCATTGCAGTTGATTGAATTCCATTGTATTCCATTCCATTCCATTCCATTCCATTCCACTCCATTCCACTCCATTTCATTCCCCTCCACTCCATTCCATTCCATTCCATTGCCCTTGGATTGATTGAATTCCATCCCATTCCATTCCATTCCATTCCAATCAACTCCGCTCGTGTTGATTCATTTCCATTCTATGCCATACCATTCCATACCATTCCATTCCATTCCATTCCATTCAGTTGGTTCAATTTCATTCTACTCCATTCCATTCCATTCGATTCCATTCCATTCCCCTCCATTTCATTCCATTCCATTCTATTCCATTCCATTCCATTCCATTGGGTTGATTCATTTCCATTCTATTTGTTTCTATTCCGTTCCATTCAGTTCCACTCCATTCCATTCCATTCCATTCCACTCGGCTTGATTCAATTTCATTCTATTCCATTGCATTCCATACCATTCCATTCCATTCCATTCCCTTCCATTCCATTCCAATCCATTCCATTCCACTCCACATCACTCCATTCCATTCCATTCCAATCCATTCCTCTCAGGTTGATTCCATTCCATTCCATTTCATTCTATTCCATTCAATCCCATTCCATTCCACTCCATTCCACTCGGGTTCATTGAATTCCATTCCATTCCACTCGGGTTCATTCAATTCCATTCCATTCCATTCCATTCCATTCCATTCCATTCCATTCCATTCCTTTTCATCCCACTCCATTCCATTCCATTCCATTCCAATCAATTCCAATCCATTCGAATCCATCCTACTCGGGTTTATTCCATTCCATTCCATTCCATTCCGTTCCGTTCCATTCCATTCCACTTCATTCAATTCCATTCTATTCCATACCATTCAATTCCATTCCAGTTCATTCATTTCCATTCTACTCCCATTCCATTCCATTCAACTCGGGTTGATTCAATTACATTCTTTTCCATTCCATTCTATTCCATTCCATTGCATTCCACTCGGGTTTATTCCATTCCATTCCATTCCATACCATTGCAGTCCATTCCACTCCACTCGTGTTCATTCCTTTCCATTCCATTCCATTCCGTTCTTTTCCATTCCTTTCCTTTCCATTCCACTCGGGTTAATTCCATTTCATTCCATTCCATTCTATTCCTTTCCATTCCATTCCATTACATTCTGTTCCATTCCACTGCGGTTGCTTCAATATCATTTTATTCCATTCCATTCCATTCCATTGCATTCCATTGCATTCCATTCCGCTCAGGTTGATTCAATTCCATTCCATTCCATTACAGTCCATTCCAGTGGATTCATTTACATTCTATTCCATTCCATTCCACTCCATTCCATTCGATTCCGTTCCAATCCATTCCACTTGGGATGATTCCATTCCATTCTATTCCATTACATTACAATCCATTCCATCCCATTCCATTTCATTCTATTTCATTACATTGCATTACGTTCGATTCCATTCCATTCCACTTGGGTTGATTCTATTCTATACTATTCTATTCCATTCCATTTCATTTCATTCCATTACATTCCATTCCATACCATTCCATTTCATTCCATTTAATTCCATTGCATTCCATTCCATTCCATTCCATTTAATTCCATTCCATTTCATTTCATTCCATTCCATTCCATTCCATTGCATTCCATCCCATTCCATTTCATTCCATTCCATTCCATTTCAATCCATTTCATTCCATTCCATTGCTTTAAATTCCTTTTCATTCCATTCCATTCCATTCCTTTCCATTCCATTCCATTCCATTCCATTCCATAGCATACCATTACATTCCCCTTGGGTTGATTCCATTCCATTCTATTCCATTCCTTTCCATTCCACTTGGGTTGATTGAATTCTATTGCATTCCTTTCCATTCCATTCCATTCCATTCCATTCCATTTCATTCCATTCCATTCCATTCCATTCCATTCCATTCCATTCCATTCCACTGTGGTTGATTCAATTCCATTCCATTCCATTCCATTCCACTCCATTCGATTCCATTCCACTCCATTCCATTCTATTCCATTCGGGTTCATTCAATTCCATTCTATTCCATTCCATTCCATTCCATTCCATTCCATTCCATTCCATTCGGGTTCATTCAATTCCATTCTATTCCATTCCATTCCATTCCATTCCATTCCATTCAACTAGTTTTCATTCAATTCAATTCCATTCCATTTCATACCATTCCTTTCCAGTCGATTCAATTCCATTCCATTCCATTCCATTGCATTCCATTCCATTCCAATCCATACCACTCTGTTTAATTCAACTCCATTCCATTCCACTCCATTCCATTCCATTCCATTCAGTTCCATTCCATTCCATTCCATTCCATTCCATTTAATTCCATTCCATTTCATTTCATTCCATTCCATTCCATTCCATTGCATTCCATCCCATTCCATTTCATTCCATTCCATTCCATTTCAATCCATTTCATTCCATTCCATTGCTTTAAATTCCTTTTCATTCCATTTCATTCCATTCCTTTCCATTCCATTCCATTCCATTCCATTCCATTCCATAGCATACCATTACATTCCCCTTGGGTTGATTCCATTCCATTCTATTCCATTCCTTTCCATTCCACTTGGGTTGATTGAATTCTATTGCATTCCTTTCCATTCCATTCCATTCCATTTCATTCCATCCCATTCCATTCCACTGTGGTTGATTCAATTCCATTCCATTCCATTCCATTCCACTCCATTCGATTCCATTCCACTCCATTCCATTCTATTCCATTCGGGTTCATTCAATTCCATTCTATTCCATTCCATTCCATTCCATTCCATTCCATTCCATTCCATTCGGGTTCATTCAATTCCATTCTATTCCATTCCATTCCATTCCATTCCATTCCATTCAACTAGCTTTCATTCAATTCAATTCCATTCCATTTCATACCATTCCTTTCCAGTCGATTCAATTCCATTCCATTCCATTCCATTGCATTCCATTCCATTCCAATCCATACCACTCTGTTTAATTCAACTCCATTCCATTCCACTCCATTCCATTCCATTCCATTCCATTCAGTTCCATTCCATTCCATTCCATTCCATTCCATTCCATTGCAGTTGATTGAATTCCATTGTATTCCATTCCATTCCATTCCATTCCATTGCATTCCACTCCATTCCACTCCATTTCATTCCACTCCACTCCATTCCATTCCATTCCATTGCCCTTGGATCGATTGTATTCCGTCCCATTCCATTCCATTCCATTCCATTCCATTCCAATCAACTCCGCTCGTGTTGATTCATTTCCATTCTATGCCATACCGTTCCATAACATTCCATTCCATTCCATTCCATTCAGTTGGTTCAATTTCATTCTACTCCATTCCATTCCATTCGATTCCATTCCATTCCCCTCCATTTCATTCCATTCCATTCTATTCTATTCCATTCCATTCCATTCCATTCCATTCCATTCTATTCCATTACATTACCTTACGTTTTATTCCATTCCATTACACTTGTGTTGATTCTATTCTATACTATTCCATTCCATTCCATTTCATTTCATTCCATTCCATTGCATTCCATACCATTCCATTTCATTCCATTTAATTCCATTGCATTCCATTCCATTCCATTCCACTCCATTTAATTCCATTCCATTTGATTTCATGCCAATCCATTCCATTCCATTCCATTCCATTCCATTCCATTCCATTCCATTCCATTCCATTGCAGTTGATTGAATTCCATTGTATTCCATTCCATTCCATTCCATTCCATTCCATTCCATTCCACTCCATTCCACTCCATTTCATTCCACTCCACTCCATTCCATTCCATTCCATTGCCCTTGGATTGATTGAATTCCATCCCATTCCATTCCATTCCATTCCATTCCAATCAACTCCGCTCGTGTTGATTCATTTCCATTCTATGCCATACCGTTCCATACCATTCCATTCCATTCCATTCCATTCAGTTGGTTCAATTTCATTCTACTCCATTCCATTCCATTCCATTCCCCTCCATTTCATTCCATTCCATTCTATTCCATTCCATTCCATTCCATTGGGTTGATTCATTTCCATTCTATTCGTTTCTATTCCGTTCCATTCAGTTCCACTCCATTCCATTCCATTCCATTCCACTCGGCTTGATTCAATTTCATTCTATTCCATTCCATTCCATACCATTCTATTCCATTCCATTCCCTTCCATTCCATTCCAATCCATTCCATTCCACTCCACATCACTCCATTCCATTCCATTCCAATCCATTCCTCTCAGGTTGATTCCATTCCATTCCATTTCATTCTATTCCATTCAATCCCATTCCATTCCACTCCATTCCACTCGGGTTCATTGAATTCCATTCCATTCCACTCGGGTTCATTCTATTCCATTCCATTCCATTCCATTTCAGGTGATTCAATTCTGTTCTATTCCATTCCATTCCATTCCATTCCTTTCCATTGCATTCCAGTTGATTCAATTCCATCCTATTCCATTTCATTCCATTCCATTCCATTTCATTCCATTCCACTCGGGTTCATTCAATTCCATTCTATGCCATTCTTTTCCATTCCATCCCATTCTCTTCCATTCCATTCCATTCCAATCAATTCCACTCCATTCGATTCCATTCTACTCGGGTTTATTCCATTCCATTCCATTCCATCCCACTTCATTCAATTCCATTCTATTCCATACCATTGAATTCCATTCCAGTTCATTCATTTCCATTCTACTCCCATTCCATTCCATTCCATTCCATTCCATTCCATTCAACTCGGGTTGATTCAATTACATTCTGTTCCATTCCATTCTATTCCATTCCCTTGCATTCCACTCGGGTTTATTCCATTCCATTCCATTCCATACCATTGCAGTCCATTCCACTCCACTCGGGTTCATTCTTTTCCATTCCATTCCATTCCGTTCTTTTCCATTCCTTTCCTTTCCATTCCACTCGGGTTTATTCCGTTCCATTCCATTCCATTCTATTCCTTTCCATTCCATTCCATTACATTGGGTTCCATTCCACTCCAGTTGCTTCAATACCATTCTATTCCATTCCATTCCATTCCATTGCCTTCCATTGCATTCCATTCCACTCGGGTTGATTGAATTCCATTCCATTCCTTTACAGTCCATTCCAGTGGATTCAATTACATTCTATTCCATTCCATTCCAGTCCATTCCATTCCATTGCCCTTGGATTGATACAATTCCATCCCATTCCATTGCATTGCATTCCATTCCATTCCAATCCACTCCGCTCGTGTTAATTCATTTCCATTCTATGTCATTCCATACCATTCCATTCCATTCAGTTGGATAAATTTCATTCTACTCCATTCCATTCCATTCCATTCCCCTCCATGTCATTCCATTCCATTCTATTCCATTCCATTCCATCGGCTTGATTCAATTCCATTCTATTCTTTTCTATTCCGTTCCATTAAGTTCCACTGCGTTCCATTCCATTCCATTCGGCTTGATTCAATTTCATTCTATTCCATTCCATTCCATACCATTCCATTCCATTCCATTCCAATCCATTCCATTCCACTCCACATCACTCCATTCCATTCCATTCCAATCCATTCCACTCAGGTTAATTCCATTCCATTCCTTTCCATTCTATTCCATTCAATCCCATTCCATTCCACTCCATTGCACTCGGGTTCATTGAATTCCATTCCATTCCACTCGGGTTCATTCAATTCCATTCCATTCCATTCCATTCCATTCATTTTCATCCCACTCCATTCCATTCCATTCCATTCCATTCCAATCAATTCCACTCCATTCGATTCCATTCTACTCGGGTTTATTCCATTCCATTGCATTCCATTCCATTCCATTCCATTCCATTCCACTTCATTCAATTCCATTCTATTCCATACCATTCAATTCCATTCCAATTCATTCATTTCCATTCTACTCCCATTCCATTCCATTCCATTCCATTCAACTCGGGTTGATTCAATTACATTCTGTTCCATTCCATTCTAATCCATTCCACTGCATTCCACTCAGGTATATTCCATTCCCTTCCATTCCATACCATTGCAGTCCATTCCACTCCACTCGTGTTCATTCCTTTCCATTCCATTCCATTCCGTTCTTTTCCATTCCTTTCCTTTCCATTCCACTCGGGTTAATTCCATTCCATTCCATTCCATTCTATTCCTTTCCATTCCATTCCATTACATTCGGTTCCATTCCACTCCAGTTGCTTCAATACCATTCAATTCCATTCCACTCCATTCCATTGCATTCCATTCCACTCCATTCTGCTCGGGTTGATTCAATTCCATTCCATTCCATTACAGTCCATTCCAGTTGATTCAAATACATTCTATTCCATTCCATTCCACTCAATTCCATTCGATTCCATTCCATTCCAAGTATTTCCACTTGGGATGACTCCATTCCTTTCTATTCCATTCCATTCCATTCCATTCCATTCTATTCCATTACATTACCTTACGTTTTATTCCATTCCATTACAATTGTGTTGATTCTATTCTATACTATTCCATTCCATTCCATTTCATTTCATTCCATTCCATTCCATTCCATACCATTCCATTTCATTCTATTTAATTCCATTGCATTCCATTCCATTCCATTCCACTCCATTTAATTCCATTCCATTTGATTTCACGCCAATCCATTCCATTCCATTCCATTAGATTCCATTCCATTGCATTCCATCCCATTCCATTTCATTCCATTCCGTTCCATTCCAATTCATTCCATTCCATTCCATTCCATTTCATTCCATTTCATTCCATTCCATTCCTTTAAATTCCTTTTCATTCCATTCCATTCCATTCCATTCCATTCCATTCCATTCCATTCCGTTCCATACCATACCACTACATTCCCCTCGGGTTGATTCCATTCCATTCTATTCCATTCCTTTCCATTCCACTTGCGTTGATTGAATTCTATTGCATTCCATTCCATTCCATTCCATTCCATTCCATTCCATTCCATTCCATTCCATTTCATTCCATTCCATTCCATTTCATTCCATTCCATTCCATTCCATTCCATTTCATTCCATTCCATTCCATTTCATTCCATTCCATTCCATTCCATTCCATTTCATTCCATTCCATTCCATTCCATTCCATTCCATTCCATTCCATTCCATTTCATTCCATTCCATTTCATTCCATTCCATTCCATTCCATTCCATTCCATTCCATTCCATTCCACTGGGGTTGATTCAATTCCATTCAATTCCATTCCATTCGATTCCACTCCATTCCATTCCACTCCATTCCATTCCATTCCACTCTATTCCATTCCATTCCATTCGGGTTCATTCAATTCCATTCTATTCCATTCCATTCCATTCCTTTCCATTCCATTCCATTCCATTCGTGTTCATTCAATTCCATTCTATTCCATTCCATTCCATTCCATTCCATTCCACTAGTGTTGATTCAATTCAATTCTATTCCATTTCATATCATTCCTTTCCAGTCAATTCAATTCTATTCCATTCGATTCCATTGCATTCCATTCCATTCCAATCCATACCACTCTGTTTGATTCAATTCCATTCCATTCCACTCCATTCCATTCCATTCCGTTCCATTCCATTCCATTCCGTTCCATTCCAGTTGATTCAATTCCATTGTATTCCACTCCATTCCATTCCATTCCATTCCACTCCATTCCATTCCATTTCTTTCCACTCAACTCCATTCCATTCCATTCCATTGCCCTTGGATTGATTCAATTCCATCCCATTCCATTCCATTCCATTCCATTCCAATCAACTCCGCTCGTGTTGATTCATTTCCATTCTATGCCATTCCCTACCTTTCCATTCCATTCAGTTGGTTCAATTTCATTCTACTCCATTCCCCTCCATTTCATTCCATTCCATTCTATTCCATTCCATTCCATTCCATCGGGTTGATTCAATTCCATTCTATTTGTTTCTATTCCGTTCCATTCAGTTCCACTCCGTTCCATTCCATTCCATTCCATTCCACTCGGCTTGATTCAATTTCATTCTATTCCATTCCATTCCATACCATTCCATTCCATTCCATTCCCTTCCATTCCATTCCAATCCATTCCATTCTACTCCACATCACTCCATTCCATTCCATTCCAATCCATTCCACTCAGGTTGATTCCATTCCATTCCATTCCATTCCATTCTATTCCATTCAATCCCATTCCATTCCTCTCCATTCCACTCGGGTTCTTTCAATTCCATTCCATTCCACTCAGGTTCATTCTATTCCATTCCATTCCATTCCATTTCAGTTGATTCAATTCTGTTCTATTCCATTCCATTCCATTCCTTTCCATTGCATTCCAGTTGATTCAATTCCATCCTATTCCATTTCATTCCATTCCATTCCATTTCATTCCATTCCACTCGGGTTCATTCAATTCCATTCTATGCCATTCTTTTCCATTCCATCCCATTGCCTTCCATTCCATTGCATTCCAATCAATTCTACTCCATTCGATTCCATTCTACTCGGGTTTATTCAATTCCATTCCATTCCATTCCGTTCCGTTCCATTCCATTCCATTCCACTTCATTCAATTCCATTCTATTCCATACCATTCAATTCCATTCCAGTTCATTGATTTCCATTCTACTCCCATTCCATTCCATTCCATTCCATTCAACTCGGGTTGATTCAATTACATTCTGTTCCGTTCCATTCTATTCCATTCAATTGCATTCCACTCGGGTTTATTCCATTCCATTCCATTCCATTCCATACCATTGCAGTCCATTCCACTCCAATCGGGTTCATTCCTTTCCATTCCATTCCATTCCGTTCTTTTCCATTCCTTTCCTTTCCATTCCACTCGGGTTTATTCCATTCCATTCCATTCCATTCTATTCCTTTCCATTCCATTCCATTACATTCTGTTCCATTCCACTCCGGTTGCTTCAATACCATTCTATTCCATTCCATTCCATTCCATTGCATTCCATTCCATTCCATTCCGCTCGGGTTGGTTCAATTCCATTCCATTCCATTACAGTCCATTCCAGTGGATTCAGTTACATTCTATTCCATTCCATTCCATTCCACTCCATTCCATTCCATTCCATTCCAATCCATTCCACTTGGGATGATTCCGTTCCATTCTATTCCATTCCATTCCATTACGTTCGATTCCATTCCATTCCACTTGGGTTGATTCTATTCTATACTATTACATTCCATTCCATTCCATTTCATTCCATTCCATTCCATTCCATACCATTCCATTTCATTCCATTTAATTCCATTGCATTCCATTCCATTCCATTCCACTCCATTTAATTGCATTCCATTTCATTTCATTCCATTCCATTCCATTCCATTCCATTGCATTCCATACCATTCCATTTCATTCCATTCCATCCCATTCCATTTCATTCCATTCCATTCCATTCCATTTCAGTCCATTTCATTCCATTCCATTCCATTCCTTTCCATTCCATTCTATTCCATTCCATTCAATTCCATTCCATTCCATACCATACCTTTACATTCCCCTCAGGTTGATTCCATTCCATTCCATTCCATTCTATTCCATTCCTTTCCATTCCACTTGGGTTGATTGAATTCTATTGCATTCCTTTCCATTCCATTCCATTCCATTTCATTCCATTCCATTCCATTTCATTCCATTCCATTCCATTCCATTCTATTCCATTTCATTCCATTCCATTCCATTCCACTAGGGTTGATTCATTTCCATTCCATTCCATTCCATTCCATTCCATTGCATTCCATTCCACTCCATTCCATTCCATTCCATTCGGGTTCATTCAATTCCATTCTATTCCATTCCATTCCATTCCATTCCATTCGGGTTCATTCAATTCCATTTTATTCCATTCCATTCCATTCCATTCAACTAGTGTTGATTCAATTCAATTCCATTACATTTCATACCATTCCTTTCCAGTCGATTCAATTCCATTCCATTGCATTCCATTCCATTCCAATTCATACCACTCTGTTTGTTTCAATTCCATTCCATTCCATTCTGTTCCATTCCAGTTGATTCAATTCCATTGTATTCCATTCCATTGCATTCCATTCCATTCCACTCCATTCCATTCCATTTCATTCCACTCCACTCCATTCCATTCCATTCCATTGCCCTTGGATTCATTCAATTCCATCCCATTCCATTCCATTCCATTGCATTCCATTCCAATCCACTCCGCTCGTGTTGATTCATTTCCATTCTATGCCATTCCGTACCATTCCATTCCATTCCATTCCATTCAGTTGGTTCAATTTCATTCTACTCCATTGCATTCCATTCCATTCCCCTCCATTTCATTCCATTCCATTCTGTTCCATTCCATTCCATTCCATCGGGTTGATTCAATTCCATTCTATTCATTTCTATTCCGTTCCATTCATTTCCACTCCGTTCCATTCCGTTCCATCCCATTCGGCTTGATTCAATTTCATTGTATTCCATTCCATTCCATACCATTCCATTCCATTCCATTCCATTGCATTCCATTCCTCTCGAGTTTATTCACTTCCATTCCATTCCATTCCATTCCATTCCACTCAGGTTGATTCAATTCCATTACCTTCCATTCCATTCCTTTCCATTCCATTCCATTCCATTCATTCCCATTCCATTCCATTCCATCCCATTCCATTCCAATCGAGTTGATTCTGTTCCTTTCCATTCCATTGCATTCCATTCCCTTCCATTCTTATTGATTAAATTCCATTCCATTCCAGTTGTTTCCATTACATTCCTTTCCTATCCCTTCCATTCCCTTCTGTTCCAGTTGACTCTATTCCATTCCATTCCATTCCATTCCATTCCATTCCATTCCAGTTGATTCTATTCCTTTCTATTCCATGCCGTTGCATTGCATTCCATTCCAGTTGATTCAGTTCCAAACTTTTCCATTCCATTCCATTCCAATCCATTCCATTCCATTCCAGTCAATTCCACTGCATTCCATTCCATTCTACTCGAGTTGATTCCATTCCATTCCATTCCCTTCCATTCCATACCATTCCGTTCCATTCCACTTGATTCAATGCCATTCTGTTCCATTCCATTCCATTCCATTCCAGTTCATTCAATTCCATTCTTTTCCATTCCATTCCATTCCATTCTGGTTGATTAAATTACATTCTGTTCCATTCCATTTTATTCCATTCCATTCCAATCCTTTCCAATCGGGTTGATTCCATTCCATTCCATTCCTTTCCATTCCTTTCTACTCCATTCCTTTGTATTCCATTCCTCTCGGGTTGATTCCATTCCATTCCATTCGATTCCATTCCATTCCATTCCATTCCATTCCATTCCATTCCATTCCTTTCCATTCCATTTCATTCCATTCCATTCCATTCCATTCCACTCGGTTTGATTCAATATCATTCTATTCCATTGCATTCCATTCCATTGCATTCCGTTCCATTCCATTACGCTCGGGTTGATTCCATTCCATTCCATTCCATTCCATTCCAGTTGATTCAATACCATTCTAATCCATTCCATTCCATTCCATTCCATCCCATTCTATTCCATTCCTTTCCTTTCCACTGGTGTTGATTCAATTCCATTGTATTCCATTACATTCCATTACATTACATTCCTCTCCTTTCCATTCCAATCCATTCCACTCGGTTTGATTCAATTGCATTCTATTCCATTCTATTCCATTCCATTCCAATTATTTCCCTTCCACTCCAATTCAATCCATTCCATTCAACTCGTGCTGATACCATTCCATTCCAATCCATTCCCTTCAATTTCACTCGGATTGATTCAATTCCATTCCATTCTATTCCATTTTATTCCATTCCATTTCATTCCATTCTATTCCATTCCATTCCATTCGGGTTGATTCAATTGCATTCCATTCGGTTCCGTTATATTCCATTCCATTGCATTACACTCTGGTTGATTCAATTCCATTGTATACAACTCCATTCCATTGCAGTTCATTGTATTCCGTTCTATTCCATTCCATTCCATTCCATTCCATTACATTCCATTCCATTTCATTCCATTCCATTCCATTCCAGTTGATTCAATTCCAGTCTTTTCCATTCCATTCTATTCCATTCTTTTCCATTCCATTCCATTCCATTCCATTCCATTCCATTCCATTCCATTCGGATTAATTCAATTGCTTTCTGTTCCTTTCCATTCCATTCCTTTCCGTTACAATCCATTCTACTCGGGGTTTTCCATTCCATTCCATACCATTCCATTCTATTCCACTACACTCGGGTTGATTCCATTCCATTCCATTCTGTTCTATTCCATTCCTTTCCATTCCATTCCACTCGGGTGTATTCCATTCCATTCCATTCCATTCCATTCCATTCCATTCCTTTCCATTCCATTCCATTCCATTCCATTCCATTCCATTCGGGTTGATTCAATTCTATTCCTTTCGGTTCCGTTATATTCCATTCCATTGCATTACACTTGGGTAAATTTAATTCCATTGTATACCATTCCATTCCATTCCACTTCATTGTATTCCGTTCTATTTCATTCCATTCCATTTCATTCCATTCCGTTCCATTTCATTACATTCCATTCCTTTCCAGTTCGTTCAATTCCATTCTATTCCATTCCATTCCATTCCATTCTTTTCCATTCCATTCCATTCGATTCTATTCCTTTCCATTCCATTCTACTTGGGATGATTCCATTGAAATCCATTCCCTTCCATTCCATTCCATTCCACTTGATTCAATTCCATTCTCTTCTGTTCCATTCCATTCCAGTTCATTCAATTCCATTCTATTCCATTCGATTCCATTCCATTCCATTCCGTTCCATTCCATTCCACTCCATTCCATTCCATTCCATTCCGATTAATTCAATTACATTCTGTTCTATTCCATTCCATTCCATTCCATTCCAATCCATTCTACTCGGGATTTTTCCATTCCATTCCATACCATCCATTCTATTCCACTACAATCGGGTTGATTCCATTCCATTCCATTCCGTTCTATTCCATTCCTTTCCATTCCATTCCACTCGGGTTTATTCCATTCCATTCCATTCCATTCCATTCCATTCCATTCCATTCCTTTCCATTCCATTCCATTCCATTCATTTCCACTTGGGTTGATTCAATACCATTCTATTCCATTCCATTCCATACCTTTACATTACTTTCCGCTCGGGTTGATTCGGTTCCATTCCATTCCATTCCATTCCATTCCATTCCATTTGATTCAATTCCATTCTATTCCATTCCATTCCATTCCACTCCATTCCATTCCACTCCATTAAATTCCATTCCACTCCATTCCATTCCATTCCATTCCGGTTCATTCAATTCCATTCTATTCCAATCCATTCCATTCCATTCAGGTTCATTCAATTCCATTCTATTGCATTCCATTCCATTCCATTCCATTCCATTCCATTCCATTCCATTCCTCTAGTGTTGATTCAATTCAATTCCATTCCATTTCATACCATTCGTTTCCAGTCGATTCAATTCCATTCCGTTCCATTCCATTGCATTCCATTCCATTCCAATCCATACCACTCTGTTTGATTCAATTCCACTCCATTCCACTCCTTTCCATTCCATTCCATTCCATTCCCTTCCATTCCATTCTGTTCCATTCCAGTTGATTCAATTCCATTGTATTCCACTCCATTCCATTCCATTCCATTCCGTTCCACTCCATTCCATTCCATTTCATTCCACTCCACTCCATTCCATTCCATTCCATTGCCCTTGGTTTGACTCAATTCCATCCCATTCCATTCCATTCAATTCCAATCTACTCCGCTCTTGTTGATTCATTTCCATTCTATGCAATTCCATACCATTCCATTCCATTCCATTCAGTTGGTTCAATTCCATTCCCCTCCATTTCATTCCATTCCATTCTATTCCATTCCATTCCATTCCATCGGGTTGGTTCAATTCCATTCTATTCGTTTTTATTAAATTCCATTCAGTTCCACTCCGTTCCATTCCATTCCATTCCACTCGGCTTGATTCAATTTCATTCTCTTCCATTCCATTCCATACCATTCCATTCCATTCCATTCCCTTCCATTCCATTCCAATCCATTCTATTCCACTCCACATCACTCCATTCCATTCCATTCCAATCCATTCCACTCACGTTGATTCCATTCCATTCCATTCCATTCTATTCCATTCAATCCCATTCCATTCCACTCCATTCCACTGAGGTTCATTGAATTCCATTCCATTCCACTCGGGTTCATTCCATTCCATTCCATTCCATTCCATTTCGGTTGATTCCATTCTGTTCTATTCCATTCCATTCCATTCCATTCCTTTCCATTGCATTCCAGTTGATTCAATTCCATCCTATTCCATTTCATTCCATTCCATTCCATTTCATTCCATTCCACTCTGGTTGATTCAATTCCATTCTATGCCATTCTTTTCCATTCCATCCCATTCCCTTCCATTCCATTCCATTCCAATCAATTCCACTCCATTCGTTTCTATTCTACTCGGGTTTATTCCATTCCATTCCATTCCATTCCATTCCATTCCATTCCATTCCCTTCCATTCCGTTCCATTCCATTCCATTCCACTTCATTCAATTCCATTCTATTCCATACCATTCAATTCCATTCCAGTTCATTCATTTCCATTCTACTCCCATTCTATTCCATTCCATTCCATTCATCTCGGGTTGATTCAATTACATTCTGTTCCATTCCATTCTATTCCATTCCATTGCTTTCCACTCGGGTTTAATCCATTCCATTCCATTCCATACCATTGCAGTCCATTCCACTCCACTCGGGTTCATTCCTTTCCATTCCATTCCATTCCGTTCTTTTCCATTCCTTTCCTTTCCATTCCACTCGGGTTTATTCCATTCCATTCCATTCTATTCCTTTCCATTCCATTCCATTACATTCTGTTCCATTCCACTCCAGTTGCTTTAATACCATTCTATTCCATTCCATTCCATTCCATTGCATTCCATTCCATTCCATTCCATTCCATTCCATTCCGCTCGGGTTGATTCAATTCCATTCCATTCCATTACAGTGCATTCCAGTGGATTCAATTATATTCTATTCCATTCCATTCCACTCCATTCCATTCCATTCCATTCCATTCCATTCCAATCCATTCCACTTGGGATGATTCCATTCCATTGTATTCCGTTCCATTCCATTCCATTCCATTACATTACATTACATTACGTTCGATTCGATTCCATTCCACTTGGGTTGATTCTATTCTATACTATTCCATTCAATTTCATTTCATTTCATTCCATTCCATTCCATACCATTCCATTTCATTCCATTTAATTCCATTGCATTCCATTCCATTCCATTCCACTCCATTTAATTCCATTCCATTTCATTTCATTCCATTCCATTCCATTCCATTTCATTTCATTCCATTCCATTGCATTCCATTGCATTCCATCCCATTCCATTTCATTCCAATTCATCCCATTCCATTCCATCCCATTCCATTTCCTTCCATTCCATTCCATTCCATTTCATTCCATTTCATTCCATTCCATTGCTTTAAATTCCTTTTCATTCCATTCCATTCCATTCCTTTCCATTCCATTCTATTCCATTCCATTCCATTCCATTCCATTCCATTCCATACCATACCATTACATTCCCCTCGAGTTGATTCCATTCCATTCCATTCCATTCTATTCCATTCCTTTCCATTCCACTTGGGTTTATTGAATTCTATTGCATTCCTTTCCATTCCATTCTATTCCATTTCATTCCATTCCATTCCATTTCATTCCATTCCATTCCATTCCACTGGGGTTGATTCATTTCCATTCTATTCCATTCCATTCCATTCCATTCCAATCCATTCCATTCCTTTCCACTCCATTCCATTCCTTTCCATTCAGTTTCATTCAATTCCATTCTATTCCATTCCATTCCATTCCATTCCATTCGGTTTCATTCAATTCCATTCTATTCCATTCCATTCCATTCCATTCCATTCCATTCCATTCCATTCAACTAGTGTTGATTCAATTCAATTCCATTCCATTTCATACCATTCCTTTCCAGTCAATTCAATTCAATTCCATTCCATTCCATTCCATTGCGTTCCATTCCATTCCAATCCCTACCACTCGGTTTGATTCCATTCCATTCCATTCTGTTCCATTCCCTTCCATTCCATTCCATTCCGTTCCATTCCAGTTGATTCAATTCCATTGTATTCCATTCCTTTCCATTTCATTCCATTCCATTCCACTCCATTCCATTCCATTTCATTCCACTGCACTCCATTCCATTCCATTCCATTGCCCTTGGATTGATTCAATTCCATCCTATTCCATTCCATTCCCTTGCATTCCATTCCAATCCACTCCGCTCGTGTTGATTCATTTCCATTCTATGCCATTCCATACCATTCCATTCCATTCCATTCAGTTGGTTCAATTTCATTCTACTCCATTCCATTCCATTCCATTCCCCTCCATTTCATTCCATTCCATTCTATTCCATTCCATTCTCTTCCATCGGGTTGATTCAATTCCATTCTATTCATTTCTATTCCGTTCCATTCAGTTCCACTCCGTTCCATTCCATTCCATTCCACTCGGCTTGATTCAATTTCATTCTCTTCCATTCCATTCCATACCATTCCATTCCATTCCATTCCCTTCCATTCCATTCCAATCCATTCCATTCCACTCCACATCACTCCATTCCATTCCATTCCAATCCATTCCATTCAGGTTGATTCCATTCCTTTCCATTCCATTCTATTCCATTCAATCCCATTCCATTCCACTCCATTCCACTCGGGTTCATTGAATTCCATTCCACTCGGGTTCATTCAATTCCATTCCATTCCATTCCATTTCAGTTGATTCGATTCTGTTCTATTGCATTCCATTCCATTCCATTCCTTTCCATTGCATTCCAGTTGATTCAATTCCATCCTATTCCATTTCGTTCCATTCCATTCCATTTCATTCCATTCCACTCGGGTTGATTCAATTCCATTCTATGCCATTCCTTTCCATTCCATCCCATTCCATTCCATTCCATTCTGGTTGATTCAATTCCATTCTATTCGATTTCATTCCATTGCATTCCATTCCATTCCACTCGAGTTGATTCATTCCCATTCTATTGGGTTTCACTCCACTCCATTCCATTCCATTCCATTCCATTCCTTTCATTTCCACTCGGGTTGATTCAATTCCATTCTATTGCATTTCACTCCATTCCATTGCATTCCATTCCACTCGAGTGGTTTCCATTCCATTCTATTGCATTCCATTCAATTCCATTCCATTTTGCAAGAGTGGATTCCATACCATTCTATTGCATTCCTTTCCATTCTACTCCATTCCATTCCACTTTATTCCATTCCATTCCCTTCTCTTCCATTCCATTACACTCGGGTTGATTCAATTACATTCTACTGCATTTCACTCTATTCCATTCCATTCCTTTCCATTCCATTCCATTCCATTCAATTCCATTCCATTCCTTACACTCGGGTTTATTTAATTCCATTGTGTTCCATTCCATTCCATTCCATTCCATTCAATTCCACTCCCGTTGATTCCATACCATTTCATACCATTCCTTTACATTCCATTCCATTCCATTCCAATTGATTCAGTTCCATTTTATTCCATTCCATTCCACTCCATTCCATTCCATTCCATTCCATTCCATTCCTCTTGGATTGATTCAATTCTACTCTATTCGATTTCATTCCATTCCATGCCATTACATTCCATGCCATTTCATTCCATTCCATTCCACTAATGTTGATTCAATTATATTCCATTCCATTCCATTCCATTCCATTCCATTCAATTCCACACCACTCTGGTTGATTCAATTCCATTCCATTCCACTCCATTCCATTTCATTCCATTCCATGCCATTCCATTCCGTTCTGTTCCATTCCAAATGATTCAATTCCATTCTATTCCATTCCATTCCATTCCATTCCATTCCATTCCATTGCACTCCACTCCAGTCCTTTCCATTCCATTTCATTCCACTCCACTCCATTCCATTCCATTCCACTCCACTTGGATTGATTCAACTCCATCCCATTCCATTCCATTACATTCCATTCCAATCCACTCCACTTGGGTTGATTCAATTCCATTTGATTCCATTCCATACCATTCCATTCCGTTCCATTCCATTCCATTTCATTCCATTCCATTCCATTCCATTCCACACAGGTTTATTCAATTGCATTCTACTCAATTCCATTCCATTCCATTCCATTCCATTCCATTCCATTCTATTCCATTCCATTCCACTCATGTTGATTCAATTCCATTCCATTTCATTCCAATCCATTCGATTCCACTCCATTCCATTCTATTCCATTCCATTCCAGTTTTTTCAATTCCATTCCATTCCATTCCATTTCATTCCATTCCATTGGACTCGGGTTCATTCAATTCCATTCTACTCCATTCAATTCCATTCCATTCCAGTCGGGTTGATTCAATTCCATTCTATTCCATTCCACTCCATTCTATTCCATTCCATTCATTCCCATTCCATTCCATTCCATTCATTCCCATTCCATTCCATTCCATCCCTTTCTATTCCACCCGGGTTGATTCAGTTCCTTTCCATTCTATTCCATTAAATTCCATTCCATTCCATTCCATTCCTATTGATTAAATTCCATTCTATTCCATTCCATTCCATTCCATTCCAGTTTTTTCCATTACATTCCTTTCCATTCTATTCCATTCCATTCCATTCCATTCAAGTTGATTCTTTTCTCTTCTATTGCATTCCATTCCATTCCATTCCATTTCTTTCCATTCCATTTCATGCAATTCCATTCCATTCCAGTTTACTCAATTCCATTCTTTTCCATTCCATTCCATTCCATTCCATTCCATTCCAATCAATTCCACTCCATTCCATTCCATTCTACTATGGTTTATTTCCTTCCATTCCATTGCATTCCATTCCATTCCACTTGATTCAATTCCATTCTATTCCATTCCATTCAATTCCATTCCAGTTCATTCATTTACATTCTACTCCATTCCATTTCATTCCATTCCATTTCATTCCATTCCATTCCATTACATTCCCCTCGTTTTGATTCCATTCCATTCCATTCCATTCTATTTCATTCCTTTCCATTCCACTCAGGTTGATTTAATGGCATGCATTCCATTTCCTGCCATTCCATTCCATTCCATTCCATTCCACTGTGGTTGATTCAATTGCATTCTATTCCTTTCAATTCCATTCCTTTCCACTCCACTCCATTCCATTGCATTCCATTCGGGTTCATTCAATTGCATTCTATTCCATTCCATTCCATCCCGTTCCATTCCATTCCATTCCATTCCATTCCACTAGTGTTGATTCCATTCCATTCCATTTCATTTCATTCCATTGCATTCTTTTCCGTTTGATTCAATTCCATTGCATTCCATTCCATTCCATTCCAATCCATTCCATTCCATTCCATTCCATACCACTCTGGCTAATTCAATTCCATTCCATTCCACTCCATTCCATTCCATTCCGTTCCATTCCAGTTGATTCAATTCCGTAGCATTCCATTCCATTCCATTCCATTCCTATCCACTCCACTCCGTTCCATTCCATTTCATTCCACACCACACCATTCCATTCCATTGCATTAAACTCCACTCTATTCCATTCCATTCAATCCCACTCGGATTGATTCATTTCCATCCCATTCTATACCATTCCAATCCACTCCACTCTTCTTGATTGATTTCCATTCTATTCCATTTCATATCTTACCATTCCATTCCATTTCATTCCATTCCATTCCAATTGGGTCAATTTCATTGTATTCTATTCCATTCCATTCCATTCCATTTCATTCCATTCCATTCCATTCCATTCCTCTCGGGTTTATTCAGTTTCGTTCTATTCCATTCCATTCCATTCCCTTCCATTCCATTCCATTCCACTCAGGTTGATTCCATTCCATTCCATTCCATTCCATTCCATTCCATTCAGTCATTCCCATTCCATTCCATTCCATCCCAATCCATTCTCTCGGGTTGATTCTCTTCCTTTCCATTCCATTGCATTCCATTCCATTCCATTGTTATTGATTAAATTCCATTCTATTCCATTCCATTCCAGTTGTTTCCATTACATTCCTTTCCATTCCATTCCATTCCCTTCCGTTCCACTTGATTCTATTCCGTTCTATTCCATTTCTTTCCATTCCATTCCATTCCATTCCAGTTGATTCTATTCCGTTCTATTCCATTCCATTGCATTCCATTCCATTCCAGTTTATTCAATTCCAATCTTTTTCATTCCATTTCATTACATTGCAATCAATTCCACTCCTTTCCATTCCATTCTACTCGAGTTGATTCCATTCCATTCCATTCCATTCCATTCCATTCCACTTGAATCAATTACATTCTATTCCATTCCAGTTTATTCAATTCCAATCTTTTTCATTCCATTTCATTACATTGCAATCAATTCCACTCCTTTCCATTCCATTCTACTCGAGTTGATTCCATTCCATTCCATTCCATTCCATTCCATTCCATTCCACTTGAATCAATTACATTCTATTCCATTCCATTTCATTCCATTCCAATTTATTCAATTCCATTTTATTCCATTCCATTCCATTCCATTCGGGTTGATTCAATTACATTCTGTTCCATTCCATTCCATTCCATTCCATTCCTTTCCATTTCATTCCACTCGGGTTGATTCCATTCCATTCCATTCCATTCCAATCTATTCCTTTCCATTCCATTTCATTCATTTAAATTCCATTCCATTCCATTTCACTCGGTTTCATTCAATACCATTCTATTTCATTCCATTCCATTGCATTCCGTTCCATTCCATTACGCTCAGGTTGATTCAATTCCATTCCATTAAATTCCATTCCATTCCAGTTGATTCAATTCAATTACATTCCGTTCCATTGCATTTCGTTCCATTCCATTACGCTCAGGTTGATTCAATTGCATTCCATTAAATTCCATTCCATTCCAGTTGATTCAATTCAATTCCATTCCATTCCATTCCATTCCATTCCACAGGGGTTGATTCAATTCCATTCTATTCCATTACATTCCATTACATTCCATTCCACTCGTTTCCATTCCAATCCATTCCACTCAGTTTGATTCAGCTGCATACTATTCCATTACATTCCATTCCACTGGTTTCCATTCCAATCCATTCCACTCAATTTGATTCAACTGCATACTATTCCATTCCATTCCATTCCCTTCAATTTCACTCGGGTTGATTCAATTCTATTCTATTCCATTCCATTTCATTCCATTCCATTCCATTTCATTCCATTCCATTCCATTCCATTCCATTCCATTCCATTCGGGTTGATTCAATTGCATTCCATTCCATTCCGTTCCATTCCATTCCATTGCATTACACTCGATTTGATTCAATTCCATTCTATACCATTCCCTTCCATTGCAGTTTATTCTACTCCGTTCTATTCCATTCCATTCCATTCCATAACATTCCATTCCATTTCATTCCTTTCCATTCCATTCCAGTTGTTTCAATTACATTCTTTTCCATTCCATTCCATTCCATTCCATTCCACTACATTCCATTCCATTTCACTACATTCCATTCCATTCTACTCGGGTTCATTCCATTGCATTCCATTCCATTCCATTCCTTTCCACTTGATTCAATTCCATTTTATTCCATTCCATTCGAGTTCATTCAATTCCATTCTATTCCATTCCATTCCATTCCATTCCATTCGTGTTAATTCAGTTACATTCTGTTCCATTCCATTCTATTCCATTCCATTACAATCCATTCCACTCGGGTTTATTCCATTCCATTCCATTCCATTCCATTCGTGTTAATTCAGTTACATTCTGTTCCATTCCATTCTATTCCATTCCATTACAATCCATTCCACTCGGGTTTATTCCATTCCATTCCATTCCATTCCCTTCCATTCCAATCCATTCCATTCCATTCCATTCCATTCCACTCCACTCGGTTTGATTCCATTCCATTCCATTCCATTCCATTCCATTCTTTTCCATTCCATTCCACTGCGGTTGATTCCATTCCATTCCATTCCATTCCATTCTTTTCCACTCCATTCCATTCCATTCCATTCCTTTCCATTCCATTACATTCCATTCCTTTCCACTCGGGTTGATTCAATACCATTCTATTCCATTCCATTACATTCCATTCCACTCAGGTTGATTCAATTCCATTCCCTTCCGTTGCATTCCATTCCAGTTGACTCAATTACACTTTATTCCATTCCATTCCATTCCATTGCATTCCATTACATTGCATTCCTCTCGGGTTGATTCAATTCCAATCCATTGCATTCCATTCCATTCTAGTTGATTCATTTCCATTCTATTCAATTCCATTCCATTCCTTTCCATTCCATTCCATCCCATTCCATTCCATTCCATGCCATTCCACTGGGGTTGATTCAATTCCATTCTATTCCATTCCATTCCTTTCCGCTCTTTTCCATTCCATTCCATTCCACTCTGTTTGATTCAATTGCATTCTCTTCCATTCCATTCCATTCCAGTCCATTCAAGTTGATTCAATTCCATTGTATTCCATTTCATTCCATTCCATTGCATTCCATTGCATTCCAGTCCATTTCACTTGGGATGATTCCATTCCATTCCATTCCATTCCACAACATTACATTACGTGCGATTCCACTCCATTCCATTCCTTTCCATTCCATTCAATTCCACTTGGGTTGACTCAATTCTATACTATTCCATTCCATTCCATTCCATTCCATTCCTTTCCATTCCATTCATTTCTTTCCATTCCATTCTATTCCATTCAATTCCATTTCATTCCATTCCATTCCATTCCATTTCCTTCCATTCCATTCCATTCCATTCCATTTCCCTCGTGTTGATTCCATTCCATTCCATTGCATTCTATTCCATTCCTTTCCATTCCACTCGGGTTGATTGAATTCCATGCATTCCATTCCATTCCATTCCATTCCATTACATTCCATTTCATTCCATTCCATTCCATTCCACTGGGGTTGATTCAATTCCATTCTATTCCATTCAATTCCATTCCACTCCACTCCACTCCATTCCATTCCATTCCTTACGGGTTCATTCAATTCCATTCTATTCCATTCCATTCCATTCCACTAGTGTTGATTCAATTCCATTCCATTCCATTCCATTCTTTTCCAGTTGATTCCATTCCATTCCATTCCATTCAATTCCATTCCATACCACTCTGACTGATTCAATTCCATTCCATTCCACTCCATTCCATTCAATTCTGTTCCATTCCAGTTGATTCAATTCCATTGTATTCCATTCCATTCCATTCCATTCCATTCCATTGCATTCCATTCCACTCCACTCCATTCCATTCCATTTCATTCCATTACACACCATTCCATTCCATTTCATTCCACTCCACTCCATTCCATTCCATTCCAGTTGGATTGATTCAATTCCGTCCCATTCCATTCCATTCCATTCCACTCCACTCGTGTTGATTCAATTCCATTCTATTGCATTCCATACCATTCCATTCCATTCCATTTCATTCCATTGAATTCCAATTGGTTCAATTTCATTCTATCCCATTCCATTCCATTCCATTTCATTCCATTCCATTGCATTCCATTCCTCTCGAGTTTATTCACTTCCATTCTATTCCATTCCATTCCATTCCATTCCATTCCATTCCACTCAGGTTGATTCCATTCCATTCCATTCCATTCCATTCCTTTCCATTCCATTCCATTCCATTCATTCCCATTCCATTCCATTCCATCCCATTCCATTCCAATCGAGTTGATTCTGTTCCTTTCCATTCCATTGCATTCCATTCCCTTCCATTCTTATTGATTAAATTCCATTCCATTCCAGTTGTTTCCATTACATTCCTTTCCTATCCCTTCCATTCCCTTCTGTTCCAGTTGACTCTATTCCATTCCATTCCATTCCATTCCATTCCAGTTGATTCTATTCCGTTCTATTCCATGCCATTGCATTCCATTCCATTCCAGTTGATTCAGTTCCAAAGTTTTCCATTCCATTCCATTCCAATCCATTCCATTCCATTCCAGTCAATTCCACTGCATTCCATTCCATTCTACTCGAGTTGATTCCATTCCATTCCATTCCCTTCCATTCCATACCATTCCGTTCCATTCCACTTGATTCAATGCCATTCTGTTCCATTCCATTCCATTCCATTCCAGTTCATTCAATTCCATTCTTTTCCATTCCATTCCATTTCATTCTGGTTGATTAAATTACATTCTGTTCCATTCCATTTTATTCCATTCCATTCCAATCCTTTCCAATCGGGTTGATTCCATTCCATTCCATTCCTTTCCATTCCTTTCCACTCCATTCCTTTCTATTCCATTCCTCTCGGGTTGATTCCATTCCATTCCATTCCATTCCATTCCATTCCATTCCATTCCACTCGGTTTGATTCAATATCATTCTATTCCATTTCATTCCATTCCATTGCATTCCGTTCCATTCCATTACGCTCGGGTTGATTCCATTCCATTCCATTCCATTCCATTCCATTCCAGTTGATTCAATACCATTCTAATCCGTTCCATTCCATTCCATCCCATTCCATTCCATTCCTTTCCTTTCCACTGGGGTTGATTCAATTCCATTGTATTCCATTACATTCCATTACATTCCATTCCTCTCCTTTCCATTCCAATCCATTCCACTCGGTTTGATTCAATTGCATTCTATTCCATTCTATTCCATTCCATTCCAATTATTTCCATTCCACTCCAATTCAATCCATTCCATTCAACTCGTGCTGATACCATTCCATTCCATTCCATTCCCTTCAATTTCACTCGGATTGATTCAATTCCATTCCTTTCTATTCCATTTTATTCCATTCCATTTCATTCCATTCTATTCCATTCCATTCCATTCGGGTTGATTCAATTGCATTCCATTCGGTTCCGTTATATTCCATTCCACTGCATTACACTCTGGTTGATTCAATTCCATTGTATACCACTCCATTCCATTGCAGTTCATTGTATTCCGTTCTATTCCATTCCATTCCATTCCATTCCATTCCATTCCAGTTGATTCAATTCCATTCTTTTCCATTCCATTCTATTCCATTCTTTTCCATTCCATTCCATTCCATTCCATTCCATTCGGATTAATTCAATTGCTTTCTGTTCCATTCCATTCCATTACATTACATTACAATCCATTCTACTCGGGATTTTCCATTCCATTCCATACCATTCCGTTCTATTCCACTACACTCGGGTTGATTCCATTCCATTCCATTCTGTTCTATTCCATTCCTTTCCATTCCATTCCACTCGGGTTTATTCCATTCCATTCCATTCCTTTCCATTCCATTCCATTCAATTCCATTCCATTCCATACCATACCATTACATTCCCCTCGGTTTGATTCCATTCCATTCCATTCTATTCCATTCCTTTCCATTCCACTTGGGTTCACTGAATTCTATTGCATTCCTTTCCATTCCATTCCATTCCATTTCATTCCATTCCATTCCATTCCATTCCATTCCATTCCATTCCATTCCATTCCATTTCATTCCATTCCATTCCATTCCATTTCATTCCATTCCATTCCATTCCACTAGGATTGATTCATTTCCATTCCATTCCATTCCATTCCATTCCATTCCATTCCATTCCAATCCATTGCATTCCATTCCACTCCATTCCATTCCATTCCATTCGGGTTCATTCAATTCCATTCTATTCCATTCCATTCCATTCCATTCCATTCCATTCCATTCCATTTGGGTTCATTCAATTCCATTCTATTCCATTCCATTCTATTCCATTCCATTCCATTCCATTCCATTCAACTAGTGTTGATTCAATTCAATTCCATTCCATTTCATACCATTCCTTTCCAGTCGATTCAATTCCATTCCATTCCATTCCATTGCATTCCATTCCATTCCAATCCATACCACTCTGTTTGATTCAATTCCATTCCATTCCATTCCATTCCATTCCGTTCCATTCCATTTCATTCCATTCCATTCCATTCCATTCCATTCCATTTCATTCCATTCCATTCCATTCCACTGGGGTTGATTCAATTCCATTCTATTCCATTCAATTCCATTCCACTCCACTCCACTCAATTCCATTCCATTCCTTTCGGGTTCATTCAATTCCATTCCATTCCTTTCCATTCCATTTCATTCCATTCCATTCCATTCCATTCCATTCCATTCCATTCCATTCCACTGGGGTTGATTCAATTCCATTCTATTCCATTCAATTCCATTCCACTCCACTCCACTCCATTCCGTTCCATTCCTTTCGGGTTCATTCAATACCATTCTATTCCATTCCATTCCACTAGTGTTGATTCAATTCCATTCCATTCCATTCCATTCTTTTCCAGTTGATTCAATTCCATTCCATTCCATTCAGTTCCATTCCATACCACCCTGACTGATTCAATTCCATTCCATTCCACTCCATTCCATTCAATTCTGTTCCATTCCAGTTGATTCAATTCCATTGTATTCCATTCCATTCCATTCCATTCCATTGCATTGCATTCCATTGCACTCCACTCCATTCCATTCCATTTCATTCCACTACACACCATTCCATTACATTTCATTCCACTCCACTCCATTCCATTCCATTCCAGTCGGATTGATTCAATTCCGTCCCATTCCATTCCATTCCATTCCACTCCACTCGTGGTGATTCAATTCCATTCTATTGCATTCCCTACCATTCCATTCCATTCCATTCCATTCCATTTCATTCCATTGAATTCCAATTGGTTCAATTTCATTCTATCCCATTCCATTCCATTCCATTTCATTCCATTTCATTGCATTCCATTCCTCTCAAGTTTATTCACTTCCATTCTATTCCATTCCATTCCACTCAGGTTGATTCAATTCCGTTCCATTCCATTCCATTCCTTTCCATTCCATTCCATTCCATTCATTCCCATTCCATTCCATTCCATCCCATTCCATTCCAATCGAGTTGATTCTGTTCCTTTCCATTCCATTGCATTCCATTCCCTTCCATTCTTATTGATTAAATTCCATTCCATTCCAGTTGTTTCCATTACATTCCTTTCCTATCCCTTCCATTCCCTTCTGTTCCAGTTGACTCTATTCCATTCCATTCCATTCCATTCCATTCCAGTTGATTCTATTCCGTTCTATTCCATTCCATTGCATTCCTTTCCATTCCAGTTGATTCTGTTCCAATCTTTTCCATTCCATTCCATTCCAATCCATTCCATTCCATTCCAGTCAATTCCACTGCATTCCATTCCATTCTACTCGAGTTGATTCCATTCCATTCCATTCCCTTCCATTCCACATGATTCAATGCCATTCTGTTCCATTCCATTCCAGTTCATTCAATTCCATTCTTTTCCGTTCCATTCCATTCCATTCTGGTTGATTAAATTACATTCTGTTCCATTCCATTTTATTCCATTCCATTCCAATCCTTTCCAGTCGGGTTGGTTCCATTCCATTCCATTCCTTTCCATTCCTTTCTACTCCATTCCTTTCTATTCCATTCCTCTCGGGTTGATTCCATTCCATTCCATTCCATTCCATTCCTTTCCATTCCATTTCATTCCATTCCATTCCATTCCATTCCATTCCACTCGGTTTGATTCAATATCATTCTATTCCATTTCATTCCATTCCATTGCATTCCGTTCCATTCCATTACGCTCGGGTTGATTCCATTCCATTCCATTCCATTTGATTCAATACCATTCTAATCCATTCCATTCCATTCCATTCCATCCCATTCCATTCCATTCCTTTCCTTTCCACTGGGGTTGATTCAATTCCATTGTATTCCATTACATTCCATTACATTCCATTCCTCTCCTTTCCATTCCAATCCATTCCACTCGGTTTGATTCAATTGCATTCTATTCCATTCTATTCCATTCCATTCCAATTATTTCCATTCCACTCCAATTCAATCCATTCCATTCAACTCTTGCTGATACCATTCCATTCCATTCCATTCCCTTCAATTTCACTCGGATTGATTCAGTTCCATTCCATTCTATTCCATTTTATTCCATTCCATTTCATTCCATTCTATTCCATTCCATTCCATTCGGGTTGATTCAATTGCATTCCATTCGGTTCCGTTATATTCCATTCCATTGCATTACACTCTGGTTGATTCAATTCCATTGTATACCACTCCATTCCATTGCAGTTCGTTGTATTCCGTTCTATTCCATTCCATTACATTACATTACATTACATTACATTTCATTCCTTTCCATTCCATTCCAGTTGATTCAATTCCATTCTTTTCCATTCCATTCTATTCCATTCCATTCCATTCCATTCCATTCGGATTAATTCAATTGCTTTCTGTTCCATTCCATTCCATTCCATTCCAATCCATTACAATCCATTCTACTCGGGATTTTCCATTCCTTTCCATACCATTCCATTCTATTCCACTACACTCGGGTTGATTCCATTCCATTCCATTCTGTTCTATTCCATTCCTTTCCATTCCATTCCACTCGGGTTTATTCCATTCCATTCCGTTCCATTCCATTCCATTCCATTCGGGTTGATTCAATTCTATTCCTTTCGTTTCCGTTATATTCCATTCCATTGCATTACACTCGGGTAAATTTAATTCCATTGTATACCATTCCATTCCATTCCACTTCATTGTATTCCGTTCTATTTCATTCCCTTCCATTCCATTACATTCCGTTCCATTTCAATACATTCCATTCCATTCCATTCCGTTCCATTTCATTACATTCCATTCCATTCCAGTTCGTTCAATTCCATTCTTTTCCATTCCATTCCATTCCATTCTTTTCCATTCCATTCCATTCGATTCTATTCCATTCCATTCCATTCTACTTGGGATGATTCCATTGAAGTCCAATCCCTTCCACTCCATTCCATTCCACTTGATTCAATTCCATTCTCTTCCATTCCATTCCATTCCAGTTCATTCAATTCCATTCTATTCCATTCGATTCCATTCCATTCCATTCCGTTCCATTCCATTCCACTCCACTCCATTCCATTCCATTCCGATTAATTCAATTACATTCTGTTCTATTCCATTCCATTCCATTCCATTCCAATCCATTCTACTCGGGATTTTTCCATTCCATTCCATACCATCCATTCTATTCCACTACACTCGGGTTGATTCCATTCCATTCCATTCCGTTCTATTCCATTCCTTTCCATTCCATTCTACTCGGGTTTATTCCATTCCATTCCATTCCATTCCATTCCTTTCCGTTCCATTCCATTCCATTCATTTCCACTTGGGTTGATTCAATACCATTCTATTCCATTCCATTCCATACCTTTACATTACATTCCGCTCGGGTTGATTCGGTTCCATTCCATTCCATTCCATTTGATTCAATTCCATTCTATTCCATTCCATTCCATTCCATTGCATTCCATTCCATTCCATTCCGTTCGGGATGATTCCATTCCATTCCATTCCATTGCATTCCATTCTAGTTGATTCAATTCCATTCTATTCCATTCCATTCCATTCCCTTCCACTGGGGTTGATTCAATTCCATTCTATTCGATTCCATTTCATTCCATTCCATTCCATTCCACGCTTTTCCATCCCATTCCATTCCAGTAGGTTTGATTCAATTGGATTCTATTCCATTGCATTCCATTACGTTCCTTTCCATTACTCTCCAATTCAATCCATTCCATTCCATTCCATTCCACTCGTGCTGATGGCGTTCCATTCCATTCCATTCATTTCAATTTCACTCGGGTTGATTCAATTCCATTGTATTCTATTCTATTCCATTCCATTCCATTCCATTCCATTCCATTCGGGTTGATTCAATTGCATTCCATTCCGTTCCATTCGATTCCATTCCACTCCATTCCATTCTATTACACTCACGTTGATTCGATTCCATTCTATACCATTCCATTCCATTCCATTCCATCCCATTCCATTCCACTCGAGTTGATTCTATTCCATTCCATTCCTTTCCATTCCATTCCAGTTGATTCAATTCCATTCAATTGCATTCCATTGCATTCAATTCCCTTCCATTGAATTCCATTCCATTCCATTCCATTCCATACCATTCCATTCCATTCCATGCCATTCCTTTCCTTTCCATTCGATTCCAATCCATTCCATTCCATTCCACTTGGGTTGATTCCATTCCATTCCATTCCATTCCATTTCATTCCATTCCATTCCATTGCCATGCTATGCCAGTTCATTCCATTCCATTCCACTCGGGTTGATTCAATTCCATTCTATTCCATTCCTTTCCATTCCATTCCATTCTATTCCATTCCATTCCATTCAACTCGGTTTGATTTGTTTCCATTCTATTGCATTCCATTCCATTCCATTAGATCCCCTTCCATTCTTTTCCATTCCATTCCATTACATTCCACTCGGGTTGATTCCGTTCCATTCCATTCCATTCCATTCCATTCCTTTCCATACCATTCCACTCGGTTTGATTGAATTTCATTCTAATGTATTCCATTCCATTCTACTCCATTCCATTCCGTTCCATTCCATTCCTTTCCATTCCGTTCCGTTCCATTCCATTGCATTCCATTTCACTTCACTCCATTCCTTTCCATTCCATTCCACTCGGTTTGTTTCAATTCCTTTCTATTCCATTCCATTCCATTCCATTCTATTCCATTCAATTCCATTCCATTCCATTCCATTCCACTCGGGATGATTCTATTCCATTCTATTCCATTCCATTCCATTCCTTTCCACTCGCGTTGATTCAATTCTTTCTATTCCATTCCATTCCACTCGGGTTGATTCAATTCCATTCTCTTCCCTTCCATTCCCTTCCATTCCACTCGTGTTGGTTCAATTCAATTCCATTCCATTGCGTTCCATTCCATTCTATTCCATTCCACTCCATTCCATTCCATTCTATTCCATTCCATTCCATTCCATTCCTTTCCATTCTACTCGGGTTGATTCAATTCCATTCTATTCCATTCCATTCCATTCCATTTCATTCCATTCCATTCCATTCCATTCCATTCCATTCCACTCGGGTTGATTCAATTCCATTCCATTCCTTTCCAATCCATTCCATTCCATTCCATTCCACTCGGGTTAATTCTATTCCATTCTATTCAATTCGATGCCATTCCATTTCATTCCATTCCTTTTCATTGAACTCGTGTTGATTAAATTCCATTCTATTCCATTCCTTAGCATTCCATTCCATTCCCTTCCATTCCTTTGCACCTGGATTGGTTCAATTCCATTCTATTTTTTCCATTCCAATCCATTCCATTCCATTCCACTGGGGTAGATTTAATTCCCTTCTATTCAATTCCATTCCATTCCATTACATTACATTCTATTCCATTCCATTCCATTTCACTCAGATTGATTCAATTCCGTTTTACTCCATTCCATTCAATTCCATTCGATTCCATTGCATTCCATTCCATTCCAATCCATTCCACTCGGGTACATTCAATTCCGTTCCATTGCGTTTCATTCATTCCATTCCATTCCATTCCATTCGGGTTGATTCCATTCCATTCCATTCCTTTTCATTCCATTCCATTACATTCCATTCCACTCGGGGTGATTAAATTCCATTCTATTCCATTCGATTCCATTCCATTCCTTTCCATTCCATTCCATTCCTCTCAAGTTGATTCCATTCCATTCCTTTGCATTTCACTAGGGTTGATTCAATTCAATTCTATTCCATTCCATTCCATTCATTTCCATCCCATTCCATTCCGTTCGGTACAGTTCCATTCCATTCCATTCCATTCTACTCCATTCTACTCCATTCCTTTCTATTCCATTCCTCTCGGGTTGATTCCATTCCATTCCATTCCATTCCTTTCCATTCCATTTCATTGCATTCCATTCCACTCAGTTTGATTCAATATCATTCTATTCCATTGAATTCCATTCCATTGCATTCCGTTGCATTCCATTACGCTCGGGTTGATTCCATTCCATTCCATTCCATTCCATACCATTCCATTCCATTCCAGTTGATTCAATACCATTCTAATCCATTCCATTCCATTCCTTTCCATTCCACTTGGGTGGACTGAATTCTATTGCACTCCTTTCCATTCCATTCCATTCCATTTCATTCCATTCCATTCCATTTCATTCCATTCCATTGCATTCCATTCCATTCCATTCCATTTCATTCCATTCCATTCCATTCCACTAGGGTTGATTCATTTCCATTCCATTCCATTCCATTCCGTTCGGGTTCATTCCATTCCATTCTATTCCATTCCATTCCATTCCATTCCATTCCATTCCATTCGGGTTCATTCAATTCCATTCTATTCCATTCCATTCCATTCCATTCCATTCAACTAGTGTTGATTCAATTCAATTCCATTCCATTTCATACCATTCCTTTCCAGTCGATTCAATTCCATTCCATTCCATTCCATTGCATTCCATTCCATTCCAATCCATACCACTCTGTTTGATTCAATTCCATTCCATTCCATTCCATTCCGTTCCATTCCATTTCATTCCATTCCATTCCATTCCATTCCATTCCATTGCATTCCACTGGGGTTGATTCAATTCCATTCAATTCCATTCCATTCCATTCCACTCCATTCCATTCCACTCCATTCCATTCCATTCCACTCTATTCCATTCCATTCCATTCGGGTTCATTCAATTCCATTCTATTCCATTCCATTCCATTCGTTTCCATTCCATTCCATTCCATTCGGGTTCATTCAATTCCATTCTATTCCATTCCATTCCATTCCATTCCATTCCACTAGTGTTGATTCAATTCAATTCTATTCCATTTCATACCATTCCTTTCCAGTCAATTCAATTCTATTCCATTCGATTCCATTGCATTCCATTCCATTCCAATCCATACCACTCTGTTTGATTCAATTCCATTCCATTCCACTCCACTCCATTCCATTCCATTCCATTCCCTTCCATTCCATTCCATTCCGTTCCATTCCAGTTGATTCAATTCCATTGTATTCCACTCAACTCCATTCCATTCCGTTCCACTCCATTCCATTCCATTTCTTTCCACTCAACTCCATTCCATTCCATTCCATTGCCCTTGGATTGATTCAATTCCATCCCATTCCATTCCATTCCATTCCATTCCAATCAACTCCGCTCGTGTTTATTCATTTCCATTCTATGCCATTCCCTACCATTCCATTCCATTCAGTTGGTTCAATTTCATTCTACTACATTCCATTCCATTCCATTCCATTCCCCTCCATTCCATTCCATTCCATTCCGTTCCATTCCATTCCATTCCAATTCATTCAATTCCATTCTATTCCATACCATTCAATTCCATTCCAGTTCATTCATTTCCATTCTACTCCCATTCCATTCCATTCCATTCCATTCAACTCGGGTTGATTCAATTACATTCTGTTCCGTTCCATTCTATTCCATTCAATTGCATTCCACTCGGGTTTATTCCATTCCATTCCATTCCATACCATTGCAGTCCATTCCACTCCACTCGGGTTCATTCCTTTCCATTCCATTCCATTCCGTTCTTTTCCATTCCTTTCCTTTCCATTCCACTCGGGTTTATTCCATTTCATTCCATTCCATTATATTCCTTTCCATTCCATTCCATTACATTCTGTTCCATTCCACTCCGGTTGCTTCAATACCATTCTATTCCATTCCATTCCGTTCTATTCCATTGCATTCCATTCCATTCCATTCCACTCGGGTTGGTTCAATTCCATTCCATTCCATTACAGTCCATTCCAGTGGATTCAATTACATTCTATTCCATTCCATTCCACTCCATTCCATTCCATTCCATTCCAATCCATTCCACTTGGGATGATTCCATTCCATTCTATTCCATTCCATTCCATTCCATTACGTTCGATTCCATTCCATTCCACTTGGGTTGATTCTATTCTATACTATTCCATTCCATTCCATTTCATTTCATTCCATTCCATTCCATTCCATACCATTCCATTTCATTCCATTTAATTCCATTGCATTCCATTCCATTCCATTCCACTCCATTTAATTCCATTCCATTTCATTTCATTCCATTCCATTCCATTCCATTGCATTCCATCCCATTCCATTTCATTCCATTCCAACCCATTCCATTTCATTCCATTCCATTCCATTCCATTCCATTCCATTCCATTCCATTTCATTCCATTTCATTTCATTCCATTGCTTTAAGTTCCTTTTCATTCCATTCCATTCCATTCCTTTCCATTCCATTCTATTCCATTTCATTCAGTTCCATTCCATTCCATGCCATACCATTACATTCCCCTCGGGTTGATTCCATTCCATTACATTCCATTCTATTCCATTCCTTTCCATTCCAATTGGGTTGACTGAATTCTATTGCATTCCTTTCCATTCCATTCCATTCCATTCCATTCCATTCCATTCCATTCCATTCCATTTCATTCCATTCCATTCCATTCCATTTCATTCCATTCCATTCCATTCCAGTAGGGTTGATTCATTTCCATTCCCTTCCATTCCATTCCATTCAATTCGGGTTCATTCAATTCCATTCTATTCCATTCCATTCGGGTTCATTCAATTCCATTCTATTCCATTCCATTCCATTCAACTAGTGTTGATTCAATTCAATTCCATTCCATTTCATACCATTCCTTTCCAGTCGATTCAATTCCATTCCATTCCATTCCATTGCATTCCATTCCATTCCAATCCATACCACTCTGTTTGATTCCATTCCATTCCATTCCATTCCATTCCGTTCCATTCCATTTCATTCCATTCCATTCCATTCCATTGCATTCCACTGGGGTTGATTCAATTCCATTCAATTCCATTCCATTCCATTCCACTCCATTCCATTCCACTCCATTCCATTCCATTCCACTCTATTCCATTCCATTCCATTCGGGTTCATTCAATTCCATTCTATTCCATTCCATTCCATTCCTTTCCATTCCATTCCATTCCATTCAGGTTCATTCAATTCCATTCTATTCCATTCCATTCTATTCCATTCCATTCCATTCCATTCCACTAGTATTGATTCAATTCAATTCTTTTCCATTTCATACCATTCCTTTCCAGTCAATTCAATTCTATTCCATTCGATTCCATTGCATTCCATTCCATTCCAATCCATACCACTCTGTTTGATTCAATTCCATTCCATTCCACTCCATTCCATTCCATTCCATTCCCTTCCATTCCATTCCATTCCGTTCCATTCCAGTTGATTCAATTCCATTGTATTCCACTCAACTCCATTCCATTCCATTCCACTCCATTCCATTCCATTTCTTTCCACTCAACTCCATTCCATTCCATTCCATTGCCCTTGGATTGATTCAATTCCATCCCATTCCATTCCATTCCATTCCATTCCAATCAACTCCGCTCGTGTTTATTCATTTCCATTCTATGCCATTCCCTACCATTCCATTCCATTCAGTCGGTTCAATTTCATTCTACTACATTCCATTCCATTCCATTCCATTCCCCTCCATTCCATTCCATTCCATTCTATTCCATTCCATTCCATTCCATCGGGTTGATTCAATTCCATTCTATTCGTTTCTATTCCGTTCCATTCAGTTCCACTCCTTTCCATTCCATTCCATTCCACTCGGCTTGATTCAATTTCATTCTATTCCATTCCATTCCATACCATTCCATTCCATTCCATTTCATTGCATTCCATTCCACTCAGTTTGATTCAATATCATTCTATTCCATTGAATTCCATTCCATTGCATTCCGTTGCATTCCATTACGCTCGGGTTGATTCCATTCCATTCCATTCCATTCCATTCCATTCCAGTTGATTCAATACCATTCTAATCCATTCCATTCCATTCCATCCCATTCCATTCCATTCCTTTCCTTTCCACTGGTGTTGATTCATTCCATTGTATTCCATTACATTCCATTACATTGCATTCCTCTCCTTTCCATTCCAATCCATTCCACTCGGTTTGATTCAATTGCATTCTATTCCATTCTATTCCATTCCATTCCAATCCTTTCCATTCCACTCCAATTCAATCCATTCCATTCCATTCCATTCAACTCATGCTGATTTCATTCCATTCCATTCCATTCCCTTCCATTTCACTCGGATTGATTCAATTCCATTCCATTCTATTCCATTTTATTCCATTCCATTTCATTCCATCTATTCCATTCCATTCCATTCGGGTTGATTCAATTGCATTCCATTCGGTTCCGTTATATTCCATTCCATTGCATTACACTCTGGTTGATTCAATTCCATTGTATACCACTCCATTCCATTGCAGTTCATTGTATTCCGTTCTATTCCATTCCATTCCATTCCATTACATTACATTTCATTCCATTCCATTCCATTCCAGTTGATTCAATTCCATTCTTTTCCATTCCATTCCATTCCATTCTTTTCCATTCCATTCCGTTCCATTCCATTCCATTCCATTCCACTCCATTCCATTCCATTCCACTCGGGTTGATTCCATTCCATTCCATTTCATTCTATTCCGTGCCATTCCATTTCATTACATTCCAGTTGATTGCATTCGTTTCCACTCCATTCCATTCCATTCCATTCTGTTCCATTCCATTTGATTCCATTCCATTCCATTCCACTCCATTCCATTCCACTGGATTTCATTCCATTCAACTCGGGTTGATTCCCTTCCATTCCATTGCATTTCATTCCATTCTACTCTGGTTGATTCCATTCCAATCCATTCCATTCCAATCCATTCCATTCCACTCGGATTAATTTCATTCCATTCCATTCCATTTCATTCCAGTTGATTCTGTTCCATTCCATTTGATTCCATTCCATTCCATTCAGTTTCTTCCATTCCTTTCCACTCGTGTTGATTCCATACCATTCCACTCTATTCCATTCCATTCCATTCTATTCCACTCCGGTTTATTCCATTCCATTCCATTCCATTCCATTCCATTCCATTCCATTCCTTTGCATTCCATTTTATTCCACTCGGGTTGTTTCCATTCCATTCCATTCCACTCGAGTTGATTCCATTCCATTCAATTCCATTCCATTTCATTCCCCTCGGGATGATTTGATTCCATTCCATTTCATTCTGTTCCATTCCATTTCATTCCATCCTATTACTTTTTATTCCATTCCAATCCATTTCATTCCATTCCATTCCATTCCAATCCATTCCGTTCCATTCCTTTCCATTCCATTTCATTCATTTGCATTCCATTTGATTCTATTCCATTCCATTCCATTCCCTTCCAGTTGATTAAATTCCGTTCCATTCCATTCCTTTAAGTTTGTTTCCATTCCATTTCTCTTATGTTGATTCCCTTCCATTGTATTCCATTCCATTCCATTCCATTTCATTCCATTCCATGTATATATATTTATAATGTATATTTTGTGTACTTTCATATATTATGTACAATATATCATATATAGTTTGTGTGCTTTACTTTCATATTTTATGTAGAATGTATAATATATATTTTTTGTACTTTGATATTGTATGAACAATATATGATACATATTTTTTGTACTTTTATATTTTATGTTCAATAGATGACATATATTTTGTGTATTTTCATATTTTATGTACAATATATGATATATATTTTGTGTACTTTCATATTTTATATGCAATATATTATATATATTTTGTGTACTTTGATATTTTATGTACAATATATAACCTATATTTTGTGTATTTTGGTATTTCGTGTACAATATATAATACATATTTTGTGTACTTTGATATTTTATGTAAATTATACAATATACATTTTGTATAATTTGATATTTTATGTACAATATATGATACAAATTTTGTGTATTTTGATATTTATGTACTATATATGACATGTATTTTGTGTACTTTGATATTTTATGTACAATATATGATATATATTTAGTGTACGTTGATATTTATGTACTGTATATATTATATATTTTGTTTACTTTGATATTTTATGAACAATATGTATATTTTGAGTACTTTGATATTTTATGTACAATATATATGTTTTGTGTACTTTGATATTGTATGTACAATATATCACATATATTTTGTGTACTTTGATATATTATGTATAATATATAATACATATTTTGTGTACTTTGATACTTTATCGCCAATATATAAGTATTTTGTGTACTTTGATATTTTATGTACCATATATAATATATATTTTGTGTACCTTGATATTTTATGCACAATATATGATATATATGATATATATTTTGTGTAGTTTGATATATTATGTACAGGATATGTCATATATTTTGTGTACTTTGATATTTTATATACAATATTTGATATATATTATGTGTATTTTGATATTTTATGTACAATATATAATACACATTTTGTGTCCTTTGATATTTAATGTACAATATATGATATATATTTTGTGTACTTTGATATTTTATGTACAATATATGATATATATTTTGTGTATTTTGATATTTTATGTACAATATATAAGATATATTTTGTGTACTTTGCTTTGATATTTTATGTACAATATATAATATATATTTTGTGAACTTTGATATTTTATGTACAATATATGATACATATTTTGTGTACTTTGATATTTTATTGACAATATACGATATTTATTTTGTTTACTTTCATATTTGATGTACAATACATAATATATATTTTGTGTACTTTGATATTTTACGTGCAATACATAATACATGTTTTGTGTACTTTGATGTTTTACGTACAATATATAATATATATTTTGTGTAGTTTCATATTTTATGTCCAATATATAATATAAATTTTGTTTACTTTGATATTTTATGTACAATATATAATATATATTTTGTGTAATTTGATATATTATGTACAATATATAATGTTAATTTCGTGTGATTTGATATTTTATGGCGAATATATAATGCATATTTTGTGTATTTTGATATTTCATGTACAATATAAGATCTATATTTTGCATATTTTATATTTTTTGTACAATATATAATACATATATTGTGTACTTTGATATTTTATGTGCAAATTATGATATATATTTTGTGTTATTTTATATTTTATGTGCAATATATGATATATGTTTTGTGTACTTTGATATTTTATGTACAATATATAAGATACATTTTGTGTACTCTGATATTTTATGTGCAATATATAAGATATATTTTGGGCCCTTTGATACTTTATGTACTATATATAGGATATATTTTGTGTACTTTGATATTTTATGTACAATATAAAAGATATATTTTGTTTTCTTTGATATTTTATGTACAATCTGTAAGATATATTTTGCGAAGTTTGATGTTTTATGTACAATATACAAGACATATTTTGTATACTTTGGTATTTTTGTACAATATATAAGATATATTTTGTGTACATTGATATTTTATGTGCAATAAATAGGATATATTTTGTGTACTTTGATATTTTATGTACAATATATGCCATATATTTTGTGTAGTTTTTGATAGTATATGTACAATATGTAATATTTTTTGTAACTTGATATTTTATGTACAATATATAATATATATTTTGTGTACTTTGATATTTTATTTGAAATATAGGATATATATTTTCTGTACTTTGATATTTTATGAACAATGTATCATATATATTTTGTGAATTTTGATATTTTGTGTACAATATATAATATATATTTTGTGTACTTTGATATTTTATGTAGAGTATATAATATATGCTTTGCGTACTTTGATATTTCATGTAAAATATGTGATATATAATTTGTGTACTTTGATATTTTAAGTTCTATATGTAATATATATTTTGTGAACTTGATATTTTATATACAATATATATATTTTCTGTAATTTGATATTTTATGTACAATACGTAATATATATTTTGTGAACTTTTATATTTTATGTACAATTTATTATATTTATTTTGTGTACTTTGATATTTTATGTACAATATATAATACATATTTTGTGTACTTTTTTATTTACAAAATATAGTATATATTTTGTGTACTTTGATATTTTATGTGCAATATATCACATATATTTTGTGTACTTTGATATTTTGTGTACAATATATAACATGTATTTTGGGTACTTTGATATTTTATGTACAATATAAAACATAAATTCTGCGTACTTTTTGATAATTTATGTACAATACATAAAATATATTTTGTGTACTTTGTTATTTTATGTAAATTATGTGATATATATTTTGTGTACTTTGATATTTTAGGTACAATATAAAATGTGTATTTCGTGCAATTTGATATTTTATGTACAATATATGATATATATTTTGTGTAGTTTCAAATATTATGTACAATATATGATACATATTGTGTGTACTTTGATATTTTATCTACAATATGTGGTATATGTTTTGTGTACTTTGATATTTTGTGTACAATATATGATATATATTTTGTGAACTTTGATATTTCATGTAAAATATAAAATATATAATTTGTGTACGTTGATATTTTATGTACAATATATAAGATATATTTTGGGTACTTTGATATCGTATGTACAATATAAAACATATATTATGTGTACTTTTTGATAATCTGTGTACTATATAATATATATTTTGTGTACTTTGATATTTTATGTACAATATGTGATATATATTTTGTGTACTTTGATATTTTATATAAAATATATAATATATATTTCCTGTAGTTTTATAATTTATGTACAATATACAATATATATTTTGTGTACTTTGATGTTTTATGTACAATATATAATATATATTTTGTTTATTTTGATTTTTTATGAATAATATATAAAGTATATTTTGTGTACTTTGATATTTTATGGCCAATATGTAGTACATATTTTGTGTTCTTTGATATTTTATTTACAATATATAATATATATTTTGTGTACTTTGATATTTTATGTACAATATATGATAAACATTTTGTGTAGTTTGATATATTATGTACAATATATGATATATATTTGCTGTACTTTGATATTTTACATACAATATGTGATATATTTTGTGTATTTTCATATTGTATGTACAATATATGATATATATTATGTGTACTTTGAGGTTTAATGTTCAATATATGATATATATTTTGTGTACTTTGATATTTTATGTACAATACATGATATATAATTTGTGTACTTTCATATTTTAAGTACAATATATAATACAAACATTGTGTACTTGATATTTTATGTACTATATATATTTTGTGTTCTTTGATATTTTATGTACAATACATAATATATATTTTGTAAACTTTGATATTTTATGTACAATTTATTATATTTATTTTGTGTAATTTGATATTTTATGTACAATATATAATATATGTTTTGTGTACTTTTACATTTTAATTATAGAATATAGTATATATTTTGTGTACTTTGATATTTTATGTAGAATATATCATACATATTTTGTGTATTTTGATATTTTATATAAAATATATATTTATTTTGTGTAATTTCATATTTTATGTACAATACCTAATAAATATTTTGTGTACTTTATTTTGATATTTTATGTGCAATATATTGTATATATTTTGTGTGATTTCATATTTTATGTATGATATATAATATATATTTTGTGTAGTTTGATATTTTATGTAAATTATATGATATGTATTTGGTGTAGTTTCATAATTTATGTACAATATATAATATATATTTTCTGTACGTTGATATTTTATGTACAATATATGATATATAATTTGTGTAGTTTCATATTTCATGTACAGTGTATAATATATTTTCTGGAATTTGATATGTTATGTACAATATAAAATATGTAGTTTTTGTACTTTTATATTTTATGTACAATATATGACATATATTTTGTGTACTTTGATATTTAATGTACAATATATGATATATATTTTATCTTCTTTGATATTTTATGTAGAATATATAATATATATTTTGTGTACTTTCATATTTTTTGTACAATATATGATATATAATTTGTGTTCTTTGATATTTTATGTACAATATATAATATATATATTGTGTAGGTTGATATTTTATGTGCAATATATAATACTTATTTTGTGTACTTTCGTATTTTTTGTACAATATATAATATATATTTTTTGTGCTTTGATATTTTATGTTCAATATATAATATATATTTTGTGTACTTTGATATTTTATGTACAACATATGATACATATTTTGTGTACCTTGATATTTTGTGTACAATATATGATATATATTTTGCGTAGTTTCATATTTTATGTACAATATATAACATATGTTTTGTGTACTTTGATATTTTGTGTACCATATAAACCGTATATTTTGTGTACTTTGATATTTTTTGGAGAATATATGATATACATTTTGTGTACTTAGATATTTTATGTACTATACCTAATATATATTTTCTGTACTTTTTGATAGTTCATGTACAATACATAATATATATTTTGTGAACTTTACTTTGACATTTTATGTGCAATATAGAATATATAGTTTGTGTACTTTATATGTAATGTACAGTATATAATATATACGTTGTGTACTTTGCTTTGATATTTTATGTGCAATATATAACACATATTTTGTATACTTTGATATTTTATGTATAATATATAATGCTTATATTGTGTACTTTCATATTTTATGTACAATATATAATACATATTTTGTGTACTTTGATATTTTATGGCAAATATATAATATATATTTTGCAGACTTTATTTTATGTACAATATAGAATATATATTTTGTGTAATTTGATACTATATATACAATATGTAATGTACTCTTTGTGTACTTTGATAGTTTATATAAAATATGTGACATATATTTTGTGTAATTTGATACTTTATATACAATATATGGTATATATTTTGTGTATTTTGATATTTTATGTACAATAAATGACATATATTTCATGTAATTTGATATTCTATGTACAATATATGGTATATTTTGTGTCTTCTTTGATATATGTACAATATACAATATATATTTTGTGTACTTTGATATTTTATGTACAATATATGATATATATTTTGGGTAATTTGATATTTCATGTACAATATATGATATATATTTTGTGTTTGATATTTTATGTACAATAAATAATTTATATTTTGTGTACTTTGATATTTTATGTACAATTTATAATATATATTTTGTGTACTTTGATGTTTTATGTACAATAGATGATATATATTTTGTGTAGTTTCATATTTTATTTACAATATATAATATATATTTTATGTACTTTGATATTTTATGTACAAAGTATAATATATAATTTTTATACTTTGATATTTTATGTACAATATATGATATATATTTTGTGTACTTTGATATTTTATGTACAATATATGATATATATTTTGTGTACTTTGATATTTTATGTACAATATATGATATATATTTTGTGTACTTTGATATTTTATGTAAAATATATAATATATATTTTGTGTACTTTGATATTTTTTGTACAATATGTGATATATAATTTGTGTTCTTTCATATTTTATGTACAATATATTATATACATATTGTGTACGTTGATATTTTATGTGCAATATATAATACATCTTTGTGTACTTTTGTATTTTTTGTACAATATATAATATATATTTTTTGTACTTTATTTGATATTTTATGTAGAATATATAATATATATTTTGTGTAGTTTGATATTTTATGTACAATATATGGTACATATTTTGTGTACTTTGATATATTGTGTACAATATATCATATATATTTTGTGTAGTTTCATATTTTATGTACAATATATAGTATATATTTTGTATACTTTGATATTTTATGTAACTTATAAACCGTATATTTTGTGTGCTTTGATATTTTTTGGAGAATGAATGATATGCATTTTGTGTACTTAGACATTTTATGAACAATATACAACATAAATTCTCCATACTTTTTGAATAGTTTATGTAAAATATATGATATATATTTTGTGTACTATGATATTTTATGTACAATATATGACATATATTTTGTGTACTTTGATGTTTTATGTACAATAGATGATATATATTTTGTGCACTTTGATAATTTATATACTGTATATGCCATATATTTTGTGTACTTTGACAATTTATGTTCAATATATGATGTATATTTTGTGTACTTTGATATTTTATGTAGAACATATGAAATATATTTTATGTACCATGATATCTTATTTACAACATATGATATATATTTTGTGTACTTTGATATTTTATGTACAATATATGAAATATATTTTGTGGAGTTTGATATTTTATGTACAATATATGATATATATTGTGTACTTTGATATTTTATGTACAATACATAATGGATATTTTTTGTACTTGGATTTTTTATTTACTATATATTTTGTGTACATTGATATTTTATGTACAATACATAATATATATTTTTGTACTTTGATATTTTATGTACAATACATGGTATGTATTTTGTGTAGTTTGATATTTTATGTACAATATATAACATATATTTTCTGTACTTTGATATTTTATGTGCAATATATAACATATTTTGTGTAATTTGTTATTTTATGTACAATATATAACATATGTTTTGTGTAATTTGATATTTTATGTGGAATATATAACAAATATTTCGTGTAATTTTTGATATTTTATGTACAACATATAATATATATTTTGTATATTTTGATATTTTTTGTACAATATTTAATATATATTTTGTGTACTTTGATATTTTATGTACTATATAATATATATTTTGTGTACTTTGATATTTTATGTACAATATATAATATTTCTTTTGTGTACTTTGATATTTTATGTGCAATATATAACATAAATTATGTGTACGTTATTTTGGGTACAATATATAATACATATTTTCTGAACGTTCATATTTTATGTACAATACATAACATATATTTGTGTTCTTTGATATTTTATGTACAATACATAATATATATTTTGTGTACTTTGATATTTTATTTGCAATATGCAATATATATTTTGTGTAATTTGATATTTTATGTGCAATATATAATATATATTTTGCTTACTTTGATATTTTATGTACAATATATGATATATATTTTGTGTAATTTGATATTTTATGTACAATACATGATATATGTTTTGTTTTCTTTGATATTTTATGTATAATATATAATGTATACTTTGTGTACTTTGATATTTTATTTACAATATATAATATGTATTTTGTGTACTTTGATATTTTATGTACAATATATGATATATATTTTGTGTTCTTTGATATTTTATGTACAATATATAATATATATATGTTTTGTAGGTTGATATTTCATGTGTAATATATGATACATATTCTATGTAATTTGGTATTTTATGTTTAATATATAATATATATTTTTTGTGCTTTGATATTTTATGTACTATATTATATATATTTTGTGTACTTTGATATTTTATGTACAATATATGATACATATTTTGTGTACTTTGATATTTTGTGTCAATATATCATATATATTTTGTGTAGTTTCATATTTTATGTACCATATATAATATATATTCTGTGTACTTTGCTATTTTATGTGCAATATATAATATATACTTTGTGTAATATCCTCTTTTATGTACAATATATCGTATATATTTTGTGTCCTTTGATATTTTATGTCAAATATATAATATATAGTTTGTGTGCTTTGATATTTTATGTCCAACATATAATATATATTTTGTGTAATTTGATATTTTATGTACAATATATAATATATATTTTGTGTACTTTGATATTTTATGTACAATATATAATACATGTTATGTGTACTTTGATATTTTACATACAATATATACTATATATTTTGTGTTTGACAATTTATGTACAAAATATAATATATATTTTGTGTAGTTTGATATTTTATGTACATTATATGATATATATTTTGTATGCTTTGATATTTTATGTACAATATATGATATATATTTTGTGTATTTTGATATTTTATGTACCATATATAATATATATTTTGTGTACTTTGATATTTTATGTACAATATATGATATATATTTTTGTACTTTGATATTTTATGTACAATATATGATATATATTTTCTGTACTTTGATATTTTATATACAATATATGCCATATATTTTCTGTACATTGATATTTTATGTACAATGTATGATGTATATTTTGTGTACTATGATATTTTTTCTAGAATATATGAAATATATTTTGTGAACTTTGATATCTTATGTGCAATATATGAAATATATACTGTGTACTTTGGTATTTTTTCTACAATATATGATATATATTTTGTGTACTTTGATATTTTATGTACAATACATAATATATATTTTGTGTACTTTGAAATATTGTGTACAATACAGAATATATATTTTTTGTCCATTTATTATGTGCAATATATAATATATCTTTTGTGTACTTTGATATTTTATGTACAATACATAATATATATTTTGTTTACTTTGATATTTTATGTCCAATACATAAATATTTTGTTTACTTTTGTATTTTATGTACAATATATAACATATATCTTCTGTATTTTGATATTTTATGTGCAATATATAACATATATTTTGTGTACTTTGATATTTTATGTAGATTAAATTACATATACTTTCTGTAATTTGATATTCTATGTACAATATATGGTATATATTTTGTGTTCTTTGTTATTTTATGCACAATACATAATATATTATTTCTATACTTTGAAATTTTATGTACAATACATAATATATATTTTGTGTACTTTGGTATTTTATGGACAATATATGATATACATTTTGTGAAATTAGATATTTTATGTACAATATATAACATATATTTTCTGTACTTTTTGATATTTTAAGTGCTATTTATTATATATTATTTGTACTTTGATTTTTTATGTAAAACATATAATATATATAGTGTACTTTGAAATTTTATGTGCAATATATTAGATATATTTTGTGTACATAGATATTTTATGTAGAATATATACTGCATATTTTGTGTACTTTCATATTTTATGTACAATATAATATATTTTGTGTTCTTTGATTTTTTTGTACAATACATAATATATATTTTGTGTACTTTGATATTGTATGTGCAATATATAATATATATTTTGTGTAATTTGATATTTTATGTGGAATATTTAATATATATTTTGTGTACTTTGATATTTTATCTACAATATATGATACATATTTTGTGTATTTTGATATTTTGTGTACAATATATGATATATATTTTCTGTAGTTTCATATTTTATGTAAAATATATATATAATTTGTGTTCTTTGATATTTTATGTACAATATATAATATATATTTTGTGCACTTTGATATTTAATGTACCATATATGATATATACTTTGTGTACTTTCATATTTTATATACAATATATAATATATATTTTGTGTAATTTGATGTTTTATGTACAATATACGATATATATTTTCTATTCTTTGATATTTTATGTACAATATATAATATGTATATTGTGTAGGTTGATATTTTATGTGCAATATATAATATACATTTTCTTTAGTTTGTTATGCACAATATATAATATGTATTTTTTGTACTTTGCTTTGATATTATATGTACAATATATAACATATATTTTGTGTACTTTGATATTTTATATACAATATGTGACACATATTTTGTTTAGTTTGACTTTTTGTGTACAATATATGATATATATTTTGTGTAGTTTGATTTTTTATTTACAACATGTAATATTTTGTGTACTTGGATATTTTATGTGCAATATATAATATATATTATGTGTAATTTGCTATTTAATGTAGAATATATAATATATATTTTGATTCCTTTGATACTTTACGTCCAATATGTAATATATATATTGCATATTTTGATATTTTATGTACAATATATAATATATATTTTGTGAACTTTGATATTTTTTGTACAATATATAATACATAATTTGTGTACCTTGATATTTTATGTACAATATATAATACATATTTTGTGTACTTTCACAATTTATGTACAATATATAAAATATATTTTGTGTAGTTTGATATTTTATATACATTTTATGATATATATTTTATGTACTCTCATATTTTATGTAGAATATATGACATATATTTAGTGTACTTTGATATTTTATATACAATATATAATATATATTTTGTGTACTTTGATATTTTATGGACAATATATGGTATATATTTTGTGTAATTTGGTATTTTATGTACAATAAGTGACATATATTTTGTGTACTTTGATATTTTATATACAATATATGCCATATATTTTGTATAATTTGATATATTATGTACAATGTATCATATATATTTTGTGTAGTTTGATATTATTTGTAGAATATATGAATTATATTTTGTGAAATTTGATACCTTATGTGCAATATATCATATATATTTTGTGTACATTGATACTTTATGTACAATATATGATATATATTTTGTGCACTTTGATATTTTATGTACAATATATGACATATATTTTGTGTATGTTGATATTTTATGGACAACACATATGCATATTTTGTGTACTTTCATATTTTATGTACCGTATATAATATATATTTTGTGCACTCTGATATTTTATGTACAATACATAATACATATTTGGTATACTTTGAAATTTTATGTACAATACGTAATATATATTTTATGTGCTTTGATATTTTACGTACAATATATAACATATATTTTGTGTATTTTGGTATTTTATGTACAATATATAACATATATTTTGTGTACTTTTTAATATTTTATGTACATTATATATCATGTATTTTGTGAAGTTTGATATTTTCTGTACAATATATTATATATATTTTGTGAAAGTTAATTTGATATATTATGTACAATATATAATATATATTTTGTGTAATTTCATGTTTTATGTACAATATATAATATATATTTTGTGTAATTTTTTTTGATATTTTATGTGCAATATATTATACACATTTTGTGTACTTTGATATTTTATGTGCAATATATAGTATATATTTTGTGTAATTGATATTTTATGAACATTAAATAATATATATTTTGTGTAATTTGATATTTTATGTACAATATATGATATATATTTTGTGTTCTTTCATATTTTATGTACAATATATAACATATACTTAGTGTACTTTGATATTTTATGGACAATATATAATATATATTTTGTGTACTTTGATATTAACTGTACAATATATGATATATATTTTGAGAACTTTGATATTTTATGTACAATATGTAATATATATTTTTTGTACATTGATATTTTATGTACAGTATATATGTATTTTGTGTACTTTGATATTTTATGTACAATATATAATATATATATTGTGTAGGTTGATATTTTATGTGCAATATATCATACATATTTTGTGTACTTTGGCATTTTATGTAAAATATATAATATATATTTTGTGTACTTTGATATTTTATGTGCAATATATCATACATATTTTGTGTATTTTGGCATTTTATGGAAAATATATAATATATATTTTGTGTACTTTGATATTTTATGTGCAAAATAAGATATATATTTTGTGAAATTTGATATTTTATGTAAAAATTATGATATATATTATGTGTTCTTTGACATTTTATGTTCAATATATAATATATATTTTATATAATTTGATATTTTATGTACAACCTATAACATATATTTCCTGTTATTTTTGATATTTTAATTACAATATATAATATATATTTTGTGTACTTTGATATTTTATGTACAATATATAATACATATTTTGTGTACTTTACTTTGAAATTTTATGTACAATATATAATATATATTTTGTGTACTCTGTTTTTTATGTATTCTATAATATATATTTTGTGTACTTTCATATTTTATGTGCAATATATAACATATATTTTGTGTACTTTGATATTTTATGTACAGCATATAATACATATTTGGTGTACTCTTATATTTTATGTACACTGCAAAATATGTATTTGGTGTACTTTGATATTGTTTGCACAGTACATAATATATATTTGGTGTACTTTGATATTTTATGGACAATACATAATATATATTTGGTGAACTTTGATATTTTATGTTCAGTATATAATATATATGGTGTACTTTCATATTTTATGTGCAGTATATAATATATATTTGGTATTCTTTGATATTTTATGTACAGTATATAATATATATTTGGTTTACTTTGATATTTTATGTACCATATATGATACATATTTGGTTAACTTTGATATTTTATTTACAGTATGAAATATATATTAGCTATAATTTGATATTTTATGTACAGTATATAATATATATTTGGTGTACTTTGATATATTATGTACCGCATATAAGATATATATGGTGTACAGAGATATTTTATGTAAAGTATATAATATGTCTTTGGTATACTGTGATATATTATGTACAGTATATAAAATATATTTGTTGTACTTTGATGTTTTATGCACAGTATATAATGTAGATTTGTTGTAGTTTGATATTATATGTATAGAATATAGTATATATTTGGGGTACTTTGATATTTTATGTACAGTATACAATATGTATTTGGTGTTCATTGATATTTTAACTGCAGTATATAACATATATTTGGTGTACATTGATATTTTCTGTACAGTATATAATGTACATTTGGTGTACTTTGATATTTTATGTGCAGTGTATAATATATTTTTGGTGTACTTTGATATTTTATGTGCATTATATAAAACATATTTGGTGTACTGTGATGTTTTAAGTAGGGTATATAATATATATTTGTTGTACTTTGATATTTTATGTACAATATATAATATTCATTTGGTGTAACTTGATATTTTATGTACAGTATATAGTACATATTTCGTGTACTTTGGTATTTTATTTATAGCACATAATATATTGGGGGTACTATGATATTTTATGTACAGTATATATTATATATGGTGTACTTTGATATTTTATGTACAGTATATAATATATAATTGGTTTCCTTTGATAATTTATGTACAGCATACAATATATATTTGGGGTACTTTGATATTTTATGTACAGTATATAACATATATTTGGAGTACTGTGATATTTTATGTACTGTGTGTAATATATATATGGTATACTGTGATATTTTATGTACAGCATGTAATATATATTTGGTGTACTTTCATATTTGATGTACAGTGTATAATATATATTTGGTGTACTTTGATGTTTTATGTACAGTATATAATATATATTTTGTGTACTTTTATATTTTATGTGCAGTATATAACATATATTTGGTATACATTGAAATTTTATGTACTGTATATAATACATTTGGTGTACTTTTATATTTTATGTACAGTATATAATATATTTTGAGTACATTGATATTTTATGTACAGTACATAATTTATGTTTTGTGTAGTTTGATATTTTATTTAGAGTATATAATATATATCTGGCAAAATTTGATATTTTATGTACAGTATATAATATATATTTAATATACTTTGATATTTTATGTACAGTATGTAATATATATTTGGTGTACTTTGATATTTTATTTAGAGTATATAACATATATTTGGAGTACTTTGATATCTTATGTGCAGTATATAATATATATTTGGTGTACTTAGATATTTTATGTGAAGTATATAAAATATATTTCGTGTACTGTGGTATTTTATGTACATTATATAACACATATTTGGAGTACATTGAGATTTTACATACAGTATACAATATATTTGGTTTCCTTTGATACTTTATGTACAGTATATATATGTTTGGTGTACTTTGAAATATTATGTACAGTATATAATATATTTTGTGCATTTTGATCTTTTATGTACAGTATATAAAATATGGTGTACTTTCATATTTTATGTACAGTGTATAATATAAATTTGCTGTGCTTTCATATTTTATTTACAGTGTATAATATATAATTGGTGTACTTTTATACTTTGTGTACACTATATAATATATATTTGGTGTACTTTAATATTTTATGTACAGTATAAAATGCTCATTAGGTGTACTTTGATATATTATGTGCAGTGTATAATATATATTTGGTGTATTTTGATACTTTATTTGCAGTATATAAAATATATTTGGTGTACTGTGATATTTTATCTACAGTATATATCATTGGTGTATTTTGATATTTTAAGAAAAGCATATAATACATAGTTGGTGTACATTGATATTTTAGGTAGAGTATATAATATATATTGGGTGTACTTTGATATTTTATGTACAGTATAAAACATATTTTTAGTGTACTTTGAAATTTTATGTACAGTGTATAATATATTTGGTGTACTTTCATATTTTATTTACACTATATAATATATGGTGTACTTCATTATTTTATGTAGAGTATATAATATATATTTGCTGTACTTTGATATATAATGTACAGTATATAATGTACATTTGGCATACTTTGATATTTTATGTAGATAATATAATATATATTTGTGGTACTTTGATATCTTATGTATAGTTTATAATATATATTTGGTGCACATTGATATTTTATCTACGGTGTATAATATTTAATTAGTGTATTTGAATATTTTATGTGCAGTATATAATATATATATTGTGTATTTTGATATTTTATGTGCAGTATATAGTATATATTTGTTATTCTTTGACATTTTATGTATACTATATACTATATATTTGATGTACTTTGATATTTTGTACACAGAAAATAGTATATGTTTGATGTTATTTGATATTTTATGTACAGTATGTAATATATATTCCGTGTACTTTGATATTTTATGTAGAGTGTGAAATATATAATTGTTGTACTTTGATATTTTATGTGCAATGTATAATATACATTTGGTGTATTTTGATATTTTATGTGCAATATATAACATATATTTGGTGTAGTGTGATATTTTATGTAAAGTATATAATATATATTTGGTGCACTTTGATATTTTATGTAGAGTATATAAATATAGTTGGTGTATTTTGATATTTTAGGTATAGTATATAATATTTATTTGATGTACTTTGATATTTTATGTACAGTACATAATATATATTTGGTGAACTTTGAAATATTATGTACAGTGTACAATATATTTGGTGTAGTTTCATATTTTATGTACAGTATATAATATATATGGTGTAATTTGAGAGTTTATATACAGTATATAATATATATTTGCTGTAATTTTATATTTTATATACAGTATATAATATATATCTGGTGTACGTTGATATTTTACGTACAGTAGGTAATGTATATTTGGTGTAATTTGACATTTTATGTGCAGTGTATAATATATATTTTGTATACTTTTATATTTTATGTGCAGTATATAAAATGTATTTGGTGTACTGTGATATTTTATGCACTGTATATAATATATATTTGGTGTACTTTGTTGTTTTCTTTACAGAATAAAATATTCATTTGGTGTTCTTTGATATTTTATGTACAGTATATAATATATTTTTCGTGTGCTTTGATATTTGATGTACAGCATATAATATATTTGGTGTTCTATGATATTTTATGTATAGTATATTATATATGCAGTACTTTGATATTTTATCTTCAATATATAATATTTTTGGTATACATAGATATTTTATATATACCCTATGGTATATATTTGGTGTCATTTGACATTTTATGTACAGTATGTAATATATATTTGGTGTACTGTGACATTTTATGTATAATATATAATATATAGGTGCTGTACTTTGATATTTTATGTACAGTATTAAATAAATGTTTGGTGTACTTTGATATTTTATCTGCAGTGTATAATATATTTTTGGTGTACTTTGATATTCTTTCAACAGTATAATCCATATATTTGGTGTACTTCTATATTTTATATACAGTATATAAAATATATTTGGTGTATTTGATATTTCATATACAGTATTTAATATATATTTGGGGTACTTTGATATTTTATGTACTGTATATAATACATATTTGGGGTATTTTGATATTATATGTACAGTATAGGATACACATTTGGGTACTTTGACATTGTATCTACTGAACATAATACATATTTGTGGTTTTTTGATATTTTATGAACAGTATATAATACATACTTGGGGTACTTTGAAATTTTATGTACAGTATATAATATATATTTGGGGTATTTTGATTTCTTATGTACAGTATGTAGTGTTTATTTGAGTTACTTTGTCATTTTATATACAGTATATAATATATGTTTGGGGTACTTTGATATTTTATGTACAGTATATAATACATATTTGGTATACTTTGATAATTCATATACAGTGTATAATACATATTTGGTGTACTTTGATGTTTTATGTACAGCATATAATACACATTAGGTTTATTTAAAATTTTATGTACAGTATATAATTCTTATTTAGTGTACTTTGATATTTTATCTTCTGTATATACTGCATATTTGTTTCATTTTGATATTTTATTTACAGTATAAAATACATATCTGTTTCTCTTTGATAATTTATCTACAGTATATAATACATATTTGGGGTACTTTGATATTTTATCTACAGTATAAACTGCTTATTTGGGGTACCTTGATATTTTATGTACTGTAAGTAATACATACTTGCGATACTTTGATATTGTATGTACAGTATATAAAACATATTTTGGTTACTTTTATATTTTGTGTACAGTATATAATAAATATTTGGGTACTTTGATATTGTATCTAATGTATATAATACATATTTGGGGACATTTGATATTTTATGTACAGCATATAATACATATTTGAGGTACTTTGATATTTTATGTACAGTATATAATACACATTTGGGTACTTTGATATTTTATCTACTGAATATAATACACATTTGGGGTACTTTGATATTTTATGTACAGTATGTAATACATACTTGGGGTACTTTGATAATTTATGTACAGTATATAATACATATTTGGGGTACTTTGATTTCTTATGTACAGTAATGTTTATTTGGGTTACTTTGTTATTTTATATACAGTATATAATATATATTTGGTGTACTTTGATATTTTATGTACTGTATATAATACATATTTGGGGTGATTTGATATATTATATACAGTATATAATATATATTTGGGGTACTTTGATATTTCATATACAGTATTTCATATATATTTGGGTACTTTTTTATTTTATGTGCAGTATATTATATGTGTTTGAGCTACTTTGATATTTTATGTACAGCATATAATATATATTCGGTATACTTTGATATTTTATGTACAGTATACAATACACATTTGGGTACTTTCATATAGTATGTAATCTATATAATACATATTTGGGGTACTTTGATATTTTAGGTACAGTGTATAATACATATTTGGGTTACTTTGATATGTTATGCACTGTATATAATACACATTTGCGTACTTTGATATTGTATTTCCTGTATATAATATATATTTGGAGTACTTTGATATTTTATGTACAGTATATAATATATATTTTGGGTAATTTGATTTCTTATGTACAGTATGTAATATTTATTTGGGTTACTTTTTTATTTTATATAGAGTATATACTACATATTTGGGGTAATTTGATATTTTACGTACAGTATATTATATGTGTTTGAGCTACTTTGATATTTTATATACAGCATATAATATATATTCGGGATACTTTGATATTTTATGTACAGTATACAATACACATTTGGGTACTTTCATATTGTATGTAATCTATATAATACATATTTGGGGTACTTTGATATTTTATGAACAGTATGTAATACATACTTGGGGTACTTTGATATTTTATGTACAGTATATAATACATATTTGGGGTACTTTGATTTCTTATGTACAGTATGTAATATTTATTTGGGTTAGTTATTTTATATACAGTATTTAATACATATTTGGGGTACTTTGATATTTTATGTACAGTATATAATACATATTTGGGGTACTTTGATATTTCATATACAGTATTTCATATATATTTGGTGTACTTTGATATTTTATGTACAGTATATAATATATATTTGGGTTATTTTGATATTTTATGAACAGTATATAATACATATTTGGGGTACTTTGATATTTCATATACAGTACTTAATATATATTTGGGGCACTTTGATATTTTATATACAGTATATAATATATATTTGGGGTACTTTGATATTTTATGTACAGTATAAATACATATTTGGTGTACTTTGATAATTCATGTACAGTATATAATACATATGTGGTGTACCTTGATATTTTGTGTACAGTATATAATACATATTCGGGGTATTTTGACATTTTATGTACAGTATATAATACACATATGGGTAGTTTGATATTTTATCTACTGTTTATAATAGACATTTGGGTACTTTTACATTGTATCTGCTTTATATAATACATATTTGGGTTACTTTGATATTTTATGTACAGTATATAATACACATTTCGGTAGTTTGATATTGTATCTACTGTATATAATATATATTTTTGTTACTTTGATATTTAATATACAGTATGTAATACATATTTGAGGTACTTTGATATTTTATGTACAATATGTAATACATATTTGGTGTACTTTGATTTTTTATGTACAGTACATAATACACATTTGGGTAATTTGATATTGTATCTACTTATATAACACATATTTGGAGTGCTTTGATATTTTATGTACAGTATATAATACATACTTGGGGTACTTTGAAATTTTTTGTACAGTATATGATTCATATTTGGGGTACTTTGATTTCTTATGTACAGTATGTAATATTTATTTGGGTTACTTTTTTATTTTCTATACAGTATATATACACATTTGGGTTACTTTGGTATTTTAGGTACAGTATATAATACATATTTGGGGTAATTTGTTATATTATGTACAGTATATAATACATATTTGGGGTACTTTGTATTTCATATAGAGTATTTCATATACAGTATTTCATATATATTCGGTGTATTTTGATATTTTATGTACAGTATAGTGTATATATTTGTTTTACTTTTATATTTTATGAACGGTATATAATACATATTTGGGGTACTTTGATATTTCATATACAGTATTTAATATCAATTTGGGGTACTTTGTTATTTTACGTATAGTATATTATACATATTTAGGGTACTTTGATATTTCATATCCAGTATTTCATATATATTTGGTGTACTTTGATATTTTATGTACAGTATATAATATATATTTGGGTTACTTTGATATTTTATGTACAGTATGTAATACATATTTGGGGTACTTTGATTTCTTATGTACAGAAGGTAATATTTATTTTGGTTACTTTGTGATATTATACACCGTATACAGTACATGCTTGGGGTACTTTGCTATTTTATGTACAGTATATACTACATATTTGGTGTACTTTGATATATTATGTACAGTATATAATATATATTTAGGGTACTTTGATATTTCATATACAGTATTTCATAGATATTTGGGTACTTTGTTATTTTATGTACAGTATATAATATATGTTTGTGGTACTTTGATAAATTATGTACAGTATATAATACATATTTGGTGTACTTTCATATTTTATGTATAGCATATAATATATATTAGGTTTACTTTAATATATAATGTACAGTATATAATACATATTTGGCATACTTTCATATTTTATATAGAGTATATAATACACATATGGGTACTTTGATATTGTATGTACTCTATATAGTACACATTTGCGGTACTTTGACATTTTATGTACAGTATGTAATACATACTTGGGGTAATTTGATATTTTATGTACAGTATACAATACATATTTGGGGTACTTTGATTTCTTATGTACAGTATGTGCTTTTTAAATGGGTTAGTTTGTTATTTTATATACAGCATATAATACATATTTGGGGTTCTTTGATATTTTATGTACAGTATATAATATTTATTTGGGGTATGTTGATATTTTATGTACAGTATATAATACATATTTGGTGTACTTTTATATTTCAAATACAGTATTTCATATATATTTGGTGTACTTTGATATTTTATGTACAGTATATAATATATATTTGGGTTATTTTGGTATTTTATGAACAGTATATTGTACATATTTTTGGTACTTTGATATTCCATATACAGTATTTAATATTTATTTGGGGTATTGTGATATATTATGTACAGTATATAATATATGTTTGGGGTACTTTGATATTTCATGTACATATATAATACATATTTGGGGTACTTTGATAATTCACGTACAGTATATAATACTTATTTCATGTACTTTCATATTTTATGTACAGCATATAATACATATTAAGTTTGCTTTAATATTTTATGTGCAGTTTATAATACATATTTGGTGTACTTTGATATTTTATCTATAGTATAAAATCCATATTTATTTCACTTTGTTATTTTATGTACAGTATAAAATACATATCACTTTCCCTTTGATAATTTATCTACACTATATAATTCATATTTGGGGTACTTTGATATATTAAGTACAATATATAATACTTATTTTGGGTACTTTGATATTTCCTATACAGTATTTAATATATATTTGGTGTACTTTTATATTTTATGTACAGTATATAATATATATTTGGTGTATTTTGATATTCTATGTACAGTATACAATACATATTTGGGGTACTTTGATTTCTTATATACAGAATGTAATATTTATTTAGGATAGTTTGTTATTTTATATACAGTATATAATACATATTTGGGTTACTTTGATATTTTTTGTACAGTATATAATACATATTTGGAGTATTTTGATATATTATCTATAGTATATAATACATATTTGCGGTACTTTGATATTTCATATACAGTATTTCATATATATTTGGTGTACATTGATATTTTATTTACAGTATATAATACACATTTGGTTACTTTGATACTGTATCTACTGTATATAATACACATTTGGGTACTTTGATATTTTATGTATAATATATAATACATATTTGGGTTACTTTGATATTTTATGTACAGTACATAATACACATTTGCGTACTTTGATATTGTATATACTTTATATAATATGTATTCGGGGTACTTTGATATTTTATGTACAGTATATTATACATATTTTGGGTACTTTCATATATTATACACAGTATATAACATATATTTGGGATACTTTGATATTTCATATACAGTACTTCATATATATTTTGGGTACTTTGATATTTTATGTACAGTACATAATATATATTTGGGGTAATTTGATATTTTATGTACATTCTATAATACATATTTGGGTGATGTTGATATGTTATGAACAGTATATAATACACATGTGGTTACTTTGATATTGTATCTACTGTATATAATATATATTTGGGGTACATTGATATTTTATGTACAGTGTGTAATACGTACTTGGGGTACTTTGATATTTTATGTACAGTATATAATACATACTTGGGTTACTTTGATATGTTATGTACAGTATACAATAAACATTTGGGTACTTGATATTGTATCTACTGTATATAATATATATTTGGGGTTCTTTGATATTTTATGTACAGTATATAATACACATTTGGGTACTTTGATAATATATCTACTGTACATAATACATATTTTGGGTACTTTGATATTTTATGTACAGTACATAATGCATACTTGGAGTACTTTGATATTTTATGTACAGTATATAATACATATTTGGGTTACTTTGATATTTTATGTACAGTATATAATACATATTTGGGTACTTTGATATTGTATCTACTGTATATAATATATGTTTGGGGTACTTTAATATTTTACATACAGTATATAATACATATTTGTGGTACATTTATATTTTATGTACAGTGTATAATACACATTTGGGCACTTTGATATTGTATCTACTACATATAATACTTCTTTGGAGTACTTTGACATTTTCTGTAGAGTATATAATACATACTTGGGGTACTTTCATATTTTATGTACACTATGTAATACATATATGGGGTACTTTGATTTCTTATGTGCAGTATGTAATATTTACTTGGGTTACTTTGCTATTTTATATACAGTATATAATACATATTTGGTGTTCTTTGATATTTTACATACAGAATATAATTCATATTTGGGATACTTTAATATATTATGTACATTATATAATACATATTTGGGGACCTTTGATATTTCATATACAGTATTTCATATATATTTGGTGTACTTTGATATTTTATGTACAGTATTTAATATATATTTAGGTTGCTTTGATATTTTATGAACAGTATATAATACATATTTGGGGTACTTTGATATTTCAAAAAAAGGATTTAACATATATTTGGGGTATTTTGATATTTTATGTACAGTATATAATATATGTTTGGTGTACTTTGATATTTTATGTACAGTATATAATACATATTTGGGGTGCTTTGATATTTCATATACAGTATTTCATATATATTTGGTGTACTTTGATATTTTATGTACAGTATATAATATGTATTTGGGTTACTTTGATATTTTTATTAACAGTATATAATACATATTTGGGGTACTTTGATATTTCATATAAAGTATTTAACATATATTTGGGGAACTTTGATATTTTATGTACAGTATATAATACATATTTGGGGTACTTTGATATTTTATGTACAATATATAAAACACCTTTGGGTATATTCACATTGTATTTACTGTATATAATACACATTTGTGCACTTTGAGGTTGTATCTACTATATATAATGCATATTTCGGGTACTTTAATAGTTTATATACAGTATATAATTCATACGTGGTGTATTTTGATATTTAATGAACAGTATACAATACATATGTGGGTTACTTTGATATTTTATGTACAGTATATAATACACATTTGGGTACTTTGATATTGTATCTACTGCATATAATACATAATTGGGGTACTCTGATGTTTTATCTACAGTATATAATACATACCTGGGGTACTTTGATATTTTATGTACAGTATATAATACATATTTGGGTTACTTTGATATTTTATGTACAGTACATACTACACATTTGGGTAATTTGGTATCCTTTATACTGTATATAATATATATTTGGGATATTTTGATATTTTATTCTCGGTATATAATACATATTTTGGGTACTTTGACATATTATATACAGTATATAACACATATTTGTGGTACTTTGATATTTCATATACAGTGTTTCATATATATTTGGGGTACTTTGATATTTTATGTACAGTATATAATATATGTTTGGGTAAATTTGATATTTTATGTACAGTATATAATACATATTTGGGGTACTTTGATATATTATGTACAGTATATAATACACATGAGGGTACTTGGTATTGTATCTACTGTATATAATACATATTTGGGGTACTTTGATATTTTATGTACAGTATGTAATACATACTTGGGGTACTTTGATATTTTATGTAAAGTATATAATACATATTTGGGTTACTTTGATATGTTATGTACGGTATATAATACACATTTGGGTACTTTGATATTGTATCTACTGTATATAATATATATTTGGAGTACTTTGATATTTTTTGTGCAGTATATAATACATATTTGGGGTACTTTGATTTCTTATGTGCAGTATGTAATATTTATTTTCTTCACAGAATTGCAAAAAACTACTTCAAAGTTCATATGGAACCAAAAGAGAGCCCGCATCGCCAAGTCAATCCTAAGCCAAAAGAACAAAGCTGGAGGCATCACACTACCTGACTTCAAACTATACTACAAGGCTACAGTAACCAAAACAGCATGGTACTGGTACCAAAACAGAAATATAGATCAATGGAACAGAACAGAGCCCTCAGAAATAACGCCACTTACCTACAACTATCTGATCTTTGACAAACCTGAGAAAAACAAGCAATGGGGAAAGGATTCCCTATTTAATAAATGGTGCTGGGAAAACTGGCTAGCCATATGTAGAAAGCTGAAACTGGATCCCTTCCTTACACCTTATACAAAAATCAATTCAAGATGGATTAAAGATTTAAACGTTAGACCTAAAACCATAAAAACCCTAGAAGAAAACCTAGGCATTACCATTCAGGACATAGGCGTGGGCAAGGACTTCATGTCCAAAACACCAAAAGCAATGGCAACAAAAGCCAAAATTGACAAATGGGATCTAATTAAACTAAAGAGCTTCTGCACAGCAAAAGAAACTACCATCAGAGTGAATAGGCAACCTACAACATGGGAGAAAATTTTTGCAACCTACTCATCTGACAAAGGGCTAATATCCAGAATCTACAGTGAACTCAAACAAATTTACAAGAAAAAAACAAACAACCCCATCAAAAAGTGGGCGAAGGACATGAACAGATACTTCTCAAAAGAAGACATTTATGAGGCCAAAAAACACATGAAAAAATGCTCATCATCACTGGCCATCAGAGAAATGCAAATCAAAACCACTATGAGATATCATCTCACACCAGTTAGAATGGCAATCATTAAAAAGTCAGGAAACAACAGGTGCTGGAGAGGATGTGGAGAAATAGGAACACTTTTACACTGTTGGTGGGACTGTAAACTAGTTCAACCATTGTGGAAGTCAGTGTGGCGATTCCTCAGGGATCTAGAACTAGAAATACCATTTGACCCAGCCATCCCATTACTGGGTATATACCCAAAGGACTATAAATCATGCTGCTATAAAGACACATGCACACGTATGTTTATTGCGGCATTATTCACAATAGCAAAGACTTGGAACCAACCCAAATGTCCAACAATGATAGACTGGATTAAGAAAATGTGGCACATATACACCATGGAATACTATGCAGCCATAAAAAATGATGAGTTCATATCCTTTGTAGGGACATGGATGAAATTGGAAACCATCATTCTCAGTAAACTATCAGAAGAACAAAAAACCAAACACCGCATATTCTCACTCATAGGTGGGAATTGAACAATGAGATCCCATGGACACAGGAAGGGGAATATCATACTCTGGGGACTGTGGTGGGGAGGGGGGAGGGGGGAGGGATAGCATTGGGAGATATACCTAATGCTAGATGACGAGTTGGTGGGTGCAGCGCACCAGCATGGCACATGTATACATATGTAACTAACCTGCACAATGTGCACATGTACCCTAAAACTTAAAGTATAATAAAAAAATATATATATATATTTATTTGGGTTACTTTGTTATTTCATATACAGTATGTAACACATATTTTGGGTACTTTGATATTTTATGTTCAGTATATAATGCATACTTGGAGTACTTTGATATTTTATGTACAGTATATAAAACATATTTGGGTTACTTTGATATTTTATGTACAGTACATAATATACATTTGGGTACTTTGATATCCTATATACTGTATATAATATATATTTGGGATATTTTCATATTTTATGCACGGTATATAATACATATTTTGGGTACATTGACATATTATATACAGTATATAACACATATTTACGGTACTTTGCTATTTCATATACAGTATTTCAGATATATTTGGGGTACTTTGATATTTTATGTACAGTATAAAATCTAGGTTTGTGTAAATTTGATATTTTATGTACAGTATATAGTACATGTTTGGGGTACTTTGATATATTATGTACAGTATATAATACACATGAGGGTACTTTGATATTGTATCTACTGTATATAATACATATTTGGGGTACTTTGATATTTTATGTACAGTATATAATACATATTTGCATTACTTTGATATGTTATGTACAGTATATAATACACATTTGGGTACTTTCATATTGTATCTACTGTATATAATATATATTTGGGGTACTTTGATATTTTATGAACAGTATATAATACATATTGGGGGTACTTTGATTTCTTATGAGCAGTATGTAATATTTATTTGGGTTACTTTGTTATTTTACATACAGTATATAAAACATATTTGGGGTATTTTGATATTTTATGTTCAGTATATAATACATATTTGGGGTATTTTGATATATTAAGTTCGGTATATAATACATCTTTGGGGTACTTTGATATTTCATATAAATTATTTCATATATAATTATTTTACTTTGATATTATATATACAGTATATAATATGTATTTGGGTTACTTTGATATTTTATGAACAGTATATAATACATATTTGTGATACTTTGATATTTAATGTACAGTATATAATAAATATTGGGAGTACTTTGATATTTTATGTACAGTATATAACACATATTTTGGGTACCTTGATATATTATGTACAGTATATAATACATATTTGGGGTACTTTGATATTTCATATGGAGTATTTCATATATATTTGGTGTACTTAGATATTTTATGTACAGTATATAATATATATTTGGGTTACTTGTATATTTTTTTTAACAGAATATAAGACATATTTAGGGTCCTTTATAGTTCATATACAGTATTTAATATATATTTGGGGTACTTTGATATTTTATGTACAGTATATAATGTATGTTTGGGGTACTTTGATATTTTATGTACAGTATAAAATACATATTTGTTGTACTTTGATATTTGATCTACAGTATAAAATGCATATTTGTTTCACTTTCATAATTTATGTACAGTATAAAATACATATCTGATTCTCTTTGATAATTTATCTACAGTATATAATAAATATTTGGTGTACTTTCATATTTTATGTATAGTATATGATGCATATTTGGGGTAATTTGATAATTTATGTACAGTATATAATCCATTTTTGTGGTACTTTGATATGTCATGTACAGTATATAATACACATTTGTGAACTTTGATATTGTATCTACTGTATATAATACATATTTGGGGTAATTTGATATTTTATGTACAGTATATAATACATACTTGGGGTACTTTGATATTTTATGTACAGTATATAATGCATATTTGTGTTACTTTATATATTATGTACTGTATATAATACACATTTGGGTACTTTTATATTGTATCTACTGCATATAATATATATTTGTGGAACTTTGATATTATATATACAGTATATGCTACATATTTGGGGTAATTTGATTTCTTATGTACAGTATGTAATATTTATTTGGGTTACTTTGTTATTTTATATAGAGTATATAACACATATTTGGGGTACTTTGACATTTTCTGTACAGTATGTAATACACATTTGGGGTACTTTGATATATTAAGCACAGTATATAATACATATTTGGGGTACTTTGATATTTCATATACTGTATTTCATATATATTTGGTGTACTTTAATATTTTATGTACAGTATATAATATATATTTGGGTTGCTTCGTTATTATGTGAACAGTATATAATACATACTTTGGGAAATTTGATATTTTATGTACAGTATATAATACATATTTGTGTTACTTTGATATGTTATGTACAGTATATAATACACAGTTGTGTACTTTGATATTGTATCTACTGTATATAATATGTATTTGGGGTACTTTGATATTTTATGTACAGTATGTAATATATATTTGGGGTTCTTTGATATTTTATGTACAGTATATAATACACATTTGGGTACTTTCATATTGTATCTACTGAATATAATACATATTTGGGGTACTTTGATACTTTATGTGCAGTATGTAATACATACTTGGGTACTTTGATATTTTATGTACAGTATATAATACATATTTGGGTTACTTTGTTATGTTCTGTACAGTATATAATACACATTTGTTTACTTTGATATTGTATCTATTGTATATAATATATATTTGGGGTACTTAGATGTTTTATGAACAGTATATAATACATATTTGAGGTACTTTGATATTTCATATACAGTATCTAATACATATTTGCAGTACTTTGATATTTTATGTACAGTATATAATATAACTTTGGTGTACTTTGATATTTTATGTACACTATGTATTATATATTTGGTGTACTTTGATAATTCATGTACAGTATACAATACATATTTGGTGTACTTTGGTATTTTATGTACAGCATATAATACATATTAAGTTTACTTTAATATTTTATGTACAGTATATAATATATATTTGGTGTATTTTGATATTTTATCTACAGTATAAAACGCATATTTGTTTCACTTTGATATTTTATGTACAGTATAAAATACATATCTCTTTCTGTTTGATAATTTCTCCACAGTATATAATAAATATTTGGGGTACTTTGCTATTTTATGTACACTATATCATGAATATTTGCGGTACTTTGATATTTTATGTACATTATAAAATACATAATTGGGGTACTTTGATATTTTATGTACATTATACAATACATATTTGGGGTATTTTGGTATTTTATGTACAGTATATAATACACATTTGGGTACTTTGATATTGTATCTACTGTATATAATACATATTTGGGGTACTTTGATATTTTATGTACAGTATATAATACACATTTGGGGTACTTTGATATATTAAGTACAGTATATAATATATATTTGGGGACTTTGATATTTTATGTACACTATATAATACACATTTGGGTACTTTGATATTGTATCTACTGTATATAATATATATTTGGGGTACTTTTATATTTTATGTACTCTATATAATACACATTTGGGTACTTTGATATTGTATCTACTGTATATAATATATATTTGGGTTACTTTGATATTTTACATACAGTATATAATAGAAATTTGGGGTACGTTGATTTTTTATGCACAGTATATAATACACATTTGTGTACTTTGATATTTTATATACTGTATATAATACATATTTGGGGTACTTTGCTATTTTATGTATGGTATATAATACATACTTGTTTTACTTTGATATTTTGTGTACACTATGTAATACATATTTTGGGTACTTTGATTTCTTATGTACAGTATGCAATATTTATTTGGGTTACTTTGTTATTTTATATGTGGTATATAATACATATTTGGTGTACTTTGATATTTTATGTACATTATAGAATACATACTTGGGGTTCTTTGATATTTCATATACAGTATTTCATATATATTTGGTGTAATTAGATATTTTATGTACAGTATATAACACACATTTGGCTACTCTGATATTGTATCTTCTGTATATAATACGTATTTGGGTTACTTTGATATGTTATGTACAATATATAATACACATTTCGGTACATTGACATTGTATCTACTGTATATAATATATATGTGGGGTACTTTGATATTTTATGTACAGTATATAATATATCTTTGTGGTAGTTTGATATATTATGTACAGTATATAATACACATTAGGGTAATTTGATATTGTATCTACTGTATATAATACATATTTGGGGTACTTTGATATTTTATGTACAGTTTATAATACATACTTCGGGTACTTTGATATATTATGTACAGTATATAGTACATATTTGGATTACTTTGCTATTTTATGTAAAGTATATAATACACAATTTGGTACTTTGATATTGTATCTACTGTATATAATATATATTTGGGGTACTTTGATGTTTTCCGTACAGAATATAATATATATTTGTGGTACTTTGATATTTTATGTACTCTATATAATACATATTTTGGTTACTTTTATTTCTTATGTACAGTATGTAATATTTATTTGGGTTACTTTGTTATTTTATATACAGTATATAATACATATTGGGTGTACTTTGATATTTTATGCACAGTATATACTACATATTTTGGGTACTTTGATATATTATGTGCATTATATAATACATATTTCTGTTCTTTGATATTTCATATACAGTATTTCATATATATTTGGTGTACTCTGATATTTTATGTAAAGTATATAATATATACTTGGGGTACTTTGATATTTTATGTACAGTATAGAATACATATTTGGGGTGCATTGATATTTCATATAAACTATTTCATATATATTTGGTGTTCTTTGATATTTTATGTACAGTATTTAATATGTGTTTGGGTTACTTTGATATTCTATGAACAGTATATAATACATATTTTGGGTAGTTTGAGATTTCATATACAGTATTTAATATATATTTGGGGTACTTTGACATTTTATGTAGAGTATATAATACATATTTGGGGTACTTTGATATATTATGTACAGTATAGACTACATATTAGGGGTATTTAGATATTTCATATACAGTATTTCATATATATTGGTGTACTTTGATATTTCAGAACAGTATATAATACATATTTGGGTTACTTTGATTTTTTATGTACAGTAAATAATACATATTTGGGGTACTTTGATATTTTATGTACAGTATATAATACATATTTGAGGTACTTTTACATATTATGTACAGTATATAATACATATTTCGGGTACTTCGGTATTTCATATACAGTATTTCATATATATTTGTGGTACTTTGATATTTTATATACAGCATATAATATATATTTGGTTTACTTTGTTATTTTATGAATAGTATATAGTACATATTTGGGGTACTTTGATATTTCATATACAGTATTTAATATATATTTGGGGTACTTTGATATTTTACGTACAGTATATCATATATGTTTGTGGTACTTTGATATTTTATGTACAGTATGTAATACATATTTGGTGCAGTTTGATAATTCATGTACCGTTTCTTATACATATTTGGTGTACTTTGATATTTTTTGTACAGCATATAATACATACTAGGTTTACTTTAATATTTTATGTACAGTACAGAATACATATTTGGTGTACTTTGATATTTTATCTATAGTATAGAATGCATATTCCTTTCACTTTGATATTTTATGTACAGTATAAAATACATATGTTTTTCTCTTTAATAATTTCTCTACACTATATAATTCATATTTGGGGTGCATTGATATTTTATTTACAGTATGTAATACATGTTTGGGGTTCTTTGATATATTAAGTACAGTATATTATACATACTTGGGGTGCTTTGATATTTCATATACAGTATTTCATATATATTTGGTGTACTTTGATATTTCATGTACAGTATATAATATGTATTCGGGTTTCTTTGATATTTTTATGAGCAGTATATAATACATATTTGGGGTACCTTGATATTTTAGGTACAGTGTATAATACATATTTGGGTTACTTTGATATGTTATGTACTGTATATAATACACATTTGCGTACTTTGATATTGTATTTCCTGTATATAATATATATTTGGGGTACTTTGATATTTTATGTACAGTATATAATATATATTTTGGGTAATTTGATTTCTTATGTACAGTATGTAATATTTATTTGAGTTACTTTTTTATTTTATATAGAGTATATACTACATATTTGGGGTAATTTGATATTTTATGTAATGTATATAATACATATTTGGGGTACTTTGATACATTAAGTACAGTATATAATACATATTTGGGGTACTTTTATATTTCATATACAGTATTTAATATATATTTGGAGTACTTTGATATTTTATGTACAGTATATAATACATATTTGGGGTATAATGATATTTTATGTACAGTATATAATACATAATTGGGGTACTTTGATATTTTATTTACAGTATATAATATATTAGGCTTATTTTAATATTTTATGTACAGTATATAATACGTATTTGGTGTACTTTGATATTTTATCTACACTATAAAATGCATATTTATTTCACTTTCATATTTTATGTACAGTATAAAGTACATATCTGTTTCTCTTTGATAATTTATCTACAGTACATAATACATATTTGGGATACTTTGATATCTAATGTACACTATATAAAGCATATTTGTGGTACTTTGATATTTTATGTACAGTATATAATACATATTTGGGGTAATTTGATATTTTATGTACAGTACATAATACACATTTTGGTACTTTGCACTGTATCTACTGTATATAATCCATATTTGGGGTACTTTGATATTTTATGTACAGTACATAATACATACTTGGGGTACTTTGATATTTTATATACAGTATATAATACATATTTGGAGTAGGTTGATATTTTATGTTCAGTATATAATACATATTTGGGATCGTTTGATATATTAAGTACAGTATATAATACATATTTGGGGTACTTTGATATTTTATGCACAGTATATTATACATATTGGGGTACTTTATATATTATGTGCAGTATATAATACATATTTGGGGTACTTTGATATTTCATATACACTATTTCATATATATTCGGTGTACTTTGATATTTTATGTACAGTATGTAATATATATTTGGGTTACTTTGATATTTTATGAACAGTATACAATTCATATTTGTGGTACTTTGATATTTCATGTACAGTATTTGATATATATTTGGTGTACTTTGATATTTTATGTACAGTATATAATATATAATGGGGTTACATTGATATTTTATGAACAGTATATAATACATATTTGAGGTACTTTGATATGTCATATAGAGTATTTAATATATATTTGGGGTACTTTGATATTTTATGTACCGTGTATAATATATGTTTTGGGTACTTTGATATTTTAAGTACATTCTATAATACATCTTTGGTGTACTTTGATGATTCATGTACAGTATATAATACATATTTGCTCTATTTTGATATTTTATGTACAGCATATAATAAATATTAGGTTTACTTTAATATTTTATGTACAGTATATAATACATATTTGGAGTACTTTGATATTTTATCTACAGTATAAAATGCATATTTATTTCACTTTGATATTTTATGTACAGTATAAAATACATATCTGTTTCTCTTTGATAATTTATCTACAGTATGTAATACATATTTGGGGTACTTTGATGTTTTAAGTACACTATTTAATGCATGTTTGGGGTACTTTGATGTCTTATGTACAGTATGTAATACATATTTGTGTTACTTTGATATGTTATGTACTGTATATAGTACACATTTGTGTATTTTGATATTGTATCTACTGTACATAATACATGATTGTGGTACTTTGATACTTTAGGTACAGTATGTAATACATACTTGGTGTACTTTGATATTTTATGTACAGTATATAATACATATTTGGGATACTTTGATATTTCATATGCAGTGTTTCATATATATTTGGTGTAGTTTGATATTTTATGTACAGTATATAATATATATTTTGGTTACTTTGATATTTTATGTACAGCATATAATACATATTTGGGGTACTATGATATTTTATATACAGTATATAATACATATTTGGGGTACTTTGATATATTATGTACAGTATATAATACATATTTGGGGTACTTTGATGTTTCAGATACAGTATTTCATATATATTTGGGTTACTTTGATATTTTATGGGCAGTATATAATACATATTTGGGGTCCTTTATATTTCATATACAGTATTTAATATATACTTGGGGTACTTTGATATTTTATGTACAGTATATATGTTTGGGGTACTTTGATATTTTATGTATAGTATATAATACATATTTGGTGTACTTTGATAATTCATTTACAGTATGTAATACATATTTTGTGTACTTTGGTATTTTATGTACAGTATATAATATATATTAGGTTTTCTGTAATATTTTATGTACTGTATAAAATACGTATTTGGTGTAGTTTTATATTTTATCTACAGTATAAAATGCATATTTGTTTCACTTTGATATTTTATGTACAGTATAAAATACATATCTGTTAGTCTTTGATAACTTATCTACAATATATACTAAATATTTGGGGTACTTTGGTATTTTATGACCAGTACATAATACGTATTTGGTGTACTTTGATATTTTCTGTACACTATATAATACATATTTGGGGTACTTTGATATTTTATGTAGAGTATATAATAAACATTTGGGAACTTTGATATTGTATCTACTATATATAATACATATTTGGGGTAATTTGATATTTTATGCACAGTATATAATACATACTTGGGGTAATTTGATATTTTATGTACAGTATATAATGCAGTTTTGGGTTAATTTGATATGTTATGTACTGTTTACAGCACTCGTTTGGGTACTTTGATATTGTATCCAATGTATAAAATATATATTTGGGGTACTTTGATATTATATGTACATTATATGATACATATTTCGGTTACTTTGATTTCTTATATACAGTATGAAATATTTATTTGGGTTACTTTGTTATTTTATATACAGTATATAACACATATATGGGGTAATTTGATATTTTATGTAGAGTATATAATACATATTTTGGTTACTGTGATCTATTAAGTACAGTATATAATACATATTTGCGTAGTTTGATATTTCATATAGAGTATATAATACATATTTGGAGTAGTTTGATATTTTATGTACAGTATGTAATACATATTTGGGTTACTTTGATATGTTATGTACACTATATAATTCACATTTGGGTACTTTGATATTGTATCGACTCTATATAATATATATTTGGGGTACTTTGATATTTTATGTACAGTATATAATACATCTTTGGAGTAGTTTGATATTTTATGTACAGTATATAGTACACATTTGTGTACTTTGATATTGTATCTACTGTATATAATACATATTTGGGGTACTTTGATATTTTGTGTACAGTATATAATACATACATGGGGTACTTTGATATTTTATGTACAATATATAATATATATTTGGGTTACTTTGATATTTTATGTACAGTATATAGTACACATTTGGGTACTTTGGTATTGTATCTCCTGTTTATAATATATATTTGGGGTACTTTGTTATTTTACGTAGGGTATATAATACATATTTGGGGTATTTGATATTTTATGTACTGTATATAATACACATTTGGGTACTTTGATATTGTATCTACTGTAAATAATATATATTTGGGGTACTTTGATATTTTATGTATGGTATATAATACATATTTGGGGTACCTTGATTTCTTATGTACAGTATGTAATATTTATTTGCGTAACTTTGTTATTTCATATACAGTATATAACACATATTTAGGGTACTTTGGTATCTTATGTACAGTATATAATACATATTTGGGGTACTTTGATATATTAAGTACAGTATATAATAAATATTTGGGGTACTTTCATATTTTATGTACAGTATATAATAGATGCTTGGGGTACTTTGATATTTTATGTACAGTATATAATACATATTTTGTGCACTTTGATTATTCATGTACTGTATATAATACATATTTGGTGTACTTTGATATTTTATCTACAGTATAAAATGCATATTTGTTTCACTTTGATATTTTATGTACAGTATAAAATATATATGTGTTCCTCTTTGATAATTTATCCACAGAATATAATACATATTTGCGGTACTTTGATATTTTATGTACACTATATAACGCATATTTGGGGTACTTTGATAGTTTATGTACAGTATATAATACATTTTTGGAGTACTTTGTTACTTTATGTACAGTATATAATTCATATTTGGGGTACTTTGATGTTTTATGTACAGTATATAATACATATTTGGGTACTTTGATATTGTATCTACTGTATATAATACATATTTGGGGTACATTGATATTTTATGTACAGTATATAATACATACTAGTGGTAGTTCGATATTTTATCTACAGTACATAATATATATTTGGGTTACTTTTATATGTTATGTACTGTATATAATACACATTTGGGTACTCTGATATTGTATCTACTGTATATAATATATGCTTTGGGTACTGTAATATTTTATGTACATTATATAATACATATTTGGGGTATTTTTGTTTCTTATGTACAGTATGTAATATTTATTTGGGTTAATTTGTTATTTTTTATAAAGTGTATAAAACATATTTGGTGTAGTTAGCTATTTTATGTACAGTATATAATATGTATTTACATTACTTTAATATTTTATGACCAGTATATAATACATATTTGGGGAATTTTGATATATTATGTACAGTATATAATTCATATTTGTGGTACTTTGATATTTCATATACAGTATTTCATATATATTTGGTGTACTTTGATATTTTATGTACATTATATAATATATATTTGGGTTAATTTGATATTTTATGTACAATATATAATATGTATTCGGGTTACTTTGATATTTTATATACAGTATATAATAGATATTTGGGGTACTTTGATATATTATGTACAGTATATAATACATATTTCAGGTCCTTTGATATTTCATATAGAGTATGTCAGATATATTTGGTGTACTTTGATATTTTAGGTACAGTATATAATATATATTTGGGTTACTTTGATATTTTATGTACAGTATATAATACATATTTGGGGACTTTGAGATTTCATATACAGTATTTAATATATATTTGGGGTACTTTGATATTTTATGTACAGTATGTATTACCTGTTTGGGGTATTTTGATATTTTATGTACACTATATAGTACATATTTGGTGTAATTTGATAATTCATGTACAGTACATAATACATATTTGGTGTACTTTGATATCTTATATAGAGCATATAGTACGTATTAGGTTTACTTTAATATTTTATGTACAGTATATAAAACATATTTGGTGTACTTTGATATTTTATCTATAGTATAAAATGCATATTTGTTTCACTTTGATATTTTATGTACAGTATAAAATACATATGTGTTTATTTTGATAATTTATCTATAGTATATCATATATATTTTGGATACTTTGATATTTTATGTACACTATATAATGCATATTTGGTGTACTTTGATATTTTATGTACAGTATATAATACATATTTGTGGTACTTTGATATGTTATGTGCAGTATATAATACATACTTGGGGTACCTTGATATTTTATGTACAGTCTATAATACATATTTGGGGTACTTTCATATGTTATGTACTGTATATAGTACACATTTGGGTACTTTGATATTGTATCTACTGTATATAATATATTTTTGTGGTACTTTGATATTTTATATATGGTATATAATACATATTTGGGGTACTTTGATTTCTTATGTACAGTATGTAATATTTATTTTGGTTGCTTTGTTATTTCATATACAGTATACAACACATATTTGGGGTACTTTGATATCTTATGTACAGTATATAATACAGATTTGGGGTACTTTGATATTTCATATACAGTATTTAATATATATTTGGGGTACTATTATATTTTATGTACAGTATACAATATATGTTTGGGGTACTTTGATATTTTATGTACAGTATATAATACATATTTTGGAGGATTTTATATTTCATATACAGTATTTCATATATATTTGGTGTTCTTTGATATTTTGTGTACAGTATTTCATATGTGTTTGGGATACTTTGATATTTTATGTACAGTATATAATGCATATTTGGGTTACTTTGATATGTTATGTAGTGTATTTAAGACACATTTGGGTACATTGATATTGTATCTCCTGTATATAATATATAGGGGGTACTTTGTAATTTTATGTACAGTATATAATACATATTTGGGGTACTTTGATTTCTTATGTAGAGTATGTAATATAACTTTGGGTTAATTGTTATTTTATATAGAGTACATAATTCATATTTGGGGTACTTTGATATTTTATGAACAGTATGTAATACATATTTGGGGTACTTTTATATATTAAGTACAGTATATAATACATATTTGGGGTACTTTGATATTTCATATACAGTATTACATGTATATTTGGTGTACTTTGATATTTTATGTACAGTATATAAAATATATTTGGGGTACTATGATATTTTATGTACACTATGTAATGCATATTTGGGATACTTTGATATTTTATGTACAGTATCTAATACATATTTGGGGTAATTTGATATTTTATGTACAGTATATAATACACATTTGGGTACTTTGTATTGTATCTTCTGTATATAATAGATATTTGAGGTACTGTGATATTTTATGTACAGTATATAATACATACTTGGGGTACTTTTATATTTTATGTACATTATATAATGCATATTTGGGTTACATTTATATGTTATAATACATATTTTGATTAATTTTGTATATTATGTACAGTATATAATACATATTTTGGTTACTTTGATATGTCATATACAGTATTTCATATATATTTTGTGTACTTTGATATTTGAAATACAGTATATAATATATAATTGGGTTACTTTGATATTTTATGTACAGTATATAATTCATATTTTGTGGTACTTTGATATTTTATGTACAGTATATAATACATATTTGGGGTACTTTGATATATTATGTACAGTATATAATACATGTTTGGGGTCCTTTGATGTTTTGTATGCAGTATTTCATATATATTTGGTGTACTTTGATATTTTATGTACAGTATATAATATATATTTGGGTTACTTTGATATTTTATGAACAGTATATAATACATATTTGGGCTACCTGGATATTTCATACACAGTATGCAAAATATAATTGGTGTACTTTGATATTTTATGTACAGCATATGATACATATTATTTTTACTTTAATATTTTATGTACAGTATATTATACAAATGTGGTGTTCTTTGATGTTTTATCTACACTATAGAATGCATATTTGTTTTACTTTGATATTTTATGTACAGTAAGAAATATATATGTGTTTCTCTTTGATAATTTATCTACAGTATATAATACATATTTGTTGTACTTTGTTATTATATATACACTAAATAATGCATATTTGGGGTACTTTGGTATTTTATGTACAGTATATAATACATATTTGTGGTAGTTTGATATTTTATGTACAGTATATAATACATATTTGGGGTACATTGATATTTTATGTACATTATATAATATATATTTGGGGTAGTTTGATATATTATATACAGTATATAATACATATTTGGGGTACTTTGATATTTCATATACAGAATTTCATATATATTTTGCGTACTTTTATATTTTATGTATAGTATATAATATGTATTTGGGTTACTTTGATATTTTATGAACTGTATATAATACATATTTGGGGTACTTTGAAATTTCATATACAGTGTTTAATATATATTTGGGATACTTTGATATTTTATGTACTGTATGTTATATAGGTTTGGGGTATTTTGATGTTTTACGTACAGTATATAATACATATTTGGTGTACTTTGACACATTATGTACAGCATATAATACATATTAGGTTTACTTTAATATTTTCTGTACAGTATATAAAACATATTTGATGTTTTTGATATTTTATCTACAGTATAAAATGCATATTTGTTTCACTTGATATTTTATGTACAGTCCAAAATACATCTCTGTTTCTCTTTGAAAATTTATCTACAGTATATAATACACATTTGGGGTACTTTGATATTATATGTACACTATATAATCCTTTCTTGGGGTACTTTGATATTTTATGTAAAGTATATAATACATATTTTGGGTACTTTGATATTGTATGTACAGTACATAATACATATTTTGGGTACTTTTATATTTTATGTACAGTATATAATACACATTTGGGAACTTTGATATTGTATCTACTGTATATAATACATATTTGGGGTACTTTGATATTTTATGTACAGTATATAATACGTACTTGTTGTACTTTGATATTTTATGTTCAGTATATAATACATATTTGGGTTACTTTGATATTTTATGTACGGTATATAATACATATTTTGTTACTTTGATATTGTATCTAATGTAAATAATACATATTTGGGGTATTTTATATTTTATGTACAGTATATAATACACATTTGGCAACTTTGATATTATATCTACTGTATATAATACATATTTTGTGTACTTTGATATTTTATGTACAGTATATAATAGATTTCTGGGGTACATTGATATTTTATATACAGTATATATTGCATATTTGGGGTACTTTGATATTTCATATGCAGAATTTCATATATATTTGGTGTACTTAGATATTTTACGTACAGTATATAATATATAGTTGGGTTACTTTGATATTTTATGTACAGTATATAATACATATTTGGGGTAGTTTGATATTTCATATACAGTAGTTAATATATATTTGGGGTACTTTGATATTTTATGTAAGTATGTAATATATATTAGGTGTACTTTGACATTTTATGTACAGTATATAATATATATTTAGTGTAATTTGATAATTTATGTACGGTATATAATATATATTTGGTGTGATTTGATATTTTATGTACTGTAAATAACACATATTCTGTGTACTTTGATATTTTATGTTTAGTATATAATACATATTCAGTGTACTTTCAAATTTTATTTACAATATGTAATACATATTTGGTGTCCTTTTTATTTTATGCACAGTATATAATAGATATTTGGTGTACTTTGATATTTTGTGTACAGTATAGAATACATCTTTTCTGTACTTAGTATTTTATGAACAGTATATAATACATTTTAGGGGTATTTTAATATTTTATGTACAGTATATAATACATATTTGGTGTACTTTGATATTTTATGAACAGTATATTATACATATTTGGTGTACTTTTATATTTTATGTACAGTATATAATTCATATTTGGTGTAGTTTGATGTTTTATGTACAGTATATAATACATACTTGGTGTACTTTGATATTGTATGTGCAGTATAAAATACATATTTTTTTCCCATTGAGGATTTATGTACAGTGTATAATACATATTTGGGGTGCTTTGATATTTTATGAACGTTATATAACACATAATTCTGGTACTTTTTTTATGTAAATTATATAATATATATTTCGTGTAGTTTAATATATTTTATACAGTTTATAATATATATTTTTGGTACTTTGATATTGTATGTATGGTATATAATACATATTTGGGGTACTTTTATAATTCATGTACATTATTTAATATATATTTTGGGTACTTTGATATTTTATGTACAGAATAAAATATATATTTGGTGTACTTTGATATTTTATGTACAGTCTATAATACATATTTCGTGTACTGTGATATTTTGTTAACAGTATATAATACTTATTTGGTGTAGTTTGATATTTTATGAACAGTATTTAAAACATATTTGGTGTTTTTTGATATTTTATGTATGGTTTATAATACATATTTCTTTCACTTTGATATTTTATGTACAGTATATAATACATATTTGGTTCACTTTTATACTTTTGTACAGTATGTAAGAGATATTTGGGATACTTTGATATATTCTGTTCATTATATAAGACATATTAGTGGTTCTTTGATGTTTCCTGTACTGTATATAATAAGTATTTGGACTATTTTGATATTTTATCTACAGTATATAATCCATATTTGGGGTACTTTGATATTTTATGTACAGTATATAATACATGTTTGGGGTACTTTGATATTTCATGTACAGGATATAATATATCTTTAGTATTCTTTGATATTTTATGTACAGTATATAATATATATTTGGGATATTTTAATATTATATGTAGAGTACATAATCCATATTGGGGGCACTTTGATATTTTATGTACAGTGTATAATACATGTTTTGCATACTTTGATATTTTATGTACAGTGTATAATACATATTTTGCATAATTTGATATTTTATGTACTGTGTATAGTACATGTTTTCATAGTTTGATATTTTATGTGCAGTGTAAAATACATTTTTTGCTTAGTTTGATATTTTATGTACTGTGTATAGTACATATTTTAGGTGCTTTGATATTTTCTCTACAGACTATAATACATATTTTGTGTAGTTTGATATGTTATCTACAGTATATAATACATATTTTGTGAAATATGATATTTTATCTAGAGTGTATAATACATATTTTGCATAGTTTGATATTTTATCTACAGAGTAAAATACATATTTTGCTTACTTTGGTATTATATCTACAGTCTATAATACATATTTTGCGTACTTTCATATTTTATGTACAGTGTAAAATACATATTTTGCGTACTTTGATATTTCATCTACAGTGTGTAATACATATTTTGCATACTTTGATGTTTTATGTACAGTCTATAATACATATTTTGGGTACTTTGATATTTTATATACTGTATATAATACATATTTTCATAGTTTTTGGTATTTCATATACAGTATATAATACATGTTTTCCATAGTTTTTCATATTTTATGTACAGTATATAATACATATGTTATGTACTTTGATATTTTATGTACTGTATGTGATACACATTTTGCATATATTTTGATATTTTATGTAAAGCATATAATACATATTTTGCATTCTTTCATACTTTATGTACAGTATATATTACATATGTGGTATATTTTGATATTTCATGTACAGTATATAATATATCATATATTAAATATGTAACATATATTATATATATCATATATTGTATGTAATATACATAATATATTTTATGTTACATTTCATTTATTATATGTTATATGTAATATATTATCAATAATATATATCATAAGTTATATATAATATATATCATACATTATAAAATGTATAGCATATGTTATATACTAAATGGCATATATTACATAATATATAACATATCTTACATAATATATATCATATATCCTATTATATACCATATGTCATATATCATACATCATACATTATATTATATTTATCATATATTATATAATATATGTGGTATGGTATATTTATTATATTTGGTATATATTACCTATAAGATATTATTTACATATCATATAATATATGATTTATTGACTGTATTCTGTATTATATATTTTATTTAAAATATATTATATATAATATATTTATCATATATTTCATAAATTATGTATTTATTTAGTAACATATATAAGATGTTATATATACTAGATAGTATATAATGTATATTATATACATGTCACAAAATATAATATATATTATTGTTCATTATATAATATACATATTATATATTATATATTATATAATATATATGATATATTATATATATCATATAATATATAAAATATATATTATATGATATATAATATATCATATATATTATATGATATATATAATAGATCATATATATTATATAATATATATAATATATATACTATATTTTATATAATATGTATAATGTGTATAATATATTCTCTATAATATATAATACATATATTTTATATTATATTCTATATAATACATATAATATATTTTATATAATATATGTAATATATATAACATATTATATATATTTTATAAATAATATATAATATGTAATATATATTATGTCATATTAGATATATTACATATTATATATTTTATGTAATAATTATTAGTAATAATGACAGTTTTTAGATGGAGTTTTGTTCTGTTGCACTGGCTGGAGTGCAATGACACCAGCATGGCTCAGTGCAAACTCTGCCTCACGGGTTCAAGCGATTGCCCTGCCTCAGTCTCCCGGGTAGCTAGGACTACACCACACTGGGAGTACAGCAGCTGCCAGCATACCTGGCTAAGTTTTTTTGTTTAGTAGAGACAGGTTTTCATTCTGTTGGCCAGGTAGGTCTTGATCTGCTCACCTTGTGATCCTCTTGCCTTGGTCTCCCAAAATGGTGGTATTAGAGGCCTGAAGAAAGATACATATTTTTTAAATGAAGAAAAATTTCAAAGGTACTCTGCTTGGTACAATAATCAAATGTATAAATTGAGGAATAAAAAATGACCATGAAACATATCGATAACTGAATATGGAAAATACAGAGGATAATTTTTTAAATAACATATTTAGAAAGCACTAACTAGTAATTTGGAGAGTTTGCATTAGACAGGCCAGTATGAACATAGCTGGAATGAAGAAACACAGGTTCCCCATAAGAAAAATCAAAATAAGGGAAAGTGAAAACACAAAAGTTCAGTCTGCTCTTACCTTTGAAAAACTCAGCACAGACAGTGGCTCTTAGGACCAAGGACAGGAGCTCCCTAATCCCACCACAATGGCGATAGGGCATAAATATTACAGGGTGAAGGCACAATCCACATTGTGAGGTCAAACTACCGCCAGGCAGACAGGAGTGTTTTACATGTACAGGAAGATCATTGAAGGCTCATTGTTTGTTTCAAAAACTTAATCCCGAGCCCACACATTACCTTGCTGTATTTCTTAAAATAAGTTATGAGATGGGAAATAGGGGACCCCAAATATACATATACATACATATGTGTATATGCATATACAATTATCTATAATGTAATATATATAACATATGTAATAACTATAACATATATATAATTTCTTTTACATACTTCATCCTCACATTATATATAATATATTATGTATAATATAATGTAAAATAATATAAAATTATGATATAAAATATAATACATATAACATTATATAATTATATAGAACATAATATGTAATTATACATATAATTATATACTTATATATAACATAATAATATATAATATATGATGTATAATATATAGTATATTATATAATATATGATGTTATAAGTATATTATATAATATATATCTAATATACAATGTAATATAAAATGTATTACATATTACATATAATATGTAATATATTATACATATTATACATTATATTTGATGTTATATATTATATAATATATTATATACTAGATATTTTAGATCATATTTTATATTATAGCTTAATATAATATATATTAGAATATTATACATGAAATATATTAGATTCTATAAAACATATATTATCAATAGTAATAATATAATATAATATATAATATATCATGTTACCATACATATTATATATTAAGATATAGCATATATAAAATACAATATAATCATATATAATAGAATATTATATAATTATATATAATTGATAAAATATATAATATATATCATCTATTATATATAATATATAACATATATTTCATATAATATATGTCATATATTATATATCATATATTATATATAATATGTATCAGAAATTATATATATTATATGTTATAAATAATATGTACCATATATTATAAATTATATATCATTTATTGTCAATAGTACATATCATATGTTATATATAATAAATCACATATTGTATAATATATACAATATAATATATAATCTATAACTTATATTATATAATATATAGCATATATCATATGACTTATAGCATATATCATATTATATACCATATATCATATCATATACTTCATACATAATATTATATATATCGTATATTACATAATATATTTCATATTTTATATTTATTATATATGGTATATGTTACCTAAAATATATTCTTTACATATCATATAGTATACAAATATCCATATTATACAATATATTACAAATTTTATTTAATACATATTATATAAAATATATTTATCATATATTTTCTATATTATATAATTAATTTATAATATATATAATATATAATATATAATATATATAATATGTAATATATATTTTTTAAATGTCATAAAATGTAATACATATTATATTTCATTATGTAATGTACATCATATTATATATTATATAATATATATGTTACATATATTATATAACATACAATATATGTTATATATATTATATAACATACAATATATGTTATATATATTATATATAAAATATATTTTATGTGTTATACGTAATATATTATGTCACATTATATATTATATATTATATGTGATATATATTACATATAATTTGTACTGTATACAATATGACATAATATATAATATATACATTATGAATTATGACATATTATATATTATATATATCATATATGACATATATAGTATAATATATAACAAATATAATATATTATATATAACATATATAATATATTATATAATATATATTACATATTTAATTTATATTATATATATAATTGTTTTTAGACAGAGTCTTCTTCTTTTGCACAGACTAGGGTGTTATGGCACCATCTTGGCTCACTGGTAACTCTGCCTCATGGGTTCAAGCGATTGTCCTGCCTCAGCCTCCCAGGTAGCTGGGACTATACCTTTCTGGGACTACTCCAGCTGCCACCATGCCTGGCTAATTTTTTTTAGTTTTAGTAGAGACAGGATTCCACTGTATTGGCCAGGATGGTCTTGATCTCCTCACGATGTGATCCTCTTGCCTTGGCCTCCCAAATTGCTGGGATTAGAGGCCTGAGCCAAGATACATATATTTTAAATGAAGAAAAATTTCAAAGTTACTCTGCTTGGTCCAATAATCAAATATATAAGTTGAGGAATAAAACATAACCATGAAACCTATTGATAACATTATATGTAAAATACAGAGGATAATATTTTAAATAACATATTTGCAAAGCACTAACTAATAATCTGAAGAGTTTGCATTTGACAGGTCAATATGAAAATACCTTGAATGCAGCAACACAGGTTCAACAAGAGAAAAATCAAAATCATGGAAAATGAAACCACAAATGTTCAATTTGCTCTAAGCTTTGTAAAACTCATCAAAGACAGTGGCACTTAGGACCGAGGGCAGGAGATCCCTAATCAAATCACCACGGTGATAGTGCATACACATTCCAGGGTGAAGGCACAATCCACATTGTCAGGTCCAACTGCTGCCAGGCAGTCAGCAGTGCTTTTACATGTACAGGAATGTCACTGAAGTCTGTGTTTTGTTTAAAAGACTAATCCCAAGCCCACATATTACTACTCTGTACTTCTTAAAATAAGTTTTGAGATGGGAAATAGGGCACCCACAAATATATATATATGTGTGTATATATATAAATATATAATTTATAAAATGTAATATATATAAATTTTATAATATATATAGCAGACATATAATTTTCTTTTACATCCTGCATCCTTATATTATATATAATATATTATGTATAATACAATATATAATGTTATGTTATTATTATATACAATATAATACAAGTAATAATATATAATTTTTACATATAACATCTTATATAATTATATATATAATTATACAATTATATATAATAATATATAATGTAATAATATAGAATATATATAATATAGAATATATGATATAATATAGAATATCATATATATAACATATTATATAATATATAATATTTACTACATAATATAATACATATTACACTATATATTACATATAATATGTAATATATTATACATAATATATAATGTATTAGATATCATAAAATGTATACTATATTATGTATTCAATATTATATATTATGAGACATATTATAAATAATATCATAATATAATATATATTATAATATTATATATGATATGTATTAGATTATGTAATATATTAAATTATGTACAATAATATTATATATTATAAAATATATTATAAGTTATATATAATATATTATGATATATTATATATAATAAATTATGATGTAATATATACTATGTATTAAGATATTTTTCACAATATATAATATTATCATATATTATATAATATTATATATTATATATCATATATAACATATATAATGTATATCATATATCATATATAATATATATCATGATTTGTATATCATATATTATATATAATATGTATCATATATTACATATATCATACATTTTATGTAATAAATATCGTATATTATATGTTATATATCATATATTATAGTCATATATCATATATTATCAATAATATATGTCATATGTTCAATGTAATATATATCATACATTATATAATATGTAACATAGTTTATAAAATATATATAATATATTATATAATATATAGCATATATCATATTATATACCATATATCGTATAATATACATCATATATTATGTTATATATATCATAAGTTACATAATATATGTCGTATATTATATTTATTATAGATGGTATATATTACCTATAATGTATTATTTACATATCATATAATTTATAACTTAAATATTATATAATATATTATAAGTTTTGTTTAAAGTATAATATATAAGGTATATATTATATATTTTACATAAGATATATTTAATATATGATATATAATATATAATATTTTATATATTATATAACATATATTATATACATGTCATAAAATATAATATATATTATGGATCAGTATATAATACACATATTAAATATTAATTAAAATACATAATACATATCATATATATTATATATAATATAAATAATATAAATTATATGTAATATATAATGTCATATATCATGTATTATATATTGTATATAATATGTAAAACATGTAATACATTTTATATATAATAATACATAATATTTTTATGTATATTATCAGATATTATATTATATATTTATATTACAGATATATTCTATAATATATAATGCATATATATTTTATATATTATATATATAATTGTTTTTAGACAGAGTCTTGTTCTTTTGCACAGACTGCGGTGCAATGGCACCATCTTGGCTCAGTGCAACCTCTGCCTCACGGGTTCATGCGATTGACCTGCCTCACCCTCCCTGGTAGCTGGGACTACACCATACTGGGACTATTCCAGCTGCCACCATGCCTGGCTAATTTCTTTTAGTTTTAGTAGATACAGGGTTTCACTGTATTGGCCAGGATGGTCTTGATCTCCTCACGTTGTGATCCTCTTGCATTTGCCTCCCAAAGTGCTGGGATTGGAGGCCTGAACCAAGATACATATTTTTCAAATGAAGAAAAATTTTAAAGGTACTCTACTTGGTAGAGTAATCAAATATATAAATTGAGGAATAAAACGTAACCATGAAACATATTTATAACTGCATAGGGAAAATATAGAGGAAAAAGTTTTAAATAACATATTTGGAAAGCACTAACTAAGAATTTGAAGAGTTTGCATTTGACAGGCCAGTATGAACATACCTTGAATGCAGCAACACAGGTTCCACATGAGAAAAATCAAAATCAGGGAAAATGAAACCACAAATGTTCAACCTGCTCTGAGCTTTGAAAAACTCAGCACAGGAAGTGGCACTTAGGACCAAGGGCAGGAGATCCCTAATCCCATCACCATGGCGATAGGGCATACACATTCCAAGGTGAAGGCACAATCCACACTGTGAGGTCCAAGTGCTGCCAGGCAGTCAGGAGTGCTTTTACAAGTACAGGAATGTGATTGAAGGCTCGGTGTTTTCTTTCAAAAACTGAAGCCCAAGCCCACACATTACTATGCTGTACATGTTAAAATAAGATATGAAATGGGAAACAGGGCACCTACAAATATATATATATATATGTGTGCATATATATATAAATGTGTATATATATATAATTTATATAATGGAATACATAAAACTTAATTAATATGTATAACATATATATAATTTTCTTTTACACCCTGCATCCTTATATTATATATAATATATTATGTATAATTTAATATATAATGATAAGATAATACTATATACAATATAATACATGTAATAATATATAATTATTACATATAACAAATATATAATAATATATATATTTATGCAATTATATATATAATTATATATAATATAATATCATATATTTTATTTATTATAGACGGTATATATTACCTATAATATATTATTTACATATCATATAATATATTATTTAAATATTATATAATATATGTAATATATAATGTCATATAATACATATTATATATTATATGTTATTTGTAATATATAATACCTATAATATACATAATATATAATATGACATAATGTTTTTTATGTATATTATGAGATATTATATATTATATATTATATAATACAGATATGATATATTATATGATATATAATGCATATATATAATATATATTATATGTGTAATTGTTTTTAGATAGAGTCTTGTTCTGTTGCACAGACTGTGGTGCAATGGCACCATCTTGGCTCACTGCAACTTCTGCCTCATGGGTTCAAGTGATTGTCTTGCCTCAGACTCCCAGGTAGCTGGGAATACACCATACTGGGACTCCTCCATCTGCCACCATGCCTGGCTTATTTTCTTTAGTTTTAGTAGAGACAGGATTATACTGTATTGGCCAGGATGGTCTTGAATTCTTCACGTTGTGATCTTCTTGCCTTGGTCTCCCAAAGTGCTGGGATTAGAAGCCTGAGTCAAGATACATATTTTTTAAATGAAGAAAAATTTCAAAGGTACTCTGCTTGGTCCAATAATCAAATATATAAATTGAGGAATAAAACATAACCATGAAAAATATTGATAACTGCATATGAAATATACAGAGGATAATGTTTTAAATAACAAATTTGGAAAGCACTAACTAATAATTTGAAGAGTTTGCAATTGAAAGGCCAGTATGAACATACCTTGAATGCAGCAACACACATTCAACATGAGAAATATTATTATATGTTTATATATATAATATATATTAATATTTATATATTTATACAGGTATCTATATAAATAATTTTATATTTGTACATATATCTATATAAATATTTACATATTTATACAGATAACTATATAAATATTTATATATTTATAAAGATACGTACATATTTATATGTTTATACAGATATCTATATAATTATTTATATATTTACACAGATACACACATAAATATATATATATTTATACAGATATCTATATAAATGTTTATATGTTTATATAGATACATAAATAAATATATATATTTCTACAGATAACGATAAAAATATTTATATATTTATGTAGATATCTATATAAATATTTGTATATATACAGATATCAATATAAATATTTCTATATTTATACAGATATCTATATAAATATTTATATATTTATGCAGATATGTATATAAAGATTTATATAATTATACAGATATCTATATAAATATTATTTATATATTTATACACATATATAAATATTTATATATTTATAAAGATATCTAAATAAATATTTATATATTTACACAGATATCTATATAAATAATATTTATATATTTAGACAGATATGTATATAAATATTTATATATAATACAGATAACAATATAAATAATATCTATATATTAATACAGATATCTCTATGAATATTTGTATATTTATACAGATATCTCTGTAAATAATATTTAGATATTTATTCAGATATCTATATAAATAATATTTGTATATTTAGATATCTATATGAATAATCTTTTTATATTTAGACAGATATCTACATGAATATTTATATATTTATAAAGATATCTATAAAATATTTATATATTTAGACAGATATCTATATAAGCATTTAAATATTTATACAGATATCTATATAAATATTTATATATTTAGAAATACATCTATGTAAATATTTATATATTTATAGAGATATCTATAGAAATATTTATATATTTATACAGATATCTATATAAATAATATTTACATATTTATACAGATATCTGCATAAATATTTATATATTTATACAGATATCTATAAAAATATTTATATATTCATACAGGTGTCTATATAAATAATATTTTTATATTTATACAGATATCTATATAAATACTATTTTTATATTATACAGATATCTATAAAAATAGTTATATACTTCTACAGATATCTATGTAAATATTTATATATTTGTACAGATATATATATAAATACTATTTTTATATTATACAGATATCTATATAAATAGTTATATATTTCTACAGATATCTATGTAAATATTTATATATTTATACAGATATCTATAAAATATTTATATGTTCATACAGATATCTATATAAATATTTATATATTCATACAGATATCAATAAAAATAATGTTTATATATTTATACACATATACATAAATATTTATATATGTATACAGATAACTATATAAATATTTATGTATTTATGCAGATATATATATAAATAAGTTTTATATATTTATACAGATAACTATATAAATATTTATATATTTGTACAGATATCTATATAAATAAAATTTATATATTTATACAGATATCTGTATAAAAAATATTTATATATTTAGACAGATATCTATATAAATAAGATTTATATATTTAGACAGATATCTATATAAATAATATTTATATATTTAGACAGATATCTATATGAATAATCTTTTATATTTAGACAGATATCTACATAAATTTTTATACATTTATGAAGATGTCGAAAAAATATTTATATATTTAGACAGATATTTATATAAGGATTTAAATATTTATACAGATATCTATATAAATATTTATATATTTAGAAATATATTTATGTCTATTTATATATTTATACTGATATCTTTAGGAATATTTATATATTTATACACATATCTATACAAATATATATACAGTAACACAGATACCTATGCAAATATTTATATATTTATACAGATATGTATATAATTATTTATATATTTCTATAAATATCTATATAAATGTATATATATTTATACAGATATCAATATAATTATTGATATATTTCTACAGATACCTGTATAATTGTAGAAATATTTATACAGATACCTATATAAAAAATATTTACATATTTGTACAGATATCTATATAAATAATATGTATATATTTATACAGATATCTGTATAAATATGTATATATTTATACAGATATCTGTATAAATATGTATATATTTATACAGATATCTGTATAAATATGTATATATTTATACAGATATCTGAATAAATATTTATATATTTATTCAGATATCTGTAAAAATATTTATATATTCATACATGTATCTATATAAAGAATATTTTTATATTTATACAGATGTCTATATAAATACTACTTATATATTTAAACAGATATCTATATAAATACTTATATATTTCTACAGATATCTATGTAAATATTTATATATTCATACAGATATCTATATAAATATTTATATATTCATACAGTTATCTATATAAATAATACTTATATATTTATACACATATATAAATATTTATATATTCATACAAATCAGTATATAAATATTTATATATTTATACAGAGATGTATATAAATAACCTTTATATATTTATACAGATAACTATATAAATATTTATATATTTATACAGACATCTATATAAATAATATTTATATATATACTGATATCTGTATAAAAACTATTTATATATTTAGACAGATACCTATATAAATAATATTTATAAATTTAGACAGGTATTTATAAAAATATTTATATCTTAATACAGATATCTACATAAATATTTCTATAGTTATAGAGATATCTGTATAAATAATTATATACTTATACAGATATCTATATAAATATTTATCTTTATACAGATATAAATATAAATATTTATATATTTATACAGATATATGTATAAATAATATTTATATATTTAAACAGATATCTGTATAAATAACATTTATATGATAATAAATATCTCTGTATAAATAATATTTGTATATTTAGACAGATATCTGTATAAATAATATTTCTATGTTCATACAGATAACTGTATAAATAACATTTATGTGTTTATACAGGTTTGTGTAAAAATATTTATGTGTTTATTCAGATATCTCTATAAATATTTATGTGTTTACACAGATATCTGTATATATATTTATATATTCATACAGATATCTGTATAAATATTTATAAGTTTAAACAGATATCTGTATAAATACTTACATGTTTAAACAGATATCTTTATAAATACTTATATGTTAATACAGATATCTGTGTAAATATTTACATGTTTATACAAATATCTGTATAAATATTTATATGTTTAAACAGTTATCTGTTTAATATTTGCATGTTTATACACATATCTGTATAAATAATATTTTCAGATTTACAGATATCTGTATAAATAAAGTTTACATGTTTATACAGATATGTGTATAAATAATATTTACATGTTTATACAGATAACTGTATAAATAATATTTACATGTTTAAATGCACATCGATTTAAATATTTACACGTTTAATCAGATATCTGTATAAATATTTACACATTCATACAGATATCTGTATAAATATTTACATATTTGTTTCTACAGATATTTGTATAAATATTGACATGTTTATACAGATATCTGTATAAATATTGACATGTTTATTTATACAGATATCTGAACACATAAATGTTTATACAGATATTTGTATAAACACATATATATTTCTACACATGTCTGTATAAACATAAATATTTATAAAGATATCTGTATTAACACATAAATACTATTTATAAAGAAATCTGTATAAACATATAAATATTATTTATTCGGATATCTGTATAAACATGTAAATATTTATAGAAATATCTGTGTAAACTCATAAATATTATTTATACAGATATCTATATGAACATGTAAATATTATTTATACAGATATCTGTATAAACATGTAAATATTATTTCTACAGAAATCTGTATAAACATGTAAATATGTATACAGATGTCTGAATAAACGTCTAAATATTTTCACAGATATCTGTTTAAACATGAAAATATATACACAGATATCTGTATAAACATGTAAATATTTATACAGATATCTGTATAAACATGTAAATATTTATACAGATATCTGTATAAACATGAAAATATTTATACAGATATATGTAAAAGCAAACCTGTAAATATTTATAGAGATATCTGTATAAACATGTAAATATTATTTATTCAGATATCTGTATGAACATGTGAATAATATTTATACAGATATCTGCATAAAAAAATATATGTTTATAGAGATATCTGTATAAACAAACATGTAAATATTTATACAGACATCCGTATAAACAAACATGTAAGTATTTATACAGATATTTCTATAAACAAGCAAATATTTATACAGATATATGTATAAGTATGTAAATATACAGATATCTGTATAAACACGTAAGTATGCAAATATCTGTACAAGCATGGAAATATTATTTATACAGATATCTGTATAAACATCATATAAATATTATTTATACAGATATCTGTATGAAGATATAAATATTATTTATACAGATCTGTATACAGATATCTGTATAAACATATAAATATTATTTATAGAGATATCGTTATAAATATAAAAATATTATTTATGGTGATATCTGGGTATACATATAAATATAATTTAGGCAGATATCTGTTTAAACATATAAATATTTATGGAGATATCTGTACATACATATAAATATTTATTCAGATATCTGTATAAACATATAAATATTTATACAGACATGTGTATAAACATATAAATATAGAGATGTCAGTATAAACACATAAATATTTATACAGATATTTGCATAAACACATAAATATTTATACAGGGATCAGTATAAACACATAAGTATTTTCACAGATATCTGTATAAACACATAAATATTATTTATACAAATATCTGTGTAAACACAAATATTGTTTATATAAATATCTTTATGAACATGTTAATAATATTTATACACATATTTGTATAAACATAAATATTATTTATGCACATATCTGTTTAAACATAAATATTACTTATACAGATATTGGTATAAACATATAAATATTTTTTATACAGATATCTGTATAAACATACAAATATTTATACAGATATCTGTATAAACATATAAATATATATTCAGATATATGTATAAACATATAACTATTTATACAGATATCTGTATAAAGATATAAATATTTATAATGTTGTCTGTATAAAGATAAATATTTATACAGATTTCTGTGTAAACACATCAATATTTATAAAGATGTCAGTATGATAATATAAATATTTATACAGATGACTGTATAAATATGAGTATGTTTACACAAAAGTCTGTTTAAACATATAAATATTTATTCAGATATCTGTGTAAATATAGAAATATTTATTCAGATATCTGCATAAACATATAAATATGTTTACAGATATCTTTATAAACATATAAATATTGTTGATGCAGATATCTGTATAAACATGTAAATATTTATACAGTTATCTGTATAAATATGTAAATATATATACAGATATTTTTATACACATATAAATATTTATACAGATATCTGTATAAACATATAAATAGTATTTATACAGATAGTTGTGTAAACATATAAATATTATTTATACAGATATCTGTAAAAACATATAAATATTATTTATGCTGATATCTGCATAAGCATATAAATATTATCTATACAGATATCTGTTTAAACATTTAAATATTATTTATACAGATATCTGTATAAACATATAAATATTATTTATTCAGATATCTGTATAGACATTTAAGTATTATTTACACAGATATCGGTAGAGACGTATAAATATTATTTATACAGATATCTGTATAGACATATATATATTATTTATACAGAGATCTTTATAGACATATAAATATCATTTATACAGATATCAATATAGACATATAAATATTATTTTTACAGATATCTGTATAAATATATAAATATTTATACAGATATATGTACAGACATATAAATATTTGTACAGATATTTGTATCAACATATAAATATTTATACAGATATAAGTAAAAATATATACATATTATTTATACAGTTATCTGTTTAAACGTATAAATATTATTTATACAGATATCTGTATAAACATATAAATATTATTTACACAGACATCTGTATAAACATATAAATTTTGTTTAAACAGATATCTGTATAAACATATAACAACTATTTATACAGATACCTGTATAAACTTATATGTATTATTTATAAAGATATCTCTATAAACACATAAATATTATTTACATAGATATCCGTATAAACATTTATACAGATATCTGTAAATATATAAATATAATTTATACAGATATCTGCAAAAACATATAACTATATATACAGATATCTGTATCAATATATAAATATATATTCAGATGTCTGCATAAGCATATAAATATGATTTATACATATATCTCTATAAATATATAAATATTATTTATACAGTTATCTGAATAAACATATAAATATCTATAGAGGTATCTGTATAAACATATAAATATCTACACAGATATTTGTATAAACATATAAATATATATACAGATATCTCTATAAACATATAAATATTTATACAAACATCTGAATAAACATATAAATACTATTTATGGAGATATCTGCATAAACATATACATATTATTTATACAGATATCTGTATAAACATATACATATTATTTATACAGATATCTGTTTAAACATATAAACATATATGCAGACTTCTGTATAAACATATAAATATTATTTTTACAGATATCAGAATTAATATATAAATATTTATTATACAGATATCTGAATAAACTTTTAAATAATATTTTGAGAGATATCTGTATATACATATAATTATTATTTACGCTGATATCTGCATAAACATATAAATATTAGTTTTACAGATATTTTTATAAAGATATAAATATTTATGCAGTTATCTGTATAAACATGTAAATATATATAAAGACATCAGTATAAACATATAAATATTTATACAGATATCTATATAAATGTATAAATATTTTCAAGGTATCTGTATAAACATATAAATATATATACAGATATCTGTATAAACATATATATATATACAGATATCTGTATTAACATATAAATATTATTAATACAGATATGTCTATAAACATATAAATAATATTTATGCAGCTATCTATATAAATATATAAATATCTATAGAGATATCTGTATAAGTATATAAATATTTATATATATCTGTATAAACATATAAATATGTATACAGATATATGTATGAACATATAAATATTAATTATACAGACATCTGTATTACCATATAAATATTATTGGTACAGATATCTGTCTAAATATACAAATAATTAGGCAGATATCTGTATAAACATATAAATATATATAGATATCTGTAAAAACACATTTATACATATAACTCTATGAACATATAAATATTATTTATACAGATATCTGCATAAACATATAAATATTATTTATACAGATATCTGCATAAACATATAAATATTATTTATACAGATATCTGTATAAACAAATAAATATTATTTATGCAGATATCTGTAAAAGCATTTAAATGTTTATACAGATATCTGTATAAATATATCATTATTTAAACAGATATCTGTATAAATATATAAATATTATTTATACAGATATATGTATAAACATATAAAAATTGTAGATACAGATATCTGTATAAATATATATATTATTTATACAGATATCTGTATAAACATAGAAATATTATCTATACAGATATCTGTATAAACGTATAAATATTATTTGTAGATTTATCTGTGATATCGCATAAACATTATTTTACAGATATGTGTATAAACATATAAATATTATTTATACAGATATCTGTATAAATATATAAATATAATTTAATTTATACAGATATCTGTATAAACATATAAATATATATACAGATATCTGTATAAATATACAAATATTTATACAGATATCTGTATACACATATGAATATTATTTATAAAGATACCTGTATGAACATAAAAATATTATTTATACCGATATCTGTATAAACATATAAATATTATTTATACAGATATCTGTATAAACATATAAATATTATTAATACAGATATCTGTGTAAACATATAAATATTATTTGTACAGATATCTGTATAAACTTATAAATAATATTTTTACAGATATCTCTATATACATATAAATATTATTTATACAGATATCTGTACAAACATATAAATATTATTTATAGAGATATCTGTATAAACATATAAATATTTATACAGTTATCTGTGTAAGCATATGAATATTATTTATACAGATATCTGTGTAAACATATAAATATTTATACAGATATCTGCATAAACATACATATATATACTGATACCTTTATAAACATATAAATATTATTTATACAAATATCTATATTGATATATAAATATTTATACAGTTATCAGAATAAACATGTAAATATTATTTTTACCGCTATCTGCATAAACAAATACATATTATTTATACAGATATCTGTATAAACATATAAATATTTATACAGATATATGTATAAACATATAAATATATATTCAGATATCTTTATAAACATATAAATATATATAGAGCGATATCTGTATACACATGTAGATATTTATACAGATATCTGTGTAAATATATAAATAATATTTACACAGTTATCTGTATAAACATATAGATATTATTTATACACACATCTGTATAAAAATATAAATATTATTTATACACATATCTGTATAAAAATATTAATATTATTTATGCTGATATCTGTATGAACATATAAATAATATTTATGCAGATATCTGTATAAACATATAAATATTATTTATGCAGGTATCTTTATAAACCTATAAATATTACTTATACAGATATCTGTGTATATATATAGATATTATTTATACAGATATCTTTACAAACATATAAATATTTATGCAGATATCTGTATGAACATATAAAAATTATTTATACAGATATCTTTATTAATGTATAAATATTATTGATACAGATATCTGTCTAAACATATAAATATTTATACAGATATCTGTATAAACATATAAATATATACACAGATATTTGTAAAAACATAAATATTTATATAGACATCTCTATAAACATATAAATATTATTTCTGCAGATATCTGTATAAACATATAAATATTATTTATACAGATATCTGTATAAACATAAAATTATTATTCATGCAGATATCTGTATAAACATATAAATGTTTATGAAGATATCTGTATTAATATATCATTATTTAAACTGATATCTGTGTAAACATATAAATATTATTTATACAGATATCTGTATAAACATATACATATTATTTATACAGATATATCTATAAACATACAAATAAACACATATCTGTATAAACATAAATATTTATACAGATATCTGTATAAACATATAAATATATGTAAGGATATCTCTATAAATATTTAAATATTGATACAGATATCTGTAAAATCATATAAATATTATTTATACAGATATGTGTAAAAATATATAAATATTTATACAGATATCCGTATCAACATATAAATAATTCTAATGATGTCTGTATAAACATATTCATATTCATACAGAAATATGTATAAACATATAAATATTATTTATACAGTTACATTTATAAACATATAAATATTATTTATACAGATATCTGTATACACATATTAATATCTATATAGATATCTGTATAAACATTTAAATATTTATACTGATATCTTTATAAACATTCTAATATTTCTACTCATATGTGTATAAACATATAAATTTTATTTACACAGATATCTGTATAGACATATAAATATTTATACAGTCATCTGTATAAACATATAAATAATATGTATACAGAGGTATGTACAAATATATAAATATTATTTATGCAGATATATGTAGAAACTTATAAATATTATTTATATAGGTATCTGTATAAACATATCAATATTTTTATCTGTATGAACATATAAATATTTATGCAGATAACTGTGTAAACATATAATTATTTATACAGATATCTGTACAAACATTTACATATTACTTATACAGATATCTCTATAAACGTATAAATAATATATGTACAGATATCTGTATAAACACATAAATATTATTTATACAGATATCATCTGTATAAACATATAAATATTATTTATACAGATATCTGTATAACCATATAAGTATTATTTGTACAGATATCAGTATAAACATATAAATATACAGATATCTGAATAAACATATAAGTATTTATAAAGATATCTGTAAGTACATATAAATATATTTACAGATATCTGTATAAATATTTAAATATTTATGCAGATATCTATATAAACATATAAATATTATTTATACAGATATGAGTATTATCATATAAATATTTCTACAGGTATACATATAAACATATAAATATTATTACAGATATCTGTATAAACATATAAAGATTATTTATACAGGTATCTTTATAAACATATAAAGATTATTTATACAGGTGTCTTTATAAACATATAAATATTATTTATGCAGATATCTGTATAAACATATAAATATTATTTATAGAGATATCTGTATAAACATATAAATATTTATACAGATATCTGTATAAACATATAAATAATATTTATACAGATATCTCTATAAACATATTGATATTATTTATACACATATATCTCCATAAATATATTAATATTATTAATACAGATATCTGTATAAACATATAAATATTATTTATACAGATATCTCTATAAACATGTAAATATACACATATCTGCATCAACATATAAATATTTATACAGATATCTGTATAAACATATAAATATTTATACAGATATCTGTATAAACATATAAATATTTATACAGATATCTGTATAAACATATAAATATTTATACAGATATCTGTATAAACATATAAATATATATACAGATATCTGTAAAAATATTTATTTATACAGATATCTGTGGAAACATATAAATATTTTTTATACAGATATGTGTATAAATATATATATCATTATACAGATATCTGTATAAACATATAAATAATTCTACAGATATCTGTTTAAACATATACATATTTATGAAGATATCTGTATAAATATATAAATATTATTTATACATGTATCTTTATAAACATATAAATTTTATTTATACAGATAGCTGTATAAGCATAAAAATATTATTTATACAGATATCAGCATACACATATGAATATTTATACCGATATCTGTATAAACATATAAATATTTATAGTTATCCCTATAAATATTTTAATATTTATACGCATATCTGTGTAAACATATAAATTTTATTTACACAGATATCTGTATAGACATATAAATATTTATACAGTCATCTGTATAAACATATAAAAAATACGTATACAGATATATGTATAAACATATAAATATTATCTATGCAGATATCTGTATAAACATATAAATATTATTTACACAGATATCTGTATAAACCTATAAATATTACTTACACAGATATCTGTATAAACATATAAATATTTTTACAGATATCTGTATAAACATATAAATATTATTTATACAGATATCTCTACAAACATATTGATATTATGTATACACATATATCTCCATAAATATATTAATATTATTTATACAGATATCTGTATAAACATAGAAATATTATTTATACAGATATCTCTATCAACATGTAAATATACACATATCTGTATGAACATATAAATATTATTGACACAGATATCTGTATGAACGTATAAATATTTTTATACAGATATCTCTATAAACATATAAACATTATTTATACAGATATCTGTATAAACATATAAATATTATTTATACAGATATCTCTATGAACATATAAATATTATTTATACAGGTATCTGTATAAACTTATAAATATATATACAGATATCTGTACAATCATGTAAATATTTATACAGATATATGTATAAACATATAGATTATTTAAAGAGGTATCTGTATAAACATATAAATATTATTTATACAAATATCTGTGTAAAAATATTAATATTATTTCTACTGATATCAGTATGAACATATAAGTTTTGTTTATACAGATAACTCCATAAACATATAAATAATATTTATACAGGTATCCGTAGAAACATGTACATATTATTTATACAAATATCTGTATAAACATATAAATCTTATTTTTACAGATATCTGTATTAACATATAAATATTATTTATACACATATCAGTATAAACATACAAATATTATTTATGCAGATATCTGTATAAATATATAAGTATTATTTATGCAGATATCTGTAGAAACATATAAATATTATTTTTGCAGATATCTGCATAGACATAAAAATATTATTTATAAAGATATCTGTATTAGCATATAAATATTATTTATACTGATATCTGTATAAACATAAAAATATTTACAGAGATATCTGTATAAACATGTAATTATTTAATGCATATCTGTATAAACATATAAATAGCATTTATACAGAAAACTTTATAAACATATAAATATTATATAAACAGATATCTGTATCAACATAGAAATATTATTTTTACAGATATCTGTATAAACATATAAATATAATTTATACAGATATCTGTGTAAACGTAAATATAATTTATACATATATGTGTTTAAACATATAAATATCATTTATACAGATATCTGTATAGATTTATAATGATTATTTATACAGATATCTGTTTAAACATATAAATAATATTTATACAGATATCTGTATAAACATATGAATATTATTTATACAGATATCTATATAAACATAAAAATTATACTTATACATATATCTGTATAAACATATAAATATTATTTATACAGAGATCTCTATAAACATACAAGTATTATTTATACAGATATATAATTAAAGATAAATATAATTTATACAGATATCTGCATAAAAGTATAAATATTATTTATACAGATATCTGTATAAACATATAAATATTTATACATATATCTGTAAAAACATGGAAATATTATTTACACAGGTATGTGTATAAACATATGAATATTATTTATACAGATATCTGTATAAACTTATAAATATAATTTATACAGATATATTTATAATCATATAAATATTATTTATACAGATATCTGCATAAACATATAAATATTATTTCAAAAGATATTGGTATAAACATATAAATATCTACACAGATATCTGTATAAACATATAAATATTTACACAGATATCGGTCTGAACTTATAAATATTATTTATACAAATATCTGTATAGACATTTAAATATATATAAAGTTACCTGTATGAACATATAAATATTATTTATACAGATATTAGTGTAAACACATTAGTATTATTTATACAGATATCTGCATAAACATATAAATATTATGTAAACAGATATCTGTATAAATGTATAAATATTATTTATACAGATATCTGTATAAATATTATTTATACAGAAATCTGTATAAATATAGAAATATTTTTAAAGATATGTGTATAAACTTCTAAATATTTATACACATCAGTATAAACATACAAATATATATAGAGATACCTGTATAAACTTATAAATATTTATAAAGATATCTGTATAAACATGGAAATATTTATAATGTTATCTGTATTAACATAGAAATATTATTTATACAGTTACCTGTATAAACATATAAATATTATTTATACAAATATCTTAATATACACATAAATATCATCTATACAGATATCTGTATAAACATATAAATATTATATGTTCAGATATCTGTATAAACATATAAATATTATTTCTAAAGATATCTATATAAACGTGTAAATAATAGTTATGCAGATATCTGTATAAACATATCAATATTAGTTATACAGATATGTGTATAAACATATAAATATTATTTACACAGATATCTGTTTAAACATATAAATAATTTTTTACAGATATCTCCAAAAACATACAAATATTATTTATACAGGTATCTATATAAACATATAAATATTTACACAGATATCTGTATAAACATATAAATGATATTTATAGAGATATTGGTATAAGCATATAAATATTTATACAGATATATCTATCAACATATAAATGTTATTTATACAGATATCTGTATAAACATATAAATATTATTTATACAGCTATCTCTATAAACGTATAAATATTATTTATACACATATCAGTATAAACATACAAATATTTATACAGATATCTGTATAAAAAGATAAATAATTATACAGATATCTGTATAAACATATAAATATTATTTATGCAGGTATCTCTATAAACAAATAAATATTATTTACACAGATATTTGTATAAACATACAAGTCTTATTTATACAGATATATGTAAAGACATATAAATATTATTTATACATATATCTGTATAAACATATAAATATTATTTATACAGATATCTGTAAAGACATGTAAATATTATTTATCCAGATACCTGTATAAACATATAAATATTATTTACGCAGATATCTGTATACACATAAAAATATTTATACAGATAACTGTATTAACATATAAATATTTACACAGATATCTGTATAAACATATAAATATTCATACAGATGTCTATAAACAGATATATATTTATAAAGATATCTGAATAAACAAATAAATATTTATACAGATATCTGTATAAACCTATAAATATTTATACAGGCTTTTTTGTAAACATGTAAATATTTATAATGATATCTGTACAAACAGATAAATATTAATACAGATATCTGTATAAACATATAAATATTTGTACTGATATCTACATAAACATATAAATATATATACAGATATCTGTATAAACATATAAATATATATACAGATATCGGTATAAATGTATAAATACTTATACAAATATCTGTATAAAAGTATAAATATTTATAGCGATATCTGTATAAAAGTATAAATATTTATACAGATACCTGAATAAGAATACAAATATTATTTATCCAGATATCTGTATAAACATAGAAATATTATTTATACAGATATCTGTATAAACATAGAAATATTATTTATACAGATATCAGTATAAATATATAAATATTTTTACAGATATCTGTATATACATATAAATATTAATACAGATATCTCTATAAATATATAATTATTAATACAGATATCTGTATAAATATATAAATTTCATTTATAAAGGTATCTGTATAAACATAAATATTATTTATACAGGTATCTGTATAAACATATAAATATTATTTATACATATATCTGTAAAGACATATAAATATTATTTATGTAGATACCTGTAAAAACATATAAATATTATTTATACAGATATCGGTATACACATATAAATATATATACAGATATCTGTATTAACATATAAATATTTAGACAGATATCTGTATAAACATAAAAATATTTATACAAATGTCTGTATAAACAGATAAATATTTATACAGATATCTGAATAAACATATAAATATTTCTACAGATATCTGTATAAACATAAATATTAATACAGACATCTGTATAAACATACAAATATTTTTACTGATATCTGTATAAAGAGATAAATATTATTTATACAGATATCTGTTTAGACATATAAATGTTTATAGAGTTAACTTTATAAACATATATATTATTTATACAGGTATCATTATAAACATATAAATATTATTTATACAAATATCTGTATAAATATATGAATGTTATTTGTACAGATATCTGTATAAATATATGAATATTATTTGTACAGACATCTGTATAAACGTATAAATATTCTTTATGCAGATATCTGTATAAACATATAAATATTATTTATATAGATATCGGTATAAACCTATAAATATCTACACAGCTATCTCTATAAACATATAAATATTATTTGCAGATATCTGTATAAACATATAACAATTATCTACACAGATATCTGCATAAACATATAAATATTTATACAGATATTGGTATTAACATATGAATATTTACACTGATATCTGTATAAAAATATATATATTACTTTTGCAGATAACTGTATAGACATATAAATATTTATAGAGTTATCTGTATAAACGTATAAATATTACTTATAGATATCTGTATAAACATAAAAATATTATTTATAGTGATATCTGTACAAATATATAAATATTATTTATTCAGTTATCTCTATAAACTTATAGATATTATTCATACAGATATGTGTATAAACATATAAATATTTATACAGATATCTGTATAAACAGATATATATTTATACGGATATCTGAATAGACATATGAATATTTATGCAGATATCTGTATAAGCAGTACAGTAAATATATATTATACACTGTATATAAACTATCAAAAAGTACAGGGAATACAATTTATTTACTGTACATATAATAATATATACAAAGTGCGCCAAAGATGTATTATATACTGTATATAAAATATCAAAAATAAAGTAAATATATAGTTTTTTCTGTATTTAAAATATCAAAAAGTACACCAAATATGTATTACATACCATATATAAAATATCAAAAAGTAGACTAAATATATTTTATATACTGTACATATAATATTATCTACAAGTACACCAAATGCATATTATATACTGTAAATGGAATATCAAAAAGTACAGTAAATATATTTTATATGCTGTTCATAATATATCAAAATATACAGCAAATTCATATTATACATTCTAAATAAAATATCAAAATATACAGTAAATATATTGTATATAATTTACATATAATATTATTGCAAGTACACCAAATACATATTATATACTGTAAATGAAATATCAAAATGTTCTGCAAATATATATAACATACTCTACATAAAATATCAAAGAGTACCCCAAATATATATTATATACTGTACATAGAGTATCAAATATAAACCAAATATATATTATACACTGTAAATAAAATATCAAACTAAAATAAATATATATTTTATACTCTACATAAAATATCAAAAAGTACACGAAATGTATCTTATATACTGCAAATAAAACATCAAAAACTGCAGTAAATACATTTTACACAGTGTACATAAAATATCAAAAAGTACACCATTTATATATAATATACTCTAAATGAAATATTAAAAAGACAGTAAATATATTTTATATTATGTACACATAATATTATCTAAAGTTACACGAAATATATATTATATAGTGGAAATGAACTATCAAAAAGTACTATCAATATATATTACATAATGTACACAAAATATCAAAAAGTACACCAATATCTATTATAGACTGTAAATAAAATATAAAAAATTACAGTAAATATATTTAATATACTGAACATAAAACACCAAAAAGTTCACAAAACATATATTATATACGATACATAAAATATCAAAAATAAACTAAATATATTTTATATACTGTAGATATATTATCTAAATCTAAAAAATACATATATACTGTAAATAAAATATCAAACAGTACTGTAAATATATCTAACATACTATATATAAAATATCAAAAATTTCACCAAATATATATTATATACTGTACATAAAATATCAAATGTACACCAAATACATATTTTATACTGTACAAAAAAAATCATGAGTATACATCCAATATATACTCTATACTGTAAATAAAATATCAAAAAGTACAGTAAATATATATTACATAATGTAGATGAACTATCAAAATGTACACCAAATATCTATTATACACTGTACATAAAATATCAAAAAGTACACTAAATATATATTGTATACTCTATGTAATATATCAGGAAGAGTAAACCGAATACATATTATATACTGCATATAAAATAACAAAAAGTACTCCAAATATATAATAAACTGTAAAGAAAATATCAAAACTACATTAAATATATATTTTGAAGTGCACATAAAATATCAAAAATTACATAAAATATATATCATATCCTCTACATAAAATATATATTATGTTCTGTAAATAAAATATCAAAACCTACAGTAAGTATATTTTATACACTGTACATAAAATATCAAAAAGTACACCATATATATTATACACTCTAAATAAAATATTAAAATGACAGGAAATATATTTTATATAATGTACATATAATATCATCTAAAAGTACACCAAATACATATTATATACTTTAACTGAACTATTAAAAAGTACAGTAAATATATATTACATACTGTACATAAAATATCAAATAGTACACCAAATATATATTATAAACTGTAAATAAAATATAAAAATTGCAGTAAATATATTTTATATACTGAACATAAAATATCAAAAAGTATGGTAAATACATTTTATATTCTGTTCTTATAATATTATCTAAAAGTACAAATATATGTATTATATACTATAAATAAAATATCAAAAGTTACAGTAAATATATATTACATACTGTAGATAAAATATCAAAAATTTCACCAAATACATATAGTATACTGTACATAAAATATCAAAAAGTACACCAAATACATGGTATATACTGTACATAAAATATCTTGGGAAGTACACCAAATATATATTATATATGGTAAATAAAATATCAAAAAGTACAGGAAAAATATATGTTGCATACTGCACATAAACTATCAAAAAGTACACCAAATACATATTTTATTCTAAACATAAAAAATGAAAAAGTTCACCAAATATATATTATGTACTCCACATAAAATATCATGAAAAGTACACCGCATCCATGTTATATACTGCATAAAAAATGTTACAAAGGTCATCAAATATATATTATATAGTGTAAATAAAATAACAAAATGTACAGTAAATATATTTTATATATTGTACATATAATATTTTCTAAAAGTTCATCAAATATACATTACATACTGTAAATAAAATATCTAAATGTATATTAAATATATATTACATACTGTACATAAAATATGAAAAAGTACACCAAATATACATTATATAAAGTAAATAATATTTCAAAAACTACAGTAAATATAGTTTATATACTGTAAATTAAATGTCAAAAAGTACATCAAAAATATATTATATACTGCAAATGAATTAACAAAAAGTACAGTAAATATATTTTATATACTGTGCGATTAATATTATCTAAAAGTACACAAACTACAAAGTATATACTGTAAATGAAATGTCAAAAAGTGCAGTAAATATCTATTAAATACTGTATAGAAAATATCAAATGTACAGTAAATATATATTACATACTGTACATAAAATATCAAAAAGTACACCAAATATATGTTATATATAGTAAATAAATTATCAAAAACTTCTATAATTATATTTAATATACTGTACATAAAATATCAAAAATTACACCAAATGTATATTATATACTCTAAATAAAATATCAAAAAGTACAGTAAATATTTATTACACACTCCATGTAAAATATCAAAAACTACACTAAATATATTTATCTAATTTACATAAAATATCAAATGTACACCAAATATATATTATATACTCTACATAAAACACCAAAAAGTACGATAAATATATTTCATATATTGTACGTATAATATTATCTAAAAGTACAGCAAATACATATTATATACTGTAAATAAAATATCAAATGTACAGTAAATATATATTACATACTGTACAGAAAATATCAAAAAGTACACCAAATATGTATTATATATAATGTAAATGAACTATCAAAAACTACAGTAATTATATTTAATATACTGTACATAAAATATCAGAAATTACACCAAATATAAATTATATACTGTGAATAAAATATCAAAAATACAGTAAATATATATTACACACTTTATGTGAAATATCAAAAACTTCACCAAAAATATATTATATAATTTACATAAAATATCAAAAGTACACCAAATATATCTCATATACTGTACATAAAATATCAAAAAGTACAGTAAATATATTTCATATATTGTACATATAATATTATCTAAAATCACACGTAATGCATATTATGTACTGTAAATAAAATATCAAAATGTACAGTAAATATATATTACATACTGTACATAAAATATCAAAAAGTACACCAAATATTTGTTATATATACCGTAATTTAACTATCAAAAACTACAACAATTATAGTTTATATGCTGTACATAAAATATAAAAAAGTACACCAGCCATACATTATATAGAGTAAATAAAATATCAAAAATTGCCATAAATATCTTTTACATACTGTACACATAATATTGTCTAAAATACACCAAATATATATTATACACTGAAATAAAATATCAAAAGGTAGATTAAATATATCTTACATAATGTATATAAAATAAAATAATGTACATCAAATATACATTATATGATGTATATAAAATATCAAAAAGTACAGTAAATATACTTTATATACTGTACATAATATATCAAAAACTACACCAAATGTATATTATATTCTGTAAATAAAATATCAAAATGTACAGTAAATATATATTACACACTGTATGTAAAATATCAAAAACTACACCAGTTATGTATTATATAATTTACATAAACTATCAAAACTACACCAAATATATAGTATATACTGTACATAAAATAGCAAAAAGTACAGTAAATATATTTCATATATTGTATATATAATATTATCTAAAAGTACACCAAATACATATTATACACTGTAAATAAATTATCAAAATGTGCAGTAAATATATATTGCATACTGTATATAAAATATCAAAAAGTACAGTAAATATATTTTATATAATGTACATAAAATATCAAAAATTACACCAAATGTATATTGTATACTGTAAATAAAATATCAAATACTACAGAAAATACATATTACATACTCTACATAAAATAGCAAAAAGTACACCAAATATGTATTATATATACAGTAAATAAACTATGAAAAACTATGGTAATTATATTTTATATACTGTACATAAAATATCAAAAAGTACACCAAATATGTATTATATATACTGTAAATAAACTGTCAAAAACTAGAGTAATTATATTTTATATACTGTACATAAAGTAACAAAAAGTACATCCTATATATAATATACAGTAAATAAAATACCAAAAAGTAGAGTAAATATATTTTACATACTGTACACATAATGTTGTCTAAAATACACAATATATATATTTTACACTGAAATTAAATATCAAAATGTAGAGTAAGTATATATTATATGAAGTACAAAAAAATTTAAAAAGTACTGTAAATATATATTATATACTGTACATAATATATCAAAAGTACAGTAAATATATTTTATATACTGTATATAAAATATCAAAAATTAAACCAAATGTATATTATATACTGTAAATAAAACAACAAAAAGTACAGTAAATATTATATTACTTACTGTACATAAAATATCAAAAGTACAGTAAATATATATTACATACTGTACATAAAATATCAAAAAGTACAGTAAATATTTTTTATAAAATGTACATAAAATATCAAAAACTACACCAACTGTATATTGTATAGTGTAAATAAAATATCAAAATATACAGTAAACATATATTACACACTCTATGTAAAATAACAAAAACTACACCAATTATATATGATATAATATACATAAAATATCAAAAGTAAACCAAATACATATTATATACTATACAGAAAATATGAAAATGTACAGTACATGTATTTCATATATTGTACATATAATATTATCTAAAACTACACCAAATACATATTATATACTGTAAATAAAATATCAAAAACTACAGTAAATACATATTGCATACTGTACATAAAATCGCAAAAAGTACACAAAGTATGTATTATATATACAGTAAATAAACTATCAAAAACTACAGTAATTATATTTTATATACTGTACATAAAATATCAAAACCTATATCCTATACATTATATACATTAAATAAAATATCAAAAATTAGTGTAAATATATTTCAAATACTGTACACATAATGTTGTCTAAAATACACAAAATATATATTATACACTGAAATTAAATATCAAAAGCTCGAGTAAGTATATATTACATGCAGTAGAAAAAAATTAAAAAAGTACATGAAATATATACTATATACTGTACATAATATATCAAATGTACAGTAAATATATATTATATACTGTACATAAAATATCAAAAATTAAACCAAATGTATATTATATACTGTAAATAAACCATCAAAAATTACAGTAAATATTATATTACATACTGTACATAAAACATCAAAAATTACTGTAAATATATATTACATAGTGTACATAAAATATCAACAATTACAGTTAATATATTTTATATAATGTACATAAAATATCAAAAATTACCACAAATGTATATTGTATACTGTAAATAAAATATCAAAATGTACAGTAAATATATATTACGCACTCTATGTAAAATAACAAAAACTACACCAATTATATATGATATAATTTACATAAAATATCAAACGTACAGCAAATACATATTATATACTGATCATAAAATATCAAAAAGTACAGTAAATGTATTTCATATATTGTACATATAATATTATCTAAAAGTACACCAAATACATATTGTATACTGTAAATAAAATATCAAAAACTACAGTAAATACATATTGCATACTCTACATACAATATAAAAAACTACACCAAATATGTATTATATATACAGTAAATAAACTATCAAAAACAGCAGTAATTATATTTTATCTACTGTACATAAAATATCAAAAAGTACATCCTATATATTATGTACAGTAAATAAAACATCAAAAATTAGAGTAAATATGTTTTACATATGGTACACAAAATATGCTCTAAAATACACAAAATATATATTATACACTGAAATTAAATATCAAAATGTAGAGTAAGTATATATTACATGCAGGAAAAAAAATTAAAAATGTACACTAAATATATATTATATACTGTACATAAAATATCATATAGTACATTAAATATATTTTATATACTGTACATAAAATATCAAAAATTACACCAAATGTATATTATATACTGTAAATAAAATATCAAAAATACACTAAATACATATTACATACTGAACATACAATATCAAAAATTACACCAAATATGTATTATATATACTGTAAATAAACTATGAAAAACTACAGTAATTATATTTTATATACTGTACATAAAATATCAAAAAGTACATCCCATATATTATATAGAGAAAATAAAACATCAAAAATTCGGGTAAATATATTTTACATACTGTACACATAATATGGTCTAAAATACACAAAATATATGTTATAAACTGAAATTAAATATCAAAAGGTAGAGTAAGTATATATTACATGCAGTAGAAAAAAATTTAAAAAGTACACTAAATATATACTATATACTGTACATAAAATATCAAAAAGTACAGTAAATATATTTTATATACTGTACATAAAATATCAAAAATTACACCAAATATAGATTATATACTGTAAATAAAACATCAAAAATTACAGTAAATATTATATTACATACTGTACATAAAATATCAAAAATACAGTAAATATGTTTTATATAATGTACATAAAATATCAAAAATTACACCAAATGTATATTGTATACTGTAAATAAAATACCAAATTGTACATTAAATATATAACCCACTCTATGTAAAATAACAAAAACTACACCTATTATATATGATATAATTTACATAAAATATCAAAAGTACACCAAATACATATTATATGCTGTACATAAAATATCAAAAAGTACAGTAAATGTATTTCATATATTGTACATATAATATTATCTAAAAGTACACCAAGTACGTATTATATACTGTAAATAAATTATCAAAAAGTACAGTAAACACATTTTACATACTGTACATACAATATCAAAAAGTACACCAAATATGCATTATATATACTGTTAATTAACTATCAAAAACTACAGTAATTATATTTTATATACTGTACATAAAATATCAAAAAGTACAGTAAATATATATTACATACTGTACATAAAATGTCAAAAAGTACAGTAAATATATTTTATACAATGTACATAAAATATCAAAAATTACACCAAATGTATATTGTATACTGTAAATAAAATATCAAAATGTACAGTAAATATATAGTACACACTGTATGTAAAATAATAAAAAATACACAAATTATATATGATATAATTTACATAAAATATCAAAAGCACACCAAATACATATTATATACTGTACATAAATTATCAAAAAGTTCAGTAAATATATTTCATATATTGTATATATAATATTATCTAAAAGTACACCAAATACATATTATATGCTGTAAATAAAATATCAAAAACTACAGTAAATACATATTGCATACTGTACATACAATATCAAAAACTACACGAAATATGTGTTATATATACAGTAAATAAACTATCAAAAACTACAGTAATTATATTTTATATACTGTACATAAAATATCAAAATGTACATCCTATATATTATATACAGTAAATAAAACATCAAAAATTAGAGTAAGTATATTTTACATACTGTATACTTAATATTGTCTAAAAAACACAAAATATATATTATACACTGAAATTAAATATCAATAGGTAGAGTAAGTATATATTACATGCAGTAAAAAGAATTTAAAAAGTACACTAAACATATATTATGTACTCTACATAAAATATCCGAAAGTACAGTAAATATATTTCATATACTGTACATAAAATATCAAAAATTACACCAAATGTATATTATATACTGTAAATAAAATATCAAAAAGACAGTAAATATATATGAAACACCCCATGTGAAATATCAAAAACTACACCAAATATATATTATATAATTTACATAAAATATCAAAAGGACACCAAATATATCTTATATACTGTATATAAAATATCAAAAGGTACAGTAAATATATTTCATATATTGTACATATAATATTAACTAAAAGTACACCAAATACATTTTATATACTGTAAATAAAATATCAAAAAGTACAGTAAATATATATTACATACTGTACATAAAATATCAAAAGTTCACCAAATATGTGTAATATACACTGTAAATAAACTATCAAAAACTACAGTGATTATATTTAATATACTGTACATAAAACATCAACTATTACACCAAATGTATATTATATACTGTAAATAAAATTCAAAGTACAGTAAATATATATTACACACCCTATGTAAAATATCAAAAACTACACCAAATATATATTATATAATTTACATAAAATATCAAAAGGACACCATATATATTATATACTTTACATAAATTATCAAAAAGTACAGTAAATATCTATCACATAATGTACATAAAATATCCGGAAGTGCACCAAATATGTGTTATATATACTGTAAGTAAACTATCAAAAACTACAGTAATTATATTTAATATACTGTACATAAAATATCAAAAATTACACCAAATGTAGATTATATTCTGTAAATAAAATATCAAAAAGGACAGTAAATGTATATGACACACCCCATGTAAATTATCAAAAACTACACCAAATATATATTACATAATTTACATAAAACATCAAAAGGACACCAAATATATCTTATATACTGTACATAAAATATCAAAAAGTACAGTAAATTTATTTCATATATTGAACTTATAATATTAACTAAAAGTACACCAAATACATTTTATATACTGTAAATAAAATATCAAAAAGTACAGTAAATATATATTACACACTGTACATAAAATATCAAAAAGTACACCAAATATGTGTTATATATACTCTAAATAAACTATCAAAAACTACAGTAATTATATTTAATATACTGTACATAAATCATCAACTATTACACCAAATGTATATTATATACTGTAAATAAAATTCAAAGTACAGTAAATGTATATTACATACCCTATGTAAAATATCAAAACTACACCAAATATATATTATATAATTTACATAAAATATCAAAAGGACACCATATATATTATATACTTTACATAAATTATCAAAAAGTACAGTAATTATATATCACATACTGTACATAAAATATCCGGAAGTGCACCAAATATGTGTTATATATACTGTAAATAAACTATCAAAAACTACAGTAATTATATTTAATATACTGTACATAAAATATCAAAAATTACACCAAATGTATATTATATACTGTAAATAAAATATCAAAAAGGACAGTAAATATATATGACACAGCCAAAGTAAAATACCAAAAACTACACCAAATATATATTATATAATTTACATAAAATATCAAAAGGACACCAAATATATCTTATATACTGTACACAAAATATAAAAAATTACAGTATATATACTTCATATATTGCACATATAATATTAATTAAACTACACTAAATACATTTTATATACTGTTAATAAAATATCAAAAATACAGTAAATATATATTACATACTGTATATAAAATATGAATAAGTACACCAAATATGTGTTATATATACTGTAAATCAACTATCAAAAACTACAGTAATTATATTTAATATACTGTATATAACACATCAAAAATTACACCAAATGCATATTATATACTGTAAATAAAATATGAAAAAGGACAGTAAATATATATTACACTCTATGTAAAATATCAAAAACTACACCAAATATATAATATATAATTTACATAAAATATCAAAAGTACACCAAATATATATTATGTACTGTACATAAAATATCAAAAAGTACAGTAAATATATTTCATATATTGTACATATAATATTAACTAATATACACCAAATACATTTTATATTGTGTAAATAAAATATCAAAAAGTTCACTAAATATATATTACATACTGTATATAAAATATCAAAAAGTACACCAAATATGTGTTATATATACTGTAAATAAACTATCAAAAAATACAATAATTATATTTAATATACTGTACATTAAATATCAAAAATTACACTAAATATATATTACGCTCTACGTAAAATATCAAAAACTACACCAAATATATATTATATAATTTACATAAAATATCAAAAGGACACCAAATATATCGTATATACTGTACATAAAATATCGAAAAGTACAGTAAATATATTTCATATATTGTACATATAATATTAACTAATAGTACACCAAATACATTTTATATACTGTAAATAAAATATCAAAAAGTACAGTAAATATATATTACATACTGTTTATAAAATATCAAAAAGTACAGCAAATATGTGTTATATATACTGTAAATAAACTATCAAAAACTACAGTAATTATATTTAATATAATGTACATAAAATATCAAAAATTACACCAAATGTATATTATGTACTGTAAATAAAATATCAAAAAGGACACTAAATGTATCCGACACACCCAATGTAAAATATCAAAAACAACACCAAATACATATTATATAATTTACATAAAATATCAAAAGGACACCAAATATATCTTATATGCTGTACACAAAATATCAAAAAGTACAGTAAATATATTTCATATATTGAACATATAATATTAACTAAAAGTACACCAAACACATTTTATATACTGTAAATAATATATCAACAAGTAGAGTAAATATATATAACATACTGTACATAAAATATCAAAAAGTACACCAAATATGTGTTATATATACTGTAAATAAACTATCAAAAACTACAGTAATTATGTTGAATACACTGTACATAAAATATCAAATATTACACCAAATGTATATTATATACTGTAAATAAAATTCAAAGTACAGTAAATATATATTACACACCCAATGTGAATTATCAAAAACTACACCAAATATATATTATATAATTTACATAAAATATAAAAAGGACACCAAATGTATATTATATACTTTACATAAATTATCAAAAAGTACAGTAAATATATATTACATACTGTACATAAAATATCCAGAAGTACACCAAATATGTGTGATATATACTGTAAGTAAACTATCAAAAACTACAGTAATTATATTTAATATACTGTACATAAAATATCAAAAATTACACCAAATGTATATTATATACACTAAATAAAATATGAAAAAGGACAGTAAATATATATTACACTCTATGTAAAATATCAAAAACTACACCAAATATATATTATATAATTTACATAAAATATCAAAAGTACACGAAATATATATTATGTACTGTACATAAAATATCAAAAAGTACAGTAAATATATTTCATATATTGTACATATAATATTAACTAAAATACACCAAATATATTTTATATTGTGTAAATAAAATATCAAGTTCACTAAATATATATTACATACTGTATATAAAATATCAAAAAGTACACCAAATATGTGTTATATATACTGTAAATAAACTATCAAAAACTACAGTAATTATATTTAATATACTGTGTATAAATTATCAAAAATTACACCAAATGTATGTTATATACTGTAAATAAAATATCAAAAAGACAGTAAATATATATGAAAAACCCCATGTAAAATATCAAAAACTACACCAAATATATATTATATAATTTTCATAAAATATCAAAAGGACACCAAATATATCTTATATACTGTACATAAAATATCAAAAAGTACAGTAAATATATTTCATATATTGTACATATAATATTAACTAAAAGTACAGCAAAAACATTTTATATACTGTAAATAAAATATCAAAAAGTACAGTAAATATATATTACATACTGTACATAAAATATCAAAAAGTATGCCAAATATGTGTTATATATACTGTAAATAAACTATCAAAAAGTACAGTAATTATGTTTAATATACTGTACATTAAATATCAAAAATTACACCAAATGTATATTATATACTGTAAATAAAATATCAAAAAGAAAGTAAATATATATGACACACCCCATGTAAAATATCAAAAACTACAACAAATATATATTATATAATTTACATTAAATATCAAAGGACACCAAATATATACTATATACAGTACATAAAATATCAAAAAGTACAGTAAATATATCTCATATATTGTACATATAATATAATCTAAAAGTACACAAAATACATTTTATATACTGTAAATAAAATATCAAAAATTACAGTAAATATATATTACATACTGTACATAAAATATCAAAAGTTCACCAAATATGTGTTATATATACTGTAAATAAACCATCAAAAACTACAGTAATTATATTTATTATACTATACATAAAATATCAATAATTACACCAAATCCATACTATATACTGTAAATAAAATATCAAAAATGACAGTAAATATATATGACACACCCCATTTAAAATATCAAAACTCCACCAAATATATATTATGTAATTTACATAAAATATCAAAAGGACACCAAATATATCTTATATACTGTACATAAAATATCAAAAAGTACAGTAAATATATTTCATATATTGTACATATAATATTAACTAAAAGGACACCAAATACATTTTATATACTGTAAATAAAATATCAAAAACTACAGCAAATATATATTACATACTGTACATAAAATATCAAAAAGATCACCAAATATGTGTGATATATATAGTGTAAATAAACCATCAAAAACTACAGTAATTATATTTAATATACTGTACATAAAATATCAAAAATTACACCAAATGTATATTATATACTGCAAATAAAATATCACAAAGGACAGTAAATATATATGACACACCCCATGTAAAATATCAAAAACTCCACCAAATATATATTATATAATTTACATAAAATATCAAAAGGACACCAAATATATCTTATATACTGTACATAAAATATCAAAAATACAGTAAATATATTTCATATATTGTACACATAATATTAACTAAAAGTACACCAAATACATTTTATATAGTGTAAATAAAATATCAAAAAGTACAGTAAATATATAATACATACTGTACATAAAATATCAAAAGTACACCAAATATGTGTTATATATACTGTAAATAAACTATCAAAAACTACAGCAATTATATTTAATATACTGTACATAAAATATCAAAAATTACACCAAATGTATATTATATACTGTAAATAAAATATCAAAAGGTACAGCAAATATATATTACACACCCTATGTAAAATATTAAAAACTACACCAAATATATATTATATAATTTACATAAAATAACAAAAGGACAGCAAATATATCTTATATACTGTACAGAAAATATCAAAAAGTACAGTAAATATGTTTCATATATTGTACATATAATATTAACTAAAAGTACACCAAATACATTTTATATACTGTAAATAAAATATCAAAAATACAGTAAATATATATTACATACTGTACATAAAATATCAAAAAGTACACCAAATATGTGTTATATATACTGGAAATAAACTATCAAAAACTACAGTAATTATATTTAATATAATGTACATGAAATATCAAAAATTACACCAAAGGTATATTATATACTGTAAATAAAATATCAAAAATGACAGTAAATATATATGCCACACACCATGTAAAATATCAAAAACTCCACAAAATATATATTATATAATTTACATAAAATATCAAAAGGACGCCAAGTATATCTTATATACTGTACATAAAATATCAAAAAGTACAGTAAATATATTTCATATATTGTACATATAATATTAACTAAAAGTACACCAAATACATTTTATATAGTGTAAATAAAATATGAAAAATACAGTTAATATATATGACATACTGTACATAAAATATCAAAAGTACACCAAATATGTGTTATATATACTGTAAATAAACTATCAAAAACTACACTAATTATATTTAATATACTGTAAATAGAATATCAAAAATTACACCAAATGTATGTTATATACTGTAAATAAAATATCAAAAAGGACGGTAAATATATATGACAAAACCCATGTAAAATATCAAAAACTACACCAAATATATACTATATAATTTACATAAAATATCAAAAGGACAGCAAATATATCTTATATACTGTACATAAAATATCCAAAAAGACAGTAAATATATATGACACACCCCACGTAAAATATCAAAAATTACACCAAATATATATTATATAATTTACATAAAATATCAAAAGGACACCAAATATATCTTATATACTGTACATAAAATATCAAAAAGTACAGTAAATATATTTCATGTATTGTACATATAATATTAACTAAAAGTACACCAAATACATTTTATCTACTGTAAATTAAATATCAAAAATACAGTAAATATATATTACATACTGTACATGAAATATCAAAAGTACACCAAATATGTGTTATATATAATGTAAACTATCAAATCTACAGTAATTATATTTAATATACTGTACATAAAATATCAAAAATTACACCACATGTATATTATATACTGTAAATAAAACATCAAAAAGGACGGTAAATATATATGACACACCCCATGTAAAATATCAAAAACTACACCAAATATATGTTATATAATTTACATAAAATATCAAAAGGACACCAAATATATCTTATATACTGTACATAAAATATCAAAAATACAGTAAATATTTTTCATATATTGTACATGTAATATTAATTAAAAGTACACCAAATATATTTTATATACAGTAAATAAAATATCAAAAAGTACAGTAAATATATATTACATACTGTACATAAAATATCAAAAGTACACCAAATATGTGTTATATATACTGTAAATAAACTATCAAAAACTACAGTAATTATATTTAATATACTGTACAGAAAATATCAAAAATTACACCAAATGTATATTATATACTGTAAATAAAATATCAAAAAGGAAAGTAAATATATATGACACACCCCATTTAAAATATCAAAAACTACACCAAATATATATTATATAATTTACATAAAATATCAAAAGGACACCAAATATATCTTATATACTGTACATAAAATATCAAAAGGTACAGTAAATATATTTCATATATTGTACATATAATATTAACTAAAAGTACACCAAATACATTTTATATACTGTTAATAAAATATCAAAAATAAAGTGAATATATATTACATACTGTACATAAGATATCAAAAGTACACCAAATATGTGTTATATATACTGTAAATAAACTATCAAAAACTGCAGTAATTATATTTAATATACTGTAAATAGAATATCAAAAATTACACCAAATGTATACTATCTACTGTAAATAAAATATCAAAAAGGACCGTAAATATATATGACACACTCCATGTAAAATATCAAAAATTAAAACTAATATATATTATATAATTTATATAAAATATCAAAAGGACACCAAATATATCTCATATAGTGTACATAAAATATCAAAAAGTACAGTAAATATATTTCATATATTGTACATATAACATTAACTAAAAGTACACCAAATACATTTTATATACTGTAAATAAAATATCAAAAAGTACAGTAAATATATATTACATACTGTACATAAAATATCAAAAAGTACACCAAATATGTGTTATATATACAGTAAATAAACTATCAAAAACTACACTAATTATATTTAATATACTGCAGATAAATTATCAAAAATTACACCAAATGTATATTATATACTGTAAATAAAATATCAAAAAGGACAGTAAATATATGTGACACACCCCATGTAAAATATCAAAAACTCCACCAAATGTATATTATATAATTTACATAAAATATCAAAAGGACGCCAAATATATCTTATATACTGTACATAATATATCAAAAAGTACAGTAAATATATTTCATATATTCTACATATAATATTAACTAAAAGTACACCAAATACATTTTATTTACTGTAAATAAAATATCAAAAATAGAGTAAATATATATTACATACTGTACATAAAATATCAAAGTACACCAAATATGTGTTATATATAATATAAATAAACTATCAAAAACTACAGTAATTATATTTAATATACTGTAAATAGAATATCAAAAATTACACCAAATGTATATTATATACTGTAAATAAAATATCAAAAAGGACAGTAATTATATATGACACACGCCATTTAATATATCAAAAACTACACCAAATATATATAATATAATTTATATAAAATATCAAAAGAAAACCAAATATATCTTATATACTGTACATAAAATATCAAAAAGTACAGTAAATATATTTCATATATTGTACATATAATATTAACTAAAAGTACACCAAATACATTTTATATACAGTAAATAAATATCAAAAAGTACAGTAAATATATATTACATACTGTACATAAAATATCAAAAGTACAGCAAATATGTGTTATATATATAGTAAATAAACTATCAAAAACTACAGTAATTATATTTATTATACTGTACATAAAATATCAAAAATTACACCAAATGCATATTATATACTGTAAATAAAATATCAAAAAGACAGTAAATATATATGACACACCCTATGTAAAATATCAAAAACTCCACCAAATATATATTATATAATTTACATAAAATATCAAAAGGACAGCAAATATATCTTATATACTGTACATAAAATATCAAAAAGGACAGTAAATATATATGACACACCCCATGTAAAATATCAAAAACTACACCAAATATATGTTATATAATTTACATAAAATATCAAAAGGACACCAAATATATATTATATACTGTATATAAAATATCAAAAAGTACAGTAAATATATTTCATATATTGTACATATAATATTAACTAAAAGTACACCAAACACATTTTATATACTGTAAATAATATATCAACAAGTAGAGTAAATATATATAACATACTGTACATAAAATATCAAAAAGTACACCAAATATGTGTTATATATACTGTAAATAAACTATCAAAAACTACAGTAATTATGTTGAATACACTGTACATAAAATATCAAATATTACACCAAATGTATATTATATACTGTAAATAAAATTCAAAGTACAGTAAATATATATTCCACACCCAATGTGAATTATCAAAAACTACACCAAATATATATTATATAATTTACATAAAATATAAAAAGGACACCAAATGTATATTATATACTTTACATAAATTATCAAAAAGTACAGTAAATATATATTACATACTGTACATAAAATATCCAGAAGTACACCAAATATGTGTGATATATACTGTAAGTAAACTATCAAAAACTACAGTAATTATATTTAATATACTGTACATAAAATATCAAAAATTACACCAAATGTATACTATATACACTAAATAAAATATGAAAAAGGACAGTAAATATATATTACACTCTATGTAAAATATCAAAAACTACACCAAATATATATTATATAATTTACATAAAATATCAAAAGTACACGAAATATATATTATGTACTGTACATAAAATATCAAAAAGTACAGTAAATATATTTCATATATTGTACATATAATATTAACTAAAATACACCAAATATATTTTATATTGTGTAAATAAAATATCAAGTTCACTAAATATATATTACATACTGTATATAAAATATCAAAAAGTACACCAAATATGTGTTATATATACTGTAAATAAACTATCAAAAACTACAGTAATTATATTTAATATACTGTGTATAAATTATCAAAAATTACACCAAATGTATGTTATATACTGTAAATAAAATATCAAAAAGACAGTAAATATATATGAAAAACCCCATGTAAAATATCAAAAACTACACCAAATATATATTATATAATTTTCATAAAATATCAAAGGACACCAAATATATCTTATATACTGTACATAAAATATCAAAAAGTACAGTAAATATATTTCATATATTGTACATATAATATTAACTAAAAGTACAGCAAAAACATTTTATATACTGTAAATAAAATATCAAAAAGTACAGTAAATATATATTACATACTGTACATAAAATATCAAAAAGTATGCCAAATATGTGTTATATATACTGTAAATAAACTATCAAAAACTACAGTAATTATGTTTAATATACTGTACATTAAATATCAAAAATTACACCAAATGTATATTATATACTGTAAATAAAATATCAAAAAGAAAGTAAATATATATGACACACCCCATGTAAAATATCAAAAACTACAACAAATATATATTATATAATTTACATTAAATATCAAAGGACACCAAATATATCTTATATACAGTACATAAAATATCAAAAAGTACAGTAAATATATCTCATATATTGTACATATAATATAATCTAAAAGTACACCAAATACATTTTATATACTGTAAATAAAATATCAAAAAGTACAGTAAATATATATTACATACTGTACATAAAATATCAAAAGTACACCAAATATGTGTTATATATACTGTAAATAAACCATCAAAAACTACAGTAATTACATTTATTATACTATACATAAAATATCAATAATTACACCAAATCCATACTATATACTGTAAATAAAATATCAAAAATGACAGTAAATATATATGACACACCCCATTTAAAATATCAAAACTCCACCAAATATATATTATGTAATTTACATAAAATATCAAAAGGACACCAAATATATCTTATATACTGTACATAAAATATCAAAAAGTACAGTAAATATATTTCATATATTGTACATATAATATTAACTAAAAGGACACCAAATACATTTTATATACTGTAAATAAAATATCAAAAACTACAGCAAATATATATTACATACTGTACATAAAATATCAAAAAGATCACCAAATATGTGTGATATATATAGTGTAAATAAACCATCAAAAACTACAGTAATTATATTTAATATACTGTACATAAAATATCAAAAATTACACCAAATGTATATTATATACTGCAAATAAAATATCACAAAGGACAGTAAATATATATGACACACCCCAAGTAAAATATCAAAAACTCCACCAAATATATATTATATAATTTACATAAAATATCAAAAGGACACCAAATATATCTTATATACTGTACATAAAATATCAAAAATACAGTAAATATATTTCATATATTGTACACATAATATTAACTAAAAGTACACCAAATACATTTTATATAGTGTAAATAAAATATCAAAAAGTACAGTAAATATAAAATACATACTGTACATAAAATATCAAAAGTACACCAAATATGTGTTATATATACTGTAAATAAACTATCAAAAACTACAGCAATTATATTTAATATACTGTACATAAAATATCAAAAATTACACCAAATGTATATTATATACTGTAAATAAAATATCAAAAGGTACAGTAAATATATATTACACACCCTATGTAAAATATTAAAAACTACACCAAATATATATTATATAATTTACATAAAATAACAAAAGGACAGCAAATATATCTTATATACTGTACAGAAAATATCAAAAAGTACAGTAAATATGTTTCATATATTGTACATATAATATTAACTAAAAGTACACCAAATACATTTTATATAGTGTAAATAAAATATGAAAAATACAGTTAATATATATTACATACTGTACATAAAATATCAAAAGTACACCAACTATGTGTTATATATACTGTAAATAAACTATCAAAAACTACACTAATTATATTTAATATACTGCAAATAGAATATCAAAAATTACACCAAATGTATATTATATACTGTAAATAAAATATCAAAAAGGACGGTAAATATATATGCCAAACCCATGTAAAATATCAAAAACTACACCAAATATATATTATATAATTTACATAAAATATCAAAAGGACACCAAATATATCTTACATACTGTACATAAAATATCAAAAAGTACAGTAAATATATTTCGTATATTGTACATATAATAGTGACTAAAAGTACAAAAAATACATTTTATATACTGTAAATAAAATATCAAAAATTACAGTAAATATATATTATATACTGTATATAAAATATCAAAAACTACACCAAATATGTGTTATATATACTGTAAATAAACTATCAAAAACTACAGTAATTATATTTAATATACTGTACATAAAATATCAAAAATTACACCAAATGCATATTATATACTGTTAATAAATTATCAAAAAGGACAGTAAGTAAGTATGAGACACCCCATGTAAAATATCAAAAACTTCACCAAATATATATTATATAATTTACATAAAATATCAAAGGGACACCAAATATATCTTATATACTGTACATAAAATATCAAAAAGTACAGTAAATATATTTCATATATTGTACATATAATATTAACTAAAAGTACACCAAATACATTTTATATACTGCAAATAAAATATCAATAAGTACAGTTAATATATATTACATACTGTACATAAAATATCAAAAAGTACACCAAATATGTGTTATATATACTGTAAATATACTATCAAAAACTACAGTAATTATATTTAATATACTGTACATAAAATATCAAAAATTACACCAAATGTATATTATATACTGTAAATAAAATATCAAAAAGTACAGTAAATATATATTATACACCCTATGTAAAATATTAAAAACTACACCAAATATATATTATATAATTTACATAAAATATCAAAATGACAGCAAATATATATTATATAATGTACAGAAAATATGAAAAAGTACAGTAAATATGTTTCATATATTGTACATATATTATTAACTAAAAGTACACCAAATACATTTTATATACAGTAAATAAAATATCAAAAAGTACAGTAAATATATTTTACATACTGTACATAAAATAACAAAAGTCCACCAAATATGTGTTATATATACTGTAAATAAACTATCAAAAACTACAGTAATTATATTTATTATACTGTACATAAAATATCAAAAATTACACCAAATTCATATTATATACTGTAAATAAAATATCAAAAGGACACTGAATATATATGACACACCCCATGTAAAATATCAAAAACTCCACCATATATATATTATATAATTTACATAAAATATCAAAAGGACACCAAATATGTCTTATATAATGTACATAAAATATCAAAAAGAACAGTAAATATATTTCACATATTGTCCATATAATATTAACTAAAAGTACACCAAATACATTTTATATACTGTAAATAAAATATCAAAAATACAGTAAATATATATTACATACTGTACATAAAATATCAAAAAGTACACCAAATATGTGTTATATATACTGGAAATAAACTATCAAAAACTACATTAATTATATTTAATATACTGTACATAAAATATCAAAAATTACACCAAATGCATATTATATAGTGTAAATAAAATATCAAAAAGGACAGTACATATATATGACACACCCTATGTAAAATATCAAAAACTCCACCAAATATATACTATATAATTTACATAAAATATCAAAAGGACAGCAAATATATCTTATATACTGTACATAAAATATCAAAAAAGACAGTAAATATATATGACACACCCCACGTAAAATATCAAAAACTACACCAAATATATATTATATAATTTACATAAAATATCAAAAGGACACCAAATATATCTTATATACTGTACATAAAATATCAAAATGTACACTAAATATATTTCATATATTGTACATATAATATTAACTAAAAGTACACCAAATACATTTTATATACTGTAAATAAAATATCAAAAATATAGTAAATATATATTACATACTGTACATAAAATATCAAAAGTACACCAAATATGTGTTATATATACTGTAAATAAACTATCAAAATCTACAGTAATTATATTTAATATAATGTAAATAGAATATCAAAAATTACACCAAATGTATATTATATACTGTAAATAAAATATCAAAAATGACAGTAAATATATATGACACACCCCATGTAAAATATCAAAAACTACTCCAAATATATATTATATAATTTACATAAAATATGAAAAGGACACCAAATATATATTATATACTCTACATAAAATATCAAAAAGTACAGTAAATATATTTCATATAATTTACATATAATATTAACTAAAAGTACACAAAATACATTTTATATACTGTAAATAAAATATCAAAAACTACAGTAAATATATATTACATACTGTACATAAAATATCAAAATTTCACCAAATATGTGTGATATATATAGTGTAAATAAACCATCAAAAACTACAGTAATTATATTTAATATACTGTACATAAAATATCAAAAATTACACCAAATGTATATTATATACTGTAAATAAAATATCAAAAAATACAGTAAATATATATTACACACCTTATGTAAAATATCAAAAACTACAACAAATATATATTATATAATTTACATAAAATCTCAAAAGGACCGCAAATGTATCTTATATACTGTACTTAATATATCAAAAAGTACAGTAAATATGTTTCATATATGGTACACATAATATTAACTAAAAGTACACCAAATACATTTTATATACTGTAAATAAAATATCAAAAAGTACAGTAAATATATATTACATACTGTACATAAAATATCAAAAAGTACACCAAATATGTGTTATATATACTGTAAATAAACTATCAAAAACTACAGTAATTATATTTAATATACTGTACATAAAACATCAAAAATTACACCAAATGCATATTATATACTGTAAATAAAATATCAAAAAGGACAGTAAGTATATATGAGACACCCCATGTAAAATATCAAAAAGTCCACCAAATATATATTATATAATTTACATAAAATATCGAAAGGACACCAAATATATCTTATATACTGTACATAAAATATCAAAAAGTACAGTAAATATATTTCATATATTGTTCATATAATATTAACTAAAAGTACACCAAATACATTTTATATAGTGTAAATAAAATACCAAAAATACAGTAAATATATATTACATAGTGTACATAAAATATCAAAAGTACACCAAATATGTGTTACATATACTGTAAATAAACTATCAAAAACTACACAAATTATATTTCATATACTGTAAATAGAATATCAAAAATTACATCAAATGTATAATATATACTGTAAATAAAATATCAAAAAGGATGGTAAATATATATTACACAAACCATGTAAAATATCAAAAACTACACCAAATATATATTATATAATTTACATAAAATATCAAAAGGACACCAAATATATCTTATATACTCTACATAAAATATCAAAAAGTACAGTAAATATATTTCATATATTGTACATATAATATTAACTAAAAGGACACCAAATACATTTTATATACTGCAAATAAAATATCAAAAAGTACAGTAAATATATAATACATACTGTACATAAAATATCAAAATGTACAGCAAATATGTGATATATATAGTGTAAATAAAGAATCAAAAACTACAGTAATTATATTTAATATACTGTACGTAAAACATCAAAAATTACAACAAATGTATATTATATACTGTAAATAAAATATCAAAAAGGACAGTAAATATATATGACACACCCCATGTAAAATTTCAAAAACTACACCAAATATATATTATATAATTTACATAAAATCTCAAGAGGACACCAAATATATCTTATATACTGTACATAATATATCAAAAAGTACAGAAAAGATATTTCATATATTGTACATATAATATTAACTAAAAGTAAACTAAATACATTTTATATACTGTAAATAAAATATCAAAAAGTACAGTAAATATATATTACATTCTGCACATAAAATATCAAGAGTACACCAAATATGTGTTATATATACTGTAAATAAACTATCAAAAACTACAGTAATTATATTTAATTTACTGTACATGAAATATCAAAAATTACACCAAAGGTATATTATATACTGTAAATAAAATATCAAAAAGGACAGTAAATATATATGACACACCCCATGTAAAATATCAAAAACTCCACCAAATATATATTATACAATTTACATAAAATATCAAAAGGACACCAAATATATCTTATATACTGTACATAAAATATCAAAAAGTACAGTAAATATATTTCATATATTGTACATATAATATTAACTAAAAGTACACCAGATACATTTTATATACTGTAAATAAAATATCAAAAATACAGTAAATATATATTTCATACTGTACATAAAATATCAAAAGTACTCCAAATATGGGTTATATATACTGTAAATAAACTATCAAAAACTACAGTAATTATATTTAATAAACGGTAAATAGAGTATCAAAAATTACACCAAATGTATATTATATACTGTAAATAAAATATCAAAAAGACGGTAAATATATATGACACACTCCATGTAAAATATCAAAAACTACACCAAATATATATTATATAATTTACATAAAATATCAAAAGGACACCAAATATATCTCATATACTGTACATAAAATATCAAAAAGTACAGTAAATATATTTAACATATTGTACATATAATATTAACTAAAAGTACACCAATACATTTTATCTACTGTAAATAAAATATCAAAAAGTACAGTAAATATATATTACATACTGTACATAAAATATCAAAAAGTACACCAAATATGTGTTATACATACTGTAAATAAACTACCAAAAACTACAGTAATTATATTTAACATACTGTAAACAGAATATCAAAAATTACACCAAATGTATATTATATACTGTAAATAAAATATCAAAAAGGACGTTAAAAATATATGACACACCCCATGTAAAATATCAAAAACTACACCAAATATATATTATATAATTTACATAAAATATCAAAAGGACACCAAATATATCTTATATACTGTACATAAAATATCAAAAAGTACAGTAAATATATTTCATGTATTGTACATATAATATTAACTAAAAGTACACCAAATACATTTTATCTACTGTAAATTAAATATCAAAAATACAGTAAATATATATTACATACTGTACGTGAAATATCAAAAGTACACCAAATATGTGTTATATATAATGTAAACTATCAAAACTACAGTAATTATATTTAATATACTGTACATAAAATATCAAAAATTACACCACATGTATATTATATACTGTAAATAAAACATCAAAAAGGACGGTAAATATATATGACACACCCCATGTAAAATATCAAAAACTACACCAAATATATATTATAGAATTTACATAAAATATCAAAAGGACACCAAATATATCTTATATACTGTACATAAAATATCAAAAATACAGTAAATATTTTTCATATATTGTACATGTAATATTAATTAAAAGTACACCAAATATATTTTATATACAGTAAATAAAATATCAAAAAGTACAGTAAATATATATTACCTACTGTACATAAAATATCAAAAGTACACCAAATATGTGTTATATATACTGTAAATAAACTATCAAAAACTACAGTAATTATATTTAATATACTGTAGAGAAAATATCAAAAATTACACCAAATGTATATTATATACTGTAAATAAAATATCAAAAAGGAAAGTAAATATATATGACACAGCCCATTTAAAATATCAAAAACTACACCAAATATATATTATATAATTTACATAAAATATCAAAAGGACACCAAATATATCTTATATACTGTACATAAAATATCAAAAGGTACAGTAAATATATTTCATATATTGTACATATAATATTAACTAAAAGTACACCAAATACATTTTATATACTGTTAATAAAATATCAAAAATAAAGTGAATATATATTACATACTGTACATAAGATATCAAAAGTACACCAAATATGTGTTATATATAATGTAAATAAACTATCAAAAACTGCAGTAATTATATTTAATATACTGTAAATAGAATATCAAAAATTACACCAAATGTATACTATCTACTGTAAATAAAATATCAAAAAGGACCGTAAATATATATGACACACTCCATGTAAAATATGAAAAATTAAAACAAATATATATTATATAATTTATATAAAATATCAAAAGGACACCAAATATATCTCATATACTGTACATAAAATATCAAAAAGTACAGTAAATATATTTCATATATTGTACATATAATATTAACTAAAAGTACACCAAATACATTTTATATACTGTAAATAAAATATCAAAAAGTACAGTAAATATATATTACATACTGTACATAAAATATCAAAAAGTACACCAAATATGTGTTATATATACAGTAAATAAACTATCAAAAACTACACTAATTATATTTAATATACTGCAGATAAATTATCAAAAATTACACCAAATGTATATTATATACTGTAAATAAAATATCAAAAAGGACAGTAAATATATGTGACACACCCCATGTAAAATATCAAAAACTCCACCAAATATATATTATATAATTTACATAAAATATCAAAAGGACGCCAAATATATCTTATATACTGTACATAATATATCAAAAAGTACAGTAAATATATTTCATATATTCTACATATAATATTAACTAAAAGTACACCAAATACATTTTATATACTGTAAATAAAATATCAAAAATAGAGTAAATATATATTACATACTGTACATAAAATATCGAAGTACACCAAATATGTGTTATATATAATATAAATAAACTATCAAAAACTACAGTAATTATATTTAATATACTGTAAATAGAATATCAAAAATTACACCAAATATATATTATATACTGTAAATAAAATATCAAAAAGGACAGTAATTATATATGACACTCGCCATTTAATATATCAAAAACGACACCAAATATATATTATATAATTTATATAAAATATCAAAAGGACACCAAATATATCTTATATACTGTACATAAAATATCAAAAAGTACAGTAAATATATTTCATATATTGTACATATAATATTAACTAAAAGTACACCAAATACATTTAATATACTGCAAATAAAGTATCAAAAATACAGTAAATATATATTACATACTGTACATAAAATATGAAAAAGTTCACCAAATATGTGTGATATATATAGTGTAAATAAACCATAAAAAACTACAGTAATTATATTTAATATACTGTAAATAGAATATCAAAAATGACACCAAATGTATATTATATATTGTAAAGAAAATATCAAAAAGGACAGTAAATATATATGACACACCCCATGTAAAATATCAAAAACTACACAAAATATATATTATATAATTTACATAAAATATGAAAAGGACACCAAATATATATTATATACTCTACATAAAATATCAAAAAGTACAGTAAATATATTTCATATATTGTACATTTAATATTAACTAAAAGTACACAAAATACATTTTATATTCTGTAAATAAAATACCAAAAAGAATAGTAAATATATATTACATACTGTACATAAAATATCAAAAGTACACCAAATATGTGTTATATATACTGTAAATAAACTATCAAAAACTACAGTAATTATGTTTAATATACTGTACATAAAATATCAAAAATTACACCAAATGTATATTATATACTGTAAATAAAATATCAAAAAGGAAAGTAAATATATAGACCCACCCCATGTAAAATATCAAAAATATATATGACAAACCCTATGTAAAATATCAAAAACTACACCAAATATATATTATATAATTTACATAAAATATCAAAAGGACAGCAAATATATCTTATATACTGTACATAAAATATCAAAAAGTACAGTAAATGTATTTCATATATTCTACATATAATATTAACTAAAAGGACACCAAATACATTTTATATACTGCAAATAAAATATCAAAAAGTACAGTAAATATATAATACATACTGTACATAAAATATCAAAATGTACAGCAAATATGTGATATATATAGTGTAAATAAAGAATCAAAAACTACAGTAATTATATTTAATATACTGTACGTAAAACATCAAAAATTACAACAAATGTATATTATATACTGTAAATAAAATATCAAAAAGGACAGTAAATATATATGACACACCCCATGTAAAATTTCAAAAACTACACCAAATATATATTATATAATTTACATAAAATCTCAAGAGGACACCAAATATATCTTATATACTGTACATAATATATCAAAAAGTACAGAAAAGATATTTCATATATTGTACATATAATATTAACTAAAAGTAAACTAAATACATTTTATATACTGTAAATAAAATATCAAATAGTACAGTAAATATATATTACATTCTGCACATAAAATATCAAGAGTACACCAAATATGTGTTATATATACTGTAAATAAACTATCAAAAACTACAGTAATTATATTTAATTTACTGTACATGAAATATCAAAAATTACACCAAAGGTATATTATATACTGTAAATAAAATATCAAAAAGGACAGTAAATATATATGACACACCCCATGTAAAATATCAAAAACTGCACCAAATACATATTATATAATTTACATAAATTATCAAAAGGACACCAAATATATCTTATATACTGTACATAAAATATCAAAAAGTATAGTAAATATATTTCATATATTGTACATATAATATTAACTAAAAGTACACCAAATACATTTTATACACTGTAAATAAAATATCAAAAATACAGTAAATATATATTACATACTGTACATAAAATATCAAAAAGTACACCAAATATGTGTTATATATACTGGAAATAAACTATCAAAAACTACAGTAATTATATTTAATATAATGTACATGAAATATCAAAAATTACACCAAAGGTATATTATATACCGTAAATAAAATATCAAAAATGACAGTAAATATATATGCCACACCCCATGTAAAATATCAAAAACTCCACAAAATATATATTATATAATTTACATAAAATATCAAAAGGACGCCAAGTATATCTTATATACTGTACATAAAATATCAAAAAGTACAGTAAATATATTTCATATATTGTACATATAATATTAACTAAAAGTACACCAAATACATTTTATATAGTGTAAATAAAATATGAAAAATACAGTTAATATATATTACATACTGTACATAAAATATCAAAAGTACACCAAATATGTGTTATATATACTGTAAATAAACTATCAAAAACTACAGTAATTATATTTAATATACTGTAAATAGAATATCAAAAATTACACCAAATGTATATTATATACTGTAAATAAAATATCAAAAAGGACGGTAAATATATATGACAAAACCCATGTAAAATATCAAAAACTACACCAAATATATATTATATAATTTATGTAAAATATCAAAAGGGCACCAAATATATCTTATATACTGTACATAAAATATCAAAAAGTACAGTAAATATATTTCATATATTGTACATATAATAGTGACTAAAAGTACAAAAAATACATTTTATATACTGTAAATAAAATATCAAAAATTACAGTAAATATATATTATATACTGTATATAAAATATCAAAAAGTACACCAAATACGTGTTATATATACTGTAAATAAACTATCAAAAACTACAGTAATTATATTTAATATACTGTACATAAAATATCAAAAATTACACCAAATGCATATTATATACTGTTAATAAAATATCAAAAAGGACAGTAAGTATATATGAGACACCCCATGTAAAATATAAAAAACTTCACCAAATATATATTATATAATTTACATAAAATATCAAAGGGACACCAAATATATCTTATATACTGTACATAAAATATCAAAAAGTACAGTAAATATATTTCATATATTGTACATATAATATTAACTAGAAGTACACCAAATACATTTTATATACTGCAAATAAAATATCAATAAGTACAGTTAATATATATTAAATACTGTACATAAAATATCAAAAAGTACACCAAATATGTGTTATATATACTGTAAATACACTATCAAAACTACAGTAATTATATTTAATATACTGTACATAAAATATCAAAAATTACACCAAATGTTTATTATATACTGTAAATAAAATATCAAAAAGTACAGTAAATATATATTATACACCCTATATAAAATATTAAAAACTACACCAAATATATATTATATAATTTACATAAAATATCAAAATGACAACAAATATATCTTATATAATGTACAGAAAATATGAAAAAGTACAGTAAATATGTTTCATATATTGTACATATATTATTAACTAAAAGTACACCAAATACATTTTATATACAGTAAATAAAATATCAAAAAGTACAGTAAATATATTTTACATACTGTACATAAAATAACAAAAGTCCACCAAATATGTGTTATATATACTGTAAATAAACTATCAAAAACTACGGTAATTATATTTATTATACTGTACATAAAATATCAAAAATTACACCAAATGCATATTATATACTGTAAATAAAATATCAAAAGGACAGTAAATATATATGACACACCCCATGTAAAATATCAAAAACTCCACCAAATATATATTATATAATTTACATAAAATATCAAATGGACACCAAATATGTCTTATATAATGTACATAAAATATCAAAAAGAACAGTAAATATATTTCACATATTGTACATATAATATTAACTAAAAGTACACCAAATACATTTTATATACTGTAAATAAAATATCAAAAATACAGTAAATATATATTACATACTGTACATAAAATATCAAAAATTTCACCAAATATGTGTGATATATACAGTGTAAGTAAACCATCAAAAACTACAGTAATTATATTTAATATACTGTACATAAAATATCAAAAATTACACCAAATGTATATTATATACTGTAAATAAAATATCAAAAAGTACAGTTAATATATATTACACACCCTATGTAAAATATCAAAAACTACACCAAATATATATTATATAATTTACATAAAATATCAAAAGGACAGCAAATATATCTTATATACTGTACATAAAATATCAAAAAGTACAGTAAATATGTTTCATATGTTGTACATATAATATTAACTGAAAGTACACCAAATACATTTTATATACAGTAAATAAATATCAAAAAGTACAATAAATATATATTACATACTGTACATAAAATATCAAAAGTACAGCAAATATGTGTTATATATACTGTAAATAAACTATCAAAAACTACAGTAATTATATTTATTATACTGTACATAAAATATCAAAAATTACACCAAATGCATATTATATACTGTAAATAAAATATCAAAAAGGCAGTAAATATATATGACACACCCCATGTAAAATATCAAAAACTCCACCAAATATATATTATATAATTTACATAAAATCTCAAAAGGACACCAAATATATCTTATATACTGTACATAAAATATGAAAAATTACAGTAAAGATATTTCATACATTGTACATATAATATTAACTAAAAGTACACCAAATACATTTTATATACCGCAAATAAAATATAAAAAATTCAGTAAATATATATTACATACTGTACATAAGATATCAAAAGTACACCAAATATGTGTTATATATACTGTTAATAAACTATCAAAAACTACAGTAATTATATTTAATATACTGTAAATAGAATATCAAAAATTACACCAAATGTATATTATCTACTGTAAATAAAATATCAAAAAGGACAGTGAATATATATGACACACCCCATGTAAAATATCATAAGCTACACCAAATATATATTATATAATTTACATAAAATATCAAAAGGACACCAAATATATCTTATATACTGTACATAAAATATCAAAAGTACAGTAAATATAGTTCATATATTGTACATATAATATTAACTAAAAGTACACCAAATACATTTTATCTACTGTAAATAAAATATCAAAAATACAGTAAATATATATTACATACTGTATATAAAATATCAAAAGTTCACCAAATATGCGTTATATATACTGTAAATAAACTATCACAAACTACAGTAATTATATTTAATATACTGTAAATAGAATATCAAAAATTACACCCAATGTATATTATATACTGTAAATATAATATCAAAAAGGACGGTAAATATATTTGACACACCCCATGTGAAATATCAAAAACTACATCAAATATATATTATATAATTTACATAAAATATCAAAAGGACAGCAAATATATCTTATATACTCTACATAAAATATCAAAAAGTACAGTAAATATATTTCATATATTGTACATATAATATTAACTAAAAGTACACCAAATACATTTTATATACTGTAAATAAAATATCAAAATACAGTAAATATATATTACGTACTGTACATAAAATATCAAAAAGCACACCAAATATGTGTTATATATACTGTAAATAAACTATCAAAAACTACAGTAATTATAATTCATATACTGTACATAAAATATCAAAAATTACACCACATTTATATTATATACTGTAAATAAAATATCAAAAAGGACAGTAAATATATATGAAACACCCCATGTAAAATATCAAAAACTACACCAAATATATACTATATAATATACATAAAATATCAAAAGGACACCAAATATATCTTATATACTGTAACTAAAATATCAAAAACTACAGTAAATATATTTCATATATTGTATATAAAATATTAACTAAAAGTACACCAAATACATTTTATATACTGTAAATAAAATATCAAAAATACAGTAAATATATATTCCATACTGTACATAAAATATCAAAAGTACACCAAATATGTGTTATATATACTGTAAATAAACTATCAAAAACTACAGTAATTATATTAATATACTGTCAATGGAATATCAAAAATTACACCCAATGTATATTATATAATGTAAATAAAATATCAAAAAGACAGTAAATATATATGACACACCCAATTTAAAATATCAAAAACTACACCAAATATATATTATATTATTTACATAAAATATCAAAAGGACACCAAATATATCTTATATACTGTACATAAAATATCAAAAAGTATAGTAAATATGTTTCATATATTTTCCATATAAAATTAACTAAAAGTACACCAAATACATTTTATATACTGTAAATAAAATATCAACACTACAGTAAATATATATTACATACTGTACATAGAATATCAAAATGTCCACCAAATATGTGTGATATATATAGTGTAAATAAACCATCAAAAACTACAGTAATTATATTTAATATACTGTACATAAAATATCAAAAATTACACCAAATGTATATTATATACTGTAAATAAAATATCAAAAAGGACAGTAAATATATATGACACAACCCATGTAAAATATCAAAAACTACAACAAATATATATTATATAATTTACATAAAATATCAAAAGGACACCAAATATATCTTATATACTGTACATAAAATATCAAAAAGTACAGTAAATATATTTCATATATTGTACAAATAATATTAACTAAAGTACACCAAATACATTTTATATACAGTAAATAAAATATCAAAAATACAGTAAATATATATTACATACTGTACTTTAAATATCAAAAAGTACACCAGGTATGTGTTATATATACTGTAAACTATCAAAACTACAGTAATTATATTTAATATACTGTACATAAAATATCAAAAATTACACCAAATGTATATTATATACTGTAAATAAAACGTCAAAAACGACAGTAAATATATATGACACACCCCATGTAAAATATCAAAAACTACACCAAATATATATTATATAATTTACATAAAATATCAAAAGGACACCAAATATATCTTATATACTGTACATAAAATATCAAAAAGTACAGTAAATGTATTTCATATATTGTTCATATAATATTAACTAAAAGTACACCAAATACATTTTATCTACTGTAAATAAAATATCAAAAATACAGTAAATATATATTACATACTGTACATAAATATCAAAAGTACACCAAATATGTGTTATATATAATGTAAACTATCAAAACTACAGTAATTATATTTAATATACTGTACATAAAATATCAAAAATTACACCAAATGTATATTATATACTGTAAATTAAACATCAAAAAGGAGGGTAAAAATATATGACACACCCCATGGAAAATATCAAAAACTACACCAAATATATATTATATAATTTACATAAAATATAAAAAGGACACCAAATATATCTTATATACTGTACATAAAATATCAAAAAGTACAGTAAATATATTTCATATATTGTACATATAATATTAACTAAAAGTACACCAAATACATTTTATCTACTGTAAATTAAATATCAAAAATACAGTAAATATATATTACATACTGTACATAAAATATCAAAAGTACACCAAATATGTGTTATATATACTGTAAATAAACTATCAAAAACTACAGTAATTATATTTAACATACTGTAAACAGAATATCAAAAATTACACCAAATGTATATTATATACTGTAAATAAAATATCAAAAAGGACGGTAAAAATATATGATACACCCCATGTAAAATATCAAAAACTACACCAAATATATATTATATAATTTACATAAACTATCAAAAGGACACCAAATATATCTTATATACTGTACATAAAATATCCAAAAGTACAGTAAATATATTTCATATATTGTACATATAATATTAACTAAAATTACACCAAATACATTTTATCTACTGTAAATTAAATATCAAAAATACAGTAAATATATATTACATACTATACATAAAATATCAAAAGTACACCAAATATGTGTTATATATACTGTAAATAAACTATCAAAAACAACAGTAATTATATTTAATATACTGTAAATAGAATATCAAAAATTACACCCAATGTATATTATATACTGTAAATATAATATCAAAAAGGACGGTAAATATATATGACTCACCCCATGTAAAATATCAAAAGCTACACCAAATATATATTATATAATTTACATATAATATCAAAAGGACACCAAATATATCTTATATACTGTACATAAAATATCAAAAAGTACAGTAAATATATTTCATATATTGTACAAATAATATTAACTAAAGTACACCAAATACATTTTATATACAGTAAATAAAATATCAAAAAGTACAGTAAATATATATTACATATTGTACATAAAATATAAAAAAAATTACACCAAATATGTGTTATATATACTGTAACCTATCAAAATTACAGTAATTGTATTTAATACACTGTACATAAAATATCAAAAATTACACCAAATGTATATTATATACTGTAAATGAAATATCAAAAAGGACAGTAAATTTATATGACACACCCCATGTAAAATATCAAAAACTACACCAAATATATATTATACAATTTACATAAAATATCAAAAGGACACCAAATATATCTTATATACTGTACATAAAATATCAAAAAGTACAGTAAATATATTTCATATATTGTACATATAATATTAACTACAAGTACACCAAATACATTTTATATACTGTAAATAAAATATCAAAAATACAGTAAATATATATTTCATACTGTACATAAAATATCAAAAGTACACCAAATATGTGTTATATATACTGTAAATAAACTATCAAAAACTACAGTAATTATATTTAATACACGGTAAATAGAGTATCAAAAATTACACCAAATGTATATTATATACTGTAAATAAAATATCAAAAAGGACGGTAAATATATATGACACACTCCATGTAAAATATCAAAAACTACACCAAATATATATTATATAATTTACATAAAATATCAAAAGGACACCAAATATATCTCATATACTGTACATAAAATATCAAAAAGTACAGTAAATATATTTAACATATTGTACATATAATATTAACTAAAAGTACACCAAATAAATTTTATCTACTGTAAATAAAATATCAAAAAGTACACTAAATATATATTACATACTGTACATAAAATATCAAAAAGTACACCAAATATGTGTTATACATACTGTAAATAAACTATCAAAAAATACCGTAATTATATTTAACATACTGTAAACAGAATATCAAAAATTACACCAAATGTATATTATATACTGTTAATAAAATATCAAAAAGGACGGTAAAAATATATGACACACCCCATGTAAAATATCAAAAACTACACCAAATATATATTATATAATTTACATAAAATATCAAAAGGACACCAAATATATCTTATATACTGTACATAAAATATCAAAAAGTACAGTAAATATATTTCATATATTGTACATATAATATTAACTAAAAGTACACCAAATACATTTTATCTACTGTAAATTAAATATCAAAAATACAGTAAATATATATTACATACTGTACATGAAATATCAAAAGTACACCAAATATGTGTTATACATACTGTAAATAAACTATCAAAAACTACCGTAATTATATTTAATATACTGTACATAAAATATCAAAAATTACACCACATGTATATTATATACTGTAAATAAAACAGCAAAAAGGACGGTAAATATATATGACACACCCCATGTAAAATATCAAAAACTACACCAAATATATATTATATAATTTACATAAAATATCAAAAGGACACCAAATATATCTTATATACTGTACATAAAATATCAAAAATACAGTAAATATTTTTCATATATTGTACATGTAATATTAATTAAAATTACACCAAATACATTTTATATACTGTAAATAAAATATCAAAAAGTACAGTAAATATATATTACATACTGTACATAAAATTTCAAAGTACACCAAATATGAGTTATATATACTGTAAATAAACTATCAAAAACTACAGTAATTATATTTAATATACTGTACAGAAAATATCAAAAATTACACCAAATGTATAATATATACTGTAAATAAAATATCAAAAAGGAAATTAAATATATATGACACACCCCATTTAAAACATCAAAAACTACACCAAATATATATTATATAATTTACATAAAATATCAAAAGGACACCAAATATATCTTATATACTGTACATAAAATATCAAAAGGTACAGTAAATATATTTCATATATTGTACATATAATATTAACTAAAAGTACACCAAATACATTTTATATACTGTTAATAAAATATCAAAAATAAAGTGAATATATATTACATACTGTACATAAGATATCAAAAGTACACCAAATATGTGTTATATATACTGTAAATAAACTATCAAAAACTGCAGTAATTATATTTAATATACTGTAAATAGAATATCAAAAATTACACCAAATGTATACTATCTACTGTAAATAAAATATCAAAAAGGACCGTAAATATATATGACACACTCCATGTAAAATATCAAAAATTACACCAAATATATATTATATAATTTATATAAAATATCAAAAGGACACCAAATATATCTCATATACTGTACATAAAATATCAAAAAGTACAGTAAATATATTTCATATATTGTACATATAATATTAACTAAAAGTACACCAAATACATTTTATATACTGTAAATAATATATCAAAAATACAGTAAATATATATTACATACTGTACATAAAATATCAAAAGTACAGCAAATATGTGTTATATATACTGTAAATAAACTATCAAAAACTACAGTAATTATATTTAATATACTGCAGATAAATTATCAAAAATTACACCAAATGTATATTATATACTGTAAATAAAATATCAAAAAGGACAGTAAATATATGTGACACACCCCATGTAAAATATCAAAAACTACACCAAATATATATTATATAATTTACATAAAATATCAAAAGGACACCAAATATATCTTATATACTGTACATAATATATCAAAAAGTACAGTAAATATATTTCATATATTCTACAGATAATATTAACTAAAAGTACACCAAATACATTTTATATACTGTAAATAAAATATCAAAAATAGAGTAAATATATATTACATACTGTACATAAAATATCAAAAGTACACCAAATATGTGTTATATATACTGTAAATAAACTATCAAAAACTACAGTAATTATATTTAATATACGGTAAATAGAGTATCAAAAATTACACCAAATGTATATTATATACTGTAAATAAAATATCAAAAAGGACGGTAAATATATATGACACACTCCATGTAAAATATCAAAAACTACACCAAATATATATTATATAATTTACATAAAATATCAAAAGGACACCAAATATATCTCATATACTGTACATAAAATATCAAAAAGTACAGTAAATATATTTAACATATTGTACATATAATATTAACTAAAAGTACACCAAATAAATTTTATCTACTGTAAATAAAATATCAAAAAGTACACTAAATATATATTACATACTGTACATAAAATATCAAAAAGTACACCAAATATGTGTTATACATACTGTAAATAAACTATCAAAAACTACCGTAATTATATTTAACATACTGTAAACAGAATATCAAAAATTACACCAAATGTATATTATATACTGTTAATAAAATATCAAAAAGGACGGTAAAAATATATGACACACCCCATGTAAAATATCAAAAACTACACCAAATATATATTATATAATTTACATAAAATATCAAAAGGACACCAAATATATCTTATATACTGTACATAAAATATCAAAAAGTACAGTAAATATATTTCATATATTGTACATATAATATTAACTAAAAGTACACCAAATACATTTTATCTACTGTAAATTAAATATCAAAAATACAGTAAATATATATTACATACTGTACATGAAATATCAAAAGTACACCAAATATGTGTTATACATACTGTAAATAAACTATCAAAAACTACCGTAATTATATTTAATATACTGTACATAAAATATCAAAAATTACACCACATGTATATTATATACTGTAAATAAAACAGCAAAAAGGACGGTAAATATATATGACACACCCCATGTAAAATATCAAAAACTACACCAAATATATATTATATAATTTACATAAAATATCAAAAGGACACCAAATATATCTTATATACTGTACATAAAATATCAAAAATACAGTAAATATTTTTCATATATTGTACATGTAATATTAATTAAAAGTACACCAAATACATTTTATATACTGTAAATAAAATATCAAAAAGTACAGTAAATATATATTACATACTGTACAGAAAATTTCAAAGTACACCAAATATGTGTTATATATACTGTAAATAAACTATCAAAAACTACAGTAATTATATTTAATATACTGTACAGAAAATATCAAAAATTACACCAAATGTATAATATATACTGTAAATAAAATATCAAAAATGAAATTAAATATATATGACACACCCCACTTAAAACATCAAAAACTACACCAAATATATATTATATAATTTACATAAAATATCAAAAGGACACCAAATATATCTTATATACTGTACATAAAATATCAAAAGGTACAGTAAATATATTTCATATATTGTACATATAATATTAACTAAAAGTACACCAAATACATTTTATATACTGTTAATAAAATATCAAAAATAAAGTGAATATATATTACATACTGTACATAAGATATCAAAAGTACACCAAATATGTGTTATATATACTGTAAATAAACTATCAAAAACTGCAGTAATTATATTTAATATACTGTAAATAGAATATCAAAAATTACACCAAATGTATACTATCTACTGTAAATAAAATATCAAAAAGGACCGTAAATATATATGACACACTCCATGTAAAATATCAAAAATTACACCAAATATATATTATATAATTTATATAAAATATCAAAAGGACACCAAATATATCTCATATACTGTACATAAAATATCAAAAAGTACAGTAAATATATTTCATATATTGTACATATAATATTAACTAAAAGTACACCAAATACATTTTATATACTGTAAATAATATATCAAAAATACAGTAAATATATATTACATACTGTACATAAAATATCAAAAGTACAGCAAATATGTGTTATATATACTGTAAATAAACTATCAAAAACTACAGTAATTATATTTAATATACTGCAGATAAATTATCAAAAATTACACCAAATGTATATTATATACTGTAAATAAAATATCAAAAAGGACAGTAAATATATGTGACACACCCCATGTAAAATATCAAAAACTCCACCAAATATATATTATATAATTTACATAAAATATCAAAAGGACACCAAATATATCTTATATACTGTACATAATATATCAAAAAGTACAGTAAATATATTTCATATATTCTACAGATAATATTAACTAAAAGTACACCAAATACATTTTATATACTGTAAATAAAATATCAAAAATAGAGTAAATATATATTACATACTGTACATAAAATATCAAAAGTACACCAAATATGTGTTATATATAATATAAATAAACTATCAAAAACTACAGTAATTATATTTAATATACTGTAAATAGAATATCAAAAATTACACCAAATGTATATTATATACTGTAAATAAAATATCAAAAATGACAGTAAATATATATGACACACGCCATTTAAAATATCAAAAACTACACCAAATATATATTATATAATTTATATAAAATATCAAAAGGACACCAAATATATCTTATATACTGTACATAAAATATCAAAAAGTACAGTAAATATATTTCATACATTGTACATATAATATTAACTAAAAGTACACCAAATACATTTAATATACTGCAAATAAAGTATCAAAAATACAGTAAATATATATTACATACTGTACATAAAATATGAAAAAGTTCACCAAATATGTGTGATATATATTGTGTAAATAAACCATAAAAAACTACAGTAATTATATTTAATATACTGTAAATAGAATATCAAAAATTACACCAAATGTATATTATATATTGTAAAGAAAATATCAAAAAGGACAGTAAATATATATGACACACCCCATGTAAAATATTAAAAACTACACCAAATATATATTATATAATTTACATAAAATATGAAAAGGACACCAAATATATATTATATACTCTACATAAAATATCAAAAAGTACAGTAAATATATTTCATATATTGTACATTTAATATTAACTAAAAGTACACAAAATACATTTTATATTCTGTAAATAAAATACCAAAAAGAATAGTAAATATATATTACATACTGTACATAAAATATCAAAAGGACACCAAATATGTGTTATATATACTGTAAATAAACTATCAAAAACTACAGTAATTATGTTTTATATACTGTACATAAAATATCAAAAATTACACCAAATGTATATTATATACTGTAAATAATATATCAAAAAGGAAAGTAAATATATATGACACATCCCATGTAAAATATCAAAAATATATATTACACACCCTATGTAAAATATCAAAAACTACACCAAATATATATTATATAATTTACATAAAATATCAAAAGGACAGCAAATATATCTTATATACTGTACATAAAATATCAAAAAGTACAGTAAATATGTTTCAAATGTTGTACATATAATATTAACTAAAAGTACACCAAATACATTTTATATACAGTAAATAAATATCAAAAAGTACAGTAAATATATATTACATACTGAACATAAAATATCAAAAGTACAGCAAATATGTGTTATATATACTGTAAATAAACTATCAAAAACTACAGTAACTATATTTATTATACTGTACATAAAATATCAATAATTACACCAAATGCATATTATATACTGTAAATAAAATATCAAAAAGGCAGTAAATATATATGACACACCCCATGTAAAATATCAAGAACTCCACCAAATATATATTATATAATTTACATAAAATATCAAAAGGACACCAAATTTATCTTATATACTGTACACAAAATATCAAAAAGTACAGTAAATATATTTCATATATTGTACATATAATATTAACTAAAAGTACACCAAATGCATTTTATATACTGTAAATAAAATATCAAAAATACAGTAAATATATATTACATACTGTACATAAAATATCAAAAAGTACACCAAATATGTGTTATATATACTGTAAATAAACTATCAAAAACTACAGTAATGATATTTAATATACTGTACATAAAATATCAAAAATTACACCAAATGTATATTATATACTGTAAATAAAATATTAAAAAGGACAATAAATATATATTACACACCCTATGTAATATATCAAAAACTACACCAAATATATATTATATAATTTACATAAAATATCAAAAGGACAGAAAATATATCTAATATACTGTACTTAAAATGTCAAAAAGTACAGTAAATATGTTTCATATATTGTACATATAATATTAACTAAAAGTACACCAAATACATTTTATATACTGTAAATAAAATATCAAATACTACAGTAAATATATATTACATACTGTACATAAAATATCAAAAAGTTCACCAAATATGTGTGATATATATAGTGTAAATAAACCATCGAAAACTACAGTAATTATATTTAATATACTGTACATAAAATATCAAAAATTACACCAAATGTATATTATATACTGTAAATAAAATATCAAAAAGGAAAGTAAATATATATGACACACCCCATGTAAAATATCAAAAACTACACCAAATATATATTATATAATTTATATAAAATATCAAAAGGACACCAAATATATCTTATATACTGTACATAAAATATCAAAAAGTACAGTAAATATATTTCATATATTCTACATATAATATTAACTAAAAGTACACCAAATACATTTTATATACCGCAAATAAAATATGAAAAATTCAGTAAATATATATTACATACTGTACATAAAATATCAAAAGTACACCAAATATGTGTTATATATACTGTAAATATACTATCAAAAACTACAGTAATTATATTTAATATACTGTAAATAGAATATCAAAAATTACACCAAATGTATATTATCTACTGTAAATAAAATATCAAAAAGGACAGTGAATATATATGACACACCCCATGTAAAATATCAAAAGCTACACCAAATATATATTATATAATTTACATAAAATATCAAAAGGACACCAAATATATCTTATATACTGTACATAAAATATCAAAAGTACAGTAAATATAGTTCATATATTGTACATATAATATTAACTAAAAGTACACCAAATACATTTTATATACTGTAAAGAAAATACCAAAAAATACAGTAAATATATATTACATACTGTACATAAAATATCAAAAAGTTCACCAAATATGTGTGATATATATAGTGTAAATAAACCATCAAAAACTACAGTAATTGTATTTAATATACTGTACATAAAATATCAAAAATTACACCAAATGTATATTATATACTGTAAATAAATTATCAAAAAGTATAGTAAATATATATGACACACCCCATGAAAAATATCAAAAACTACACCAAATATATATTATATAATTTATATAAAATATCAAAAGGACAGCAAATATATCTTATATACTGTACTTAAAATATCAAAAAGTACAGGAAATATATTTCATATATTCTACAGATAATATTAACAAAAAGTACACCAAATACATTTTATATACTGTAAATAAAATATCAAAAATACAGTAAATATATATTACATACTGTACATAAAATACCAAAGTACACCAAATATGTGTTATATATACTGTAAATAAACTATTAAAAACTACAGTGATTATGTTTAATATACTGTACATAAAATATCAAAAATTACACCAAATGCATATTATATAGTGTAAATAAAATATCAAATAGGACAGTAAATATATATGACACACCCTATGTAAAATATCAAAAACTCCACCAAATATATATTATATAATTTACATAAAATATCAAAAGGACAGCAAATATATCTTATATACTGTACATAAAATATCAAAAATGACAGTAAATATATATGCCACACCCCATGTAAAATATCAAAAACTCCACAAAATATATATTATATAATTTACATAAAATATCAAAAGGACGCCAAGTATATCTTATATACTGTACATAAAATATCAAAAAGTACAGTAAATATATTTCATATATTGTACATATAATATTAACTAAAAGTACACCAAATACATTTTATATAGTGTAAATAAAATATGAAAAATACAGTTAATATATATTACATACTGTACATAAAATATCAAAAGTACACCAAATATGTGTTATATATACTGTAAATAAACTATCAAAAACTACAGTAATTATATTTAATATACTGTACATAAAATATCAAGAATTACACCAAATGCATATTATATACTGTTAATAAAATATCAAAAAGGACAGTAAGTATATATGAGACACCCCATGTAAAATATCAAAAACTTCACCAAATATATATTATATAATTTACATAAAATATCAAAGGGACACCAAATATATCTTATATACTGTACATAAAATATCAAAAAGTACAGTAAATATATTTCAAATATTGTACATATAATAATAACTAAAAGTACACCAAATACATTTTATATACCGCAAATATAATATCAATAAGTACAGTTAATATATATTACATACTGTACATAAAATATCAAAAAGTACACCAAATATGTGTTATATATACTGTAAATACACTATCAAAAACTACAGTAATTATATTTAATATACTGTACATAAAATATCAAAAATTACACCAAATGTATATTATATACTGTAAATAAAATATCAAAAAGTACAGTAAATATATATTATACACCCTATATAAAATATTAAAAACTACACCAAATATATATTATATAATTTACATAAAATATCAAAATGACAGCAAATATATCTTATATAATGTACAGAAAATATGAAAAAGTACAGTAAATATGTTTCATATATTGTACATATATTATTAACTAAAAGTACACCAAATACATTTTATATACAGTAAATAAAATATCAAAAAGTACAGGAAATATATTTTACATACTGTACATAAAATAACAAAAGTCCACCAAATATGTGTTATATATACTCTAAATAAACTATCAAAAACTACAGTAATTATATTTATTATACTGTACATAAAATATCAAAAATTACACCAAATGCATATAATATACTGTAAATAAAATATCAAAAGGACAGTAAATATATATGACACACCCCATGTAAAATATCAAAAACTCCACCAAATATATATTATATAATTTACATAAAATATCAAATGGACACCAAATATGTCTTATATAATGTACATAAAATATCAAAAAGAACAGTAAATGTATTTCACATATTGTACATATAATATTAACTAAAAGTACACCAAATTCAGTTTATATACTGTAAATAAAATATCAAAAATACAGTAAATATATATTACATACTGTACATAAAATATCAAAAAGTACACCAAATATGTGTTATATATACTGGAAATAAACTATCAAAAACTACATTAATTATATTTAATATACTGTACATAAAATATCAAAAATTACACCAAATGCATATTATATAGTGTAAATAAAATATCAAAAAGGACAGTACATATATATGACACACCCTATGTAAAATATCAAAAACTCCACCAAATATATAATATATAATTTACATAAAATATCAAAAGGACAGCAAATATATCTTATATACTGTACATAAAATATCCAAAAGGACAGTAAATATATATGACACACCCCACGTAAAATATCAAAAACTACACCAAATATATATTATATAATTTACATAAAATATCAAAAGGACACCAAATATATCTTATATACTGTACATAAAATATCAAAATGTACACTAAATATATTTCATATATTGTACGTATAATATTAACTGAAAGTACACCAAATACATTTTATATACTGTAAATAAAATATCAAAAACTACAGTAAATATATATTACATACTGTACATAAAATATCAAAATTTCACCAAATATGTGTGGTATATATAGTGTAAATAAACCATCAAAAACTACAGTAATTATATTTAATATACTGTACATAAAATATCAAAAATTACACCAAATGTATATTATATACTGTAAATAAAATATCAAAAACTACAGTAAATATATATTACACACCCTATGTAAAATATCAAAAACCACAACAAATATATATTATATAATTTACATAAAATATCAAAAGGACAGCAAATGTATCTTATATACTGTACTTAATATATCAAAAAGTACAGTAAATATGTTTCATATATGGTACACATAATATTAACTAAAAGAACACCAAATACATTTTATATACTGTAAATAAAATATCAAAATGTACAGTAAATATATATTACATACTGTACATAAAATATGAAAAAGTACACCAAATATGTATTATATATACTGTAAATAAACTATCAAAAACTACAGTAATTATATTTAATATACTGTACATAAAACATCAAAAATTACACCAAATGCATATTATATACTGTAAATAAAATATCAAAAAGGACAGTAAGTATATATGAGACACCCCATGTAAAATATCAAAAACTCCACCAAATATATATTATATAATTTACATAAAATATCGAAAGGACACCAAATATATCTTATATACTGTACATAAAATATCAAAAAGTACAGTAAATATATTTCATATATTGTACATATAATATTAACTAAAAGTACACCAAATACATTTTATATAGTGTAAATAAAATACCAAAAATACAGTAAATATATATTACATAGTGTACATAAAATATCAAAAGTACACCAAATATGTGTTACATATACTGTAAATAAACTATCAAAAACTACACAAATTATATTTAATATACTGTAAATAGAATATCAAAAATTACATCAAATGTATATTATATACTGTAAATAAAATATCAAAAAGGAGGGTAAATATATATGACACAACCCATGTAAAATATCAAAAACTACACCAAATATATGTTATATAATTTACATAAAATATCAAAAGGACACCAAATATATCTTATCTACTCTACATAAAATATCAAAAAGTACAGTAAATATATTTCATATATTGTATATATAATATTAACTAAAAGGACACCAAATACATTTTATATACTGCAAATAAAATATCAAAAAGTACAGTAAATATATAATACATACTGTACATAAAATATCAAAATGTACAGCAAATATCTGATATATACAGTGTAAATAAACAATCAAAAACTACAGTAATTATATTTAATATACTGTACGTAAAACATCAAAAATTACAACAAATGTATATTATATACTGTAAATAAAATATCAAAAAGGACACTAAATATATATGACACACCCCATGTAAAATTTCAAAAACTACACTAAATATATATTATATAATTTACATAAAATATCAAAAGGACACCAAATATATCTTATATACTCTACATAAAATATCAAAAGGTACAGTAAATATAGTTCATATATTGTACATATAATATTAACTAAAAGCACACCAAATACATTTTATATACTGTAAATAAAATATCAAAAATACAGTAAATATATATTACATACTGTACATAAAATATCAAAAGTACACCAAATATGTGTTATATATACTGTAAATAAACTCTCAAAATCTACAGTAATTATATTTATTATACTGTACATAAAATATCAAAAATTACACCAAATGCATATTATATACTGTAAATAAAATATCAAAAAGGCAGTTAATATATATGACACACCCCATGTAAAATATCAAAAACTCCACCAAATATATATTATATAATTTACATAAAATCTCAAAAGGACACCAAATATATCTTATATACTGTACATAAAATATCAAACAGTACAGTAAATATATTTCATATATTGTACATATAATATTAACTAAAAGTACACCAAATACATTTTATATACATTAAATAATTTATCAAAAGTACAGTAAATATATATTACATACTGTACATAAAATATCAAAAAGTACACCAAATATGTGTTATATATACTGTAAATAAACTATCAAAATCTACAGTAATTATATTTAATATACTGTACATAAAATATCAAAAATTTCACCAAATGTATATTATATACTGTAAATAAAATATCAAAAAGACAGTAAATATATATGACACACCCCATGTAAAATATCAAAAACTCCACAAAATATATATTATATAATTTACATAAAATTTCAAAAGGACACCAAATATATCTTATATACTCTACATAATATATCAAATGTACAGTAAATATATTTCATATATTGTACATATAATATTAACTAAAAGTACACCAAATACATTTTATCTACTCTAAATTAAATATCAAAAATAAAGTAAATATATATTACATACTGTACATAAAATATCAAAAGTACACCAAATATGTGTTATATATACTGTAAATAAACTATCAAAAACTACAGTAATTATATTTCTTATACTGTACATAAAATATCAAAAATTACACCAAATGCATATTATATACTGTAAATAAAATATCAAAAAGGCAGTAAATATATATGACACACCCCATGTAAAATATCAAAAACTCCACCAAATATATATTATATAATTTACATAAAATCTCAAAAGGACACCAAATATATCTTATATACTGTACATAAAATATCAAACAGTACAGTAAATATATTTCATATATTGTACATATAATATTAACTAAAAGTACACCAAATACATTTTATATACATTAAATAATTTATCAAAAGTACAGTAAATATATATTACATACTGTACATAAAATATCAAAAAGTACACCAAATATGTGTTATATATACTGTAAATAAACTATCAAAATCTACAGTAATTATATTTAATATACTGTACATAAAATATCAAAAATTTCACCAAATGTATATTATATACTGTAAATAAAATATCAAAAAGACAGTAAACATATATGACACACCCCATGTAAAATATCAAAAACTCCACAAAATATATATTATATAATTTACATAAAATATCAAAAGGACACCAAATATATCTTATATACTGTACATAATATATCAAATGTACAGTAAATATATTTCATATATTGTACATATAATATTAACTAAAAGTACACCAAATACATTTTATCTACTCTAAATTAAATATCAAAAATAAAGTAAATATATATTACATACTGTACATAAAATATCAAAAGTACACCAAATATGTGTTATATATACTGTAAATAAACTATCAAAAACTACAGTAATTATATTTATTATACTGTACATAAAATATCAAAAATTACACCAAATGCATATTATATACTGTAAATAAAATATCAAAAAGGCAGTAAATATATATGACACACCCCATGTAAAATATCAAAAACTCCACCAAATATATATTATATAATTTACATAAAATCTCAAAAGGACACCAAATATATCTTATATACTGTACATAAAATATCAAACAGTACAGTAAATATATTTCATATATTGTACATATAATATTAACTAAAAGTACACCAAATACATTTTATATACATTAAATAATTTATCAAAAGTACAGTAAATATATATTACATACTGTACATAAAATATCAAAAAGTACACCAAATATGTGTTATATATACTGTAAATAAACTATCAAAATCTACAGTAATTATATTTAATATACTGTACATAAAATATCAAAAATTTCACCAAATGTATATTATATACTGTAAATAAAATATCAAAAAGACAGTAAATATATATGACACACCCCATGTAAAATATCAAAAACTCCACAAAATATATATTATATAATTTACATAAAATATCAAAAGGACACCAAATATATCTTATATACTGTACATAATATATCAAATGTACAGTAAATATATTTCATATATTGTACATATAATATTAACTAAAAGTACACAAAATACATTTTATATACTGTAAATAAAATATCAAAAATACAGTAAATATATATTCCATACTGTACATAAAATATCAAAAGTACACCAAATATGTGTTATATATTCTGAAAATAAACTATTAAAAACAACAGTAATAATATTTAATATACTGTAAATAGAATATGAAAAATTACACCAAATGTATATTATATACTGTAAATAAAGTATCAAAAAGGACAGTAAATATATATGACAAACCCCATTTAAAATATGAAAAACTACACCAAATATATATTATATAATTTACATAAAATATCAAAAGGACACCAAATATATCTTATATACTGTACATAAATTATGAAAAATTACAGTAAAGATATTTCATACATTGTACATATAATATTAACTAAAAGTACACCAAATACATTTTATATACTGTAAATAAAATATCAAAATACAGTAAATATATATTACATACTGTACATAAAATATCAAAAAGTACACCAAATATGTGTTATATATACTGTAAATAAACTATCAAAAACTACAGTAATTATATTTAATATACTGTACATAAAATATCAAAAATTACACCAAATGTATATTATATACTTTAAATAAAACATCAAAAAAGACGTTAAATATATATGACACACCCCATGTAAAATATCAAAAACTACACCAAATACATAGTATATAATTTACATAAAATATCAAAAGGACACCAAATATATCTTATATACTGTACATAAAATATCAAAAAGTACAGTAAATATATTTCATATATTGTACATATAATATTAACTAAAAGTACACCAAATACATTTTATATACTGTAAATAAAATATCAAAAAAATACAGTAAATATATATTCCACACTGTACATAAAATATCAAAAGTACACCAAATATGTGTTATATATACTGTAAATAAACTATCAAGAAATACAGTAATTATATTTAATATAGTGTAATAGAATATAAAAATTACACCAATGTATATTATATACTGTAAATAAAATATCAAAAAGGACGGTAAAAATATATGACACACCCCATGTAAAATATCGAAAACTACACCAAATATATATTATATAATTTACATAAAATATCAAAAGGACACCAAATATATCTTATATACTCTACATAAAATATCAAAAAGTACAGTAAATATATTTCATATATTGTACATATAATATTAACTAAAAGTACACCAAATACATTTTATCTACTCTAAATTAAATATCAAAAATAAAGTAAATATATATTACATACTGTACATAAAATACCAAAGTACACCAAATATGTGTTATATATACTGTAAATAAACTATCAAAAACTACAGTAATTATATTTATTATACTGTACATAAAATATCAAAAATTACACCAAATGCATATTATATACTCTAAATAAAATATCAAAAAGGCAGTAAATATATATGACACACCCCATGTAAAATATCAAAAACTCCACCAAATATATATTATATAATTTACATAAAATCTCAAAAGGACACCAAATATATCTTATATACTGTACATAAAATATCAAACAGTACAGTAAATATATTTCATATATTGTACATATAATATTAACTAAAAGTACACCAAATACATTTTATATACATTAAATAATTTATCAAAAGTACAGTAAATATATATTACATACTGTACATAAAATATCAAAAAGTACACCAAATATGTGTTATATATACTGTAAATAAACTATCAAAATTTACAGTAATTATATTTAATGTACTGTACATAAAATATCAAAAATTTCACCAAATGTATATTATATACTGTAAATAAAATATCAAAAAGACAGTAAATATATATGACACACCCCATGTAAAATATCAAAAACTCCACAAAATATATATTATATAATTTACATAAAATATCAAAAGGACACCAAATATATCTTATATACTGTACATAATATATCAAATGTACAGTAAATATATTTCATATATTGTACATATAATATTAACTAAAAGTACACAAAATACATTTTATATACTGTAAATAAAATATCAAAAATACAGTAAATATATATTCCATACTGTACATAAAATATCAAAAGTACACCAAATATGTGTTATATATTCTGAAAATAAACTATTAAAAACAACAGTAATAATATTTAATATACTGTAAATAGAATATGAAAAATTACACCAAATGTATATTATATACTGTAAATAAAGTATCAAAAAGGACAGTAAATATATATGACAAACCCCATTTAAAATATGAAAAACTACACCAAATATATATTATATAATTTACATAAAATATCAAAAGGACACCAAATATATCTTATATACTGTACATAAAATATGAAAAATTACAGTAAAGATATTTCATACATTGTACATATAATATTAACTAAAAGTACACCAAATACATTTTATATACTGTAAATAAAATATCAAAATACAGTAAATATATATTACGTACTGTACATAAAATATCAAAAAGTACACCAAATATGTGTTATATATACTGTAAATAAACTATCAAAAACTACAGTAATTATATTTAATATACTGTACATAAAATATCAAAAATTACACCAAATGTATATTATATACTTTAAATAAAACATCAAAAAAGACGTTAAATATATATGACACACCCCATGTAAAATATCAAAAACTACACCAAATACATAGTATATAATTTACATAAAATATCAAAAGGACACCAAATATATCTTATATACTGTACATAAAATATCAAAAAGTACAGTAAATATATTTCATATATTGTACATATAATGTTAACTAAAAGTACACCAAATACATTTTATATACTGTAAATAAAATATCAAAAAAATACAGTAAATATATATTCCACACTGTACATAAAATATCAAAAGTACACCAAATATGTGTTATATATACTGTAAATAAACTATCAAGAAATACAGTAATTATATTTAATATAGTGTAATAGAATATAAAAATTACACCAATGTATATTATATACTGTAAATAAAATATCAAAAAGGACGGTAAAAATATATGACACACCCCATGTAAAATATCGAAAACTACACCAAATATATATTATATAATTTACATAAAATATCAAAAGGACACCAAATATATCTTATATACTCTACATAAAATATCAAAAAGTACAGTAAATATATTTCATATATTGTACATATAATATTAACTAAAAGTAAACCAAATACATTTTATCTACTCTAAATTAAATATCAAAAATAAAGTAAATATATATTACATACTGTACATAAAATACCAAAGTACACCAAATATGTGTTATATATACTGTAAATAAACTATCAAAAACTAAAGTAATTATATTTATTATACTGTACATAAAATATCAAAAATTACACCAAATGCATATTATATACTCTAAATAAAATATCAAAAAGGCAGTAAATATATATGACACACCCCATGTAAAATATCAAAAACTCCACCAAATATATATTATATAATTTACATAAAATCTCAAAAGGACACCAAATATATCTTATATACTGTACATAAAATATCAAACAGTACAGTAAATATATTTCATATATTGTACATATAATATTAACTAAAAGTACACCAAATACATTTTATATACATTAAATAATTTATCAAAAGTACAGTAAATATATATTACATACTGTACATAAAATATCAAAAAGTACACCAAATATGTGTTATATATACTGTAAATAAACTATCAAAATCTACAGTAATTATATTTAATGTACTGTACATAAAATATCAAAAATTTCACCAAATGTATATTATATACTGTAAATAAAATATCAAAAAGACAGTAAATATATATGACACACCCCATGTAAAATATCAAAAACTCCACAAAATATATATTATATAATTTACATAAAATATCAAAAGGACACCAAATATATCTTATATACTGTACATAATATATCAAATGTACAGTAATTATATTTCATATATTGTACATATAATATTAACTAAAAGTACACAAAATACATTTTATATACTGTAAATAAAATATCAAAAATACAGTAAATATATATTCCATACTGTACATAAAATATCAAAAGTACACCAAATATGTGTTATATATTCTGAAAATAAACTATTAAAAACAACAGTAATAATATTTAATATACTGTAAATAGAATATGAAAAATTACACCAAATGTATATTATATACTGTAAATAAAGTATCAAAAAGGACAGTAAATATATATGACAAACCCCATTTAAAATATGAAAAACTACACCAAATATATATTATATAATTTACATAAAATATCAAAAGGACACCAAATATATCTTATATACTGTACATAAAATATGAAAAATTACAGTAAAGATATTTCATACATTGTACATATAATATTAACTAAAAGTACACCAAATACATTTTATATACTATAAATAAAATATCAAAATACAGTAAATATATATTACGTACTGTACATAAAATATCAAAAAGTACACCAAATATGTTTTATATATACTGTAAATAAACTATCAAAAACTACAGTAATTATATTTAATATACTGTACATAAAATATCAAAAATTACACCAAATGTATATTATATACTTTAAATAAAACATCAAAAAAGACGTTAAATATATATGACACACCCCATGTAAAATATCAAAAACTACACCAAATACATAGTATATAATTTACATAAAATATCAAAAGGACACCAAATATATCTTATATACTGTACATAAAATATCAAAAAGTACAGTAAATATATTTCATATATTGTACATATAATGTTAACTAAAAGTACACCAAATACATTTTATATACTGTAAATAAAATATCAAAAAAATACAGTAAATATATATTCCACACTGTACATAAAATATCAAAAGTACACCAAATATGTGTTATATATACTGTAAATAAACTATCAAGAAATACAGTAATTATATTTAATATAGTGTAATAGAATATAAAAATTACACCAATGTATATTATATACTGTAAATAAAATATCAAAAAGGACGGTAAAAATATATGACACACCCCATGTAAAATATCGAAAACTACACCAAATATATATTATATAATTTACATAAAATATCAAAAGGACACCAAATATATCTTATATACTCTACATAAAATATCAAAAAGTACAGTAAATATATTTCATATATTGTACATATAATATTAACTAAAAGTAAACCAAATACATTTTATCTACTCTAAATTAAATATCAAAAATAAAGTAAATATATATTACATACTGTACATAAAATACCAAAGTACACCAAATATGTGTTATATATACTGTAAATAAACTATCAAAAACTAAAGTAATTATATTTATTATACTGTACATAAAATATCAAAAATTACACCAAATGCATATTATATACTCTAAATAAAATATCAAAAAGGCAGTAAATATATATGACACACCCCATGTAAAATATCAAAAACTCCACCAAATATATATTATATAATTTACATGAAATCTCAAAAGGACACCAAATATATCTTATATACTGTACATAAAATATCAAACAGTACAGTAAATATATTTCATATATTGTACATATAATATTAACTAAAAGTACACCAAATACATTTTATATACATTAAATAATTTATCAAAAGTACAGTAAATATATATTACATACTGTACATAAAATATCAAAAAGTACACCAAATATGTGTTATATATACTGTAAATAAACTATCAAAATCTACAGTAATTATATTTAATGTACTGTACATAAAATATCAAAAATTTCACCAAATGTATATTATATACTGTAAATAAAATATCAAAAAGACAGTAAATATATATGACACACCCCATGTAAAATATCAAAAACTCCACAAAATATATATTATATAATTTACATAAAATATCAAAAGGACACCAAATATATCTTATATACTGTACATAATATATCAAATGTACAGTAATTATATTTCATATATTGTACATATAATATTAACTAAAAGTACACAAAATACATTTTATATACTGTAAATAAAATATCAAAAATACAGTAAATATATATTCCATACTGTACATAAAATATCAAAAGTACACCAAATATGTGTTATATATTCTGAAAATAAACTATTAAAAACAACAGTAATAATATTTAATATACTGTAAATAGAATATGAAAAATTACACCAAATGTATATTATATACTGTAAATAAAGTATCAAAAAGGACAGTAAATATATATGACAAACCCCATTTAAAATATGAAAAACTACACCAAATATATATTATATAATTTACATAAAATATCAAAAGGACACCAAATATATCTTATATACTGTACATAAAATATGAAAAATTACAGTAAAGATATTTCATACATTGTACATATAATATTAACTAAAAGTACACCAAATACATTTTATATACTATAAATAAAATATCAAAATACAGTAAATATATATTACGTACTGTACATAAAATATCAAAAAGTACACCAAATATGTTTTATATATACTGTAAATAAACTATCAAAAACTACAGTAATTATATTTAATATACTGTACATAAAATATCAAAAATTACACCAAATGTATATTATATACTTTAAATAAAACATCAAAAAAGACGTTAAATATATATGACACACCCCATGTAAAATATCAAAAACTACACCAAATACATAGTATATAATTTACATAAAATATCAAAAGGACACCAAATATATCTTATATACTGTACATAAAATATCAAAAAGTACAGTAAATATATTTCATATATTGTACATATAATATTAACTAAAAGTACACCAAATACATTTTATATACTGTAAATAAAATATCAAAAAAATACAGTAAATATATATTCCACACTGTACATAAAATATCAAAAGTACACCAAATATGTGTTATATATACTGTAAATAAACTATCAAGAAATACAGTAATTATATTTAATATAGTGTAATAGAATATAAAAATTACACCAATGTATATTATATACTGTAAATAAAATATCAAAAAGGACGGTAAAAATATATGACACACCCCATGTAAAATATCAAAAACTACACCAAATATATATTATATAATTTACATAAAATATCAAAAGGACACCAAATATATCTTATATACTCTACATAAAATATCAAAAAGTACAGTAAATATATTTCATATATTGTACATATAATATTAACTAAAAGTACACCAAATACATTTTATCTACTCTAAATTAAATATCAAAAATAAAGTAAATATATATTACATACTGTACATAAAATATCAAAAGTACACCAAATATGTGTTATATATACTGTAAATAAACTATCAAAAACTACAGTAATTATATTTAACATACTGTAAACAGAATATCAAAAATTACACCAAATGTATACTTTATACTGTAAATAAAATATCAAAAAGGACGGTAAAAATATATGACACACCCCATGTAAAATATCAAAAACTACACCAAATATATATTATATAATTTACATAAAATATCAAAAGGACACCAAATATATCTTATATACTGTACATAAAATATCAAAAAGTACAGTAAATGTATTTCATATATTGTACATATAATATTAACTAAAAGTACACCAAATACATTTTATATACTGTAAATAAAATATAAAAAACACAGTAAATATATATTACATACTGTACATAAAATATCAAAAAGTACACCAAATATGTGTTATATATACTGTAAATAAACTATCAAAAACTACAGTAATTATATTTAATATACTGTACATGAAATATCAAAAATTACTCCACATGTATATTATATACTGTAAATAAAACATCAAAAATGACAGTAAATATATATGAAACAACCCATGTAAAATATCAAAACTACACCAAATATATATTATATAATTTACATAAAATATCAAAAGGACACCAAATATATCTTATATACTGTACATAAAATATCAAAAAGTACAGTAAATGTATTTCATATATTGTACATATAATATTAACTAAAAGTACACCAAATACATTTTATCTACTGTAAATAAAATATCAAAAATACAGTAAATATATATTACATACTGTACATAAAATATCAAAAAGTACACCAAATATGTGTTATATATACTGTAAATAAACTATCAAAAACTACAGTGATTATATTTAACATACTGTAAACAGAATATCAAAAATTACACCAAATGTATATTATATACTGTAAATAAAATATCAAAAAGGACGGTAAAAATATATGATACACCCCATGTAAAATATCAAAAACTACACCAAATATATATTATATAATTTACATAAAATATCAAAAGGACACCAAATATATCTTATATACTGTACATAAAATATCAAAAAGTACAGTAAATATATTTCATATATTGTACATATAATATTAACTAAAAGTACACCAAATACATTTTATCTACTGTAAATTAAATATCAAAAATACAGTAAACATATATTACATACTGTACATAAAATATCAAAAGTACAGCAAATATGTGTTATATATACTGTAAATAAACTATCATAAACTACTGTAATTATATTTAAGATACTGTAAACAGAATATCAAAAATTACACCAAATGTATATTATATACTGTAAATAAAATATCAAAAAGGACGGTAAAAATATATGACACACCCCATGTAAAATATCAAAAACTACACAAAATATATATTATATAATTTACATAAAATATCAAAAGGACACCAAATATATCTTATATACTGTACATAAAATATCAAAAAGTACAGTAAATATATTTCATATATTGTACATATAAAATTAACTAAAAGTACACCAAATACATTTTATCTACTGTAAATTAAATATCAAAAATACAGTAAATATATATTACATACTGTACATAAAATATCAAAAGTACACCAAATATGTGTTATATATACTGTAAACTATCAAAACTACAGTAATTATATTTAATATACTGTACATAAAATATCAAAAATTACACCACATATATATTATATACTGTAAATAAAACATCAAAAAGGACGGTAAATATATATGACACACCCCATGTAAAATATCAAAAACTACACCAAATATATATTATATAATTTACATAAAATATGAAAAGGACACCAAATATATCTTATATACTCTACATAAAATATCAAAAAGTACTGTAAATGTATTTCATATATTGTACATATAATATTAACTAAAAGTACACCAAATACATTTTATCTACTGTAAATTAAATATCAAAAATACAGTAAATATATATTACATACTGTACATAAAATATCAAAAGTACACCAAATATGTGTTATATATACTGTAAATAAACTATCAAAAACTACAGTAATTATATTTAATGTACTGTAAATAGATATCAAAAATTACACCAAATGTATATTATATACTGTAAATAAAATATCAAAAAGGACAGTAAATATATATGACACACCCCATGTAAAATATCAAAAACTACACCAAATATATATTATATAATTTACATAAAATATCAAAAGGACACCAAATATATCTTATATACTGTACATAAAATATCAAAAAGTACAGTAAACATATTTCATATATTGTACATATAATATTAACTAAAAGTACACCAAATACATTTTATATACTGTAAATAAAATATCAAAAATACAGTAAATATATATTACATACTGTACATAAAATATCAAAAAGTACACCAAATATGTGTTATATATACTGTAAATAAACTATCAAAAACTACAGTAATTATATTTAATATACTATATATAAAATATCAAAAATTACACCACATGTATATTATATACTGTAAATAAAACATCAAAAAAGACAGTAAATATATATGACACACCCCATGTAAAATGTCAAAAACTACAACAAATATATATTATATAATTTACATAAAATATCAAAAGGACACCAAATATATCTTATATTCTGTACATAAAATATCAAAAAGTACAGTAAATATATTTCATATATTGTACATATAATATTAACTAAAAGTAGACCAAATACATTTTATATACTGTAAATAAAATATCAAAAATACAGTAAATATATATTACATACTGTACATAAAATATCACAAGTACACCAAATATGTGTTATATATACTGTAAATAAACTATCAAAAAAACAGTAATTATATTTAATATACTGTAAATAGAATATCAAAAATTACACCAAATGTATATTATATACTGTAAATAAAATATCAAAAAGGACGGTAAAAATATATGACACACCCCATGTAAAATATCAAAAACTACACCAAATATATATTATATAAGTTACAGAAAATATCAAAAGGACACCAAATATATCTTATATACTGTACATAAAATATCAAAAAGTACAGTAAATATATTTCATATATTGTACATATAATATTAACTAAAAGTACACCAAATACATTTTATATACTGTAAATAAAATATAAAAAACACAGTAAATATATATTACATACTGTACGTAAAATATCAAAAAGTACACCAAATATGTGTTATATATACTGTAAATAAACTATCAAAAACTACAGTAATTATATTTAATATACTGTACATAAAATATCAAAAATTACTCCACATGTATATTATATACTGTAAATAAAACATCAAAATCGACAGTAAATATATATGAAACACCCCATGTAAAATATCAAAACTACACCAAATATATATTATATAATTTACATAAAATATCAAAAGGACACGAAATATATCTTATATACTGTACATAAAATATCATAAAGTACAGTAAATGTATTTCATATATTGTACATATAATATTAACTAAAAGTACACCAAATACATTTTATCTACTGTAAATAAAATATCAAAAATACAGTAAATATATATTACATACTGTACATAAAATATCAAAAAGTACACCAAACATGTGTTATATATACTGTAAATAAACTATCAAAAACTACAGTAATTATATTTAACATACTGTAAACAGAATATCAAAAATTACACCAAATGTATATTATATACTGTAAATAAAATATCAAAAAGGACGGTAAAAATATATGACACACCCCATGTAAAATATCAAAAACTACACCAAATATATATTATATAATTTACATAAAATATCAAAAGGACACCAAATATATCTTATATACTGTACATAAAATATCAAAAAGTACAGTAAATATATTTCATATATTGTACATATAATATTAACTAAAAGTACACCAAATACATTTTATCTACTGTAAATTAAATATCAAAAATACAGTAAATATATATTACATACTGTACATAAAATATCAAAAGTACACCAAATATGTGTTATATATACTGTAAATAAACTATCAAAAACTACTGTAATTATATTTAAGATACTGTAAACAGAATATCAAAAATTACACCAAATGTATATTATATACTGTAAATAAAATATCAAAAAGGACGGTAAAAATATATGACACACCCCATGTAAAATATCAAAAACTACAACAAATATATATTATATAATTTACATAAAATATCAAAAGGACACCAAATATATCTTATATACTGTTCATAAAATATCAAAAAGTACAGTAAATATATTTCATATATTGTACATATAATATTAACTAAAAGTACACCAAATACATTTTATCTACTGTAAATTAAATATCAAAAATACAGTAAATATATATTACATACTGTACATAAAATATCAAAACTACACCAAATATGTGTTATATATACTGTAAACTATCAAAACTACAGTAATTATATTTAATATACTGTACATAAAATATCAAAAATTACACCACATATATATTATATACTGTAAATAAAACATCAAAAAGGACGGTAAATATATATGACACACCCCATGTAAAATATCAAAAACTACACCAAATATATATTATATAATTTACATAAAATATCAAAAGGACACCAAATATATCTTATATACTGTACATAAAATATCAAAAAGTACAGTAAATGTATTTCATATATTGTACATATAATATTAACTAAAAGTACACCAAATACATTTTATCTACTGTAAATAAAATATCAAAAATACAGCAAATATATATTACATACTGTACATAAAATATCAAAAGTACACCAAATATGTGTTATATATACTGTAAATAAACTATCAAAAACTACAGTAATTATATTTAATATACTGTAAATAGAATATCAAAAATTACACCAAATGTATATTATATACTGTAAATAAAATATCAAAAAGGACAGTAAATATATATGACACAACCCATGTAAAATATCAAAAACTACACAAAATATATCTTATATAATTTACATAAAATATCAAAAGGACACCAAATATATCTTATATACTGAACATAAAATACCAAAAAGTACAGTAAATATATTTCATATATTGTACATATAATATTAACTAAAAGTACACCAAATACATTTTATATACTGTAAATGAAATATCAAAAATACAGTAAATATATATTACATACTGTACATAAAATATCAAAAGTACACCAAATATGTGTTATATATACTGTAAATAAACTATCAAAAACAACAGTAATTATATTTAATATACTGTAAATAGAATATCAAAAATTACACCCAACGTATATTATATACTATAAATATAATATCAAAAACGACGGTAAATATATATGACACACCCCATGTAAAATATCAAAAACTACACCAAATATATATTATATAATTTACATAAAATATCAAAATGACACCAAATATATCTTATATACTGTACATAAAATATCAAAAAGTTCAGTAAATATATTTCATATGTTGTAGAAATAATATTAACTAAAGTACCCCAAATACATTTTATATACAGTAAATAAAATATCAAAAATTACAGTAAATATATATTACATACTGTACATAAAATATCAAAAAGTACACCAAATATGTGTTATATATAATGTAAACTATCAAAACTACCGTAATTATATATAATACACAGTACATAAAATATCAAAAATTACACCAAATGTATATTATATACTGTAAATAAAATATCAAAAAGGACAGTAAATATATATGACACAATCCATGTAAAATATCAAAAACTACACCAAATATATATTATATAATTTACATAAAATATCAAAAGGGCACAAAATATATCTTATATACTTTACATAAAATATCAAAAAGTACAGTAAATATATTTCATATATTGTACATATAATATTAACTAAAAGTACACCAAATACATTTTATATACTGTAAATAAAATATAAAAAATACAGAAAATATATATTACATACTGTACATAAAATATCAAAAGTACACCAAATATGTGTTATATATACTGTAAATAAACTATCAAAAATTACAGTAATTATATTTAACATACTGTAAACAGAATATCAAAAATTACACCAAATGTATATTATATACTGTAAATAAAATATCAAAAAGGACGGTAAAAATATATGACACACCCCATGTAAAATATCAAAAACTACACCAAATATATATTATATAATTTACATAAAATATCAAAAGGACACCAAATATATCTTATATACTGTACATAAAATATCAAAAAGTACAGTAAATATATTTCATATATTGTACATATAATATTAACTAAAAGTACACCAAATACATTTTATATACTGTAAATAAAATATCAAAAACACAGTAAATATATATTACATACTGTACATAAAATATCAAAAAGTACACCAAATATGTGTTATATATACTCTAAATAAACTATCAAAAACTACAGTAATTATACTTAATATACTGTACATAAAATATCAAAAATTACTCCACATGTATATTATATACTGTAAATAAAACATCAAAAACGACAGTAAATATATATGACACACCCCATGTAAAATATCAAAACTACACCAAATATATATTATATAATTTACATAAAATATCAAAAGGACACCAAATATATCTTATATACTGTACATAAAATATCAAAAAGTACAGTAAATGTATTTCATATATTGTACATATAATATTAACTAAAAGTACACCAAATACATTTTATCTACTGTAAATTAAATATCAAAAATACAGTAAATATATCTTACATACTGTACATAAAATATCAAAAGTACACCCAATATGTGTTATATATACTGTAAATAAACTATCAAAAACTACAGTAATTATATTTCATATACTGTACATAAAATATTAAAAATTACACCAAATGTATATTATATACTGTAAATAAAATATCAAAAAGGACAGTAAATATATATGACACACCCCATGTAAAATATCAAAAACTACACCAAATATATATTATATAATTTACATAAAATATCAAAAGGACACCAAATATATCTTATATACTGTACCTAAAATATCAAAAACTACAGTAAATATATTTCATATATTGTGCATAAAATATTAACTAAAAGTACACCAAATACATTTTATATACTGTAAATAAAATATCAAAAATACAGTAAATATATATTACATACTGTACATAAAATATCAAAAGTACACCAAATATGTGTTATATATACTGTAAATAAACTATGAAAAACTACAGTAATTATATTTAATATACTGTACATAAAATATCAAAAATTACTCCAAATGTATATTATATACTGTAAATAAAATATCAAAAAGTACAGTAAATATATATGACACACCCCATGTAAAATATCACAAACTACACCAAATATATATTATATAAATTACATAAAATATCAAAAGAACAGCAAATATATCTTATATACTGTACATAAAATATCAAAATGTACAGTAAATATATTTCATATATTCTACATATAATATTAACAAAAAGTACACCAAATACATTTTATATACTCTAAATAAAATATCAAAAATACAGTAAATATATATTACATACTGTACATAAAATACCAAAGTACACCAAATATGTGTTATATAAACTGTAAATAAACTATCAAAAACTACAGTAATTATGTTTAATATACTGTACATAAAATATCAAAAATTACACCAAATGCATATTATATAGTATAAATAAAATATCAAAAAGACAGTAAATATATATGACACACCCCATGTAAAATATCAAAAACTCCACCAAATATATATTATATAATTTACATAAAATATCAAAAGGAAACCAAATATATCTTATACACTGTACATAAAATATGAAAAATTACAGTAAATATATTTCATATATTGTACATATAATATTAACTAAAAGTACACCAAATGCATTTTATATACTGTAAATAAACTATCAAAAACTACAGTAAATATATATTACATACTGTACATAAAATATCAAAAAGTTCAGCAAATATGTGTGATATATATAATGTAAATAAACTATCAAAAACTACAGTAATGATATTTAATATACTGTTCATAAAATATCAAAAATTACACCAAATGTATATTATATACTGTAAATAAAATATTAAAAAGGACAATAAATATATATTACACACCCTATGTAATATATCAAAAACTACACCAAATATATATTATATAATTTACATAAAATATCAAAAGGACAGAAAATATATCTAATATACTGTACTTAAAATATCAAAAAGTACAGTAAATATGTTTCATATATTGTACATATAATATTAACTAAAAGTACACCAAATACATTTTATATACTGTAAATAAAATATCAAATACTACAGTAAATATATATTACATACTGTACATAAAATATCAAAAAGTTCACCAAATATGTGTGATATATATAGTGTAAATAAACCATCGAAAACTACAGTAATTATATTTAATATACTGTACATAAAATATCAAAAATTACACCAAATGTATATTATATACTGTAAATAAAATATCAAAAAGGAAAGTAAATATATATGACACACCCCATGTAAAATATCAAAAACTACACCAAATATATATTATATAATTTATATAAAATATCAAAAGGACACCAAATATATCTTATATACTGTACATAAAATATCAAAAAGTACAGTAAATATATTTCATATATTCTACATATAATATTAACTAAAAGTACACCAAACACATTTTATATACCGCAAATAAAATATAAAAAATTCAGTAAATATATATTACATACTGTACATAAAATATCAAAAGTACACCAAATATGTGTTATATATACTGTAAATATACTATCAAAAACTACAGTAATTATATTTAATATACTGTAAATAGAATATCAAAAATTACACCAAATGTATATTATCTACTGTAAATAAAATATCAAGAAGGACAGTGAATATATATGACACACCCCATATAAAATATCAAAAGCTACACCAAATATATATTATATAATTTACATAAAATATCAAAAGGACACCAAATATATATTATATACTGTACATAAAATATCAAAAGTACAGTAAATATAGTTCATATATTGTACATATAATATTAACTAAAAGTACACCAAATACATTTTATATACTGTAAAGAAAATACCAAAAAATACAGTAAATATATATTACATACTGTACATAAAATATCAAAAAGTTCACCAAATATGTGTGATATATATAGTGTAAATAAACCATCAAAAACTACAGTAATTATATTTAATATACTGTACATAAAATATCAAAAATTACACCAAATGTATATTATATACTGTAAATAAATTATGAAAAAGTATAGTAAATATATATGACACACCCGATGTAAAATATCAAAAACTACAACAAATATATATTATATAATTTACATAAAATATCAAAAGGACACCAAATATATCTTATATTCTGTACATAAAATATCAAAAAGTACAGTAAATATATTTCATATATTGTACATATAATATTAACTAAAAGTAGACCAAATACATTTTATATACTGTAAATAAAATATCCAAAATACAGTAAATATATATTACATACTGTACATAAAATATCAAAAGTACACCAAATATGTGTTATATATACTGTAAATAAACTATCAAAAACTACAGTAATTATATTTAACATACTGTAAACAGAATATCAAAAATTACACCAAATGTATATTATATACTGTAAATAAAATATCAAAAAGGACGGTAAAAATATATGACACACCCCATGTAAAATATCAACAACTACACCAAATACATATTATATAATTTACATAAAATATCAAAAGGACACCAAATATATCTTATATACTCTACATAAAATATCAAAAAGTACAGTAAATATATTTCATATATTGTACATATAATATTAACTAAAAGTACACCAAATACATTTTATCTACTCTAAATTAAATATCAAAAATACAGTAAATATATATTACATACTGTACATAAAATATCAAAAGTACACCAAATATGTGTTATATATACTGTAAATAAACTATCAAAAACTACAGTAATTATATTTAACATACTGTAAACAGAATATCAAAAATTACACCAAATGTATATTATATACTGTAAATAAAATATCAAAAAGGACGGTAAAAATATATGACACACCCCATGTAAAATATCAAAAACTACACCAAATATATATTATATAATTTACATAAAATATCAAAAGGACAACAAATATATCTTATATACTGTACATAAAATATCAAAAAGTACAGTAAATATATTTCATATATTGTACATATAATATTAACTAAAAGTACACCAAATACATTTTATCTACTGTAAATTAAATATCAAAAATACAGTAAATATATATTACATACTGTATATAAAATATCAAAAGTACACCAAATATGTGTTATATATACTGTAAATAAACTATCAAAAACTACAGTAATTATATTTAACATAATGTAAACAGAATATCAAAAATTACACCAAATGTATATTATATACTGTAAATAAAATATCAAAAAGGACGGTAAAAATATATGACACACCCCATGTAAAATATCAAAACTACACCAAATATATATTATATAATTTACATAAAATATCAAAAGGACACCAAATATATCTTATATACTGTACATAAAATATCAAAAAGTACAGTAAATATATTTCATATATTGTACATATAATATTAACTAAAAGTACACCAAATACATTTTATCTACTGTAAATTAAATATCAAAAATACAGTAAATATATATTACATACTGTACATAAATATCAAAAGTACACCAAATATGTGTTATGTATAATGTAAACTATCAAAACTACAGTAATTATATTTAATATACTGTACAAAAAATATCAAAAATTACACCACATGTATATTATATACTGTAAATAAAACATCAAAAAGGACGGTAAATATATATGACACACCCCATGTAAAATATCAAAAACTACACCAAATATATATTATATAATTTACATAAAATATCAAAAGGACACTAAATATATCTTATATACTGAACATAAACTATCAAAATGTACATTAAATATATTTCATATATTGTACATATAATATTAACTAAAAGTACACCAAATACATTTTATATACTGTAAATAAAATATCAAAAAGACAGTAAATATATATTACATACTGTACATAAAATATCAAAAGTACACCAAATATGTGTTATATATACTGTAAATAAACTATCAAAAACTACAGTAATTATATTTAACATACTGTAAACAGAATATCAAAAATTGCACCAAATGTATATTATATACAGTAAATAAAATATCAAAAAGGACGGTAAAAATATATGACACACCCCATGTAAAATATCAAAACTACACCAAATATATATTATATAATTTACATAAAATATCAAAAGGACACCAAATATATCTTATATACTGTACATAAAATATCAAAAAGTACAGTAAATATATTTCATATATTGTACATATAATATTAACTAAAAGTACACCAAATACATTTTATCTACTGTAAATTAAATATCAAAAATACAGTAAATATATATTACATACTGTACATAAATATCAAAAGTACACCAAATATGTGTTATGTATAATGTAAACTATCAAAACTACAGTAATTATATTTAATATACTGTACAAAAAATATCAAAAATTACACCACATGTATATTATATACTGTAAATAAAACATCAAAAAGGACGGTAAATATATATGACACACCCCATGTAAAATATCAAAAACTACACCAAATATATATTATATAATTTACATAAAATATCAAAAGGACACCAAATATATCTTATATACTGAACATAAAATATCAAAAAGTACATTAAATATATTTCATATATTGTACATATAATATTAACTAAAAGTACACCAAATACATTTTATATACTGTAAATAAAATATCAAAAATACAGTAAATATATATTACATAGTGTACATAAAATATCAAAAGTACACCAAATATGTGTTATATATACTGTAAATAAACTATCAAAAACTACAGTAATTATATTTAACATACTGTAAACAGAATATCAAAAATTACACCAAATGTATATTATATACTGTAAATAAAATATCAAAAAGGACGGTAAAAATATATGACACACCCCATGTAAAATATCCAAAACTACACCAAATATATATTATATAATTTACATAAAATATCAAAAGGACACCAAATATATCTTATATACTCTACATAAAATATCAAAAAGTACAGTAAATATATTTCATATATTGTACATATAATATTAACTAAAAGTACACCAAATACATTTTATCTACTCTAAATTAAATATCAAAAATACAGTAAATATATATTACATACTGTACATAAAATATCAAAAGTACACCAAATATGTGTTATATATACTGTAAATAAACTATCAAAAACTACAGTAATTATATTTAAGATACTCTGAACAGAATATCAAAAATTACACCAAATGTATATTATATACTGTAAATAAAATATCAAAAAGGACGGTAAAAATATATGACACACCCCATGTAAAATATCAAAAACTACACCAAATATATATTGTATAATTTACATAAAATATCAAAAGGACACCAAATATATCTTATATACTGTACATAAAATATCAAAAATTTCAGTAAATATATTTCATATGTTGTACATATAATATTAACTGAGAGTACACCAAATACATTTTATCTACTGTAAATTAAATATCAAAAATACAGTAAATATATATGACATACTGTACATAAAATATCAAAAGTACACCAAATATCTGTTATATATAATGTAAACTATCAAAACTACAGTAATTATATTTAATATACTGTACATAAAATATCAAAAATTACACCACATGTATATTATATACTGTAAATAAAACATCAAAAAGGACGGTAAATATATATGACACACCCCATGTAAAATAGCAAAAACTACACCAAATATATATTATATAATTTACATAAAATATCAAAACGACACCAAATATATCTTATATACTGTACATAAAATATCAAAATGTACAGTAAATATATTTCATATATTGTACAAATAATATTAACTAAAGTAGACCAAATACATTTTATATACAGTAAATAAAATATCAAAAATACAGTAAATATATATTACATACTGTACATAAAATATCAAAAAGTACACCAAATATGTGTTATATATACTGTAAACTATCAAAATTACAGTAATTGTATTTAATACACTGTACATAAAATATCAAAAATTACACCAAATGTATATTATATACTGTAAATGAAATATCAAAAAGGACAGTAAATATATATGACACACCCCATGTAAAATATCAAAAACTACACCAAATATATATTATATAATTTACATAAAATATCAAAAGGGCACCACATATATCTTATGTACTGTACATAAAATGTCAAAAAGTTAAGTAAATATATTTCATATAGTGTACATATAATATTAACTAAAAGTACACCAAATACATTTTATATACTGTAAATAAAATATCAAAAATACAGTAAATATATATTACATACTGTACATAAAATATCAAAAGTACACCAAATATGTGTTATATATACTGTAAATAAACTATCAAAAACTACAGTAATTATATTTAACATACTGTAAACAGAATATCAAAAATTACACCAAATGTATATTATATACTGTAAATAAAATATCAAAAAGGACGGTAAAAATATATGACACACCCCATGTAAAATATCAAAAACTACACCAAATATATATTATATAATTTACATAAAATATCAAAAGGACACCAAATATATCTTATATACTGTACATAAAATATCAAAAAGTACAGTAAATATATTTCATATATTGTACATATAATATTAACTAAAAGTACACCAAATACATTTTATATACTGTAAATAAAATATGAAAAACACAGTAAATATATATTACATACTGTACATAAAATATCAAAAAGTACACCAAATATGTGTTATATATACTGTAAATAAACTATCAAACACTACAGTAATTATATTTAGTATACTGTACATAAAATATCAAAAATTACTCCACATGTATATTATATACTGTAAATAAAACATCAAAAACGACAGTAAATATATATGAAACACCCCATGTAAAATATCAAAACTACACCAAATATATATTATATAATTTACATAAAATATCAAAACGACACCAAATATATCTTATATACTGTACATAAAATATCAAAATGTACAGTAAATATATTTCGTATATTGTACAAATAATATTAACTAAAGTACACCAAATACATTTTATCTACTGTAAATTAAATATCAAAAATACAGTAAATATATATTACATACTGTACATAAAATATCAAAAGTACACCAAATATGTGTTATATATACTGTAAATAAACTATCAAAAACTACAGTAATTATATTTAATATGCTGTAAATAGAATATCAAAAATTACACCAAATGTATATTATATACTGTAAATAAAATATCAAAAAGGACATTAAATATATATGACACAACCCATGTAAAATATCAAAAACTACACAAAATATATCTTATATAATTTACATAAAATATCAAAAGGACACCAAATATATCTTATATACTGAACATAAAATATCAGAAAGTACAGTAAATATATTTCATATATTGTACATATAATATTAACTAAAATTACACCAAATACATTTTATATACTGTAAATGAAATATCAAAAATACAGTAAATATATATTACATACTGTACATAAAATATCAAAAGTACACCAAATATATGTTATATATACTGTAAATAAACTATCAAAAACAACAGTAATTATATTTAATATACTGTAAATAGAATATCAAAAATTACACCCAACGTATATTATATACTATGAATATAATATCAAAAACGACGGTAAATATATATGACACACCCCATGTAAAATATCAAAAACTACACCAAATATATATTATATAATTTACATAAAATATCAAAATGACACCAAATATATCTTATATACTGTACATAAAATATCAAAAAGTTCAGTAAATATATTTCATATGTTGTACAAATAATATTAACTAAAGTACCCCAAATACATTTTATATACAGTAAATAAAATATCAAAAATTACAGTAAATATATATTACATACTGAACATAAAATATCAAAAAGTACACCAAATATGTGTTATATATACTGTAAACTATCAAAAATACAGTAATTATATATAATACACAGTACATAAAATATCAAAAATTACACCAAATGTATATTATATACTGTAAATAAAATATCAAAAAGGACAGTAAATATATATGACACAATCCATGTAAAATATCAAAAACTACACCAAATATATATTATATAATTTACATAAAATATCAAATGGGCACAAAATATATCTTATATACTGTACATAAAATATCAAAAAGTACAGTAAATATATTTCATATATTGTACATATAATATTAACTAAAAGTACACCAAATACATTTTATATACTGTAAATAAAATATCAAAAATACAGTAAATATATATTACATACTGTACATAAAATATCAAAAGTACACCAAATATGTGTTATATATACTGAAAATAAACTATCAAAAATTACAGTAATTATATTTAACATACTGTAAACAGAATATCAAAAATTACACCAAATGTATATAATATACTGTAAATAAAATATCAAAAAGGACGGTAAAAATATATGACACACCCCATGTAAAATATCAAAAACTACACCAAATATATATTATATAATTTACATAAAATATCAAAAGGACACCAAATATATCTTATATACTGTACATAAAATATCAAAAAGTACAGTAAATATATTTCATATATTGTACATATAATATTAACTAAAAGTACACCAAATACATTTTATATACTGTAAATAAAATATCAAAAACACTGTAAATATATATTACATACTGTACATAAAATATCAAAAAGTACACCAAATATGTGTTATATATACTCTAAATAAACTATCAAAAACTACAGTAATTATACTTAATATACTGTACATAAAATATCAAAAATTACTCCACATGTATATTATATACTGTAAATAAAACATCAAAAACGACAGTAAATATATATGACACACCCCATGTAAAATATCAAAACTACACCAAATATATATTATAAAATTTACATAAAATATCAAAAGGACACCAAATATATCTTATATACTGTACATAAAATATCAAAAAGTACAGTAAATGTATTTCATATATTGTACATATAATATTAACTAAAAGTACACCAAATACATTTTATCTACTGTAAATTAAATATCAAAAATACAGTAAATATATATTACATACTGTACATAAAATATCAAAAGTACACCCAATATGTGTTATATATACTGTAAATAAACTATCAAAAACTACAGTAATTATATTTCATATACTGTACATAAAATATCAAAAATTACACCAAATGTATATTATATACTGTAAATAAAATATCAAAAAGGATAGTAAATATATATGACACACCCCATGTAAAATATCAAAAACTACACCAAATATATATTATATAATTTACATAAAATATCAAAAGGACACCAAATATATCTTATATACTGTACCTAAAATATCAAAAACTACAGTAAATATATTTCATATATTGTGCATAAAATATTAACTAAAAGTACACCAAATACATTTTATATACTGTAAATAAAATATCAAAAATACAGTAAATATATATTACATACTGTACATAAAATATCAAAAGTACACCAAATATGTGTTATATATACTGTAAATAAACTATGAAAAACTACAGTAATTATATTTAATATACTGTACATAAAATATCAAAAATTACACCAAATGCATATTATATAGTATAAATAAAATATCAAAAAGACAGTAAATATATATGACACACCCCATGTAAAATATCAAAAACTCCACCAAATATATATTATATAATTTACATAAAATATCAAAAGGAAACCAAATATATCTTATACACTGTACATAAAATATGAAAAATTACAGTAAATATATTTCATATATTGTACATGTAATATTAACTAAAAGTACACCAAATGCATTTTATATACTGTGAATAAAATATCAAAAACTACAGTAAATATATATTACATACTGTACATAAAATATCAAAAAGTTCAGCAAATATGTGTGATATATATAATGTAAATAAACTATCAAAAACTACAGTAATGATATTTAATATACTGTACATAAAATACCAAAAATTACACCAAATGTATATTATATACTGTAAATAAAATATTAAAAAGGACAATAAATATATATTACACACCCTATGTAATATATCAAAAACTACACCAAATATATATTATATAATTTACATAAAATATCAAAAGGACAGAAAATATATCTAATATACTGTACTTAAAATATCAAAAAGTACAGTAAATATGTTTCATATATTGTACATATAATATTAACTAAAAGTACACCAAATACATTTTATATACTGTAAATAAAATATCAAATACTACAGTAAATATATATTAAATACTGTACATAAAATATCAAAAAGTTCACCAAATATGTGTGATATATATAGTGTAAATAAACCATCGAAAACTACAGTAATTATATTTAATACACTGTACATAAAATATCAAAAATTACACCAAATGTATATTATATACTGTAAATAAAATATCAAAAAGGAAAGTAAATATATATGACACACCCCATGTAAAATATCAAAAACTACACCAAATATATATTATATAATTTATATAAAATATCAAAAGGACACCAAATATATCTTATATACTGTACATAAAATATCAAAAAGTACAGTAAATATATTTCATATATTCTACACATAATATTAACTAAAAGTACACCAAATACATTTTATATACGGCAAATAAAATATGAAAAATTCAGTAAATATATATTACATACTGTACATAAAATATCAAAAGTACACCAAATATGTGTAATATATACTGTAAATATACTATCAAAAACTACAGTAATTATATTTAATATACTGTAAATAGAATATCAAAAATTACACCAAATGTATATTATCTACTGTAAATAAAATATCAAAAAGGACAGTGAATATATATGACACACCCCATGTAAAATATCAAAAGCTACACCAAATATATATTATATAATTTACATAAAATATCAAAAGGACACCAAATATATCTTATATACTGTACATAAAATATCAAAAGTACAGTAAATATAGTTCATATATTGTACATATAATATTAACTAAAAGTACACCAAATACATTTTATATACTGTAAAGAAAATACCAAAAAATACAGTAAATATATATTACATACTGTACATAAAATATCAAAAAGTTCACCAAATATGTGTGATATATATAGTGTAAATAAACCATCAAAAACTACAGTAATTATATTTAATATACTGTACATAAAATATCAAAAATTACACCAAATGTATATTATATACTGTAAATAAATTATCAAAAACTATAGTAAATATATATGACACACCCCATGAAAAATATCAAAAACTACACCAAATATATATTATATAACTTATATAAAATATCAAAAGGACAGCAAATATATCTTGTATACTGTACTTAAAATATCAAAAAGTACAGGAAATATATTTCATATATTCTACATATAATATTAACAAAAAGTACACCAAATACATTTTATATACTGTAAATAAAATATCAAAAATACAGTAAATATATATTACATACTGTACATAAAATACCAAAGTTCACCAAATATGTGTTATATATACTGTAAATAAACTATTAAAAACTACAGTGATTATGTTTAATATACTGTACATAAAATATCAAAAATTACACCAAATGCATATTATATAGTGTAAATAAAATATCAAATAGGACAGTAAATATATATGACACACCCTATGTAAAATATCAAAAACTCCACCAAATATATATTATATAATTTACATAAAATATCAAAAGGACAGCAAATATATCTTATATACTGTACATAAAATATCAAAAATGACAGTAAATATATATGCCACACCCCGTGTAAAATATCAAAAACTCCACAAAATATATATTATATAATTTACATAAAATATCAAAAGGACGCCAAGTATATCTTATATACTGTACATAAAATATCAAAAAGTACAGTAAATATATTTCATATATTGTACATATAATATTAACTAAAAGTGCACCAAATACATTTTATATAGTGTAAATAAAATATGAAAAATACAGTTAATATATATTACATACTGTACATAAAATATCAAAAGTACACCAAATATGTGTTATATATACTGTAAATAAACTATCAAAAACTACAGTAATTATATTTATTATACTGTACATAAAATATCAAGAATTACACCAAATGCATATTATATACTGTTAATAAAATATCAAAAAGGACAGTAAGTATATATGAGACACCCCATGTAAAATATCAAAAACTTCACCAAATATATATTATATAATTTACATAAAATATCAAAGGGACACCAAATATATCTTATATACTGTACATAAAATATCAAAATGTACAGTAAATATATTTCAAATATTGTACATATAATAATAACTAAAAGTACACCAAATACATTTTATATACTGCAAATATAATATCAATAAGTACAGTTAATATATATTACATACTGTACATAAAATATCAAAAAGTACACCAAATATGTGTTATATATACTGTAAATACACTATCAAAAACTACAGTAATTATATTTAATATACTGTACATAAAATATCAAAAATTACACCAAATGTATATTATATACTGTAAATAAAATATCAAAAAGTACAGTAAATATATATTATACACCCTATATAAAATATTAAAAACTACACCAAATATATATTATATAATTTACATAAAATATCAAAATGACAGCAAATATATCTTATATAATGTACAGAAAATATGAAAAAGTACAGTAAATATGTTTCATATATTGTACATATATTATTAACTAAAAGTACACCAAATACATTTTATATACAGTAAATAAAATATCAAAAAGTACAGGAAATATATTTTACATACTGTACATAAAATAACAAAAGTCCACCAAATATGTGTTATATATACTGTAAATAAACTATCAAAAACTACATTAATTATATTTAATATACTGTACATAAAATATCAAAAATTACACCAAATGCATATTATATAGTGTAAATAAAATATCAAAAAGGACAGTACATATATATGACACACCCTATGTAAAATATCAAAAACTCCACCAAATATATAATATATAATTTACATAAAATATCAAAAGGACAGCAAATATATCTTATATACTGTACATAAAATATCCAAAAGGACAGTAAATATATATGACACACCCCACGTAAAATATCAAAAACTACACCAAATATATATTATATAATTTACATAAAATATCAAAAGGACACCAAATATATCTTATATACTGTACATAAAATATCAAAATGTACACTAAATATATTTCATATATTGTACGTATAATATTAACTGAAAGTACACCAAATACATTTTATATACTGTAAATAAAATATCAAAAACTACAGTAAATATATATTACATACCGTATATAAAATATCAAAATTTTACCAAATATGTGTGGTATATATAGTGTAAATAAACCATCAAAAACTACAGTAATTATATTTAATATACTGTACATAAAATATCAAAAATTACACCAAATGTATATTATATACTGTAAATAAAATATCAAAAACTACAGTAAATATATATTACACACCCTATGTAAAATATCAAAAACCACAACAAATATATATTATATAATTTACATAAAATATCAAAAGGAGAGCAAATGTATCTTATATACTGCACTTAATATATCAAAAAGTACAGTAAATATGTTTCATATATGGTACACATAATATTAACTAAAAGTACACCAAATACATTTTATATACTCTAAATAAAATATCAAAAAGTATAGTAAATATATATTACATACTGTACATAAAATATCAAAAGTACACAAATATGTGTTATATATACTGTAAATAAACTATCAAAAACTACAATAATTATATTTATTATACTGTACATAAAATATCAAAAATTACACCAAATGCATATTATATACTGTAAATAAAATACCAAAAAGGACAGTAAATATATATGACACACCCCATGTAAAATATCAAAAACTCCACCAAATATATCTTATATAATTTACATAAAATATCAAAAGGACACCAAATATATCTTATATACTGTACATAAAATATCAAAAAGTACAGTAAATATATTTCATATATTGTACATATAATATTAACTAAAAGTACACCAAATACATTTTATATACTGTAAATAATATATCAAAAATAGAGTAAATATATATTACATACTGAACATAAAATATCAAAAGTACACCCAATATGTGTTATATATACTGTAAATAAACTATCAAAAACTACAGTAATTATATTTTATATACTGTAAATAGAATATCAAAAATTACACCAAATGTATATTATATACTGTAAATATTATATCAAAAAGGACGGTAAATATATATGACACACCGCATGTAAAATATCAAAAACTACACCAAATATATATTATATAATTTACATAAAATATCAAAAGGACACCAAATATATCTTATATACTGTACATAAAATATCAAAAAGTACAGTAAATATATTTCATATATTGTACATATAATATTAAGTAAAATACACCAAATACATTTTATATACTGTAAATAAAATATCAAAAATACAGTAAATATGTATTACATACTGTACATAAAATATTAAAAGTACACCAAATATGTGTTATATATACTGTAAATAAACGATCAAAAACTACAGTAATTATATTTAATATACTGTAAATACAATATCAAAAATTACACCAAATGTATATTATATAGTGTAAATAAAATATCAAAAAGGACGGTAAACATATATGACACACCCCATGTAAAATATCAAAAACTACAACAAATATATATTATATAATTTAAATAAAATATCAAAAGGACACCAAATATATCTTATATACTGTACATAAAATATCAAAAAGTACAGTAAATATATTTCATATATTGTACATATAATATTAAGTAAAACTACACCAAACACATTTTATATACTGTAAATAAAATATCAAAAATACAGTAAATATATATTACATACTGTACATAAAATATCAAAAAGTACACCAAATATGTGTTATATATACTGTGAATAAACTATCAAAAACTACAGTAATTATATTTAGTATACTGTAAATAGAATATCAAAAATTACACCAAATGTATATTATATACTGTCAATAAATTATCAAAAAGACAGTAAATATATATGACACACCCCATGTAAAATATCAAAAACTACACCATATATATATTATATAATTTACATAAAATATCAAAAGGACACCAAATATATCTTATATACTGTACATAAAATATCAAAAATACAGTAAATATATTTCATATATTCTACATATAATATTAACTAAAAGTACACCAAATACATTTTATCTACTCTAAATAAAATATAAAAAATACAGTAAATATATATTACATACTGTACATAAAATATCAAAAGTACACCAAATATGTGTTATATATACTGTAAACTATCAAAACTACAGTAATTATATTTAATATACTGTACATAAAATATCAAAAATTATACCAAATGTATATTATATACTGTAAATAAAATATCAAAAAGGACAGTAAATATATATGACACACCCCATGTAAAATATCAAAAACTACACCAAATATATATTATATAATTTACATAAAATACCAAAGGACACCAAATATATCTTATATACTGTACATAAAATATCAAAAAGTACAGTAAACATATTTCATATATTGTACATATAATATTAACTAGAAGTACACCAAATACATTTTATATACTGTAAATAAAATATCAAAAATACAGTAAATATATATTACATACTGTACATAAAATATCAAAAAGTACACCAAATATGTGTTATATATACTGTAAATAAACTATCAAAAACTACAGTAATTATATTTAATATACTGTACATAAAATATCAAAAATTACACCACATGTATATTATATACTGTAAATAAAACATCAAAAACGACAGTAAATATATATGACACACCCCATGTAAAATATCAAAAACTACACCAAATATATATTATATAATTTACATAAAATATGAAAAGGACACCAAATATATCTTATATACTGTACATAAAATATCAAAAAGTACAGTAAATATATTTCATATATTGTACATATAATATTAACTAAAAGTACACCAAATACATTTTATATACTGTAAATAAAATATCAAAAATACAGTAAATATATATTACATACTGTACATAAAATATCAAAAGTACACAAATATGTGGTATATATACTGTAAATAAACTATCAAAAACTACAGTAATTATATTTATTATACTGTACATAAAATATCAAAAATTACACCAAATGCATATTATATACTGTAAATAAAATACCAAAAAGGACAGTAAATATATATGACACACCCCATGTAAAATATCAAAAACTCCACCAAATATATATTATATAATTTACATAAAATATCAAAAGGACACCAAATATATCTTATATACTGTACATAAAATATCAAAAAGTACAGTAAATATATTTCATATATTGTACATATAATATTAACTAAAAGTACACCAAATACATTTTATATACTGTAAATAATATATCAAAAATAGAGTAAATATATATTACATACTGAACATAAAATATCAAAAGTACACCCAATATGTGTTATATATACTGTAAATAAACTATCAAAAACTACAGTAATTATATTTTATATACTGTAAATAGAATATCAAAAATTACACCAAATGTATATTATATACTGTAAATATTATATCAAAAAGGACGGTAAATATATATGACACACCGCATGTAAAATATCAAAAACTACACCAAATATATATTATATAATTTACGTAAAATATCAAAAGGACACCAAATATATCTTATATACTGTACATAAAATATCAAAAAGTACAGTAAATATATTTCATATATTGTACATATAATATTAAGTAAAATACACCAAATACATTTTATATACTGTAAATAAAATATCAAAAATACAGTAAATATTTATTACATACTGTACATAAAATATTAAAAGTACACCAAATATGTGTTATATATACTGTAAATAAACGATCAAAAACTACAGTAATTATATTTAATATACTGTAAATACAATATCAAAAATTACACCAAATGTATATTATATAGTGTAAATAAAATATCAAAAAGGACGGTAAACATATATGACACACCCCATGTAAAATATCAAAAACTACACCAAATATATATTATATAATTTAAATAAAATATCAAAAGGACACCAAATATATCTTATATAATGTACATAAAATATCAAAAAGTACAGTAAATATTTTTCATATATTGTACATATAATATTAATTAAAACTACACCAAATACATTTTATATACTGTAAATAAAATATCAAAAATACGGTAAATATATATTACATACTGTACATAAAATATCAAAAAGTACACCAAATATGTGTTATATATACTGTAAATAAACTATCAAAAACTACAGTAATTATATTTAGTATACTGTAAATAGAATATCAAAAATTACACCAAATGTATATTATATACTGTCAATAAATTATCAAAAAGACAGTAAATATATATGACACACCCCATGTAAAATATCAAAAACTACACCAAATATATATTATATAATTTACATAAAATATCAAAAGGACACCAAAGATATCTTATATACTGTACATAAAATATCAAAAATACAGTAAATATATTTCATATATTCTACATATAATATTAACTAAAAGTACACCAAATACATTTTATCTACTCTAAATAAAATATCAAAAATACAGTAAATATATATTACATACTGTACATAAAATATCAAAAGTACACCAAATATGTGTTATATATACTGTAAACTATCAAAACTACAGTACTTATATTTAATTTACTGTACATAAAATATCAAAAATTACACCAAATGTATATTATATACTGTAAATAAAATATCAAAAAGGACAGTAAATATATATGACACACCCCATGTAAAATATCAAAAACTACACCAATTATATATTATATAATTTAAATAAAATATGAAAAGGACACCAAATATATCTTATACACTGTACATAAAATATCAAAAAGTACAGTAAATATATTTCATATATTGTACATATAATATTAACTAAAATACACCAAATACATTTTATATACTGTAAATAATATATCAAAAATACAGTAAATATATATTACATACTGTACATAAAATATCAAAAGTACACCAAATATGTGTTATATATACTGTAAATAAACGATCAAAAACTACAGTAATTATATTAAATATACTGTAAATGGAATATCAAAAATTACACCAAATGTATATTATATACTGTAAATAAAATATCAAAAAGACGGTAAACATATATGACACACCCCAGGTAAAATATCAAAAACTACACCAAATATATATTATATAATTTAAATAAAATATCAAAAGGACACCAAATATATCTTATATACTGTACATAAAATATCAAAAAGTACAGTAAATATATTTCATATATTGTACATATAATATTAAGTAAAACTACACCAAATACATTTTATATACTGTAAAAAAAATATAAACAATACAGTAAATATATATTACATACTGTACATAAAATATCAAAAGTACACCAAATATGTGTTATATATGCTGTAAATAAACTATCAAAAACTACAGTAATTATATATAATATACTGTAAATAGAATATCAAAAATTACACCAAATGTATATTATGTACTGTAAATAAAATATCAGAAAGTACAGTAAATATATTTCATATATTGTGCATATAATATTATCTAAAGGTACACCAAATACATTTTAAATACTGTAAATAAAATGTCAAAAAGTACAGTAAATATATATTACAAACTGTACATAAAATATCAAAAAGTACACCAAATATGTGTTATATATACTGTAAACTATTAAAACTACAGTAATTATATTTAATACCCTGTACATAAAATATCAAAAATTACACCAAATGTATATTATATACTGTAAATAAAATATCAAGAAGGACAGTAAATATATATGACACACCCCATGTAAAATATCAAAAACTACACCAAATATATATTATATAATTTACATAAAATATCAAAAGGACACCAAATATTTCTTATATACTGTATATAAAATATCAAAAAGTACAGTAAATATATTTCATATATTATACATATAATATTAACTAAAAGTACACCAAATATATTTTATATACTGTAAATAAAATATCCAAAATACAGTAAATATATATTACATACTGTACATAAAATATCAAAAGTACACCAAATATGTGTTATATATACTGTGAATAAACTGTCAAAAACTACAGTAATTATATTTAACATACTGTAAATAGAATATCAAAAATTACACCCAATGTATATTATATACTGTAAATAAAATATCAAAAAGGACGCTAAATATATATGACACACCACATGTAAAATATCAAAAACTACACCAAATATATATTATATAATTTACATAAAATATCAAAAGGACACCAAATATATCTTATATACTGTACATAAAATATCAAAAAGTACAGTAAATATATTTCATATATTGTACATGTAATATTAACTAAAAGTACACCAATTACATTTTATATACTGTAAATAAAATATCAAAAAGTACAGTAAATATATATTACATACTGTACATAAAATATCAAAAGTACACCAAATATGTGTTATATATACTGTAAATAAACTATCAAAAACTACAGTAATTATATTTAACATACTGTAAATAGAATATCAAAAATTACACCAAATGTATATTATATACTCTAAATAAAATATCAGAAAGTACAGTAAATATATTTCATATATTGTGCATATAATATTATCTAAAGGTACACCAAATACATTTTAAATACTGTAAATAAAATGTCAAAAAGTACAGTAAATATATATTACAAACTGTACATTAAATATCAAAAGTACACCAAATATGTGTTATATATACTGTAAATAAACTATCAAAAACTACAGTAATTATATTTAACATACTGTACATAAAATATCAAAAATTACACCAAATGTATATTATATACTGTAAATAAAACATCAAAAAAGACAGTAAATATATATGACACACCCATGTAAAATATCAAAATCTACAACAAATATATATTATATAATTTACATAAAATATCAAAAGGACAGCAAATATATCTTATATGCTGTACATAAAATATCAAAAAGTACAGTAAATATATTTCATATATTGTACATATAATATTAACTAAAAGTAGACCAAATACATTTTATATACTGTAAATAAAATATCAAAAATGCAGTAAATATATATTACATACTGTACATAAAATATCAAAAGTACACCAAATATGTGTTATATATACTGTAAATAAACTATCAAAAACAACAGTAATTATATTTAATATACTGTAAATAGAATATCAAAAATTACACCAAATGTATATTATATACTGTAAATAAAATATCAAAAAGGACAGTAAATATATATGACACACCCCATGTAAAATATCAAAAACTACACCAAAGATATATTATATAATTTACATAAAATATCAAAAGGACACCAAATATATCTTATATACTGCACATAAAATATCAAAAAGTACAGTAAATATATTTCATATATTGTGCATATAATATTAACTAAAAGTACACCAAATACATTTTATATACCGTAAATAAATATCAAAAATACAGTAAATATATATTACATACTGTACATAAAATATCAAAAGTACACCAAATATGTGTTATATATACTGTAAATAAACTATCAAAAACTACAGTAATTATATTTAACATACTGTAAATAGAATATCAAAACTTACACCAAATGTATATTATGTACTGTAAATAAAATATCAGAAAGTACAATAAAAATATATTTCACATATTGTGCATATAATATTAACTAAAAGTACACCAAATACATTTTATATCCTGTAAATAAAATGTCAAAAAGGACGGTAAATATATATGACACACACCATATAAATTATCAAAAACTACACCAAATATATATTATATAATTTATATAAAATATCAAAAGGACACCAAATATATCTTATATACGCTATATAAAATATCAAAAAGTACAGTAAATATATTTCATATATATGACATATAATATTAACTAAAAGTACACCAAATACATTTTATATACTGTAAAGAAAATATCAAAAAGTACAGTAAATATATATTACATACTGTACATAAAATATCAAAAGTACACCAAATATGTGTTATATATACTGTAAATAAACTATCAAAAACTACAGTAATTATATTTAACATACTGTAAATAGAATATCAAAAATTACACCAAATGTATATTATATACTGTAAATAAAATATCAAAAAGGACGGTAAATATATATGACACACCGCATGTAAAATATCAAAAACTACACCAAATATATATTACATAATTTACATAAAATATCAAAAGGATACCAAATATATCTTATACACTGTACATAAAATATCAAAAAGTACAGTAAATATATTTCATATATTGTACATATAATATTAACTAAAAGTACACCAATTACATTTTATATACTGTAAATAAAATATCAAAAAGTACAGTAAATATATATTACATACTGTACATAAAATATCAAAAAGTACACCAAATATGTGTTATATATACCGTAAATAAACTATCAAAAACTACAGTAATAATATTTAATATACTGTACATAAAATATCAAAAATTACACCAAATGTATATTATACACTGTAAATAAAATATCAAAAAGACAGTAAATATATATGACACACCCCATGTAAAATATCAAAAACTACACCAAATATATATTATATAATATACATAAAATATCAAAAGGACACCAAATATATCTTATATACTGTACATAAAATATCAAAAATACAGTAAATATATTTCATATATTGTACATATAATATTGACTAAAAGTACACCAAATACATTTTATATACTGTAAACAAAATATCAAAAATACAGTAAATATATATTACATACTGTACATAAAATATCAAAAGTACACCAAATATGTGTTATATATACTGTAAATAAACTATCAAAAACTACAGTAATTATATTTAACATACTGTAAATAGAATATCAAAAATTACACCAAATGTATATTATATACTGTAAATAAAATATCAGAAAGTACAGTAAATATATTTCATATATTGTGCATATAATATTAACTAAAAGTACACCAAATACATTTTATATACTTTAAATAAAATGTCAAAAAGGACGGTAAATGTATATGACACACCCAATATAAAATATCAAAAACTACACCAAATATATATTATATAATTTACATAAAATATCAAAAGGACACCAAATATATCTTATATACGCTATATAAAATATCAAAAAGTTCAGTAAATATATTTCATATATTTTACATATAATATTAACTAAAAGTACACCAAATACATTTTATATACTGTAAATAAAATATCAAAAATACAGTAAATATATATTACGTACTGTACATAAAATATCAAAAAGTACACCAAATATGTGTTATATGTACTGTAAACTATCAAAACTACAGTAATTATATTTAATACACTGTACATAAAATATCAAAAATTACACTAAATATATATTATATACTGTAAATAAAATATCAAAAAGGACAGTAAATATATATGACACACCGCATGTAAAATATCAAAAACTACAACAAATATATATTATATAATTTACATAAAATATCAAAAGGACACCAAACGTATCTTATGTACTGTACATAAAATATCAAAAAGTACAGTAAATATATTTCATATATTGTGCATATAATATTAACTAAAAGTACACCAAATACATTTTATATACTGTAAATAAAATGTCAAAAAGGACGGTAAATATATATGACACACCCCATATAAATTATCAAAAACTACACCAAATATATATTACATAATTTACATAAAATATCAAAAGGACACCAAATATATCTTATATACTGTACATAAAATATCAAAAAGTACAGTAAATATATTTCATATATTGTACATATAATATTAACTAAAAGTACACCAATTACATTTTATATACTGTAAATAAAATATCAAAAAGTACAGTAAATATATATTACATACTGTACATAAAATATCAAAAAGTACACCAAATATGTGTTATATATACTGTAAATAAACTATCATAAACTACAGTAATAATATTTAACATACTGTACATAAAATATCAAAAATTACACCAAATGTATATTATATACTGTAAATAAAATATCAAAAAGGACAGTAAATATATATGACACACCCCATGTAAAATATCAAAAACTACACCAAATATATATTATGTAATATACATAAAATATCAAAAGGACACCAAATATATCTTATATACTGTACATAAAATATCAAAAATACAGTAAGTATATTTCATATATTGTACATATAATATTGACTAAAAGTACACCAAATACATTTTATATACTGTAAATAAAATATCAAAAATACAGTAAATATATATTACATACTGTACATAAAATATCAAAAGTACACCAAATATGTGTTATATATACTGTAAATAAACTATCAAAAACTACAGTAATTATATTTAACATACTGTAAATAGAATATCAAAAATTACACCAAATGTATATTATATACTGTAAATAAAATATCAGAAAGTATAGTAAATATATTTCATATATTGTGCATATAATATTAACTAAAAGTACACCAAATACATTTTATATACTGTAAATAAAATGTCAAAAAGGACGGTAAATATATATGACACACCCCATATAAATTATCAAAAACTACACCAAATATATATTATACAATTTATATAAAATATCAAAAGGACACCAAATATATCTTATATACGCTATATAAAATATCAAAAAGTACAGTAAATATATTTCATATATTTTACATATAATATTAACTAAAAGTACACCAAATACATTTTATATACTGTAAATAAAATATCAAAAAGTACAGTAAATATATATTACATACTGTACATAAAATGTCAGAAAGTACACCAACTATGTGTTTTATATACTGGAAATAAACTATCAAAAACTACAGTAATTATATTTAATATACTGTACATTAAATATCAAAAATTACACCAAATGTATATTATATACTGTAAATAAAATATCAAAAAGGACAGTAAATATATGACACAACCTATGTAAAATATCAAAAACTACACCAAATATATATTATATAGTTTACATAAAATATCAAAAGGACACCAAATATATCTTATATACTGTACATAAAATATCAAAACGTACAGTAAATATATTTCATATATTGTACATATAATATTAAGTAAAAGTACACCAAATACATTTTATATACTGTAAATAAAATATCAAAAATACAGTAAATATATATTACATACTGTACATAAAATATCAAAAGTACACCAAATATGTATTATATACAGTGTAAATAGACTATCAAAAACTACAGTAATTATATTTAACATACTGTAAATAGAATATCAAAAATTACACCAAATGTATATTATATACTGTAAATAAAATATCAAAAAGGACGGTAAATATATATGACACACCGCATGTAAAATATCAAAAACTACACCAAATATATATTATATAATTTACATAAAATATCAAAAGGACACCAAATATATCTTATATACTGTATATAAAATATCAAAAATACAGTAAATATATTTCATATATTGTACATATAATATTAACTAAAAGTACACCAAATACATTTTATATACTGTAAATAAAATATCAAAAATAGAGTAAATATATATTACATACTGTACATAAAATATCAAATGTACACCAAATATGTGTTATATATACTGTAAATAAACTATCAAAAACTACAGTAATTATATTTAACATACTGTAAATAGAATATCAAAAATTACACCAAATGTATATTATATACTGTAAATAAAATATCAGAAAGTACAGTAAATATATTTCATATATTGTGCATATAATATTAACTAAAAGTACACCAAATACATTTATATACTTTAAATAAAATGTCAAAAAGGACAGTAAATGTATATGACACACCCCATATAAAATATCAAAAACTACACCAAATATATATTATATAATTTACATAAAATATCAAAAGGACACCAAATATATCTTATATACGCTATATAAAATATCAAAAAGTACAGTAAATATATTTCATATATTTTACATATAATATTAACTAAAAGTTCACCAAATACATTTTATATACTGTAAATAAAATATCAAAAACTACAGTAAATATATATTACATACTGTACATACAATATCAAAAAGTTCACCAAATATTTGTGATATATACAGTGTAAGTAGAACATCAAAAACTACAGTAATTATATTTAATATACTGTACATAATATAACAAAAATTACAACAAATGTATATTATATACTGTAAATAAAATATCAAAAAGTACAGTAAATATTTATTACACACCCTATGTAAAATATCAAAAACTACACCAAATATATATTATATAATTTACATAAAATATCAAAAGGACAGCAAATATATCTTATACACTGTACATAAAATATCAAAAAGTACAGTATATATGTTTCATATATTGTACATATAATATTAACTAAAAGTACACAAAATACATTTTATATACAGTAAATACATATCAAAAAGTACAGTAAATATATATTACATACTGTACATAAAATATCAAAAGTACAGCAAATATGTGTTATATATACTGTAAATAAACTATCAAAAATTACAGTAATTATATTTATTATACTGTACATAAAATATCAAAAATTACACCAAATGCATATTATATACTGTAAATAAAATATCAAAAACGACAGTAAATATATATGACACACCCCATGTAAAATATCAAAAACTCCACCAAATATATATTATATAATTTACATAAAATATCAAAAGGACACCAAATACATCTTATATACTGTACATAAAATATCAAAACGTACAGTAAATATATTTCATATATTGTACATATAATATTAAGTAAAAGTACACCAAATACATTTTATATACTGTAAATAATATATCAAAAATACAGTAATTATATATTACATACTGTACATAAAATATCAAAAAGTACACCAAATATGTGTTATATATACTGTAAATAAACTATCAAAAACTACAGTAATTATATTTAATATACTGTACATAGAATATCAAAAATTACACCAAATGTATATTATATACTGTAAATATAATATCAAAAAGGACGGTAAATATATATGACACACCCCATGTAAAATATAAAAAACTATACCAAATATATATTATATAATTTACATAAAATATCAAAAGAACACCAAATATATCTTATATACTGTACATAAAATATCAAAAAGTACAGTAAATATATTTCATATATTGTACAAATAATATTAACTAAAAGTACACCAATTACATTTTATATACTGTAAATAAAATATCAAAAATACAGTAAATATATATTACGTACTGTACATAAAATATCAAAAAGTACACCAAATATGTGTTATATATACTGTAAATAAATTATCAAAAACTACAGTAATTATATTTAATATACTGTACATAAAATATCAAAAATTACACCAAATGTATATTTTATAATATAAATAAAATATCAAAAAGGACGGTAAATATATATGACACACCCCATGTAAAATATCAAAAACTACACCAAATATATATTATATAATTTAAATAAAATATCAAAAGGACACCAAATATATCTTATATACTGTACATAAAATATCAAAATGTACAGTAAATATATTTCGTATATTGTACATATAATATTAACTAAAAGTACACCAAATACATTTTATATACTGTAAATAATATATCAAAAATACACTAAATATATATTACAAACTGTACATAAAATATCAAAAAGTACACCAAATATGTGTTATATATACTGTAAATAAACTATCAAAAACTACAGTAATTATATTTAATATACAATACATAAAATATCAAATATTACACCACATGTACATTATATACTGTAAATAAAATATCAAGAAGGACAGTGAATATATATGACACACCCCATGTAAAATATCAAAAGCTACACCAAATATATATTATATAATTTACATAAAATATCAAAAGGACACCAAATATATATTATATACTGTACATAAAATATCAAAAGTACAGTAAATATAGTTCATATATTGTACATATAATATTAACTAAAAGTACACCAAATACATTTTATATACTGTAAAGAAAATACCAAAAAATACAGTAAATATATATTACATACTGTACATAAAATATCAAAAAGTTCACCAAATATGTGTGATATATATAGTGTAAATAAACCATCAAAAACTACAGTAATTATATTTAATATACTGTACATAAAATATCAAAAATTACACCAAATGTATATTATATACTGTAAATAAATTATGAAAAAGTATAGTAAATATATATGACACACCCGATGTAAAATATCAAAAACTACAACAAATATATATTATATAATTTACATAAAATATCAAAAGGACACCAAATATATCTTATATTCTGTACATAAAATATCAAAAAGTACAGTAAATATATTTCATATATTGTACATATAATATTAACTAAAAGTAGACCAAATACATTTTATATACTGTAAATAAAATATCCAAAATACAGTAAATATATATTACATACTGTACATAAAATATCAAAAGTACACCAAATATGTGTTATATATACTGTAAATAAACTATCAAAAACTACAGTAATTATATTTAACATACTGTAAACAGAATATCAAAAATTACACCAAATGTATATTATATACTGTAAATAAAATATCAAAAAGGACGGTAAAAATATATGACACACCCCATGTAAAATATCAACAACTACACCAAATATATATTATATAATTTACATAAAATATCAAAAGGACACCAAATATATCTTATATACTCTACATAAAATATCAAAAAGTACAGTAAATATATTTCATATATTGTACATATAATATTAACTAAAAGTACACCAAATACATTTTATCTACTCTAAATTAAATATCAAAAATACAGTAAATATATATTACATACTGTACATAAAATATCAAAAGTACACCAAATATGTGTTATATATACTGTAAATAAACTATCAAAAACTACAGTAATTATATTTAACATACTGTAAACAGAATATCAAAAATTACAGCAAATGTATATTATATACTGTAAATAAAATATCAAAAAGGACGGTAAAAATATATGACACACCCCATGTAAAATATCAAAAACTACACCAAATATATATTATATAATTTACATAAAATATCAAAAGGACAACAAATATATCTTATATACTGTACATAAAATATCAAAAAGTACAGTAAATATATTTCATATATTGTACATATAATATTAACTAAAAGTACACCAAATACATTTTATCTACTGTAAATTAAATATCAAAAATACAGTAAATATATATTACATACTGTATATAAAATATCAAAAGTACACCAAATATGTGTTATATATACTGTAAATAAACTATCAAAAACTACAGTAATTATATTTAACATAATGTAAACAGAATATCAAAAATTACACCAAATGTATATTATATACTGTAAATAAAATATCAAAAAGGACGGTAAAAATATATGACACACCCCATGTAAAATATCAAAACTACACCAAATATATATTATATAATTTACATAAAATATCAAAAGGACACCAAATATATCTTATATACTGTACATAAAATATCAAAAAGTACAGTAAATATATTTCATATATTGTACATATAATATTAACTAAAAGTACACCAAATACATTTTATCTACTGTAAATTAAATATCAAAAATACAGTAAATATATATTACATACTGTACATAAATATCAAAAGTACACCAAATATGTGTTATGTATAATGTAAACTATCAAAACTACAGTAATTATATTTAATATACTATACAAAAAATATCAAAAATTACACCACATGTATATTATATACTGTAAATAAAACATCAAAAAGGACGGTAAATATATATGACACACCCCATGTAAAATATCAAAAACTACACCAAATATATATTATATAATTTACATAAAATATCAAAAGGACACTAAATATATCTTATATACTGAACATAAACTATCAAAAAGTACATTAAATATATTTCATATATTGTACATATAATATTAACTAAAAGTACACCAAATACATTTTATATACTGTAAATAAAATATCAAAAAGACAGTAAATATATATTACATACTGTACATAAAATATCAAAAGTACACCAAATATGTGTTATATATACTGTAAATAAACTATCAAAAACTACAGTAATTATATTTAACATACTGTAAACAGAATATCAAAAATTGCACCAAATGTATATTATATACAGTAAATAAAATATCAAAAAGGACGGTAAAAATATATGACACACCCCATGTAAAATATCAAAACTACACCAAATATATATTATATAATTTACATAAAATATCAAAAGGACACCAAATATATCTTATATACTGTACATAAAATATCAAAAAGTACAGTAAATATATTTCATATATTGTACATATAATATTAACTAAAAGTACACCAAATACATTTTATCTACTGTAAATTAAATATCAAAAATACAGTAAATATATATTACATACTGTACATAAATATCAAAAGTACACCAAATATGTGTTATGTATAATGTAAACTATCAAAACTACAGTAATTATATTTAATATACTGTACAAAAAATATCAAAAATTACACCACATGTATATTATATACTGTAAATAAAACATCAAAAAGGACGGTAAATATATATGACACACCCCATGTAAAATATCAAAAACTACACCAAATATATATTATATAATTTACATAAAATATCAAAAGGACACCAAATATATCTTATATACTGAACATAAAATATCAAAAAGTACATTAAATATATTTCATATATTGTACATATAATATTAACTAAAAGTACACCAAATACATTTTATATACTGTAAATAAAATATCAAAAATACAGTAAATATATATTACATAGTGTACATAAAATATCAAAAGTACACCAAATATGTGTTATATATACTGTAAATAAACTATCAAAAACTACAGTAATTATATTTAACATACTGTAAACAGAATATCAAAAATTACACCAAATGTATATTATATACTGTAAATAAAATATCAAAAAGGACGGTAAAAATATATGACACACCCCATGTAAAATATCAAAAACTACACCAAATATATATTATATAATTTACATAAAATATCAAAAGGACACCAAATATATCTTATATACTCTACATAAAATATCAAAAAGTACAGTAAATATATTTCATATATTGTACATATAATATTAACTAAAAGTACACCAAATAAATTTTATATACTGTAAATTAAATATCAAAAATACAGTAAATATATATTACATACTGTACATAAAATATCAAAAGTACACCAAATATGTGTTATATATACTGTAAATAAACTATCAAAAACTACAGTAATTATATTTAACATACTCTAAACAGAATATCAAAAATTACACCAAATGTATATTATATACTGTAAATAAAATATCAAAAAGGACGGTAAAAATATATGACACACCCCATGTAAAATATCAAAAACTACACCAAATATATATTGTATAATTTACATAAAATATCAAAAGGACACCAAATATATCTTATATACTGTACATAAAATATCAAAAATTTCAGTAAATATATTTCATATGTTGTACATATAATATTAACTAAGAGTACACCAAATACATTTTATCTACTGTAAATTAAATATCAAAAATACAGTAAATATATATGACATACTGTACATAAAATATCAAAAGTACACCAAATATCTGTTATATATAATGTAAACTATCAAAACTACAGTAATTATATTTAATATACTGTACATAAAATATCAAAAATTACACCACATGTATATTATATACTGTAAATAAAACATCAAAAAGGACGGTAAATATATATGACACACCCCATGTAAAATAGCAAAAACTACACCAAATATATATTATATAATTTACATAAAATATCAAAACGACACCAAATATATCTTATATACTGTACATAAAATATCAAAATGTACAGTAAATATATTTCATATATTGTACAAATAATATTAACTAAAGTAGACCAAATACATTTTATATACAGTAAATAAAATATCAAAAAGTACAGTAAATATATATTACATACTGTACATAAAATATCAAAAAGTACACCAAATATGTGTTATATATACTGTAAACTATCAAAATTACAGTAATTGTATTTAATACACTGTACATAAAATATCAAAAATTACACCAAATGTATATTATATACTGTAAATGAAATATCAAAAAGGACAGTAAATATATATGACACACCCCATGTAAAATATCAAAAACTACACCAAATATATATTATATAATTTACATAAAATATCAAAAGGGCACCACATATATCTTATGTACTGTACATAAAATGTCAAAAAGTTAAGTAAATATATTTCATATAGTGTACATATAATGTTAACTAAAAGTACACCAAATACATTTTATATACTGTAAATAAAATATCAAAAATACAGTAAATATATATTACATACTGTACATAAAATATCAAAAGTACACCAAATATGTGTTATATATACTGTAAATAAACTATCAAAAACTACAGTAATTATATTTAACATACTGTAAACAGAATATCAAAAATTACACCAAATGTATATTATATACTGTAAATAAAATATCAAAAAGGACGGTAAAAATATATGACACACCCCATGTAAAATATCAAAAACTACACCAAATATATATTATATAATTTACATAAAATATCAAAAGGACACCAAATATATCTTATATACTGTACATAAAATATCAAAAAGTACAGTAAATATATTTCATATATTGTACATATAATATTAACTAAAAGTACACCAAATACATTTTATATACTGTAAATAAAATATGAAAAACACAGTAAATATATATTACATACTGTACATAAAATATCAAAAAGTACACCAAATATGTGTTATATATACTGCAAATAAACTATCAAACACTACAGTAATTATATTTAGTATACTGTACATAAAATATCAAAAATTACTCCACATGTATATTATATACTGTAAATAAAACATCAAAAACGACAGTAAATATATATGAAACACCCCATGTAAAATATCAAAACTACACCAAATATATATTATATAATTTACATAAAATATCAAAACGACACCAAATATATCTTATATACTGTACATAAAATATCAAAATGTACAGTAAATATATTTCGTATATTGTACAAATAATATTAACTAAAGTACACCAAATACATTTTATCTACTGTAAATTAAATATCAAAAATACAGTAAATATATATTACATACTGTACATAAAATATCAAAAGTACACCAAATATGTGTTATATATACTGTAAATAAACTATCAAAAACTACAGTAATTATATTTAATATGCTGTAAATAGAATATCAAAAATTACACCAAATGTATATTATATACTGTAAATAAAATATCAAAAAGGACATTAAATATATATGACACAACCCATGTAAAATATCAAAAACTACACAAAATATATCTTATATAATTTACATAAAATATCAAAAGGACACCAAATATATCTTATATACTGAACATAAAATATCAGAAAGTACAGTAAATATATTTCATATATTGTACATATAATATTAACTAAAATTACACCAAATACATTTTATATACTGTAAATGAAATATCAAAAATACAGTAAATATATATTACATACTGTACATAAAATATCAAAAGTACACCAAATATATGTTATATATACTGTAAATAAACTATCAAAAACAACAGTAATTATATTTAATATACTGTAAATAGAATATCAAAAATTACACCCAACGTATATTATATACTATAAATATAATATCAAAAACGACGGTAAATATATATGACACACCCCATGTAAAATATCAAAAACTACACCAAATATATATTATATAATTTACATAAAATATCAAAATGACACCAAATATATCTTATATACTGTACATAAAATATCAAAAAGTTCAGTAAATATATTTCATATGTTGTACAAATAATATTAACTAAAGTACCCCAAATACATTTTATATACAGTAAATAAAATATCAAAAATTACAGTAAATATATATTACATACTGAACATAAAATATCAAAAAGTACACCAAATATGTGTTATATATACTGTAAACTATCAAAAATACAGTAATTATATATAATACACAGTACATAAAATATCAAAAATTACACCAAATGTATATTATATACTGTAAATAAAATATCAAAAAGGACAGTAAATATATATGACACAATCCATGTAAAATATCAAAAACTACACCAAATATATATTATATAATTTACATAAAATATCAAATGGGCACAAAATATATCTTATATACTGTACATAAAATATCAAAAAGTACAGTAAATATATTTCATATATTGTACATATAATATTAACTAAAAGTACACCAAATACATTTTATATACTGTAAATAAAATATCAAAAATACAGTAAATATATATTACATACTGTACATAAATATCAAAAGTACACCAAATATGTGTTATATATACTGTAAATAAACTATCAAAAATTACAGTAATTATATTTAACATACTGTAAACAGAATATCAAAAATTACACCAAATGTATATAATATACTGTAAATAAAATATCAAAAAGGACGGTAAAAATATATGACACACCCCATGTAAAATATCAAAAACTACACCAAATATATATTATATAATTTACATAAAATATCAAAAGGACACCAAATATATCTTATATACTGTACATAAAATATCAAAAAGTACAGTAAATATATTTCATATATTGTACATATAATATTAACTAAAAGTACACCAAATACATTTTATATACTGTAAATAAAATATCAAAAACACTGTAAATATATATTACATACTGTACATAAAATATCAAAAAGTACACCAAATATGTGTTATATATACTCTAAATAAACTATCAAAAACTACAGTAATTATACTTAATATACTGTACATAAAATATCAAAAATTACTCCACATGTATATTATATACTGTAAATAAAACATCAAAAACGACAGTAAATATATATGACACACCCCATGTAAAATATCAAAACTACACCAAATATATATTATATAATTTACATAAAATATCAAAAGGACACCAAATATATCTTATATACTGTACATAAAATATCAAAAAGTACAGTAAATGTATTTCATATATTGTACATATAATATTAACTAAAAGTACACCAAATACATTTTATCTACTGTAAATTAAATATCAAAAATACAGTAAATATATATTACATACTGTACATAAAATATCAAAAGTACACCCAATATGTGTTATATATACTGTAAATAAACTATCAAAAACTACAGTAATTATATTTCATATACTGTACATAAAATATCAAAAATTACACCAAATGTATATTATATACTGTAAATAAAATATCAAAAAGGATAGTAAATATATATGACACACCCCATGTAAAATATCAAAAACTACACCAAATATATATTATATAATTTACATAAAATATCAAAAGGACACCAAATATATCTTATATACTGTACCTAAAATATCAAAAACTACAGTAAATATATTTCATATATTGTGCATAAAATATTAACTAAAAGTACACCAAATACATTTTATATACTGTAAATAAAATATCAAAAATACAGTAAATATATATTACATACTGTACATAAAATATCAAAAGTACACCAAATATGTGTTATATATACTGTAAATAAACTATGAAAAACTACAGTAATTATATTTAATATACTGTACATAAAATATCAAAAATTACACCAAATGCATATTATATAGTATAAATAAAATATCAAAAAGACAGTAAATATATATGACACACCCCATGTAAAATATCAAAAACTCCACCAAATATATATTATATAATTTACATAAAATATCAAAAGGAAACCAAATATATCTTATACACTGTACATAAAATATGAAAAATTACAGTAAATATATTTCATATATTGTACATATAATATTAACTAAAAGTACACCAAATGCATTTTATATACTGTGAATAAAATATCAAAAACTACAGTAAATATATATTACATACTGTACATAAAATATCAAAAAGTTCAGCAAATATGTGTGATATATATAATGTAAATAAACTATCAAAAACTACAGTAATGATATTTAATATACTGTACATAAAATACCAAAAATTACACCAAATGTATATTATATACTGTAAATAAAATATTAAAAAGGACAATAAATATATATTACACACCCTATGTAATATATCAAAAACTACACCAAATATATATTATATAATTTACATAAAATATCAAAAGGACAGAAAATATATCTAATATACTGTACTTAAAATATCAAAAAGTACAGTAAATATGTTTCATATATTGTACATATAATATTAACTAAAAGTACACCAAATACATTTTATATACTGTAAATAAAATATCAAATACTACAGTAAATATATATTACATACTGTACATAAAATATCAAAAAGTTCACCAAATATGTGTGATATATATAGTGTAAATAAACCATCGAAAACTACAGTAATTATATTTAATACACTGTACATAAAATATCAAAAATTACACCAAATGTATATTATATACTGTAAATAAAATATCAAAAAGGAAAGTAAATATATATGACACACCCCATGTAAAATATCAAAAACTACACCAAATATATATTATATAATTTATATAAAATATCAAAAGGACACCAAATATATCTTATATACTGTACATAAAATATCAAAAAGTACAGTAAATATATTTCATATATTCTACACATAATATTAACTAAAAGTACACCAAATACATTTTATATACGGCAAATAAAATATGAAAAATTCAGTAAATATATATTACATACTGTACATAAAATATCAAAAGTACACCAAATATGTGTAATATATACTGTAAATATACTATCAAAAACTACAGTAATTATATTTAATATACTGTAAATAGAATATCAAAAATTACACCAAATGTATATTATCTACTGTAAATAAAATATCAAAAAGGACAGTGAATATATATGACACACCCCATGTAAAATATCAAAAGCTACACCAAATATATATTATATAATTTACATAAAATATCAAAAGGACACCAAATATATCTTATATACTGTACATAAAATATCAAAAGTACAGTAAATATAGTTCATATATTGTACATATAATATTAACTAAAAGTACACCAAATACATTTTATATACTGTAAAGAAAATACCAAAAAATACAGTAAATATATATTACATACTGTACATAAAATATCAAAAAGTTCACCAAATATGTGTGATATATATAGTGTAAATAAACCATCAAAAACTACAGTAATTATATTTAATATACTGTACATAAAATATCAAAAATTACACCAAATGTATATTATATACTGTAAATAAATTATCAAAAACTATAGTAAATATATATGACACACCCCATGAAAAATATCAAAAACTACACCAAATATATATTATATAACTTATATAAAATATCAAAAGGACAGCAAATATATCTTGTATACTGTACTTAAAATATCAAAAAGTACAGGAAATATATTTCATATATTCTACATATAATATTAACAAAAAGTACACCAAATACATTTTATATACTGTAAATAAAATATCAAAAATACAGTAAATATATATTACATACTGTACATAAAATACCAAAGTACACCAAATATGTGTTATATATACTGTAAATAAACTATTAAAAACTACAGTGATTATGTTTAATATACTGTACATAAAATATCAAAAATTACACCAAATGCATATTATATAGTGTAAATAAAATATCAAATAGGACAGTAAATATATATGACACACCCTATGTAAAATATCAAAAACTCCACCAAATATATATTATATAATTTACATAAAATATCAAAAGGACAGCAAATATATCTTATATACTGTACATAAAATATCAAAAATGACAGTAAATATATATGCCACACCCCGTGTAAAATATCAAAAACTCCACAAAATATATATTATATAATTTACATAAAATATCAAAAGGACGCCAAGTATATCTTATATACTGTACATAAAATATCAAAAAGTACAGTAAATATATTTCATATATTGTACATATAATATTAACTAAAAGTACACCAAATACATTTTATATAGTGTAAATAAAATATGAAAAATACAGTTAATATATATTACATACTGTACATAAAATATCAAAAGTACACCAAATATGTGTTATATATACTGTAAATAAACTATCAAAAACTACAGTAATTATATTTATTATACTGTACATAAAATATCAAGAATTACACCAAATGCATATTATATACTGTTAATAAAATATCAAAAAGGACAGTAAGTATATATGAGACACCCCATGTAAAATATCAAAAACTTCACCAAATATATATTATATAATTTACATAAAATATCAAAGGGACACCAAATATATCTTATATACTGTACATAAAATATCAAAATGTACAGTAAATATATTTCAAATATTGTACATATAATAATAACTAAAAGTACACCAAATACATTTTATATACTGCAAATATAATATCAATAAGTACAGTTAATATATATTACATACTGTACATAAAATATCAAAAAGTACACCAAATATGTGTTATATATACTGTAAATACACTATCAAAAACTACAGTAATTATATTTAATATACTGTACATAAAATATCAAAAATTACACCAAATGTATATTATATACTGTAAATAAAATATCAAAAAGTACAGTAAATATATATTATACACCCTATATAAAATATTAAAAACTACACCAAATATATATTATATAATTTACATAAAATATCAAAATGACAGCAAATATATCTTATATAATGTACAGAAAATATGAAAAAGTACAGTAAATATGTTTCATATATTGTACATATATTATTAACTAAAAGTACACCAAATACATTTTATATACAGTAAATAAAATATCAAAAAGTACAGGAAATATATTTTACATACTGTACATAAAATAACAAAAGTCCACCAAATATGTGTTATATATACTGTAAATAAACTATCAAAAACTACATTAATTATATTTAATATACTGTACATAAAATATCAAAAATTACACCAAATGCATATTATATAGTGTAAATAAAATATCAAAAAGGACAGTACATATATATGACACACCCTATGTAAAATATCAAAAACTCCACCAAATATATAATATATAATTTACATAAAATATCAAAAGGACAGCAAATATATCTTATATACTGTACATAAAATATCCAAAAGGACAGTAAATATATATGACACACCCCACGTAAAATATCAAAAACTACACCAAATATATATTATATAATTTACATAAAATATCAAAAGGACACCAAATATATCTTATATACTGTACATAAAATATCAAAATGTACACTAAATATATTTCATATATTGTACGTATAATATTAACTGAAAGTACACCAAATACATTTTATATACTGTAAATAAAATATCAAAAACTACAGTAAATATATATTACATACCGTATATAAAATATCAAAATTTTACCAAATATGTGTGGTATATATAGTGTAAATAAACCATCAAAAACTACAGTAATTATATTTAATATACTGTACATAAAATATCAAAAATTACACCAAATGTATATTATATACTGTAAATAAAATATCAAAAACTACAGTAAATATATATTACACACCCTATGTAAAATATCAAAAACCACAACAAATATATATTATATAATTTACATAAAATATCAAAAGGAGAGCAAATGTATCTTATATACTGCACTTAATATATCAAAAAGTACAGTAAATATGTTTCATATATGGTACACATAATATTAACTAAAAGTACACCAAATACATTTTATATACTCTAAATAAAATATCAAAAAGTATAGTAAATATATATTACATACTGTACATAAAATATCAAAAGTACACAAATATGTGTTATATATACTGTAAATAAACTATCAAAAACTACAATAATTATATTTATTATACTGTACATAAAATATCAAAAATTACACCAAATGCATATTATATACTGTAAATAAAATACCAAAAAGGACAGTAAATATATATGACACACCCCATGTAAAATATCAAAAACTCCACCAAATATATCTTATATAATTTACATAAAATATCAAAAGGACACCAAATATATCTTATATACTGTACATAAAATATCAAAAAGTACAGTAAATATATTTCATATATTGTACATATAATATTAACTAAAAGTACACCAAATACATTTTATATACTGTAAATAATATATCAAAAATAGAGTAAATATATATTACATACTGAACATAAAATATCAAAAGTACACCCAATATGTGTTATATATACTGTAAATAAACTATCAAAAACTACAGTAATTATATTTTATATACTGTAAATAGAATATCAAAAATTACACCAAATGTATATTATATACTGTAAATATTATATCAAAAAGGACGGTAAATATATATGACACACCGCATGTAAAATATCAAAAACTACACCAAATATATATTATATAATTTACATAAAATATCAAAAGGACACCAAATATATCTTATATACTGTACATAAAATATCAAAAAGTACAGTAAATATATTTCATATATTGTACATATAATATTAAGTAAAATACACCAAATACATTTTATATACTGTAAATAAAATATCAAAAATACAGTAAATATGTATTACATACTGTACATAAAATATTAAAAGTACACCAAATATGTGTTATATATACTGTAAATAAACGATCAAAAACTACAGTAATTATATTTAATATACTGTAAATACAATATCAAAAATTACACCAAATGTATATTATATAGTGTAAATAAAATATCAAAAAGGACGGTAAACATATATGACACACCCCATGTAAAATATCAAAAACTACAACAAATATATATTATATAATTTAAATAAAATATCAAAAGGACACCAAAAATATCTTATATACTGTACATAAAATATCAAAAAGCACAGTAAATATATTTCATATATTGTACATATAATATTAAGTAAAACTACACCAAACACATTTTATATACTGTAAATAAAATATCAAAAATACAGTAAATATATATTACATACTGTACATAAAATATCAAAAAGTACACCAAATATGTGTTATATATACTGTGAATAAACTATCAAAAACTACAGTAATTATATTTAGTATACTGTAAATAGAATATCAAAAATTACACCAAATGTATATTATATACTGTCAATAAATTATCAAAAAGACAGTAAATATATATGACACACCCCATGTAAAATATCAAAAACTACACCATATATATATTATATAATTTACATAAAATATCAAAAGGACACCAAATATATCTTATATACTGTACATAAAATATCAAAAATACAGTAAATATATTTCATATATTCTACATATAATATTAACTAAAAGTACACCAAATACATTTTATCTACTCTAAATAAAATATAAAAAATACAGTAAATATATATTACATACTGTACATAAAATATCAAAAGTACACCAAATATGTGTTATATATACTGTAAACTATCAAAACTACAGTAATTATATTTAATATACTGTACATAAAATATCAAAAATTATACCAAATGTATATTATATACTGTAAATAAAATATCAAAAAGGACAGTAAATATATATGACACACCCCATGTAAAATATCAAAAACTACACCAAATATATATTATATAATTTACATAAAATACCAAAGGACACCAAATATATCTGATATACTGTACATAAAATATCAAAAAGTACAGTAAACATATTTCATATATTGTACATATAATATTAACTAGAAGTACACCAAATACATTTTATATACTGTAAATAAAATATCAAAAATACAGTAAATATATATTACATACTGTACATAAAATATCAAAAAGTACACCAAATATGTGTTATATATACTGTAAATAAACTATCAAAAACTACAGTAATTATATTTAATATACTGTACATAAAATATCAAAAATTACACCACATGTATATTATATACTGTAAATAAAACATCAAAAACGACAGTAAATATATATGACACACCCCATGTAAAATATCAAAAACTACACCAAATATATATTATATAATTTACATAAAATATGAAAAGGACACCAAATATATCTTATATACTGTACATAAAATATCAAAAAGTACAGTAAATATATTTCATATATTGTACATATAATATTAACTAAAAGTACACCAAATACATTTTATATACTGTAAATAAAATATCAAAAATACAGTAAATATATATTACATACTGTACATAAAATATCAAAAGTACACAAATATGTGGTATATATACTGTAAATAAACTATCAAAAACTACAGTAATTATATTTATTATACTGTACATAAAATATCAAAAATTACACCAAATGCATATTATATACTGTAAATAAAATACCAAAAAGGACAGTAAATATATATGACACACCCCATGTAAAATATCAAAAACTCCACCAAATATATATTATATAATTTACATAAAATATCAAAAGGACACCAAATATATCTTATATACTGTACATAAAATATCAAAAAGTACAGTAAATATATTTCATATATTGTACATATAATATTAACTAAAAGTACACCAAATACATTTTATATACTGTAAATAATATATCAAAAATAGAGTAAATATATATTACATACTGAACATAAAATATCAAAAGTACACCCAATATGTGTTATATATACTGTAAATAAACTATCAAAAACTACAGTAATTATATTTTATATACTGTAAATAGAATATCAAAAATTACACCAAATGTATATTATATACTGTAAATATTATATCAAAAAGGACGGTAAATATATATGACACACCGCATGTAAAATATCAAAAACTACACCAAATATATATTATATAATTTACGTAAAATATCAAAAGGACACCAAATATATCTTATATACTGTACATAAAATATCAAAAAGTACAGTAAATATATTTCATATATTGTACATATAATATTAAGTAAAATACACCAAATACATTTTATATACTGTAAATAAAATATCAAAAATACAGTAAATATTTATTACATACTGTACATAAAATATTAAAAGTACACCAAATATGTGTTATATATACTGTAAATAAACGATCAAAAACTACAGTAATTATATTTAATATACTGTAAATACAATATCAAAAATTACACCAAATGTATATTATATAGTGTAAATAAAATATCAAAAAGGACGGTAAACATATATGACACACCCCATGTAAAATATCAAAAACTACACCAAATATATATTATATAATTTAAATAAAATATCAAAAGGACACCAAATATATCTTATATAATGTACATAAAATATCAAAAAGTACAGTAAATATTTTTCATATATTGTACATATAATATTAATTAAAACTACACCAAATACATTTTATATACTGTAAATAAAATATCAAAAATACGGTAAATATATATTACATACTGTACATAAAATATCAAAAAGTACACCAAATATGTGTTATATATACTGTAAATAAACTATCAAAAACTACAGTAATTATATTTAGTATACTGTAAATAGAATATCAAAAATTACACCAAATGTATATTATATACTGTCAATAAATTATCAAAAAGACAGTAAATATATATGACACACCCCATGTAAAATATCAAAAACTACACCAAATATATATTATATAATTTACATAAAATATCAAAAGGACACCAAAGATATCTTATATACTGTACATAAAATATCAAAAATACAGTAAATATATTTCATATATTCTACATATAATATTAACTAAAAGTACACCAAATACATTTTATCTACTCTAAATAAAATATCAAAAATACAGTAAATATATATTACATACTGTACATAAAATATCAAAAGTACACCAAATATGTGTTATATATACTGTAAACTATCAAAACTACAGTACTTATATTTAATTTACTGTACATAAAATATCAAAAATTACACCAAATGTATATTATATACTGTAAATAAAATATCAAAAAGGACAGTAAATATATATGACACACCCCATGTAAAATATCAAAAACTACACCAATTATATATTATATAATTTAAATAAAATATGAAAAGGACACCAAATATATCTTATACACTGTACATAAAATATCAAAAAGTACAGTAAATATATTTCATATATTGTACATATAATATTAACTAAAATACACCAAATACATTTTATATACTGTAAATAATATATCAAAAATACAGTAAATATATATTACATACTGTACATAAAATATCAAAAGTACACCAAATATGTGTTATATATACTGTAAATAAACGATCAAAAACTACAGTAATTATATTAAATATACTGTAAATGGAATATCAAAAATTACACCAAATGTATATTATATACTGTAAATAAAATATCAAAAAGACGGTAAACATATATGACACACCCCAGGTAAAATATCAAAAACTACACCAAATATATATTATATAATTTAAATAAAATATCAAAAGGACACCAAATATATCTTATATACTGTACATAAAATATCAAAAAGTACAGTAAATATATTTCATATATTGTACATATAATATTAAGTAAAACTACACCAAATACATTTTATATACTGTAAAAAAAATATAAACAATACAGTAAATATATATTACATACTGTACATAAAATATCAAAAGTACACCAAATATGTGTTATATATGCTGTAAATAAACTATCAAAAACTACAGTAATTATATATAATATACTGTAAATAGAATATCAAAAATTACACCAAATGTATATTATGTACTGTAAATAAAATATCAGAAAGTACAGTAAATATATTTCATATATTGTGCATATAATATTATCTAAAGGTACACCAAATACATTTTAAATACTGTAAATAAAATGTCAAAAAGTACAGTAAATATATATTACAAACTGTACATAAAATATCAAAAAGTACACCAAATATGTGTTATATATACTGTAAACTATTAAAACTACAGTAATTATATTTAATACCCTGTACATAAAATATCAAAAATTACACCAAATGTATATTATATACTGTAAATAAAATATCAAGAAGGACAGTAAATATATATGACACACCCCATGTAAAATATCAAAAACTACACCAAATATATATTATATAATTTACATAAAATATCAAAAGGACACCAAATATTTCTTATATACTGTATATAAAATATCAAAAAGTACAGTAAATATATTTCATATATTATACATATAATATTAACTAAAAGTACACCAAATATATTTTATATACTGTAAATAAAATATCCAAAATACAGTAAATATATATTACATACTGTACATAAAATATCAAAAGTACACCAAATATGTGTTATATATACTGTGAATAAACTGTCAAAAACTACAGTAATTATATTTAACATACTGTAAATAGAATATCAAAAATTACACCCAATGTATATTATATACTGTAAATAAAATATCAAAAAGGACGCTAAATATATATGACACACCACATGTAAAATATCAAAAACTACACCAAATATATATTATATAATTTACATAAAATATCAAAAGGACACCAAATATATCTTATATACTGTACATAAAATATCAAAAAGTACAGTAAATATATTTCATATATTGTACATGTAATATTAACTAAAAGTACACCAATTACATTTTATATACTGTAAATAAAATATCAAAAAGTACAGTAAATATATATTACATACTGTACATAAAATATCAAAAGTACACCAAATATGTGTTATATATACTGTAAATAAACTATCAAAAACTACAGTAATTATATTTAACATACTGTAAATAGAATATCAAAAATTACACCAAATGTATATTATATACTCTAAATAAAATATCAGAAAGTACAGTAAATATATTTCATATATTGTGCATATAATATTATCTAAAGGTACACCAAATACATTTTAAATACTGTAAATAAAATGTCAAAAAGTACAGTAAATATATATTACAAACTGTACATTAAATATCAAAAGTACACCAAATATGTGTTATATATACTGTAAATAAACTATCAAAAACTACAGTAATTATATTTAACATACTGTACATAAAATATCAAAAATTACACCAAATGTATATTATATACTGTAAATAAAACATCAAAAAAGACAGTAAATATATATGACACACCCATGTAAAATATCAAAATCTACAACAAATATATATTATATAATTTACATAAAATATCAAAAGGACAGCAAATATATCTTATATGCTGTACATAAAATATCAAAAAGTACAGTAAATATATTTCATATATTGTACATATAATATTAACTAAAAGAAGACCAAATACATTTTATATACTGTAAATAAAATATCAAAAATGCAGTAAATATATATTACATACTGTACATAAAATATCAAAAGTACACCAAATATGTGTTATATATACTGTAAATAAACTATCAAAAACAACAGTAATTATATTTAATATACTGTAAATAGAATATCAAAAATTACACCCAATGTATATTATATACTGTAAATATAATATCAAAAAGGACGGTAAATATATATGACACACCCCATGTAAAATATCAAAAACTACACCAAATATATATTATATAATTTACATAAAATATCAAAAGGACACCAAATATATCTTATATACTGTACATAAAATATCAAAAAGTACAGTAAATATATTTCATATATTGTACATATAATATTAACTAAAAGTACACCAAATACATTTTATATACTGTAAATAAAATATCAAAAACTACAGTAAATATATATTACATACTGTACATAAAATATCAAAAAGTACACCAAATATGTGTTATATATACTGTAAATAAACTATCAAAATCTACAGTAATTATATTTTATATACTGTACATAAAATATCAAAAATTACACCAAATGTATATTATATACTGTAAATAAAATATCAAAAAGGACAGTAAATATATATGACACACCCCATGTAAAATATCAAAAACTACACCAAAGATATATTATATAATTTACATAAAATATCAAAAGGACACCAAATATATCTTATATACTGTACATAAAATATCAAAAAGTACAGTAAATATATTTCATATATTGTGCATATAATATTAACTAAAAGTACACCAAATACATTTTATATACCGTAAATAAATATCAAAAATACAGTAAATATATATTACATACTGTACATAAAATATCAAAAGTACACCAAATATGTGTTATATATACTGTAAATAAACTATCAAAAACTACAGTAATTATATTTAACATACTGTAAATAGAATATCAAAACTTACACCAAATGTATATTATGTACTGTAAATAAAATATCAGAAAGTACAATAAAAATATATTTCATATATTGTGCATATAATATTAACTAAAAGTACACCAAATACATTTTATATCCTGTAAATAAAATGTCAAAAAGGACGGTAAATATATATGACACACCCCATATAAATTATCAAAAACTACACCAAATATATATTATATAATTTATATAAAATATCAAAAGGACACCAAATATATCTTATATACGCTATATAAAATATCAAAAAGTACAGTAAATATATTTCATATATATGACATATAATATTAACTAAAAGTACACCAAATACATTTTATATACTGTAAAGAAAATATCAAAAAGTACAGTAAATATATATTACATACTGTACATAAAATATCAAAAGTACACCAAATATGTGTTATATATACTGTAAATAAACTATCAAAAACTACAGTAATTATATTTAACATACTGTAAATAGAATATCAAAAATTACACCAAATGTATATTATATACTGTAAATAAAATATCAAAAAGGACGGTAAATATATATGACACACCGCATGTAAAATATCAAAAACTACACCAAATATGTATTACATAATTTACATAAAATATCAAAAGGATACCAAATATATCTTATACACTGTACATAAAATATCAAAAAGTACAGTAAATATATTTCATATATTGTACATATAATATTAACTAAAAGTACACCAATTACATTTTATATACTGTAAATAAAATATCAAAAAGTACAGTAAATATATATTACATACTGTACATAAAATATCAAAAAGTACACCAAATATGTGTTATATATACCGTAAATAAACTATCAAAAACTACAGTAATAATATTTAATATACTGTACATAAAATATCAAAAATTACACCAAATGTATATTATACACTGTAAATAAAATATCAAAAAGACAGTAAATATATATGACACACCCCATGTAAAATATCAAAAACTACACCAAATATATATTATATAATATACATAAAATATCAAAAGGACACCAAATATATCTTATATACTGTACATAAAATATCAAAAATACAGTAAATATATTTCATATATTGTACATATAATATTGACTAAAAGTACACCAAATACATTTTATATACTGTAAACAAAATATCAAAAATACAGTAAATATATATTACATACTGTACATAAAATATCAAAAGTACACCAAATATGTGTTATATATACTGTAAATAAACTATCAAAAACTACAGTAATTATATTTAACATACTGTAAATAGAATATCAAAAATTACACCAAATGTATATTATATACTGTAAATAAAATATCAGAAAGTACAGTAAATATATTTCATATATTGTGCATATAATATTAACTAAAAGTACACCAAATACATTTTATATACTTTAAATAAAATGTCAAAAAGGACGGTAAATGTATATGACACACCCAATATAAAATATCAAAAACTACACCAAATATATATTATATAATTTACATAAAATATCAAAAGGACACCAAATATATTTTATATACGCTATATAAAATATCAAAAAGTTCAGTAAATATATTTCATATATTTTACATATAATATTAACTAAAAGTACACCAAATACATTTTATATACTGTAAATAAAATATCAAAAATACAGTAAATATATATTACGTACTGTACATAAAATATCAAAAAGTACACCAAATATGTGTTATATGTACTGTAAACTATCAAAACTACAGTAATTATATTTAATACACTGTACATAAAATATCAAAAATTACACTAAATATATATTATATACTGTAAATAAAATATCAAAAAGGACAGTAAATATATATGACACACCCCATGTAAAATATCAAAAACTACAACAAATATATATTATATAATTTACATAAAATATCAAAAGGACACCAAACGTATCTTATGTACTGTACATAAAATATCAAAAAGTACAGTAAATATATTTCATATATTGTGCATATAATATTAACTAAAAGTACACCAAATACATTTTATATACTGTAAATAAAATGTCAAAAAGGACGGTAAATATATATGACACACCCCATATAAATTATCAAAAACTACACCAAATATATATTACATAATTTACATAAAATATCAAAAGGACACCAAATATATCTTATATACTGTACATAAAATATCAAAAAGTACAGTAAATATATTTCATATATTGTACATATAATATTAACTAAAAGTACACCAATTACATTTTATATACTGTAAATAAAATATCAAAAAGTACAGTAAATATATATTACATACTGTACATAAAATATCAAAAAGTACACCAAATATGTGTTATATATACTGTAAATAAACTATCATAAACTACAGTAATAATATTTAACATACTGTACATAAAATATCAAAAATTACACCAAATGTATATTATATACTGTAAATAAAATATCAAAAAGGACAGTAAATATATATGACACACCCCATGTAAAATATCAAAAACTACACCAAATATATATTATGTAATATACATAAAATATCAAAAGGACACCAAATATATCTTATATACTGTACATAAAATATCAAAAATACAGTAAATATATTTCATATATTGTACATATAATATTGACTAAAAGTACACCAAATACATTTTATATACTGTAAATAAAATATCAAAAATACAGTAAATATATATTACATACTGTACATAAAATATCAAAAGTACACCAAATATGTGTTATATATACTGTAAATAAACTATCAAAAACTACAGTAATTATATTTAACATACTGTAAATAGAATATCAAAAATTACACCAAATGTATATTATATACTGTAAATAAAATATCAGAAAGTATAGTAAATATATTTCATATATTGTGCATATAATATTAACTAAAAGTACACCAAATACATTTTATATACTGTAAATAAAATGTCAAAAAGGACGGTAAATATATATGACACACCCCATATAAATTATCAAAAACTACACCAAATATATATTATACAATTTATATAAAATATCAAAAGGACACCAAATATATCTTATATACGCTATATAAAATATCAAAAAGTACAGTAAATATATTTCATATATTTTACATATAATATTAACTAAAAGTACACCAAATACATTTTATATACTGTAAATAAAATATCAAAAAGTACAGTAAATATATATTACATACTGTACATAAAATGTCAGAAAGTACACCAACTATGTGTTTTATATACTGGAAATAAACTATCAAAAACTACAGTAATTATATTTAATATACTGTACATTAAATATCAAAAATTACACCAAATGTATATTATATACTGTAAATAAAATATCAAAAAGGACAGTAAATATATGACACAACCTATGTAAAATATCAAAAACTACACCAAATATATATTATATAGTTTACATAAAATATCAAAAGGACACCAAATATATCTTATATACTGTACATAAAATATCAAAACGTACAGTAAATATATTTCATATATTGTACATATAATATTAAGTAAAAGTACACCAAATACATTTTATATACTGTAAATAAAATATCAAAAATACAGTAAATATATATTACATACTGTACATAAAATATCAAAAGTACACCAAATATGTATTATATACAGTGTAAATAGACTATCAAAAACTACAGTAATTATATTTAACATACTGTAAATAGAATATCAAAAATTACACCAAATGTATATTATATACTGTAAATAAAATATCAAAAAGGACGGTAAATATATATGACACACCGCATGTAAAATATCAAAAACTACACCAAATATATATTATATAATTTACATAAAATATCAAAAGGACACCAAATATATCTTATATACTGTATATAAAATATCAAAAATACAGTAAATATATTTCATATATTGTACATATAATATTAACTAAAAGTACACCAAATACATTTTATATACTGTAAATAAAATATCAAAAATAGAGTAAATATATATTACATACTGTACATAAAATATCAAATGTACACCAAATATGTGTTATATATACTGTAAATAAACTATCAAAAACTACAGTAATTATATTTAACATACTGTAAATAGAATATCAAAAATTACACCAAATGTATATTATATACTGTAAATAAAATATCAGAAAGTACAGTAAATATATTTCATATATTGTGCATATAATATTAACTAAAAGTACACCAAATACATTTATATACTTTAAATAAAATGTCAAAAAGGACAGTAAATGTATATGACACACCCCATATAAAATATCAAAAACTACACCAAATATATATTATATAATTTACATAAAATATCAAAAGGACACCAAATATATCTTATATACGCTATATAAAATATCAAAAAGTACAGTAAATATATTTCATATATTTTACATATAATATTAACTAAAAGTTCACCAAATACATTTTATATACTGTAAATAAAATATCAAAAACTACAGTAAATATATATTACATACTGTACATACAATATCAAAAAGTTCACCAAATATTTGTGATATATACAGTGTAAGTAGAACATCAAAAACTACAGTAATTATATTTAATATACTGTACATAATATAACAAAAATTACAACAAATGTATATTATATACTGTAAATAAAATATCAAAAAGTACAGTAAATATTTATTACACACCCTATGTAAAATATCAAAAACTACACCAAATATATATTATATAATTTACATAAAATATCAAAAGGACAGCAAATATATCTTATACACTGTACATAAAATATCAAAAAGTACAGTATATATGTTTCATATATTGTACATATAATATTAACTAAAAGTACACAAAATACATTTTATATACTGTAAATAAAATACCAAAAAGTACAGTAAATATATATTACATACTGTACATAAAATATCAAAAAGTTCACCATATATGTGTGATATATATATTGTAAATAAACCATCAAAAACTACAGTAATTATATTTAATATGCTGTACATAAAATATCAAAAATTACACCAAATGTATATTATATACTGTAAATAAAATATCAAAAAGTACAGTCAATATATATGACACACCCTATGTAAAATATCAAAAACTACACCAAATATATATTATATAATTTCCATAAAATATCAAAAGGACAGCAAATATATCTTATATACTGTACATAAAATATCAAAAAGTACAGTAAATATGTTTCATATGTTGTACATATAATATTAACTAAAAGTACACCAAATACATTTTATATACAGTAAATACATATCAAAAAGTACAGTAAATATATATTACATACTGTACATAAAATATCAAAAGTACAGCAAATATGTGTTATATATACTGTAAATAAACTATCAAAAATTACAGTAATTATATTTATTATACTGTACATAAAATATCAAAAATTACACCAAATGCATATTATATACTGTAAATAAAATATCAAAAACGACAGTAAATATATATGACACACCCCATGTAAAATATCAAAAACTCCACCAAATATATATTATATAATTTACATAAAATATCAAAAGGACACCAAATACATCTTATATACTGTACATAAAATATCAAAACGTACAGTAAATATATTTCATATATTGTACATATAATATTAAGTAAAAGTACACCAAATACATTTTATATACTGTAAATAATATATCAAAAATACAGTAATTATATATTACATACTGTACATAAAATATCAAAAAGTACACCAAATATGTGTTATATATACTGTAAATAAACTATCAAAAACTACAGTAATTATATTTAATATACTGTACATAGAATATCAAAAATTACACCAAATGTATATTATATACTGTAAATATAATATCAAAAAGGACGGTAAATATATATGACACACCCCATGTAAAATATAAAAAACTATACCAAATATATATTATATAATTTACATAAAATATCAAAAGAACACCAAATATATCTTATATACTGTACATAAAATATCAAAAAGTACAGTAAATATATTTCATATATTGTACAAATAATATTAACTAAAAGTACACCAATTACATTTTATATACTGTAAATAAAATATCAAAAATACAGTAAATATATATTACGTACTGTACATAAAATATCAAAAAGTACACCAAATATGTGTTATATATACTGTAAATAAATTATCAAAAACTACAGTAATTATATTTAATATACTGTACATAAAATATCAAAAATTACACCAAATGTATATTTTATAATATAAATAAAATATCAAAAAGGACGGTAAATATATATGACACACCCCATGTAAAATATCAAAAACTACACCAAATATATATTATATAATTTAAATAAAATATCAAAAGGACACCAAATATATCTTATATACTGTACATAAAATATCAAAATGTACAGTAAATATATTTCGTATATTGTACATATAATATTAACTAAAAGTACACCAAATACATTTTATATACTGTAAATAATATATCAAAAATACACTAAATATATATTACAAACTGTACATAAAATATCAAAAAGTACACCAAATATGTGTTATATATACTGTAAATAAACTATCAAAAACTACAGTAATTATATTTAATATACAGTACATAAAATATCAAATATTACACCACATGTACATTATATACTGTAAATAAAATATCAAAAAGATAGTACATATATATGACAAACCCCATGTAAAATATCAAAAACTACAACAAATATATATTGTATAATTTACATAAAATATCAAAAGGACACCAAATATATCTTATATACTGTACATAAAATATGAAAAATTACAGTAAATATATTTGATATATTGTACACACAATATTAACTAAAAGTACACCGAATACATTTTATATACTGTAAATAAAATATCAAAATACAGTAAATATATATTACATACTGTACATAAAATATCAAAAAGTACACCAAATATGTGTTATATATACTGTAAATAAACTATCAAAGTCTACAGTAATTATATTTAATATACTGTACATAAAATATCAAAAATTACACCAAATGTATATTATATACTGTAAATAAAATATCAAAAAGGACAGTAAATATATATGACACACCCCATGTAAAATATCAAAAACTACACCAAATATATATTATATAATTTCCATAAAATATCAAAAGGACACCAAATATATCTTATATACTGTACATAAAATATAAAAAATACAGTAAATATATTTCATATATTGTACATATAATATTAACTAAAAGTACACCAAATACATTTTATATACTGTAAATAAAATATCAAAAATACAGTAAATATATATTACATACTGTACATAAAATATCAAAAGTACACCAAATATGTGTTATATATACTGTAAATAAACTATCAAAAACTACAGTAATTATATTTAACATACTGTAAATAGAATATCAAAAATTACACCAAATGTATATTATATACTGTAAATAAAATATCAGAAAGTACAGTCAATATATTTCACATATTGTGCATATAATACTAACCAAAAGTACACCAAATACATTTTATATACTGTAAATAAAATGTCAAAAAGTACAGTAAATATATATTACATACTGTACATAAAATATCAAAAGTACACCAAATATGTGTTATATATACTGTAAATAAACTAACAAAAACTACAGTAATTATATTTAACATACTGTACATAAAATATCAAAAATTATACCAAATGTATATTATATACTGTAAATAAAACATCAAAAATGACAGTAAATATATATGACACACCCCATGTAAAATATCAAAAACTACAACAAATATATATTATATAATTTACATAAAATATCAAAAGGACAGCAAATATATCTTATATACTGTACATAAAATATCAAAAAGTACAGTAAATATATTTCATATATTGTACATATAATATTAACTAAAAGTAGACCAAATACATTTTATATACTGTGAATAAAATATCAAAAATACAGTAAATATATATTACATACTGTACATAAAATATCAAAAGTACACCAAATATGTGTTATATATACTGTAAATAAACTATCAAAAACAACAGTAATTATATTTAACATACTGTAAATAGAATATCAAAAATTACACCCAATGTATATTATATACTGTAAATATAATATCAAAAAGGACGGTAAATATATCTGACTCACCCCATGTAAAATATCAAAAACTACACCAAATATATATTATATAATTTACATAAAATATCAAAAGGACACCAAATATATCTTATATACTGTACATAAAATATCAAAAAGTACAGTAAATATATTTCATATATTGTACAAATAATATTAACTAAAGTACACCAAATATATTTTATATACAGTAAATAAAATATCAAAAAGTACAGTAAATATATATTACATACTGTACAAAAAATATCAAAAAGTACACCAAATATGTGTTATATATATTGTAAACTATCAAAACTACAGTAATTATATTTAATACCCTGTACATAAAATATCAAAAATTACACCAAATGTATATTATATACTGTAAATAAAATATCAAAAAGGACAGTAAATATATATGACACACCCCATGTAAAATATCAAAAACTACACCAAATATATATTATATAATTTACATAAAATATCAAAAGGACACCAAATATATCTTATATACTGTACATAAAATATCAAAAAGTACAGTAAATATATTTCATATATTGTACATATAATATTAACTAAAAGTACACCAAATACATTTTATATACTGTAAATAAAATATCAAAAATACAGTAAATATATATTACATACTGTACATAAAATATCAAAAGTACACCAAATATGTGTTATATATACTGTAAATAAACTATCAAAAACTACAGTAATTATATTTAACATACTGTAAACAGAATATCAAAAATTACACCAAATGTATATTATATACTGTAAATGAAATATCAAAAAGGACGGTAAAAATATATGACACACCCCATGTAAAATATCAAAAACTACACCAAATATATATTATATAATTTACATAAAATATCAAAAGGACACCAAATATATCTTATATACTGTACATAAAATATGAAAAAGTACAGTAAATATATTTCATATATTGTACATATAATATTAACTAAAAGTATACCAAATACATTTTATATACTGTAAATAAAATATCAAAAATACAGTAAATATATATTACATACTGTATATAAAATATCAAAAGCACACCAAATATGTGTTATATATACTGTAAATAAACTATCAAAAACTACAGTAATTATATTTAATATACTGTAAATAGAATATCAAAAATTACACCCAATGTATATTATATACTGTAAATATAATATCAAAAAGGACGGTAAATATATATGACACAACCCATGTAAAATATCAAAAACTACACCAAATATATATTTTATAATTTACATAAAATATCAAAAGGACACGAAATATATCTTCTATACTGTACATAAAATATCAAAAAGTACAGTAAATATATTTCATATATTGTACAAATAATGTTAACTAAAGTACACCAAATACATTTTATATACAGTAAATAAAATATCAAAAAGTACAGTAAATATATATTACATACTGTACATTAAATATCAAAAAGTACACCAAATATGTGTTAAATATACTGTAAATAAACTATCAAAGTCTACAGTAATTATATTTAATATACTGTACATAAAATATCAAAAATTACACCAAATGTATATTATATACTGTAAATAAAATATCAAAAAGGACAGTAAATATATATGACACACCCCATGTAAAATATCAAAAACTACACCAAATATATATTATATAATTTACATAAAATATCAAGAGGACACCAAATATATCTTATATACTGTACATAAAATATCAAAAATACAGTAAATATATTTCATATATTGTACATATAATATTAACTAAAAGTACACCAAATACATTTTATATACTGTAAATAAAATATCAAAAATACAGTAAATATATATTACATACTGTACATAAAATATCAAAAGTACACCAAATATGTGTTATATATACTGTAAATAAACTATCAAAAACTACAGTAATTATATCTAACATACTGTAAATAGAATATCAAAAATTACACCAAATGTATATTATATACTGTAAATAAAATATCAGAAAGTACAGTCAATATATTTCACATATTGTGCATATAATACTAACCAAAAGTACACCAAATACATTTTATATACGGTAAATAAAATGTCAAAAAGTACAGTAAATATATATTACATACTGTACATAAAATATCAAAAGTACACCAAATATGTGTTATATATACTGTAAATAAACTAACAAAAACTACAGTAATTATATTTAACATACTGTACATAAAATATCAAAAATTATACCAAATGTATATTATATACTGTAAATAAAACATCAAAAATGACAGTAAATATATATGACACACCCCATGTAAAATATCAAAAACTACAACAAATATATATTATATAATTTACATAAAATATCAAAAGGACAGCAAATATATCTTATATACTGTACATAAAATATCAAAAAGTACAGTAAATATATTTCATATATTGTACATATAATATTAACTAAAAGTAGACCAAATACATTTTATATACTGTGAATAAAATATCAAAAATACAGTAAATATATATTACATACTGTACATAAAATATCAAAAGTACACCAAATATGTGTTATATATACTGTAAATAAACTATCAAAAACAACAGTAATTATATTTAATATACTGTAAATAGAATATCAAAAATTACACCCAATGTATATTATATACTGTAAATATAATATCAAAAAGGACGGTAAATATATATGACACACCCCATGTAAAATATCAAAAACTACACCAAATATATATTATATAATTTACATAAAATATCAAAAGGACACCAAATATATCTTATATACTGTACATAAAATATCAAAAAGTACAGTAAATATATTTCATATATTGTACATATAATATTAACTAAAAGTACACCAAATACATTTTATATACTGTAAATAAAATATCAAAAACTACAGTAAATATATATTACATACTGTACATAAAATATCAAAAAGTACACCAAATATGTGTTATATATACTGTAAATAAACTATCAAAATCTACAGTAATTATATTTTATATACTGTACATAAAATATCAAAAATTACACCAAATGTATATTATATACTGTAAATAAAATATCAAAAAGGACAGTAAATATATATGACACACCCCATGTAAATATCAAAAACTACACCAAAGATATATTATATAATTTACATAAAATATCAAAAGGACACCAAATATATCTTATATACTGTACATAAAATATCAAAAAGTACAGTAAATATATTTCATATATTGTGCATATAATATTAACTAAAAGTACACCAAATACATTTTATATACCGTAAATAAATATCAAAAATACAGTAAATATATATTACATACTGTACATAAAATATCAAAAGTACACCAAATATGTGTTATATATACTGTAAATAAACTATCAAAAACTACAGTAATTATATTTAACATACTGTAAATAGAATATCAAAACTTACACCAAATGTATATTATGTACTGTAAATAAAATATCAGAAAGTACAATAAAAATATATTTCATATATTGTGCATATAATATTAACTAAAAGTACACCAAATACATTTTATATCCTGTAAATAAAATGTCAAAAAGGACGGTAAATATATATGACACACCCCATATAAATTATCAAAAACTACACCAAATATATATTATATAATTTATATAAAATATCAAAAGGACACCAAATATATCTTATATACGCTATATAAAATATCAAAAAGTACAGTAAATATATTTCATATATATGACATATAATATTAACTAAAAGTACACCAAATACATTTTATATACTGTAAAGAAAATATCAAAAAGTACAGTAAATATATATTACATACTGTACATAAAATATCAAAAGTACACCAAATATGTGTTATATATACTGTAAATAAACTATCAAAAACTACAGTAATTATATTTAACATACTGTAAATAGAATATCAAAAATTACACCAAATGTATATTATATACTGTAAATAAAATATCAAAAAGGACGGTAAATATATATGACACACCGCATGTAAAATATCAAAAACTACACCAAATATATATTACATAATTTACATAAAATATCAAAAGGATACCAAATATATCTTATACACTGTACATAAAATATCAAAAAGTACAGTAAATATATTTCATATATTGTACATATAATATTAACTAAAAGTACACCAATTACATTTTATATACTGTAAATAAAATATCAAAAAGTACAGTAAATATATATTACATACTGTACATAAAATATCAAAAAGTACACCAAATATGTGTTATATATACCGTAAATAAACTATCAAAAACTACAGTAATAATATTTAATATACTGTACATAAAATATCAAAAATTACACCAAATGTATATTATACACTGTAAATAAAATATCAAAAAGACAGTAAATATATATGACACACCCCATGTAAAATATCAAAAACTACACCAAATATATATTATATAATATACATAAAATATCAAAAGGACACCAAATATATCTTATATACTGTACATAAAATATCAAAAATACAGTAAATATATTTCATATATTGTACATATAATATTGACTAAAAGTACACCAAATACATTTTATATACTGTAAACAAAATATCAAAAATACAGTAAATATATATTACATACTGTACATAAAATATCAAAAGTACACCAAATATGTGTTATATATACTGTAAATAAACTATCAAAAACTACAGTAATTATATTTAACATACTGTAAATAGAATATCAAAAATTACACCAAATGTATATTATATACTGTAAATAAAATATCAGAAAGTACAGTAAATATATTTCATATATTGTGCATATAATATTAACTAAAAGTACACCAAATACATTTTATATACTTTAAATAAAATGTCAAAAAGGACGGTAAATGTATATGACACACCCAATATAAAATATCAAAAACTACACCAAATATATATTATATAATTTACATAAAATATCAAAAGGACACCAAATATATCTTATATACGCTATATAAAATATCAAAAAGTTCAGTAAATATATTTCATATATTTTACATATAATATTAACTAAAAGTACACCAAATACATTTTATATACTGTAAATAAAATATCAAAAATACAGTAAATATATATTACGTACTGTACATAAAATATCAAAAAGTACACCAAATATGTGTTATATGTACTGTAAACTATCAAAACTACAGTAATTATATTTAATACACTGTACATAAAATATCAAAAATTACACTAAATATATATTATATACTGTAAATAAAATATCAAAAAGGACAGTAAATATATATGACACACCCCATGTAAAATATCAAAAACTACAACAAATATATATTATATAATTTACATAAAATATCAAAAGGACACCAAACGTATCTTATGTACTGTACATAAAATATCAAAAAGTACAGTAAATATATTTCATATATTGTGCATATAATATTAACTAAAAGTACACCAAATACATTTTATATACTGTAAATAAAATGTCAAAAAGGACGGTAAATATATATGACACACCCCATATAAATTATCAAAAACTACACCAAATATATATTACATAATTTACATAAAATATCAAAAGGACACCAAATATATCTTATATACTGTACATAAAATATCAAAAAGTACAGTAAATATATTTCATATATTGTACATATAATATTAACTAAAAGTACACCAATTACATTTTATATACTGTAAATAAAATATCAAAAAGTACAGTAAATATATATTACATACTGTACATAAAATATCAAAAAGTACACCAAATATGTGTTATATATACTGTAAATAAACTATCATAAACTACAGTAATAATATTTAACATACTGTACATAAAATATCAAAAATTACACCAAATGTATATTATATACTGTAAATAAAATATCAAAAAGGACAGTAAATATATATGACACACCCCATGTAAAATATCAAAAACTACACCAAATATATATTATGTAATATACATAAAATATCAAAAGGACACCAAATATATCTTATATACTGTACATAAAATATCAAAAATACAGTAAATATATTTCATATATTGTACATATAATATTGACTAAAAGTACACCAAATACATTTTATATACTGTAAATAAAATATCAAAAATACAGTAAATATATATTACATACTGTACATAAAATATCAAAAGTACACCAAATATGTGTTATATATACTGTAAATAAACTATCAAAAACTACAGTAATTATATTTAACATACTGTAAATAGAATATCAAAAATTACACCAAATGTATATTATATACTGTAAATAAAATATCAGAAAGTATAGTAAATATATTTCATATATTGTGCATATAATATTAACTAAAAGTACACCAAATACATTTTATATACTGTAAATAAAATGTCAAAAAGGACGGTAAATATATATGACACACCCCATATAAATTATCAAAAACTACACCAAATATATATTATACAATTTATATAAAATATCAAAAGGACACCAAATATATCTTATATACGCTATATAAAATATCAAAAAGTACAGTAAATATATTTCATATATTTTACATATAATATTAACTAAAAGTACACCAAATACATTTTATATACTGTAAATAAAATATCAAAAAGTACAGTAAATATATATTACATACTGTACATAAAATGTCAGAAAGTACACCAACTATGTGTTTTATATACTGGAAATAAACTATCAAAAACTACAGTAATTATATTTAATATACTGTACATTAAATATCAAAAATTACACCAAATGTATATTATATACTGTAAATAAAATATCAAAAAGGACAGTAAATATATGACACAACCTATGTAAAATATCAAAAACTACACCAAATATATATTATATAGTTTACATAAAATATCAAAAGGACACCAAATATATCTTATATACTGTACATAAAATATCAAAACGTACAGTAAATATATTTCATATATTGTACATATAATATTAAGTAAAAGTACACCAAATACATTTTATATACTGTAAATAAAATATCAAAAATACAGTAAATATATATTACATACTGTACATAAAATATCAAAAGTACACCAAATATGTATTATATACAGTGTAAATAGACTATCAAAAACTACAGTAATTATATTTAACATACTGTAAATAGAATATCAAAAATTACACCAAATGTATATTATATACTGTAAATAAAATATCAAAAAGGACGGTAAATATATATGACACACCGCATGTAAAATATCAAAAACTACACCAAATATATATTATATAATTTACATAAAATATCAAAAGGACACCAAATATATCTTATATACTGTATATAAAATATCAAAAATACAGTAAATATATTTCATATATTGTACATATAATATTAACTGAAAGTACACCAAATACATTTTATATACTGTAAATAAAATATCAAAAATAGAGTAAATATATATTACATACTGTACATAAAATATCAAATGTACACCAAATATGTGTTATATATACTGTAAATAAACTATCAAAAACTACAGTAATTATATTTAACATACTGTAAATAGAATATCAAAAATTACACCAAATGTATATTATATACTGTAAATAAAATATCAGAAAGTACAGTAAATATATTTCATATATTGTGCATATAATATTAACTAAAAGTACACCAAATACATTTATATACTTTAAATAAAATGTCAAAAAGGACAGTAAATGTATATGACACACCCCATATAAAATATCAAAAACTACACCAAATATATATTATATAATTTACATAAAATATCAAAAGGACACCAAATATATCTTATATACGCTATATAAAATATCAAAAAGTACAGTAAATATATTTCATATATTTTACATATAATATTAACTAAAAGTTCACCAAATACATTTTATATACTGTAAATAAAATATCAAAAACTACAGTAAATATATATTACATACTGTACATACAATATCAAAAAGTTCACCAAATATTTGTGATATATACAGTGTAAGTAGAACATCAAAAACTACAGTAATTATATTTAATATACTGTACATAATATAACAAAAATTACAACAAATGTATATTATATACTGTAAATAAAATATCAAAAAGTACAGTAAATATTTATTACACACCCTATGTAAAATATCAAAAACTACACCAAATATATATTATATAATTTACATAAAATATCAAAAGGACAGCAAATATATCTTATACACTGTACATAAAATATCAAAAAGTACAGTATATATGTTTCATATATTGTACATATAATATTAACTAAAAGTACACAAAATACATTTTATATACTGTAAATAAAATATCAAAAAGTACAGTAAATATATATTACATACTGTACATAAAATATCAAAAAGTTCACCATATATGTGTGATATATATATTGTAAATAAACCATCAAAAACTACAGTAATTATATTTAATATACTGTACATAAAATATCAAAAATTACACCAAATGTATATTATATACTGTAAATAAAATATCAAAAAGTACAGTCAATATATATGACACACCCTATGTAAAATATCAAAAACTACACCAAATATATATTATATAATTTCCATAAAATATCAAAAGGACAGCAAATATATCTTATATACTGTACATAAAATATCAAAAAGTACAGTAAATATGTTTCATATGTTGTACATATAATATTAACTAAAAGTACACCAAATACATTTTATATACAGTAAATACATATCAAAAAGTACAGTAAATATATATTACATACTGTACATAAAATATCAAAAGTACAGCAAATATGTGTTATATATACTGTAAATAAACTATCAAAAATTACAGTAATTATATTTATTATACTGTACATAAAATATCAAAAATTACACCAAATGCATATTATATACTGTAAATAAAATATCAAAAACGACAGTAAATATATATGACACACCCCATGTAAAATATCAAAAACTCCACCAAATATATATTATATAATTTACATAAAATATCAAAAGGACACCAAATACATCTTATATACTGTACATAAAATATCAAAACGTACAGTAAATATATTTCATATATTGTACATATAATATTAAGTAAAAGTACACCAAATACATTTTATATACTGTAAATAATATATCAAAAATACAGTAATTATATATTACATACTGTACATAAAATATCAAAAAGTACACCAAATATGTGTTATATATACTGTAAATAAACTATCAAAAACTACAGTAATTATATTTAATATACTGTACATAGAATATCAAAAATTACACCAAATGTATATTATATACTGTAAATATAATATCAAAAAGGACGGTAAATATATATGACACACCCCATGTAAAATATAAAAAACTATACCAAATATATATTATATAATTTACATAAAATATCAAAAGAACACCAAATATATCTTATATACTGTACATAAAATATCAAAAAGTACAGTAAATATATTTCATATATTGTACAAATAATATTAACTAAAAGTACACCAATTACATTTTATATACTGTAAATAAAATATCAAAAATACAGTAAATATATATTACGTACTGTACATAAAATATCAAAAAGTACACCAAATATGTGTTATATATACTGTAAATAAATTATCAAAAACTACAGTAATTATATTTAATATACTGTACATAAAATATCAAAAATTACACCAAATGTATATTTTATAATATAAATAAAATATCAAAAAGGACGGTAAATATATATGACACACCCCATGTAAAATATCAAAAACTACACCAAATATATATTATATAATTTAAATAAAATATCAAAAGGACACCAAATATATCTTATATACTGTACATAAAATATCAAAATGTACAGTAAATATATTTCGTATATTGTACATATAATATTAACTAAAAGTACACCAAATACATTTTATATACTGTAAATAATATATCAAAAATACACTAAATATATATTACAAACTGTACATAAAATATCAAAAAGTACACCAAATATGTGTTATATATACTGTAAATAAACTATCAAAAACTACAGTAATTATATTTAATATACAGTACATAAAATATCAAATATTACACCACATGTACATTATATACTGTAAATAAAATATCAAAAAGATAGTACATATATATGACAAACCCCATGTAAAATATCAAAAACTACAACAAATATATATTGTATAATTTACATAAAATATCAAAAGGACACCAAATATATCTTATATACTGTACATAAAATATGAAAAATTACAGTAAATATATTTGATATATTGTACACACAATATTAACTAAAAGTACACCGAATACATTTTATATACTGTAAATAAAATATCAAAATACAGTAAATATATATTACATACTGTACATAAAATATCAAAAAGTACACCAAATATGTGTTATATATACTGTAAATAAACTATCAAAGTCTACAGTAATTATATTTAATATACTGTACATAAAATATCAAAAATTACACCAAATGTATATTATATACTGTAAATAAAATATCAAAAAGGACAGTAAATATATATGACACACCCCATGTAAAATATCAAAAACTACACCAAATATATATTATATAATTTCCATAAAATATCAAAAGGACACCAAATATATCTTATATACTGTACATAAAATATAAAAAATACAGTAAATATATTTCATATATTGTACATATAATATTAACTAAAAGTACACCAAATACATTTTATATACTGTAAATAAAATATCAAAAATACAGTAAATATATATTACATACTGTACATAAAATATCAAAAGTACACCAAATATGTGTTATATATACTGTAAATAAACTATCAAAAACTACAGTAATTATATTTAACATACTGTAAATAGAATATCAAAAATTACACCAAATGTATATTATATACTGTAAATAAAATATCAGAAAGTACAGTCAATATATTTCACATATTGTGCATATAATACTAACCAAAAGTACACCAAATACATTTTATATACTGTAAATAAAATGTCAAAAAGTACAGTAAATATATATTACATACTGTACATAAAATATCAAAAGTACACCAAATATGTGTTATATATACTGTAAATAAACTAACAAAAACTACAGTAATTATATTTAACATACTGTACATAAAATATCAAAAATTATACCAAATGTATATTATATACTGTAAATAAAACATCAAAAATGACAGTAAATATATATGACACACCCCATGTAAAATATCAAAAACTACAACAAATATATATTATATAATTTACATAAAATATCAAAAGGACAGCAAATATATCTTATATACTGTACATAAAATATCAAAAAGTACAGTAAATATATTTCATATATTGTACATATAATATTAACTAAAAGTAGACCAAATACATTTTATATACTGTGAATAAAATATCAAAAATACAGTAAATATATATTACATACTGTACATAAAATATCAAAAGTACACCAAATATGTGTTATATATACTGTAAATAAACTATCAAAAACAACAGTAATTATATTTAACATACTGTAAATAGAATATCAAAAATTACACCCAATGTATATTATATACTGTAAATATAATATCAAAAAGGACGGTAAATATATATGACTCACCCCATGTAAAATATCAAAAACTACACCAAATATATATTATATAATTTACATAAAATATCAAAAGGACACCAAATATATCTTATATACTGTACATAAAATATCAAAAAGTACAGTAAATATATTTCATATATTGTACAAATAATATTAACTAAAGTACACCAAATATATTTTATATACAGTAAATAAAATATCAAAAAGTACAGTAAATATATATTACATACTGTACAAAAAATATCAAAAAGTACACCAAATATGTGTTATATATATTGTAAACTATCAAAACTACAGTAATTATATTTAATACCCTGTACATAAAATATCAAAAATTACACCAAATGTATATTATATACTGTAAATAAAATATCAAAAAGGACAGTAAATATATATGACACACCCCATGTAAAATATCAAAAACTACACCAAATATATATTATGTAATATACATAAAATATCAAAAGGACACCAAATATATCTTATATACTGTACATAAAATATCAAAAATACAGTAAATATATTTCATATATTGTACATATAATATTGACTAAAAGTACACCAAATACATTTTATATACTGTAAATAAAATATCAAAAATACAGTAAATATATATTACATACTGTACATAAAATATCAAAAGTACACCAAATATGTGTTATATATACTGTAAATAAACTATCAAAAACTACAGTAATTATATTTAACATACTGTAAATAGAATATCAAAAATTACACCAAATGTATATTATATACTGTAAATAAAATATCAGAAAGTATAGTAAATATATTTCATATATTGTGCATATAATATTAACTAAAAGTACACCAAATACATTTTATATACTGTAAATAAAATGTCAAAAAGGACGGTAAATATATATGACACACCCCATATAAATTATCAAAAACTACACCAAATATATATTATACAATTTATATAAAATATCAAAAGGACACCAAATATATCTTATATACGCTATATAAAATATCAAAAAGTACAGTAAATATATTTCATATATTTTACATATAATATTAACTAAAAGTACACCAAATACATTTTATATACTGTAAATAAAATATCAAAAAGTACAGTAAATATATATTACATACTGTACATAAAATGTCAGAAAGTACACCAACTATGTGTTTTATATACTGGAAATAAACTATCAAAAACTACAGTAATTATATTTAATATACTGTACATTAAATATCAAAAATTACACAAAATGTATATTATATACTGTAAATAAAATATCAAAAAGGACAGTAAATATATGACACAACCTATGTAAAATATCAAAAACTACACCAAATATATATTATATAGTTTACATAAAATATCAAAAGGACACCAAATATATCTTATATACTGTACATAAAATATCAAAACGTACAGTAAATATATTTCATATATTGTACATATAATATTAAGTAAAAGTACACCAAATACATTTTATATACTGTAAATAAAATATCAAAAATACAGTAAATATATATTACATACTGTACATAAAATATCAAAAGTACACCAAATATGTATTATATACAGTGTAAATAGACTATCAAAAACTACAGTAATTATATTTAACATACTGTAAATAGAATATCAAAAATTACACCAAATGTATATTATATACTGTAAATAAAATATCAAAAAGGACGGTAAATATATATGACACACCGCATGTAAAATATCAAAAACTACACCAAATATATATTATATAATTTACATAAAATATCAAAAGGACACCAAATATATCTTATATACTGTATATAAAATATCAAAAATACAGTAAATATATTTCATATATTGTACATATAATATTAACTAAAAGTACACCAAATACATTTTATATACTGTAAATAAAATATCAAAAATAGAGTAAATATATATTACATACTGTACATAAAATATCAAATGTACACCAAATATGTGTTATATATACTGTAAATAAACTATCAAAAACTACAGTAATTATATTTAACATACTGTAAATAGAATATCAAAAATTACACCAAATGTATATTATATACTGTAAATAAAATATCAGAAAGTACAGTAAATATATTTCATATATTGTGCATATAATATTAACTAAAAGTACACCAAATACATTTATATACTTTAAATAAAATGTCAAAAAGGACAGTAAATGTATATGACACACCCCATATAAAATATCAAAAACTACACCAAATATATATTATATAATTTACATAAAATATCAAAAGGACACCAAATATATCTTATATACGCTATATAAAATATCAAAAAGTACAGTAAATATATTTCATATATTTTACATATAATATTAACTAAAAGTTCACCAAATACATTTTATATACTGTAAATAAAATATCAAAAACTACAGTAAATATATATTACATACTGTACATACAATATCAAAAAGTTCACCAAATATTTGTGATATATACAGTGTAAGTAGAACATCAAAAACTACAGTAATTATATTTAATATACTGTACATAATATAACAAAAATTACAACAAATGTATATTATATACTGTAAATAAAATATCAAAAAGTACAGTAAATATTTATTACACACCCTATGTAAAATATCAAAAACTACACCAAATATATATTATATAATTTACATAAAATATCAAAAGGACAGCAAATATATCTTATACACTGTACATAAAATATCAAAAAGTACAGTATATATGTTTCATATATTGTACATATAATATTAACTAAAAGTACACAAAATACATTTTATATACTGTAAATAAAATATCAAAAAGTACAGTAAATATATATTACATACTGTACATAAAATATCAAAAAGTTCACCATATATGTGTGATATATATATTGTAAATAAACCATCAAAAACTACAGTAATTATATTTAATATACTGTACATAAAATATCAAAAATTACACCAAATGTATATTATATACTGTAAATAAAATATCAAAAAGTACAGTCAATATATATGACACACCCTATGTAAAATATCAAAAACTACACCAAATATATATTATATAATTTCCATAAAATATCAAAAGGACAGCAAATATATCTTATATACTGTACATAAAATATCAAAAAGTACAGTAAATATGTTTCATATGTTGTACATATAATATTAACTAAAAGTACACCAAATACATTTTATATACAGTAAATACATATCAAAAAGTACAGTAAATATATATTACATACTGTACATAAAATATCAAAAGTACAGCAAATATGTGTTATATATACTGTAAATAAACTATCAAAAATTACAGTAATTATATTTATTATACTGTACATAAAATATCAAAAATTACACCAAATGCATATTATATACTGTAAATAAAATATCAAAAACGACAGTAAATATATATGACACACCCCATGTAAAATATCAAAAACTCCACCAAATATATATTATATAATTTACATAAAATATCAAAAGGACACCAAATACATCTTATATACTGTACATAAAATATCAAAACGTACAGTAAATATATTTCATATATTGTACATATAATATTAAGTAAAAGTACACCAAATACATTTTATATACTGTAAATAATATATCAAAAATACAGTAATTATATATTACATACTGTACATAAAATATCAAAAAGTACACCAAATATGTGTTATATATACTGTAAATAAACTATCAAAAACTACAGTAATTATATTTAATATACTGTACATAGAATATCAAAAATTACACCAAATGTATATTATATACTGTAAATATAATATCAAAAAGGACGGTAAATATATATGACACACCCCATGTAAAATATAAAAAACTATACCAAATATATATTATATAATTTACATAAAATATCAAAAGAACACCAAATATATCTTATATACTGTACATAAAATATCAAAAAGTACAGTAAATATATTTCATATATTGTACAAATAATATTAACTAAAAGTACACCAATTACATTTTATATACTGTAAATAAAATATCAAAAATACAGTAAATATATATTACGTACTGTACATAAAATATCAAAAAGTACACCAAATATGTGTTATATATACTGTAAATAAATTATCAAAAACTACAGTAATTATATTTAATATACTGTACATAAAATATCAAAAATTACACCAAATGTATATTTTATAATATAAATAAAATATCAAAAAGGACGGTAAATATATATGACACACCCCATGTAAAATATCAAAAACTACACCAAATATATATTATATAATTTAAATAAAATATCAAAAGGACACCAAATATATCTTATATACTGTACATAAAATATCAAAATGTACAGTAAATATATTTCGTATATTGTACATATAATATTAACTAAAAGTACACCAAATACATTTTATATACTGTAAATAATATATCAAAAATACACTAAATATATATTACAAACTGTACATAAAATATCAAAAAGTACACCAAATATGTGTTATATATACTGTAAATAAACTATCAAAAACTACAGTAATTATATTTAATATACAGTACATAAAATATCAAATATTACACCACATGTACATTATATACTGTAAATAAAATATCAAAAAGATAGTACATATATATGACAAACCCCATGTAAAATATCAAAAACTACAACAAATATATATTGTATAATTTACATAAAATATCAAAAGGACACCAAATATATCTTATATACTGTACATAAAATATGAAAAATTACAGTAAATATATTTGATATATTGTACACACAATATTAACTAAAAGTACACCGAATACATTTTATATACTGTAAATAAAATATCAAAATACAGTAAATATATATTACATACTGTACATAAAATATCAAAAAGTACACCAAATATGTGTTATATATACTGTAAATAAACTATCAAAGTCTACAGTAATTATATTTAATATACTGTACATAAAATATCAAAAATTACACCAAATGTATATTATATACTGTAAATAAAATATCAAAAAGGACAGTAAATATATATGACACACCCCATGTAAAATATCAAAAACTACACCAAATATATATTATATAATTTCCATAAAATATCAAAAGGACACCAAATATATCTTATATACTGTACATAAAATATAAAAAATACAGTAAATATATTTCATATATTGTACATATAATATTAACTAAAAGTACACCAAATACATTTTATATACTGTAAATAAAATATCAAAAATACAGTAAATATATATTACATACTGTACATAAAATATCAAAAGTACACCAAATATGTGTTATATATACTGTAAATAAACTATCAAAAACTACAGTAATTATATTTAACATACTGTAAATAGAATATCAAAAATTACACCAAATGTATATTATATACTGTAAATAAAATATCAGAAAGTACAGTCAATATATTTCACATATTGTGCATATAATACTAACCAAAAGTACACCAAATACATTTTATATACTGTAAATAAAATGTCAAAAAGTACAGTAAATATATATTACATACTGTACATAAAATATCAAAAGTACACCAAATATGTGTTATATATACTGTAAATAAACTAACAAAAACTACAGTAATTATATTTAACATACTGTACATAAAATATCAAAAATTATACCAAATGTATATTATATACTGTAAATAAAACATCAAAAATGACAGTAAATATATATGACACACCCCATGTAAAATATCAAAAACTACAACAAATATATATTATATAATTTACATAAAATATCAAAAGGACAGCAAATATATCTTATATACTGTACATAAAATATCAAAAAGTACAGTAAATATATTTCATATATTGTACATATAATATTAACTAAAAGTAGACCAAATACATTTTATATACTGTGAATAAAATATCAAAAATACAGTAAATATATATTACATACTGTACATAAAATATCAAAAGTACACCAAATATGTGTTATATATACTGTAAATAAACTATCAAAAACAACAGTAATTATATTTAACATACTGTAAATAGAATATCAAAAATTACACCCAATGTATATTATATACTGTAAATATAATATCAAAAAGGACGGTAAATATATATGACTCACCCCATGTAAAATATCAAAAACTACACCAAATATATATTATATAATTTACATAAAATATCAAAAGGACACCAAATATATCTTATATACTGTACATAAATATCAAAAAGTACAGTAAATATATTTCATATATTGTACAAATAATATTAACTAAAGTACACCAAATATATTTTATATACAGTAAATAAAATATCAAAAAGTACAGTAAATATATATTACATACTGTACAAAAAATATCAAAAAGTACACCAAATATGTGTTATATATATTGTAAACTATCAAAACTACAGTAATTATATTTAATACCCTGTACATAAAATATCAAAAATTACACCAAATGTATATTATATACTGTAAATAAAATATCAAAAAGGACAGTAAATATATATGACACACCCCATGTAAAATATCAAAAACTACACCAAATATATATTATATAATTTACATAAAATATCAAAAGGACACCAAATATATCTTATATACTGTACATAAAATATCAAAAAGTACAGTAAATATATTTCATATATTGTACATATAATATTAACTAAAAGTACACCAAATACATTTTATATACTGTAAATAAAATATCAAAAATACAGTAAATATATATTACATACTGTACATAAAATATCAAAAGTACACCAAATATGTGTTATATATACTGTAAATAAACTATCAAAAACTACAGTAATTATATTTAACATACTGTAAACAGAATATCAAAAATTACACCAAATGTATATTATATACTGTAAATGAAATATCAAAAAGGACGGTAAAAATATATGACACACCCCATGTAAAATATCAAAAACTACACCAAATATATATTATATAATTTACATAAAATATCAAAAGGACACCAAATATATCTTATATACTGTACATAAAATATCAAAAAGTACAGTAAATATATTTCATATATTGTACATATAATATTAACTAAAAGTATACCAAATACATTTTATATACTGTAAATAAAATATCAAAAATACAGTAAATATATATTACATACTGTATATAAAATATCAAAAGCACACCAAATATGTGTTATATATACTGTAAATAAACTATCAAAAACTACAGTAATTATATTTAATATACTGTAAATAGAATATCAAAAATTACACCCAATGTATATTATATACTGTAAATATAATATCAAAAAGGACGGTAAATATATATGACACAACCCATGTAAAATATCAAAAACTACACCAAATATATATTTTATAATTTACATAAAATATCAAAAGGACACGAAATATATCTTCTATACTGTACATAAAATATCAAAAAGTACAGTAAATATATTTCATATATTGTACAAATAATGTTAACTAAAGTACACCAAATACATTTTATATACAGTAAATAAAATATCAAAAAGTACAGTAAATATATATTACATACTGTACATTAAATATCAAAAAGTACACCAAATATGTGTTAAATATACTGTAAATAAACTATCAAAGTCTACAGTAATTATATTTAATATACTGTACATAAAATATCAAAAATTACACCAAATGTATATTATATACTGTAAATAAAATATCAAAAAGGACAGTAAATATATATGACACACCCCATGTAAAATATCAAAAACTACACCAAATATATATTATATAATTTACATAAAATATCAAGAGGACACCAAATATATCTTATATACTGTACATAAAATATCAAAAATACAGTAAATATATTTCATATATTGTACATATAATATTAACTAAAAGTACACCAAATACATTTTATATACTGTAAATAAAATATCAAAAATACAGTAAATATATATTACATACTGTACATAAAATATCAAAAGTACACCAAATATGTGTTATATATACTGTAAATAAACTATCAAAAACTACAGTAATTATATCTAACATACTGTAAATAGAATATCAAAAATTACACCAAATGTATATTATATACTGTAAATAAAATATCAGAAAGTACAGTCAATATATTTCACATATTGTGCATATAATACTAACCAAAAGTACACCAAATACATTTTATATACGGTAAATAAAATGTCAAAAAGTACAGTAAATATATATTACATACTGTACATAAAATATCAAAAGTACACCAAATATGTGTTATATATACTGTAAATAAACTAACAAAAACTACAGTAATTATATTTAACATACTGTACATAAAATATCAAAAATTATACCAAATGTATATTATATACTGTAAATAAAACATCAAAAATGACAGTAAATATATATGACACACCCCATGTAAAATATCAAAAACTACAACAAATATATATTATATAATTTACATAAAATATCAAAAGGACAGCAAATATATCTTATATACTGTACATAAAATATCAAAAAGTACAGTAAATATATTTCATATATTGTACATATAATATTAACTAAAAGTAGACCAAATACATTTTATATACTGTGAATAAAATATCAAAAATACAGTAAATATATATTACATACTGTACATAAAATATCAAAAGTACACCAAATATGTGTTATATATACTGTAAATAAACTATCAAAAACAACAGTAATTATATTTAACATACTGTAAATAGAATATCAAAAATTACACCCAATGTATATTATATACTGTAAATATAATATCAAAAAGGACGGTAAATATATATGACTCACCCCATGTAAAATATCAAAAACTACACCAAATATATATTATATAATTTACATAAAATATCAAAAGGACACCAAATATATCTTATATACTGTACATAAAATATCAAAAAGTACAGTAAATATATTTCATATATTGTACAAATAATATTAACTAAAGTACACCAAATATTTTTTATATACAGTAAATAAAATATCAAAAAGTACAGTAAATATATATTACATACTGTACAAAAAATATCAAAAAGTACACCAAATATGTGTTATATATATTGTAAACTATCAAAACTACAGTAATTATATTTAATACCCTGTACATAAAATATCAAAAATTACACCAAATGTATATTATATACTGTAAATAAAATATCAAAAAGGACAGTAAATATATATGACACACCCCATGTAAAATATCAAAAACTACACCAAATATATATTATATAATTTACATAAAATATCAAAAGGACACCAAATATATCTTATATACTGTACATAAAATATCAAAAAGTAGAGTAAATATATTTCATATATTGTACATATAATATTAACGAAAAGTACACCAAATACATTTTATATACTGTAAATAAAATATCAAAAATACAGTAAATATATATTACATACTGTACATAAAATATCAAAAGTACACCAAATATGTGTTATATATACTGTAAATAAACTATCAAAAACTACAGTAATTATATTTAACATACTGTAAACAGAATATCAAAAATTACACCAAATGTATATTATATACTGTAAATGAAATATCAAAAAGGACGGTAAAAATATATGACACACCCCATGTAAAATATCAAAAACTACACCAAATATATATTATATAATTTACATAAAATATCAAAAGGACACCAAATATATCTTATATACTGTACATAAAATATCAAAAAGTACAGTAAATATATTTCATATATTGTACATATAATATTAACTAAAAGTATACCAAATACATTTTATATACTGTAAATAAAATATCAAAAATACAGTAAATATATATTACATACTGTATATAAAATATCAAAAGCACACCAAATATGTGTTATATATACTGTAAATAAACTATCAAAAACTACAGTAATTATATTTAATATACTGTAAATAGAATATCAAAAATTACACCCAATGTATATTATATACTGTAAATATAATATCAAAAAGGACGGTAAATATATATGACACAACCCATGTAAAATATCAAAAACTACACCAAATATATATTTTATAATTTACATAAAATATCAAAAGGACACGAAATATATCTTCTATACTGTACATAAAATATCAAAAAGTACAGTAAATATATTTCATATATTGTACAAATAATGTTAACTAAAGTACACCAAATACATTTTATATACAGTAAATAAAATATCAAAAAGTACAGTAAATATATATTACATACTGTACATTAAATATCAAAAAGTACACCAAATATGTGTTAAATATACTGTAAATAAACTATCAAAGTCTACAGTAATTATATTTAATATACTGTACATAAAATATCAAAAATTACACCAAATGTATATTATATACTGTAAATAAAATATCAAAAAGGACAGTAAATATATATGACACACACCATGTAAAATATCAAAAACTACACCAAATATATATTATATAATTTACATAAAATATCAAAAGGACACCAAATATATCTTATATACTGTACATAAAATATCAAAAATACAGTAAATATATTTCATATATTGTACATATAATATTAACTAAAAGTACACCAAATACATTTTATATACTGTAAATAAAATATCAAAAATACAGTAAATATATATTACATACTGTACATAAAATATCAAAAGTACACCAAATATGGGTTATATATACTGTAAATAAACTATCAAAAACTACAGTAATTATATCTAACATACTGTAAATAGAATATCAAAAATTACACCAAATGTATATTATATACTGTAAATAAAATATCAGAAAGTACAGTCAATATATTTCACATATTGTGCATATAATACTAACCAAAAGTACACCAAATACATTTTATATACGGTAAATAAAATGTCAAAAAGTACAGTAAATATATATTACATACTGTACATAAAATATCAAAAGTACACCAAATATGTGTTATATATACTGTAAATAAACTAACAAAAACTACAGTAATTATATTTAACATACTGTAAATAAAATATCAAAAATTACACCAAATGTATATTATATACTGTAAATAAAACATCAAAAAAGACACTAAATATATATGACACACCCCATGTAAAATATCAAAAACTACAACAAATATATATTATATAATTTACATAAAATATCAAAAGGACAGCAAATATATCTTATATACTGTACATAAAATATCAAAAAGTACAGTAAATATATTTCATATATTGTACATATAATATTAACTAAAAGTAGACCAAATACATTTTATATGCTGTGAATAAAATATCAAAAATACACTAAATATATATTACATACTGTACATAAAATATCAAAAGTACACCAAATATGTGTTATATATACTGTAAATAAACTATCAAAAACAACAGTAGTTATATTTAATATACTGTAAATAGAATATCAAAAATTACACCCAATGTATATTATATACTGTAAATATAATATCAAAAAGGACGGTAAATATATATGAATCACCCCATGTAAAATATCAAAAACTACACCAAATACATATTATATAATTTACATAAAATATCAAAAGGACACCAAATATATCTTATATACTGTACATAAAATATCAAAAAGTACAGTAAATATGTTTCATATATTGTACAGATAATATTAACTAAAGTACACCAAATATATTTTATATACAGTAAATAAAATATCAAAAAGTACAGTAAATATATATTACATACTGTACATAAAATATCAAAAAGTACACCAAATATGTGTTATATATACTGTAAACTATCAAAACTACAGTAATTATATTTAATACCCTGTACATAAAATATCAAAAATTACACCAAATGTATATTATATACTGTAAATAAAATATCAAAAAGGACAGTAAATATATATGACACACCCCATGTAAAATATCAAAAACTACACCAAATATATATTATATAATTTACATAAAATATCAAAAGGACACCAAATATATCTTATATACTGTACATAAAATATCAAAAAGTACAGTAAATATATTTCATATATTGTACAAATAATATTAACTAAAGTACACCAAATACATTTTATATACTGTAAATAAAATATCAAAAATACAGTAAATATATATTACATACTGTACATAAAATATCAAAAGTACACCAAATATGTGTTATATATACTGTAAATAAACTATCAAAAACTACAGTAATTATATTTAACATACTGTAAACAGAATATCAAAAATTACACTAAATGTATATTATATACTGTAAATGAAATATCAAAAAGGACGGTAAAAATATATGACACACCCCATGTAAAATATCAAAAACTACACCAAATATATATTATATAATTTACATAAAATATCAAAAGGACACCAAATATATCTTATATACTGTACATAAAATATCAAAAAGTACAGTAAATATATTTCATATATTGTACATATAATATTAACTAAAAGTACACCAAATACATTTTATATACTGTAAATAAAATATCAAAAATAGAGTAAATATATATTACATACTGTACATAAAATATCAAAAGTACACCAAATATGTGTTATATATACTGTAAATAAACTATCAAAAACTACAGTAATTATATTTAATATACTGTAAATAGAATATCAAAAATTACACCCAATGTATATTATATACTGTAAATATAATATCAAAAAGTACGGTAAATATATATGACACACCCTATGTAAAATATCAAAAACTACACCAAATATCTATTTTATAATTTACATAAAATATCAAAAGGACACCAAATATATCTTATATACTGTACGTAAAATATCAAAAAGTACAGTAAATATATTTCATATATTGTACAAATAATATTAACTAAAGTACACCAAATACATTTTACATACAGTAAATAAAATATCAAAAAGTACAGTAAATATATATTACATAGTGTACATTAAATATCAAAAAGTACACCAGGTATGTGTTATATATACTGTAAACTATCAAAACTACAGTAATTATATTTAATATACTGTACATAAAATATCAAAAATTACACCAAACTTATATTATATACTGTAAATAAAATATCAAAAAGGACAGTAAATATATATGACACACCCCATGTAAAATATCAAAAACTACACCAAATATATATTATATAATTTAAATAAAATATCAAAAGGACACCAAATATGTCTTATATACTGTACATAAAATATCAAAAAGTACAGTAAATATATTTCATATATTGTACATATAATATTAACTAAAAGTACACCAAATACATTTTATCTACTGTAAATAAAATATCAAAAATACAGTAAATATATATTACATACTGTACATAAAATATCAAAAGTACACCAAATATGTGTTATATATACTGTAAATAAACTATCAAAAACTACAGTAATTATATTTAATATACTGTAAATAGAATATCAAAAATTACACCAGATGTATATTATATACTGTAAATAAAATATCAAAAAGGACAGTAAATATATATGACACACCCCATGTAAAATATCAAAAACTACACCTAATATATATTATATAATTTACATAAAATATCAAAAGGACACCAAATATATCTTATATACTGTACATAAAATATCAAAAAGCACAGTAAATATATTTCATATATTGTACATATAATATTAACTAAAAGTACACCAAATACATTTTATATACTGTAAATAAAATATCAAAAATACAGTAAATATATATTACATACTGTACATAAAATATCAAAAAGTACACCAAATATGTGTTATATATACTGTAAATAAACTATCAAAAACTACAGTAATTATATTTAACACACTGTACATAAAATATCAAAAATTACACCAAATGTATATTATATAATGTAAATAAAATATCAAAAAGGACAGTAAATATATATGACACACCCCATGTAAAATATCCAAAACTACACCAAATATATATTATATAATTTACATAAAATATCAAAAGGACACCAAATATATCTTATATACTGTACTTAAAATATCAAAAAGTACAGTAAATATATTTCATATATTGTACATATAATATTAACTAAAAGTACACCAAATACATTTTATATACTGTAAATAAAATATCAAAAAGTACAGTAAATATATATTACATACTGTACATAAAATATCAAAAAGTACACCAAATATGTGTTATTTATACTGTAAATAAACTATCAAAAACTACAGTAATTATATTTAATATACTGTACATAAAATATCAAAAATTACACCACATGTATATTATATACTGCAAATAAAATATCAAAAAGGACAGTAAATATATATGACACAGCCCATGTAAAATATCAAAAACTACACCAAATATATATTATATAATTTACATAAAATATCAAAAGGACACAAAATATATCTTATATACTGTACATAAAATATCAAAAAGTACAGTTAATATATTTCGTATATTGTACATATAATATTAACTAAAAGTACACCAAATACATTTTATCTACTGTAAATAAAATATCAAAAATACAGTAAATATATAATACATACTGCACATAAATTATCAAAAGTACACCAAATATGTGTTATATATACTGTAAATAAACTATCAAAAACTACAGTAATTATATTTAATATACTGTACATAAAATATCAAAAATTACACCACATGTATACTATATACTGTAAATAAAATATCAAAAAGTACAGTAAATATATATGACACACCCCATGTAAAATATCAAAAACTACACCAAATATATATTATATAATTTACACTAAATATGAAAAGGACACAAAATATATCTTATATACTGTACATAAAATATCAAAAAGTACAGTATATATATTTCATATATTGTACATATGACATTAACTAAAAGTACACCAAATACATTTTATATACCGTAAATAAAATATCAAAAAGTACAGTAAATATATATTACATACTGTACATATAATATCAAATATTTCACCAAATATGTGTGATATATATAGTGTAAGTAAACCATCAAAAACTACAGTAATTATATTTAATATACTGTACATAAAATAACAAAAATTACAACAACTGTATATTATATACTGTAAATAAAATATCAAAAGGTACAGCAAATATTTATTACGCACCCTATGTAAAACATCAAAAACTACACCAAATATATATTATATAATATACATAAAATATCAAAAGGACAGCAAATATATCTTATACACTGTACATAAAATATCAAAAAGTACAGTATATATGTTTCATATATTGTACATATAATATTAACTAAAGTACACCAAATATATTTTATATACAGTAAATAAAATATCAAAAAGTACAGTAAATATATATTACGTACTGTACATAAAATATCAAAAAGTACACCAAATATGTGTTATATATACTGTAAACTATCAAAACTACAGTAATTATATTTAATACCCTGTACATAAAATATCAAAAATTACACCAAATGTATATTATATACTGTAAATAAAAAATATCAGAAAGGACAATAAATATATATGACACACCCCATGTAAAATATCAAAAACTACACCAAATATATGTTATATAATTTACATAAAATATCAAAAGGACACCAAATATATCTTATATACTGTACATAAAATATCAAAAAGTACAGTAAATATATTTCATATATTGTACATATAATATTAACTAAAAGTACACCGAATACATTTTATATACTGTAAATAAAATATCAAAAATAGAGTAAATATATATTACATACTGTACATAAAATATCAAAAGTACACCAAATATGTGTTATATATACTGTAAATAAACTATCAAAAACTACAGTAATTATATTTAATATACTGTAAATAGAATATCAAAAATTACACCCAATGTATATTATATACTGTAAATATAATATCAAAAAGTACGGTAAATATATATGACACACCCTATGTAAAATATCAAAAACTACACCAAATATCTATTTTATAATTTACATAAAATATCAAAAGGACACCAAATATATCTTATATACTGTACGTAAAATATCAAAAAGTACAGTAAATATATTTCATATATTGTACAAATAATATTAACTAAAGTACACCAAATACATTTTACATACAGTAAATAAAATATCAAAAAGTACAGTAAATATATATTACATAGTGTACATTAAATATCAAAAAGTACACCAGGTATGTGTTATATATACTGTAAACTATCAAAACTACAGTAATTATATTTAATATACTGTACATAAAATATCAAAAATTACACCAAACTTATATTATATACTGTAAATAAAATATCAAAAAGGACAGTAAATATATATGACACACCCCATGTAAAATATCAAAAACTACACCAAATATATATTATATAATTTAAATAAAATATCAAAAGGACACCAAATATGTCTTATATACTGTACATAAAATATCAAAAAGTACAGTAAATATATTTCATATATTGTACATATAATATTAACTAAAAGTACACCAAATACATTTTATCTACTGTAAATAAAATATCAAAAATACAGTAAATATATATTACATACTGTACATAAAATATCAAAAGTACACCAAATATGTGTTATATATACTGTAAATAAACTATCAAAAACTACAGTAATTATATTTAATATACTGTAAATAGAATATCAAAAATTACACCAGATGTATATTATATACTGTAAATAAAATATCAAAAAGGACAGTAAATATATATGACACACCCCATGTAAAATATCAAAAACTACACCTAATATATATTATATAATTTACATAAAATATCAAAAGGACACCAAATATATCTTATATACTGTACATAAAATATCAAAAAGCACAGTAAATATATTTCATATATTGTACATATAATATTAACTAAAAGTACACCAAATACATTTTATATACTGTAAATAAAATATCAAAAATACAGTAAATATATATTACATACTGTACATAAAATATCAAAAAGTACACCAAATATGTGTTATATATACTGTAAATAAACTATCAAAAACTACAGTAATTATATTTAACACACTGTACATAAAATATCAAAAATTACACCAAATGTATATTATATACTGTAAATAAAATATCAAAAAGGACAGTAAATATATATGACACACCCCATGTAAAATATCCAAAACTACACCAAATATATATTATATAATTTACATAAAATATCAAAAGGACACCAAATATATCTTATATACTGTACTTAAAATATCAAAAAGTACAGTAAATATATTTCATATATTGTACATATAATATTAACTAAAAGTACACCAAATTCATTTTATATACTGTAAATAAAATATCAAAAATAGAGTAAATATATATTACATACTGTACATAAAATATCAAAAGTACACCAAATATGTGTTATATATACTGTAAATAAACTATCAAAAACTACAGTAATTATATTTAACTTACTGTAAACAGAATATCAAAAATTACACCAAATGTATATTATATAATGTAAATAAAATATCAAAAAGGATGGTAAAAATATATGACACACCCCATGTAAAATATCAAAAACTACACCAAATATATATTATATAATTTACATAAAATATCAAAAGGACACCAAATATATCTTATATACTGTACCTAAAATATCAAAAGGTACAGTAAATATATTTCATATATTGTACATATAATATTAACTAAAAGTACACCAAATACATTTTATATACTGTAAATAAAATATCAAAAATTACAGTAAATATATTACATACTGTACATAAAATATCAAAAAGTACACCAAATATGTGTTATATATACTGTAAATAAACTATCAAAAACTACAGTAATAATATTTAATACACTGTACATAAAATATCAAAAATTTCACCAAATGTATATTATATACTGTAAATAAAATATCAAAAAGGATAGTAAATATATATGACACAACCTATTGAAAATATCAAAAACTACACCTAATATATACTATATAGTTTACATAAAATATCAAAAGGACACCAAATATATCTTATATACTGTACATAAAATATCAAAAAGTACAGTAAATATATTTCATATATTGTACATATAACATTAACTAAAAGTACACCAAATACATTTTATATACTGTAAATAAAATATCAAAAATACAGTAAATATATATTACATACTGTACATAAAATATCAAAAGTACACCAAATATGTGTTATATATACTGTAAATAAACTATCAAAAACTACAGTAATTATATTTAATATACTGTAAATAGAATATCAAAAATTACACCCAATGTATATTATATACTGTAAATATAATATCAAAAGGGACGGTAAATATATATGACACACCCCATGTAAAATATCAAAAACTACACCAAATATATAGTATATAATTTACATAAAATAGCAAAAGGACACAAAATATATCTTATATACTGTACATAAAATATCAAAAAGTACAGTAAATATATTTCATATACTGTACATATAATATTAACTAAAAGTACACCAAACACATTTTATATACTGTAAATAAAATATCAAAAATACAGTAAATATATATTACATACTGTACATAAAATATCAAAAGTACACCAAATATGTGTTAAATATACTGTAAATAAACTATCAAAAACTACAGTAATTATATTTAATATACTGTAAACTGAATATCAAAGTTAAACCAAATGTATATTATATACTGTAAATAAAATATCAAAAAGGACGGTAAATATATATGACAAACCCCATGTAAAATATCAAAAACTACACCAAATATATATTATATAATTTACAGAAAATAGCAAACGGACACCAAATATATCTTATATACTGTACATAAAATATCAAAAAGTACAGTAAATATATTTCATATACTGTACATATAATATTAAGTAAAACTACACCAAATACATTTTATATACTGTAAATAAAATATCAAAAATACAGTAAATATATATTACGTACTGTACATAAAATATCAAAAAGTACACCAAATATGTGTTATATATACTGTAAATAAACTATCAAAAACTACAGTAATTACATTTAATATACTGTACATAAAATATCAAAAATTAAACCACATGTATATTATATACTGTAAATAAAACATCAAAAACGACAGTAAATATATATGACACACCCCATGTAAAATATCAAAAACTACACCAAATATATATTATATAATTTACATAAAATATCAAAAGGACACCAAATACATCTTATATACTGTACAGAAAATATCAAAAAGTACAGTAAATATATTTCATATATTGTACATATAAAATTAACTAAAAGTACAGCAAATACATTTTATATAATGTAAATAAAATATCAAAAATACAGTAAATATATATTACATACTGTACATAAAATATCAAAAAGTACACCAAATATGTGTTATATATACTGTAAGTAAACTATCAAAAACTACAGTAATTATATTTAATATACTGTACATATAATATCAAAAATTACACCACATGTATATTATATACTGTAAATAAAACATCAAAAACGACAGTAAATATATATGACACACCCCATGTAAAATATCAAAAACTACACCAAATATATATTATATAATTTACATAAAATATCAAAAGGACACCAAATATATCTTATATACTGTACATAAAATATCAAAAAGTACAGTAAATAAATTTCATATATTGTACATATAATATTAACTAAAAGTACACCAAATACATTTTATATACTGTAAATAAAATATCAAAAATACAGTAAATATATATTACATACTGTACATAAAATATCAAAAGTACACCAAATATGTGTTATATACACTGTAAATAAACTATCAAAAACTACAGTAATTATATTTAACATACTGTAAACAGAATATCAAAAATTAAACCAAATGTATATTATATACTGTAAATAAAATATGAAAAAGGACGGTAAAAATATATGACACACCCCATGTAAAATATCAAAAACTACACCAAATATATATTATATAATTTACATAAAATATCAAAAGGACACCAAATATATCTTATATACTGTACATAAAATATCAAAAAGTACAGTAAATATATTTCATATATTGTACATATAATATTAACTAAAAGTACACCAAATACATTTTATATACGGTAAATAAAATATCAAAAATACAGTAAATATATATTACATACTGTACATAAAATATCAAAAAGTACACCAAATATGTGTTATATATTCTGTAAATAAACTATCAAAAACTACAGTAATTATATTTAATATACTGTACATAAAATATGAAAAATTACTCCACATGTATATTTTATACTGTAAATAAAACATCAAAAACGACAGTAAATATGTATGACACACCCCATGTAAAATATCAAAAACTTCACAAAATATATATTATATAATTTACATAAAATATCAAAAGGACACCAAATATATCTTATATACTGTACATAAAATATCAAAAAGTACAGTAAATATATTTCATATATTGTACATATAATATTAACTAAAAGTACACCAAATACATTTGATATACTGTAAATAAAATATCAAAAATACAGTAAATATATATTACATACTGTACATAAAATATCAAAAAGTACACCAAATATGTGTTATATATACTGTAAATAAACTATCAAAAACTACAGTAATTACATTTAATATACTGTACATAAAATATCAAAAATTACACCAAATGTATATTATATACTGTAAATAAAATATCAAAAAGGACAATAAATATATATGACACACCCCATGTAAAATATCAAAAACTACACCAAATATATATTATATAATTTACATAAAATATCAAAAGGACACCAAATATATCTTATATACTGTACATAAAATATCAAAAAGTACAGTAAATATATTTCATATATTGTACATATAATATTAACTAAAAGTACACCAAATACATTTCATATACTGTAAATAAAATATCAAAAATAAAGTAAATATATATTACATACTGAACATAAAATATCAAAAGTACACCAAATATGTGTTATATATACTGTAAATAAACTATCAGAAACTACAGTAATTATATTTAACATACTGTAAACAGAATATCAAAAATTACACCAAATATATATTATATACTGTAAATAAAATATCAAAAAGGATGGTAAAAATATATGACACACCCCATGTAAAATATCAAAAACTACACCAAATATATATTATATAATTTACATAAAATATCAAAAGGACACCAAATATATCTTATATACTGTACATAAAATATCAAAAAGTACAGTAAATATATTTCATATATTGTACAAATAATATTAACTAAAAGTACACCAAATACATTTTATATACTGTAAATAAAATATCAAAAATACAGTAAATATATATTACATACTGTACATAAAATATCAAAAGTACACCAAATATGTGTTGTATATACTGTAAATACACTATCAAAAACTACAGTAATTATATTTATTATACTGTAAATAGAATATCAAAAATTACACCAAATGTATAATATATACTCTAAATAAAATATCAAAAAGTACGGTAAATATATATGACACACCCCATGTAAAATATCAAAAACTACACCAAATATATATTATATAATTTACATAAAACATCAAAAGGACACCAAATATATCTTATATACTGTATATAAAATATCAAAAAGTACAGTAAATATATTTCATATATTGTACATATAATATTAACTAAAAGTACACCAAATACATTTTATATACTGTAAATAAAATATCAAAAAGTACAGTAAATATATATTACATACTGTACATAAAATATCAAAAAGTACAACAAATATGTGTTATTTATACTGTAAATAAAGTATCAAAAACTACAGTAATTATATTTAATATACTGTACATAAAATATCAAAAATTACACCACATGTATATTATATACTGCAAATAAAATATCAAAAAGGACAGTAAATATATGTGACACACCCCATGTAAAATATCAAAAACTACACCAAATATATATTATATAATTTACATAAAATATCAAAAGGACACAAAATATATCTTATATACTGCACATAAAATATCAAAAAGTACAGTTAATATATTTCATATATTGTACATATAATATTAACTAAAAGTACACCAAATACATTTTATCTACTGTAAATAAAATATCAAAAATACAGTAAATATATAATACATACTGCACATAAATTATCAAAAGTACACCAAATATGTGTTATATATACTGTAAATAAACTATCAAAAACTACAGTAATTATATTTAATATACTGTACATAAAATATCAAAAATTACACCAAATGTATATTATAAACTGTAAATAAAATATCAAAAAGGACGGTAAATATATCTGACAAACCCCATGTAAAATATCAAAAACTACACCAAATATATATTATATAATTTACATAAAATAGCAAAAGGACACCAAATATATCTTATATACTGTACATAAAATATCAAAAATTACAGTAAATATATGTCATATATTGTACATATGACATTAACTAAAAGTACACCAAATACATTTTATATACTGTAAATGAAATATCAAAAAGTACAGTAAATATATATTACATACTGTACATATAATATCAAATAGTTCACCAAATATGTGTGATATATATAGTGTAAGTAAACCATCAAAAACTACAGTAATTATATTTAATATACTGTACATAAAATAACAAAAATTACAACAAATGTATATTATATAGTGTAAATAAAATATCAAAAGGTACAGTAAATATTTATTACACACCCTATGTAAAATATCAAAAACTACACCAAATATATATTATATAATATACATAAAATATCAAAAGGACAGCAAATATATCTTATACACTGTACATAAAATATCAAAAAGTACAGTATATATGTTTCATATATTGTACATATAATATTAACTAAAAGTACACCAAATACATTTTATATACTGTAAATAAAATATCAAAAAGTAAAGTAAATATATATTACATACTGTACATAAAATATCAAAAGTACAGCAAATATGTGTTATATATACTGTAAATAAACTATCAAAAACTACAGTAATTGTATTTATTATACTCTACATAAAATATCAAAAATTACACCAAATGCATAATATATACTGTAAATAAAATAATAAAAAGGACAGTAAATATATATGACACACCCCATTTAAAATAAAAACTACACCAAATATATATTATATAATTTACATAAAATATCAAAAGGACACCAATTATATCTTATATACTGTACATAAAATATCAAAAATTATAGTAAATATATTTCATATATTGTACATATAAAATTAACTAAAAGTACACCTAATACATTTTATATACTGTAAATAAAATATCAAAATTACAGTAAATATATATTACATACTGTACATAAAATATCAAAAAGTTCACCAAATATGTGTGATATATATATTGTAAATAAACCATCAAAAACTACAGTAATTATATTTAATATACTGTACATAAAATATCAAAAATTACACCAAATGTATATTATATACTGTAAATAAAATATCAAAAAGAACAGTAAATATATATTACACACCCTATGTAAAATATCAAAAACTACAACAAATATATATTATACAATTTACATAAAATATCAAAAGGACAGCAAATATATCTTATATACTGTACATAAAATATCAAAAAGTACAGTAAATATGTTTCATATATTGTACATATAATATTAACTAAAAGTACACCAAATACATTTTATATACAGTAAATAAAATATCAAAAAGTACAGTAAATATATATTACATACTGTACATAAAATATCAAAAGTACAGCAAATATGTGTTATATATACTGTAAATAAACTATCAAAAACTACAGTAATTATATTTATTATACTGTACATAAAATATCAAAAATTCCACCAAATGCATATTATATACTGTAAATAAAATATCAAAAAGGCAGTAAATATATATGACACACCCCATGTAAAATATCAAAAACTCCACCAAATATATATTATATAATTTACATAAAATATCAAAAGGACACCAAATATATCTTTTATACTGTACATAAAATATCAAAAAGTACAGTAAATATATTTCATATATTGTACATATAATATTAACTAAAAGTACACCAAATACATTTTATATACAGTAAATAAAATATCAAAAAGTACAGTAAATATATATTATATACTGTACATAAAATATCAAAAAGCACACCAAATATGTGTTATATATACTGTAAATAAACTATCAAAATCTACAGTAATTATATTTAATATACTGTACATAAAATATCAAAAATTTCTCCAAATGTATATTATATACTGTAAATAAAATATCAAAAAGACAGTAAATATATATGACACACCCCATGTAAAATATCAAAAACTCCACAAAATATATATTATATAATTTACATAAAATATCAAAAGGACACAAAATATAACTTATATACTGTTCATAAAATATCAAAAAATACAGTAAATATATTTCATATATTGTACATATAATATTTACTAAAAGTACACCAAATACATTTTATATACTGTAAATAAAATATCTAAAATACAGTAAATGTATATTCCATACTGTAAATGAAATATCAAAAGTTCACCAAATATGTTTTATATATACTGAAAATAAACTATCAAAAACAACAGTAATAATATTTAATATACTGTAAATAGAATATCAAAAATTACACCAAATGTATATTATATACTGTAAATAAAGTATCAAAAAGGACAGTAAATATATATTACAAACCCCATTTAAAATATCAAAAACTACACCAAATATATATATTATATAATTTACATAAAATATCAAAAAGACACCAAATATATCTTATATACTGTACATAAAATATCAAAAAGTACAGTAAATATATTTCATATATTGTACATATAATATTAACTAAAAGTACACCAAATACATTTTATATACTGTAAATAATATATCAAAAATAGAGTAAATATATATTACATACTGAACATAAAATATCAAAAGTACACCCAATATGTGTTATATATACTGTAAATAAACTATCAAAAACTACAGTAATTATATTTTATATACTGTAAATAGAATATCAAAAATTACACCAAATGTATATTATATACTGTAAATATTATATCAAAAAGGACGGTAAATATATATGACACACCGCATGTAAAATATCAAAAACTACACCAAATATATATTATATAATTTACATAAAATATCAAAAGGACACCAAATATATCTTATATACTGTACATAAAATATCAAAAAGTACAGTAAATATATTTCATATATTGTACATATAATATTAAGTAAAACTACACCAAATACATTTTATATACTGTAAATAAAATATCAAAAATACAGTAAATATATATTACATACTGTACATAAAATATCAAAAAGTACACCAAATATGTGTTATATATACTGTGAATAAACTATCAAAAACTACAGTAATTATATTTAGTATACTGTAAATAGAATATCAAAAATTACACCAAATGTATATTATATACTGTCAATAAATTATCAAAAAGACAGTAAATATATATGACACACCCCATGTAAAATATCAAAAAATACACCATATATATATTATATAATTCACATAAAATATCAAAAGGACACCAAATATATCTTATATACTGTACATAAAATATCAAAAATACAGTAAATATATTTCATATATTCTACATATAATATTAACTAAAAGTACACCAAATACATTTTATCTACTCTAAATAAAATATAAAAAATACAGTAAATATATATTACATACTGTACATAAAATATCAAAAGTACACCAAATATGTGTTATATATACTGTAAACTATCAAAACTACAGTAATTATATTTAATATACTGTACATAAAATATCAAAAATTATACCAAATGTATATTATATACTGTAAATAAAATATCAAAAAGGACAGTAAATATATATGACACACCCCATGTAAAATATCAAAAACTACACCAAATATATATTATATAATTTACATAAAATACCAAAGGACACCAAATATATCTTATATACTGTACATAAAATATCAAAAAGTACAGTAAATATATTTCATATATTGTACATATAATATTAACTAGAAGTACACCAAATACATTTTATATACTGTAAATAAAATATCAAAAATACAGTAAATATATATTACATACTGTACATAAAATATCAAAAAGTACACCAAATATGTGTTATATATACTGTAAATAAACTATCAAAAACTACAGTAATTATATTTAATATACTGTACATAAAATATCAAAAATTACACCACATGTATATTATATACTGTAAATAAAACATCAAAAACGACAGTAAATATATATGACACACCCCATGTAAAATATCAAAAACTACACCAAATATATATTATATAATTTACATAAAATATCAAAAGGACACCAAATATATCTTATATACTGTACATCAAATATCAAAAAGTACAGTAAATATATTTCACATATTGTACATATAATATTAACTAAAAGTACACCAAATACATTTTATCTACTGTAAATAAAATATCAAAAATACAGTAAATATATATTACATACTGTACATAAAATATCAAAAGTACACCAAATATGTGTTATATATACTGTAAACTATCAAAACTACAGTAATTATATTTAATATACTGTACATAAAATATCAAAAATTACACCAAATGTATATTATATACTGTAAATAAAATATCAAAAAGGACAGTAAATATATATGACACACCCCAAGTAAAATATCAAAAACTACACCAAATATATATTATATAATTTACATAAAATATCAAAAGGACACCAAATATATCTTATATACTGTACATAAAATATCAAAAAGTACAGTAAATATATTTCATATATTGTACATATAATATTAACTAAAAGTACACCAAATACATTTTATCTACTGTAAATAAATTATCAAAAAGTACAGTAAATATATATTACATACTGTACATAAAATATCAAAAGTACACCAAATATGTGTTATATATACTGTAAATAAACTATCAAAAACTACAGTAATTATATTTAATATACTGTAAATAGAATATCAAAAATTACACCAAATGTATATTTTATATTGTCAATAAAATATCAAAAAGACAGTAAATATATATGACACACCCCATGTAAAATATCAAAAACTACACCAAATATATATTATATAATTTACAGAAAATATCAAAAGGACACCAAATATATCTTATATACTGTACATAAAATATCAAAAATACAGTAAATATATTTCATATATTCTACATATAATATTAACTAAAAGTACACCAAATACATTTTATCTACTCTAAATAAAATATAAAAAATACAGTAAATATATATTACATACTGTACATAAAATATCAAAAGTACACCAAATATGTGTTATATATACTGTAAACTATCAAAACTACAGTAATTATATTTAATATACTGTACATAAAATATCAAAGATTATACCAAATGTATATTATATACTGTAAATAAAATATCAAAAAGGACAGTAAATATATATGACACACCCCATGTAAAATATCAAAAACTACACCAAATATATATTATATAATTTACATAAAATACCAAAGGACACCAAATACATCTTATATACTGTACATAAAATATCAAAAAGTACAGTAAATATATTTCATATATTGTACATATAATATTAACTAGAAGTACACCAAATACATTTTATATACTGTAAATAAAATATCAAAAATACAGTAAATATATATTACATACTGTACATAAAATATCAAAAAGTACACCAAATATGTGTTATATATACTGTAAATAAACTATCAAAAACTACAGTAATTATATTTAATATACTGTACATAAAATATCAAAAATTACACCACATGTATATTATATACTGTAAATAAAACATCAAAAACGACAGTAAATATATATGACACACCCCATGTAAAATATCAAAAACTACACCAAATATATATTATATAATTTACATAAAATATCAAAAGGACACCAAATATATCTTATATACTGTACATAAAATATCAAAAAGTACAGTAAATATATTTCATATATTGTACATATAATATTAACTAAAAGTACACCAAATACATTTTATCTACTGTAAATAAAATATCAAAAATACAGTAAATATATATTACATACTGTACATAAAATATCAAAAGTACACCAAATATGTGTTATATATACTGTAAACTATCAAAACTACAGTAATTATATTTAATATACTGTACATAAAATATCAAAAATTACACCAAATGTATATTATATACTGTAAATAAAATATCAAAAAGGACAGTAAATATATATGACACACCCCAAGTAAAATATCAAAAACTACACCAAATATATATTATATAATTTACATAAAATATCAAAAGGACACCAAATATATCTTATATACTGTACATAAAATATCAAAAAGTACAGTAAATATATTTCATATATTGTACATATAATATTAACTAAAAGTACACCAAATACATTTTATCTACTGTAAATAAATTATCAAAAAGTACAGTAAATATATATTACATACTGTACATAAAATATCAAAAGTACACCAAATATGTGTTATATATACTGTAAATAAACTATCAAAAACTACAGTAATTATATTTAATATACTGTAAATAGAATATCAAAAATTACACCAAATGTATATTTTATATTGTCAATAAAATATCAAAAAGACAGTAAATATATATGACACACCCCATGTAAAATATCAAAAACTACACCAAATATATATTATATAATTTACATAAAATATCAAAAGGACACCAAATATATCTTATATACTGTACATAAAATATCAAAAATACAGTAAATATATTTCATATATTCTACATATAATATTAACTAAAAGTACACCAAATACATTTTATCTACTCTAAATAAAATATCAAAAATACAGTAAATATATATTACATACTGTACATAAAATATCAAATGTACACCAAATATGTGTTATATATACTGTAAACTATCAAAACTACAGTACTTATATTTAATTTACTGTACATAAAATATCAAAAATTACACCAAATGTATATTATATACTGTAAATAAAATATCAAAAAGGACAGTAAATATATATGACACACCCCATGTAAAATATCAAAAACTACACCAAATATATATTATATAATTTACATAAAATACAAAAGGACACCAAATATATCTTATATACTGTACATAAAATATCAAAAAGTACAGTAAATATATTTCATATATTGTACATATAATATTAACTAAAAGTACACCAAATACATTTTATATACTGTAAATAAAATATCAAAAATACAGTAAATATATATTACATACTGTACATAAAATATCAAAAGTACACAAATATGTGTTATATATACTGTAAATAAACTATCAAAAACTACAGTAATTATATTTATTATACTGTACATAAAATATCAAAAATTACACCAAATGTATATTATATACTGTAAATAAAATACCAAAAAGGACAGTAAATATATATGACACACCCCATGTAAAATATCAAAAACTCCACCAAATATATATTATATAATTTACATAAAATATCAAAAGGACACCAAATATATCTTATATACTGTACATAAAATATCAAAAAGTACAGTAAATATATTTCATATATTGTACATATAATATTAACTAAAAGTACACCAAATACATTTTATATACTGTAAATAATATATCAAAAATAGAGTAAATATATATTACATACTGAACATAAAGTATCAAAAGTACACCCAATATGTGTTATATATACTGTAATTAAACTATCAAAAACTACAGTAATTATATTTTATATACTGTAAATAGAATATCAAAAATTACACCAAATGTATATTATATACTGTAAATATTATATCAAAAAGGACGGTAAATATATATGACACACCGCATGTAAAATATCAAAAACTACACCAAATATATATTATATAATTTACATAAAATATCAAAAGGACACCAAATATATCTTATATACTGTACATAAAATATCAAAAAGTACAGTAAATATATTTCATATATTGTACATATAATATTAAGTAAAATACACCAAATACATTTTATATACTGTAAATAAAATATCAAAAATACAGTAAATATTTATTACATACTGTACATAAAATATTAAAAGTACACCAAATATGTGTTATATATACTGTAAATAAACGATCAAAAACTACAGTAATTATATTTAATATACTGTAAATACAATATCAAAAATTACACCAAATGTATATTATATAGTGTAAATAAAATATCAAAAAGGACGGTAAACATATATGACACACCCCATGTAAAATATCAAAAACTACACCAAATATATATTATATAATTTAAATAAAATATCAAAAGGACACCAAATATATCTTATATACTGTACATAAAATATCAAAAAGTACAGTAAATATTTTTCATATATTGTACATATAATATTAAGTAAAACTACACCAAATACATTTTATATACTGTAAATAAAATATCAAAAATACAGTAAATATATATTACATACTGTACATAAAATATCAAAAAGTACACCAAATATGTGTTATATATACTGTAAATAAACTATCAAAAACTACAGTAATTATATTTAGTATACTGTAAATAGAATATCAAAAATTACACCAAATGTATATTATATACTGTCAATAAATTATCAAAAAGACAGTAAATATATATGACACACCCCATGTAAAATATCAAAAACTACACCAAATATATATTATATAATTTACATAAAATATCAAAAGGACACCAAAGATATCTTATATACTGTACATAAAATATCAAAAATACAGTAAATATATTTCATATATTCTACATATAATATTAACTAAAAGTACACCAAATACATTTTATCTACTCTAAATAAAATATAAAAAATACAGTAAATATATATTACATACTGTACATAAAATATCAAAAGTACACCAAATATGTGTTATATATACTGTAAACTATCAAAACTACAGTAATTATATTTAATATACTGTACATAAAATATCAAAGATTATACCAAATGTATATTATATACTGTAAATAAAATATCAAAAAGGACAGTAAATATATATGACACACCCCATGTAAAATATCAAAAACTACACCAAATATATATTATATAATTTACATAAAATACCAAAGGACACCAAATATATCTTATATACTGTACATAAAATATCAAAAAGTACAGTAAATATATTTCATATATTGTACATATAATATTAACTAGAAGTACACCAAATACATTTTATATACTGTAAATAAAATATCAAAAATACAGTAAATATATATTACATACTGTACATAAAATATCAAAAAGTACACCAAATATGTGTTATATATACTGTAAATAAACTATCAAAAACTACAGTAATTATATTTAATATACTGTACATAAAATATCAAAAATTACACCACATGTATATTATATACTGTAAATAAAATATCAAAAAGGACAGTAAATATATATGACACACCCCATGTAAAATATCAAAAACTACACCAAATATATATTATATAATTTAAATAAAATATGAAAAGGACACCAAATATATCTTATACACTGTACATAAAATATCAAAATTACAGTAAATATATTTCATATATTGTACATATAATATTAACTAAAATACACCAAATACATTTTATATACTGTAAATAATATATCAAAAATACAGTAAATATATATTACATACTGTACATAAAATATCAAAAGTACACCAAATATGTGTTATATATACTGTAAATAAACGATCAAAAACTACAGTAATTATATTAAATATACTGTAAATAGAATATCAAAAATTACACCAAATGTATATTATATACTGTAAATAAAATATCAAAAAGACGGTAAACATATATGACACACCCCAGGTAAAATATCAAAAACTACACCAAATATATATTATATAATTTAAATAAAATATCAAATGGACACCAAATATATCTTATATACTGTACATAAAATATCAAAAAGTACAGTAAATATATTTCATATATTGTACATATAATATTAAGTAAAACTACACCAAATACATTTTATATACTGTAAAAAAAATATCAACAATACAGTAAATATATATTACATACTGTACATAAAATATCAAAAAGTACACCAAATATGTGTTATATATACTGTAAATAAACTATCAAAAACTACAGTAATTACATTTAATATACTGTACATAAAATATCAAAAATTAAACCCCATGTATATTATATACTGTAAATAAAATATCAAAAACGACAGTAAATATATATGACACACCCCATGTAAAATATCAAAAACTACACCAAATATATATTATATAATTTACATAAAATATCAAAAGGACACCAAATATATCTTATATACTGTACATAAAATATCAAAAAGTACAGTAAATATATTTCATATATTGTACATATAATATTAACTAAAAGTACACCAAATACATTTTATATACGGTAAATAAAATATCAAAAATACAGTAAATATATATTACATACTGTACATAAAATATCAAAAAGTACACCAAATATGTGTTATATATTCTGTAAATAAACTATCAAAAACTACAGTAATTATATTTAATATACTGTACATAAAATATGAAAAATTACTCCACATGTATATTATATACTGTAAATAAAACATCAAAAACGACAGTAAATATATATGACACACCCCATGTAAAATATCAAAAACTTCACAAAATATATATTATATAATTTACATAAAATATCAAAAGGACACCAAATATATCTTATATACTGTACATAAAATATCAAAAAGTACAGTAAATATATTTCATATATTGTACATATAATATTAACTAAAAGTACACCAAATACATTTGATATACTGTAAATAAAATATCAAAAATACAGTAAATATATATTACAAACTGTACATAAAATATCAAAAAGTACACCAAATATGTGTTATATATACTGTAAATAAACTATCAAAAACTACAGTAATTACATTTAATATACTGTACATAAAATATCAAAAATTACACAAAATGTATATTATATACTGTAAATAAAATATCAAAAAGGACAATAAATATATATGACACACCCCATGTAAAATATCAAAAACTACACCAAATATATATTATATAATTTACATAAAATATCAAAAGGACACCAAATATATCTTATATACGCTATATAAAATATCAAAAAGTACAGTAAATATATTTCATATATTGTACATATAATATTAACTAAAAGTACACCAAATACATTTCATATACTGTAAATAAAATATCAAAAATAAAGTAAATATATATTACATACTGAACATAAAATATCAAAAGTACACCAAATATGTGTTATATATACTGTAAATAAACTATCAAAAACTACAGTAATTATATTTAACATACTGTAAACAGAATATCAAAAATTACACCAAATATATATTATATACTGTAAATAAATTATCAAAAAGGATGGTAAAAATATATGACACACCCCATGTAAAATATCAAAAACTACACCAAATATATATTATATAATTTACATAAAATATCAAAAGGACACCAAATATATCTTATATACTGTACATAAAATATCAAAAAGTACAGTAAATATATTTCATATATTGTACAAATAATATTAACTAAAAGTACACCAAATACATTTTATATACTGTAAATAAAATATCAAAAATACAGTAAATATATATTACATACTGTACATAAAATATCAAAAGTACACCAAATATGTGTTGTATATACTGTAAATACACTATCAAAAACTACAGTAATTAAATTTATTATACTGTAAATAGAATATCAAAAATTACACCAAATGTATAATATATACTCTAAATAAAATATCAAAAAGTACGGTAAATATATATGACACACCCCATGTAAAATATCAAAAACTACACCAAATATATATTATATAATTTACATAAAACATCAAAAGGACACCAAATATATCTTATATACTGTATATAAAATATCAAAAAGTACAGAAAATATATTTCATATATTGTACATATAATATTAACTAAAAGTACACCAAATACATTTTATATACTGTAAATAAAATATCAAAAAGTACAGTAAATATATATTACATACTGTACATAAAATATCAAAAAGTACAACAAATATGTGTTATTTATACTGTAAATAAACTATCAAAAACTACAGTAATTATATTTAATATACTGTACATAAAATATCAAAAATTACACCACATGTATATTATATACTGCAAATAAAATATCAAAAAGGACAGTAAATATATATGACACACCCCATGTAAAATATCAAAAACTACACCAAATATATATTATATAATTTACATAAAATATCAAAAGGACACAAAATATATCTTATATACTGCACATAAAATATCAAAAAGTACAGTTAATATATTTCATATATTGTACATATAATATTAACTAAAAGTACACCAAATACATTTTATCTACTGTAAATAAAATATCAAAAATACAGTAAATATATAATACATACTGCACATAAATTATCAAAAGTACACCAAATATGTGTTATATATACTGTAAATAAACTATCAAAAACTACAGTAATTATATTTAATATACTGTACATAAAATATCAAAAATTACACCAAATGTATATTATAAACTGTAAATAAAATATCAAAAAGGACGGTAAATATATCTGACAAACCCCATGTAAAATATCAAAAACTACACCAAATATATATTATATAATTTACATAAAATAGCAAAAGGACACCAAATATATCTTATATACTGTACATAAAATATCAAAAATTACAGTAAATATATGTCATATATTGTACATATAATATGAACTAAAAGTACACCAAATACATTTTATATACTGTAAATAAAATATCAGAAATTACAGTAAATATATATTACATACTGTACATAAAATATCAAAAAGTACACCAAATAATTGTTATACATACTGTAAATAAACTATCAAAAACTACAGTAATTATATTTAATGTACTATACATAAAATATCAAAAATTACACCACATGTATACTATATACTGTAAATAAAATATCAAAAAGGACAGTAAATATATATGACACACCCCATGTAAAATATCAAAAACTACACCAAATATATATTATATAATTTACATAAAATATCAAAAGGACACCAAATATATCTTATATACTGTACATAAAATATCAAAAAGTACAGTAAATATGTTTCATATATTGTACAAATAATATTAACTAAAGTACACCAAATACATTTTATATACAGTAAATAAAATATCAAAAAGTACAGTAAATATATATAACATACTGTACATAAAATATCAAAAAGTACACCAAATATGTGTTATATATACTGTAAACTATCAAAACTACAGTAATTATATTTAATACACTGTACATAAAATATCAAAAATTACACCAAATGTATATTATATACTGTAAATAAAATATCAAAAAGGACAGTAAATATATATGACACACCCCATGTAAAATATCAAAAACTACACCAAATATATATTATATAATTTACATAAAATATCAAAAGGACACCAAATATATCTTATATACTGTACATAAAATATCAAAAAGTACAGTAAATATATTTCATATATTGTACATATCATATTAACTAAAAGTACACCAAATACATTTTATATACTGTAAATAAAATATCAAAATACAGTAAATATATATTACATACTGTACATAAAATATCAAAAGTACACCAAATATGTGTTATATATACTGTAAATAAACTATCAAAAACTACAGTAATTATATTTAACATACTGTAAACAGAATATCAAAAATTAAACCAAATGTATATTATATACTGTAAATAAAATATCAAAAAGGACGGTAAAAATATATGACACACACCATGTAAAATATAAAAAACTACACCAAATATATATTATATAATTTACATAAAATATCAAAAGGACACCAAATATATCTTATATACTGTACATAAAATATCAAAAAGTACAGTAAATATATTTCATATATTGTACATATAATATTAACTAAAAGTACACCAAATACATTTTATATACTGTAAATAAAATATCAAAATACAGTAAATATATATTACATACTGTACATAAAATATCAAAAGTACACCAAATATGTGTTATATATACTGTAAATAAACTATCAAAAACTACAGTAATTACATTTAACATACTGTAAACAGAATATCAAAAATTAAACCAAATGTATATTATATACTGTAAATAAAATATCAAAAAGGACGGTAAAAATATATGACACACCCCATGAAAAATATAAAAAACTACACCAAATATATATTATATAATTTACATAAAATATCAGAAGGACAACAAATATATCTTATATACTGTACATAAAATATCAAAAAGTACAGTAAATATATTTCATATATTGTACATATAATATTAACTAAAAGTACACCAAATACATTTTATATACTGTAAATAAAATATCAAAAATACAGTAAATATATATTACATACTGTACATAAAATATCAAAATTACACCAAATATGTGTTATATATACTGTAAATAAACAATCAAAAACTACAGTAATTATATTTAATATACTGTACATAAAATATCAAAAATTACTCCACATGTATATTATATACTGTAAATAAAACATCAAAAACGACAGTAAATATATATGACACACCCCATGTAAAATATCAAAAACTACACCAAATATATATTATATAATTCACATAAAATATCAAAAGGACACCAAATATATCTTATATACTGTACATAAAATATCAAAAAGTACAGTAAATTTATTTCACATATTGTACATATAATATTAACTAAAAGTACACCAAATACATTTTATATACTGTAAATAAAATATCAAAAATACAGTAAATATATATTACATACTGTACGTAAAATATCAAAAAGTACACCAAATATGTGTTATATATACTGTAAATAAACTATCAAAAACTACAGTAATTATATTTAATATACTGTACGTAAAATATCAAAAATTACACCAAATGTATATTATATACTGTAAATAAAATATCAAAAAGGACAATAAATATATATGACACACCCCATGTAAAATATGAAAAACTACACCAAATATATATTATATAATTTACATAAAATATCAAAAGGACAACAAATATATCTTATATACTGTACATAAAATATCAAAAAGTACAGTAAATATATTTCATATATTGTACATATAATATTAACTAAAAGTACACCAAATACATTTTATATACTGTAAATAAAATATCAAAAATACAGTAAATATATATTACATACTGTACATAAAATATCAAAAAGTACACCAAATATGTGTTATATATACTGTAAATAAACAATCAAAAACTACAGTAATTATATTTAATATACTGTACATAAAATATCAAAAATTACTCCACATGTATATTATATACTGTAAATAAAACATCAAAAACGACGGTAAATATATATGACACACCCCATGTAAAATATCAAAAACTACACAAAATATATATTATATAATTCACATAAAATATCAAAAGGACACCAAATATATCTTATATACTGTACATAAAATATCAAAAAGTACAGTAAATTTATTTCATATATTGTACATATAATATTAACTAAAAGTACACCAAATACATTTTATATACTGTAAATAAAATATCAAAAATACAGTAAATATATATTACATACTGTACGTAAAATATCAAAAAGTACACCAAATATGTGTTATATATACTGTAAATAAACTATCAAAAACTACAGTAATTATATTTAATATACTGTACGTAAAATATCAAGAATTACACCAAATGTATATTATATACTGTAAATAAAATATCAAAAAGGACAATAAATATATATGACACATCCCATGTAAAATATGAAAAACTACACCAAATATATATTATATAATTTACATAAAATATCAAAAGGACACCAAATATATCTTATTTACTGTACATAAAATATCAAAAAGTACAGTAAATATATTTCATATATTGTACATATAATATTAACTAAAAGTACACCAAATACATTTCATATACTGTAAATAAAATATCAAAAATACAGTAAATATATATTACATACTGTACATAAAATATCAAAAGTACACCAAATATGTGTTATATATACTGTAAATAAACTATCAAAAACTACAGTAATTATATTTAACATACTGTAAACAGAATATCAAAAATTACACCAAATGTATATTATATACTGTAAATAAAATATCAAAAAGGATGGTAAAAATATATGACACACCCCATGTAAAATATCAAAAACTACACCAAATATATATTATATAATTTACATAAAATATCAAAAGGACACCAAATATATCTTATATATTGTATATAAAATATCAAAAAGTACAGTAAATATATTTCATATATTGTACATATAATATTAACTAAAAGTACATCAAATACATTTTATATACTGTAAATAAAATATCAAAAAGTACAGTAAATATATATTACATACTGTACATAAAATATCAAAAAGTACACCAAATATGTGTTATATATACTGTAAATAAACTATCAAAAACTACAGTAATTATATTTAATATACTGTACATAAAATATCAAAAATTACTCCACATGTATATTATATACTGTAAATAAAACATCAAAAACGACAGTAAATATATATGACACACCCCATGTAAAATATCAAAAACTACACAAAATATATATTATATAATTCACATAAAATATCAAAAGGACACCAAATATATCTTATATACTGTACATAAAATATCAAAAAGTACAGTAAATATATTTCATATATTGTACATATAATATTAACTAAAATACACCAAATACATTTTATATACTGTAAATAAAATATCAAAAATACAGTAAATATATAACCCATACTGTACATAAAATATGAAAAGTACACCAAATATGTGTTATATATACTGTAAATAAAGTATCAAAAACTACAGTAATTATATTTAATATACTGTAAATAGAATATCAAAAATTACACCAAATGTATATTATATACTCTAAATAAAATATAAAATAGAACGGTAAACATATATGACACACCCCATGTAAAATATCAAAAACTACACCAAATATATATTATATAATTTAAATAAAATATCAAAGGGACACCAAATATATCTTATATACTGTACATAAAATATGAAAAATTACAGTAAATATATTTCATATATTGTATATATAATATTAACTAAAAGTACACCAAATACATTTTATATACTGTAAATAAAATATCAAAATACAGTAAATATATATTACATACTGTACATAAAATATCAAAAAGTACACCAAATATGTGTTATATATACTGTAAATAAACTATCAAAAACTACAGTAATTATATTTCATATACTGTAAATAGAATATCAAAAATTACACCCAATGTATATTATATACTGTAAATATAATATCAAAAAGGACAGTAAATATATGTGACACACCCCATGTAAAATATGAAAAACTACACCAAATATATATTATGTAATTTTCATAAAATATCAAAAGGACACCAAATATATCTTATATACTGTACATAAAATATCAAAAATATAGTAAATATATTTCATATATTGTACATATAATATTAACTAAAAGTACACCGAATACATTTTATATACTGTAAATAAAATATCAAAAAGTACAGTAAATATATATTACATACTGTACATTAAATATCAAAAATACACCAGGTATGTGTTATATATACTGTAAACTATCAAAACTACAGTAATTATATTTAATATACTGTACATAAAATATCAAAAATTACACCAAATGTATATTATATACTGTAAATAAAATATCAAAAAGGACAGTAAATATATATGACACACCCCATGTAAAATATCAAAAACTACACCAAATATATATTATATAATTTACATAAAATATCAAAAGGACACCAAATATATCTTATATGCTGTACATAAAATATCAAAAAGTACAGCAAATATATTTCATATATTGTATATATAATATTAACTAAAAGTACACCAAATACATTTTATCTACTGTAAATAAAATATCAAAAATACAGTAAATATATATAACATACTGTACATAAAATATCAAAAGTACACCAAATATGTGTTATATATACTGTAAATAAACTATCAAAAACTACAGTAATTATATTTAATACACTGTACATAAAATATCAAAAATTACACCAAATGTATATTATATACTGTAAATAAAATATCAAAAAGGACAGTAAATATATATGACACACCCCATGTAAAATATCAAAAACTACACCAAATATATATTATATAATTTACATAAAATATCAAAAGGACACCAAATATATCTTATATACTGTACATAAAATATCAAAAAGTACAGTAAATATATTTCATATATTGTACATATCATATTAACTAAAAGTACACCAAATACATTTTATATACTGTAAATAAAATATCAAAATACAGTAAATATATATTACATACTGTACGTAAAATATCAAAAGTACACCAAATATGTGTTATATATACTGTAAATAAACTATCAAAAACTACAGTAATTATATTTAACATACTGTAAACAGAATATCAAAAATTAAACCAAATGTATATTATATACTGTAAATAAAATATCAAAAAGGACGGTAAAAATATATGACACACACCATGTAAAATATAAAAAACTACACCAAATATATATTATATAATTTACATAAAATATCAAAAGGACACCAAATATATCTTATATACTGTACATAAAATATCAAAAAGTACAGTAAATATATTTCATATATTGTACATATAATATTAACTAAAAGTACACCAAATACATTTTATATACTGTAAATAAAATATCAAAATACAGTAAATATATATTACATACTGTACATAAAATATCAAAAGTACACCAAATATGTGTTATATATACTGTAAATAAACTATCAAAAACTACAGTAATTATATTTAACATACTGTAAACAGAATATCAAAAATTAAACCAAATGTATATTATATACTGTAAATAAAATATCAAAAAGGACGGTAAAAATATATGACACACCCCATGAAAAATATAAAAAACTACACCAAATATATATTATATAATTTACATAAAATATCAGAAGGACAACAAATATATCTTATATACTGTACATAAAATATCAAAAAGTACAGTAAATATATTTCATATATTGTACATATAATATTAACTAAAAGTACACCAAATACATTTTATATACTGTAAATAAAATATCAAAAATACAGTAAATATATATTACATACTGTACATAAAATATCAAAATTACACCAAATATGTGTTATATATACTGTAAATAAACAATCAAAAACTACAGTAATTATATTTAATATACTGTACATAAAATATCAAAAATTACTCCACATGTATATTATATACTGTAAATAAAACATCAAAAACGACAGTAAATATATATGACACACCCCATGTAAAATATCAAAAACTACACCAAATATATATTATATAATTCACATAAAATATCAAAAGGACACCAAATATATCTTATATACTGTACATAAAATATCAAAAAGTACAGTAAATTTATTTCACATATTGTACATATAATATTAACTAAAAGTACACCAAATACATTTTATATACTGTAAATAAAATATCAAAAATACAGTAAATATATATTACATACTGTACATAAAATATCAAAAAGTACACCAAATATGTGTTATATATACTGTAAATAAACAATCAAAAACTACAGTAATTATATTTAATATACTGTACATAAAATATCAAAAATTACTCCACATGTATATTATATACTGTAAATAAAACATCAAAAACGACGGTAAATATATATGACACACCCCATGTAAAATATCAAAAACTACACAAAATATATATTATATAATTCACATAAAATATCAAAAGGACACCAAATATATCTTATATACTGTACATAAAATATCAAAAAGTACAGTAAATTTATTTCATATATTGTACATATAATATTAACTAAAAGTACACCAAATACATTTTATATACTGTAAATAAAATATCAAAAATACAGTAAATATATATTACATACTGTACGTAAAATATCAAAAAGTACACCAAATATGTGTTATATATACTGTAAATAAACTATCAAAAACTACAGTAATTATATTTAATATACTGTACGTAAAATATCAAGAATTACACCAAATGTATATTATATACTGTAAATAAAATATCAAAAAGGACAATAAATATATATGACACACCCCATGTAAAATATGAAAAACTACACCAAATATATATTATATAATTTACATAAAATATCAAAAGGACACCAAATATATCTTATTTACTGTACATAAAATATCAAAAAGTACAGTAAATATATTTCATATATTGTACATATAATATTAACTAAAAGTACACCAAATACATTTCATATACTGTAAATAAAATATCAAAAATACAGTAAATATATATTACATACTGTACATAAAATATCAAAAGTACACCAAATATGTGTTATATATACTGTAAATAAACTATCAAAAACTACAGTAATTATATTTAATATACTGTAAACAGAATATCAAAAATTACACCAAATGTATATTATATACTGTAAATAAAATATCAAAAAGGATGGTAAAAATATATGACACACCCCATGTAAAAAATCAAAAACTACACCAAATATATATTATATAATTTACATAAAATATCAAAAGGACACCAAATATATCATATATATTGTACATAAAATATCAAAAAGTACAGTAAATATATTTCATATATTGTACATATAATATTAAGTAAAATACACCAAATACATTTTATATACTGTAAATAAAATATCAAAAATACAGTAAATATGTATTACATACTGAACATAAAATATCAAAAGTACACCAAATATGTGTTATATATACTGTAAATAAACGATCAAAAACTACAGTAATTATATTTAATATACTGTAAATAGAATATCAAAAATTACACCAAATGTATATTATATACTGTAAATAAAATATCAAAAAGGACGGTAAACATATATGACACACCCCATGTAAAATATCAAAAACTACACCAAATATATTATATAATTTACATAAAATATCAAAAGGACACCAAATATATCTTATATACTGTACATAAAATATCAAAAAGTACAGTAAATATATTTCATATATTGTACAAATAATATTAACTAAAAGTACACCAAATACATTTTATATACTGTAAATAAAATATCAAAAATACAGTAAAGATATATTACATACTGTACATAAAATATCAAAAGTACACCAAATATGTGTTGCATATACTGTAAATACACTATCAAAAACTACAGTAATTATATTTATTATACTGTAAATAGAATATCAAAAATTACACCAAATGTATAATATATACTCTAAATAAAATATCAAAAAGTACGGTAAATATATATGACACACCCCATGTAACATATCAAAAACTACACCAAATATATATTATATAATTTACATAAAACATCAAAAGGACACCAAATATATCTTATATACTGTATATAAAATATCAAAAAGTACAGTAAATATATTTCATATATTGTACATATAATATTAACTAAAAGTACACCAAATACATTTTATATACTGTAAATAAAATATCAAAAAGTACAGTAAATATATATTACATACTGTACATAAAATATCAAAAAGTACACCAAATATGTGTTATTTATACTGTAAATAAACTATCAAAAACTACAGTAATTATATTTAATATACTGTACATAAAATATCAAAAATTACACCACATGTATATTATATACTGCAAATAAAATATCAAAAAGGACAGTAAATATATATGACACAGCCCATGTAAAATATCAAAAACTACACCAAATATATATTATATAATTTACATAAAATATCAAAAGGACACAAAATATATCTTATATACTGTACATAAAATATCAAAAAGTACAGTTAATATATTTCATATATTGTACATATAATATTAAGTAAAAGTACACCAAATACATTTTATCTACTGTAAATAAAATATCAAAAATACAGTAAATATATAATACATACTGCACATAAATTATCAAAAGTACACCAAATATGTGTTATATATACTGTAAATAAACTATCAAAAACTACAGTAATTATATTTAATATACTGTACATAAAATATCAAAAATTACACCACATGTATACTATATACTGTAAATAAAATATCAAAAAGTACAGTAAATATATATGACACACCCCATGTAAAATATCAAAAACTACACCAAATATATATTATATAATTTACACTAAATATGAAAAGGACACAAAATATATCTTATATACTGTACATAAAATATCAAAAAGTACAGTAAATATATTTCATATATTGTACATATGACATTAACTAAAAGTACACCAAATACATTTTATATACCGTAAATAAAATATCAAAAAGTACAGTAAATATATATTACATACTGTACATATAATATCAAATAGTTCACCAAATATGTGTGATATATATAGTGTAAGTAAACCATCAAAAACTACAGTAATTATATTTAATATACTGTACATAAAATAACAAAAATTACAACAACTGTATATTATATACTGTAAATAAAATATCAAAAGGTACAGTAAATATTTATTACGCACCCTATGTAAAACATCAAAAACTACACCAAATATATATTATATAATATACATAAAATATCAAAAGGACAGCAAATATATCTTATACACTGTACATAAAATATCAAAAAGTACAGTATATATGTTTCATATATTGTACATATAATATTAACTAAAGTACACCAAATATATTTTATATACAGTAAATAAAATATCAAAAAGTACAGTAAATATATATTACGTATTGTACATAAAATATCAAAAAGTACACCAAATATGTGTTATATATACTGTAAACTATCAAAACTACAGTAATTATATTTAATACCCTGTACATAAAATATCAAAAATTACACCAAATGTATATTATATACTGTAAATAAAAAATATCAGAAAGGACAATAAATATATATGACACACCCCATGTAAAATATCAAAAACTACACCAAATATATGTTATATAATTTACATAGAATATCAAAAGGACACCAAATATATCTTATATACTGTACATAAAATATCAAAAAGTACAGTAAATATATTTCATATATTGTACATATAATATTAACTAAAAGTACACCAAATACATTTTATATACTGTAAATAAAATATCAAAAATAGAGTAAATATATATTACATACTGTACATAAAATATCAAAAGTACACCAAATATGTGTTATATATACTGTAAATAAACTATCAAAAACTACAGTAATTATATTTAATATACTGTAAATAGAATATCAAAAATTACACCCAATGTATATTATATACTGTAAATATAATATCAAAAAGTACGGTAAATATATATGACACACCCTATGTAAAATATCAAAAACTACACCAAATATCTATTTTATAATTTACATAAAATATCAAAAGGACACCAAATATATCTTATATACTGTACGTAAAATATCAAAAAGTACAGTAAATATATTTCATATATTGTACAAATAATATTAACTAAAGTACACCAAATACATTTTACATACAGTAAATAAAATATCAAAAAGTACAGTAAATATATATTACATAGTGTACATTAAATATCAAAAAGTACACCAGGTATGTGTTATATATACTGTAAACTATCAAAACTACAGTAATTATATTTAATATACTGTACATAAAATATCAAAAATTACACCAAACTTATATTATATACTGTAAATAAAATATCAAAAAGGACAGTAAATATATATGACACACCCCATGTAAAATATCAAAAACTACACCAAATATATATTATATAATTTAAATAAAATATCAAAAGGACACCAAATATGTCTTATATACTGTACATAAAATATCAAAAAGTACAGTAAATATATTTCATATATTGTACATATAATATTAACTAAAATTACACCAAATACATTTTATCTACTGTAAATAAAATATCAAAAATACAGTAAATATATATTACATACTGTACATAAAATATCAAAAGTACACCAAATATGTGTTATATATACTGTAAATAAACTATCAAAAACTACAGTAATTATATTTAATATACTGTAAATAGAATATCAAAAATTACACCAGATGTATATTATATACTGTAAATAAAATATCAAAAAGGACACTAAATATATATGACACACCCCATGTAAAATATCAAAAACTACACCTAATATATATTATATAATTTACATAAAATATCAAAAGGACACCAAATATATCTTATATACTGTACATAAAATATCAAAAAGCACAGTAAATATATTTCATATATTGTACATATAATATTAACTAAAAGTACACCAAATACATTTTATATACTGTAAATAAAATATCAAAAATACAGTAAATATATATTACATACTGTACATAAAATATCAAAAAGTACACCAAATATGTGTTATATATACTGTAAATAAACTATCAAAAACTACAGTAATTATATTTAATATACTGTACATAAAATATCAAAAATTACACCACATGTGTATTATATACTCTAAATAAAACATCAAAAAAGACAGTAAATATATATGACACACCCCATGTAAAATATCAAAAACTACAACAAATATATATTATATAATTTACATAAAATATCAAAAGGACACCAAATATATCTTATATACTGTACATAAAATATCAAAAAGTACAGTAAATATATTTCATATATTGTACATATAATATTAACTAAAAGTACACCAAATACATTTTATATACTCTAAATAAAATATCAAAAATACAGTAAATATATATTACATACTGTACATAAAATATCAAAAGTACACCAAATATGTGTTATATATACTGTAAATAAACTATCAAAAACAACAGTAATTATATTTAATATACTGTAAATAGAATATCAAAAATTACACCCAATGTATATTATATACTGTAAATATAATATCAAAAAGGACGGTAAATATATATGACACACCCCATGTAAAATATCAAAAACTACACCAAATATATATTATATAATTTACATAAAATATCAAAAGGACACCAAATATATCTTATATACTGTACATAAAATATCAAAAATTACAGTAAATATATTTCATATATTGTACAAATAATATTAACTAAAGTACACCAAATACATTTTATATACAGTACATAAAATATCAAAAAGTACAGTAAATATATATTACATACTGTACATAGAATACCAAAAAGTACACCAAATATGTGTTATATATATTTAAACTATCAAAACTACAGTAATTATATTTAATACCCTGTACATAAAATATCAAAAATTACACCAAATGTATATTATATACTGTAAATAAAATATCAAAAAGGACAGTAAATATATATGACACACCCCATGTAAAATATCCAAAACTACACCAAATATATATTATATAATTTACATAAAATATCAAAAGGACACCAAATATATCTTATATACTGTACTTAAAATATCAAAAAGTACAGTAAATATATTTCATATATTGTACAAATAATATTAACTAAAAGTACACCAAATTCATTTTATATACTGTAAATAAAATATCAAAAATAGAGTAAATATATATTACATACTGTACATAAAATATCAAAAGTACACCAAATATGTGTTATATATACTGTAAATAAACTATCAAAAACTACAGTAATTATATTTAACTTACTGTAAACAGAATATCAAAAATTACACCAAATGTATATTATATAATGTAAATAAAATATCAAAAAGGATGGTAAAAATATATGACACACCCCATGTAAAATATCAAAAACTACACCAAATATATATTATATAATTTACATAAAATATCAAAAGGACACCAAATATATCTTATATACTGTACCTAAAATATCAAAGGGTACAGTAAATATATTTCATATATTGTACATATAATATTAACTAAAAGTACACCAAATACATTTTATATACTGTAAATAAAATATCAAAAATTACAGTAAATATATTACATACTGTACATAAAATATCAAAAAGTACACCAAATATGTGTTATATATACTGTAAATAAACTATCAAAAACTACAGTAATAATATTTAATACACTGTACATAAAATATCAAAAATTTCACCAAATGTATATTATATACTGTAAATAAAATATCAAAAAGGATAGTAAATATATATGACACAACCTATGTAAAATATCAAAAACTACACCTCATATATACTATATAGTTTACATAAAATATCAAAAGGACACCAAATATATCTTATATACTGTACATAAAATATCAAAAAGTACAGTAAATATATTTCATATATTGTACATATAATATTAACTAAAAGTACACCAAATACATTTTATATACTGTAAATAAAATATCAAAAATACAGTAAATATATATTACATACTGTACATAAAATATCAAAAGTACACCAAATATGTGTTATATATACTGTAAATAAACTATCAAAAACTACAGTAATTATATTTAATATACTGTAAATAGAATATCAAAAATTACACCCAATGTATATTATATACTGTAAATATAATATCAAAAGGGACGGTAAATATATATGACACACCCCATGTAAAATATCAAAAACTACACCAAATATATAGTATATAATTTACATAAAATAGCAAAAGGACACAAAATATATCTTATATACTGTACATAAAATATCAAAAAGTACAGTAAATATATTTCATATACTGTACATATAATATTAACTAAAAGTACACCAAACACATTTTATATACTGTAAATAAAATATCAAAAATACAGTAAATATATATTACATACTGTACATAAAATATCAAAAGTACACCAAATATGTGTTAAATATACTGTAAATAAACTATCAAAAACTACAGTAATTATATTTAATATACTGTAAACTGAATATCAAAAATTACACCAAATGTATATTATATACTGTAAATAAAATATCAAAAAGGACGGTAAATATATATGACAAACCCCATGTAAAATATCAAAAACTACACCAAATATATATTATATAATTTACAGAAAATAGCAAACGGACACCAAATATATCTTATATACTGTACATAAAATATCAAAAAGTACAGTAAATATATTTCATATACTGTACATATAATATTAAGTAAAACTACACCAAATACATTTTATATACTGTAAATAAAATATCAAAAATACAGTAAATATATATTACGTACTGTACATAAAATATCAAAAAGTACACCAAATATGTGTTATATATACTGTAAATAAACTATCAAAAACTACAGTAATTACATTTAATATACTGTACATAAAATATCAAAAATTAAACCACATGTATATTATATACTGTAAATAAAACATCAAAAACGACAGTAAATATATATGACACACCCCATGTAAAATATCAAAAACTACACCAAATATATATTATATAATTTACATAAAATATCAAAAGGACACCAAATACATCTTATATACTGTACAGAAAATATCAAAAAGTACAGTAAATATATTTCATATATTGTACATATAAAATTAACTAAAAGTACAGCAAATACATTTTATATAATGTAAATAAAATATCAAAAATACAGTAAATATATATTACATACTGTACATAAAATATCAAAAAGTACACCAAATATGTGTTATATATACTGTAAGTAAACTATCAAAAACTACAGTAATTATATTTAATATACTGTACATATAATATCAAAAATTACACCACATGTATATTATATACTGTAAATAAAACATCAAAAACGACAGTAAATATATATGACACACCCCATGTAAAATATCAAAAACTACACCAAATATATATTATATAATTTACATAAAATATCAAAAGGACATCAAATATATCTTATATACTGTACATAAAATATCAAAAAGTACAGTAAATAAATTTCATATATTGTACATATAATATTAACTAAAAGTACACCAAATACATTTTATATACTGTAAATAAAATATCAAAAATACAGTAAATATATATTACATACTGTACATAAAATATCAAAAGTACACCAAATATGTGTTATATACACTGTAAATAAACTATCAAAAACTACAGTAATTATATTTAACATACTGTAAACAGAATATCAAAAATTACACCAAATGTATATTATATACTGTAAATAAAATATGAAAATGGACGGTAAAAATATATGACACACCCCATGTAAAATATCAAAAACTACACCAAATATATATTATATAATTTACATAAAATATCAAAAGGACACCAAATATATCTTATATACTGTACATAAAATATCAAAAAGTACAGTAAATATATTTCATATATTGTACATATAATATTAACTAAAAGTACACCAAATACATTTTATATACGGTAAATAAAATATGAAAAATACAGAAAATATATATTACATACTGTACATAAAATATCAAAAAGTACACCAAATATGTGTTATATATTCTGTAAATAAACTATCAAAAACTACAGTAATTATATTTAATATACTGTACATAAAATATGAAAAATTACTCCACATGTATATTATATACTGTAAATAAAACATCAAAAACGACAGTAAATATATATGACACACCCCATGTAAAATATCAAAAACTTCACAAAATATATATTATATAGTTTACATAAAATATCAAAAGGACACCAAATATATCTTATATACTGTACATAAAATATCAAAAAGTACAGTAAATATATTTCATATATTGTACATATAATATTAACTAAAAGTACACCAAATACATTTTATATACTGTAAATAAAATATCAAAAAGTACAGTAAATATATATTACATACTGTACATAAAATATCAAAAAGTACACCAAATATGTGTTATTTATACTGTAAATAAACTATCAAAAACAACAGTAATTATATTTAATATACTGTACATAAAATATCAAAAATTACACCACATGTATATTATATACTGCAAATAAAATATCAAAAAGGACAGTAAATATATATGACACACCCCATGTAAAATATCAAAAACTACACCAAATATATATTATATAATTTACATAAAATATCAAAAGGACACAAAATATATCTTATATACTGTACATAAAATATCAAAAAGTACAGTTAATATATTTCATATATTGTACATATAATATTAACTAAAAGTACACCAAATACATTTTATCTACTGTAAATAAAATATCAAAAACACAGTAAATATATAATACATACTGCACATAAATTATCAAAAGTACACCAAATATGTGTTATATATACTCTAAATAAACTATCAAAAACTACAGTAATTATATTTAATATACTGTACATAAAATATCAAAAATTACACCAAATGTATATTATAAACTGTAAATAAAATATCAAAAAGGACGGTAAATATATCTGACAAACCCCATGTAAAATATCAAAAACTACACCAAATATATATTATATAATTTACATAAAATAGCAAAAGGACACCAAATATATCTTATATACTGTACATAAAATATCAAAAATTACAGTAAATATATGTCATATATTGTACATATAATATTAACTAAAAGTACACCAAATACATTTTATATACTGTAAATAAAATATCAGAAATTACAGTAAATATATATTACATACTGTACATAAAATATCAAAAAGTACACCAAATAATTGTTATAAATACTGTAAATAAACTATCAAAAACTACAGTAATTACATTTAATATACTGTACATAAAATATCAAAAATTACACCAAATGTATATTATATACTGTAAATAAAATATCAAAAAGGACAATAAATATATATGACACACCCCATGTAAAATATCAAAAACTACACCAAATATATATTATATAATTTACATAAAATATCAAAAGGACACCAAATATATCTTATATACTTTACATAAAATATCAAAAAGTACAGTAAATATATTTCATATATTGTACATATAATATTAACTAAAAGTACACCAAATACATTTCATATACTGTAAATAAAATATCAAAAATACAGTAAATATATATTACATACTATACATAAAATATCAAAAGTACACCAAATATGTGTTATATATACTGTAAATAAAATATCAAAAACTACAGTAATTATATTTAACATACTGTAAACAGAATATCAAAAATTACACCAAATATATATTATATACTGTAAATAAAATATCAAAAAGGATGGTAAAAATATATGACACACCGCATGTAAAATATCAAAAACCACCAAATATATATTATATAATTTACATAAAATATCAAAAGGACACCAAATATATCTTATATACTGTACATAAAATATCAAAAAGTACAGTAAATATATTTCATATATTGTACAAATAATATTAACTAAAAGTACACCAAATACATTTTATATACTGTAAATAAAATATCAAAAATACAGTAAAGATATATTACATACTGTACATAAAATATCAAAAGTACACCAAATATGTGTTGTATATACTGTAAATACACTATCAAAAACTACAGTAATTATATTTATTATACTGTAAATAGAATATCAGAAATTACACCAAATGTATAATATATACTCTAAATAAAATATCAAAAAGTACGGTAAATATATATGACACACCCCATGTAAAATATCAAAAACTACACCAAATATATATTATATAATTTACTTAAAACATCAAAAGGACACCAAATATATCTTATATACTGTATATAAAATATCAAAAAGTACAGTAAATATATTTCATATATTGTACATATAATATTAACTAAAAGTACACCAAATACATTTTATATACTGTAAATAAAATATCAAAAAGTACAGTAAATATATATTACATACTGTACATAAAATATCAAAAAGTACACCAAATATGTGTTATTTATACTGTAAATAAACTATCAAAAACTACAGTAATTATATTTAATATACTGTACATAAAATATCAAAAATTACACCACATGTATATTATATACTGCAAATAAAATATCAAAAAGGACAGTAAATATATATGACACAGCCCTTGTAAAATATCAAAAACTACACCAAATATATATTATATAATTTACATAAAATATCAAAAGGACACAAAATATATCTTGTATACTGTACATAAAATATCAAAAAGTACAGTTAATATATTTCATATATTGTACATATAATATTAACTAAAAGTACACCAAATACATTTTATCTACTGTAAATAAAATATCAAAAATACAGTAAATATAAAATACATACTGCACATAAATTATCAAAAGTAAACCAAATATGTGTTATATATACTGTAAATAAACTATCAAAAACTACAGTAATTATATTTAATATACTGTACATAAAATATCAAAAATTACACCACATGTATACTATATAGTGTAAATAAAATATCAAAAAGTACAGTAAATATATATGACACACCCCATGTAAAATATCAAAAACTACACCAAATATATATTATATAATTTACACTAAATATCAAAAGGACACAAAATATATCTTATATACTGTACATAAAATATCAAAAAGTACAGTAAATATATTTCATATATTGTACATATGACATTAACTAAAAGTACACCAAATATATTTTATATACTGTAAATGAAATATCAAAAAGTACAGTAAATATATATTACATACTGTACATATAATATCAAATAGTTCACCAAATATGTGTGATATATATAGTGTAAGTAAACCATCAAATACTACAGTAATTATATTTAATATACTGTACATAAAATAACAAAAATTACAACAAATGTATATTATATACTGTAAATAAAATATCAAAAGGTACGGTAAATATTTATTACACACCCTATGTAAAATATCAAAAACTACACCAAATATATATTATATAATATACATAAAATATCAAAAGGACAGCAAATATATCTTATACACTGTACATAAAATATCAAAAAGTACAGTATATATGTTTCATATATTGTACATATAATATTAACTAAAAGTACACCAAATACATTTTATATACTGTAAATAAAATATCAAAAAGTACAGTAAATATATATTACATACTGTACATAAAATATCAAAAGTACAGCAAATATGTGTTATATATACTGTAAATAAACTATCAAAAACTACAGTAATTGTATTTATTATACTCTACATAAAATATCAAAAATTACACCAAATGCATAATATATACTGTAAATAAAATAATAAAAAGGACAGTAAATATATATGACACACACCATTTAAAATAAAAACTACACCAAATATATATTATATAATTTACATAAAATATCAAAAGGACACCAATTATATCTTATATACTGTACATAAAATATCAAAAATTATAGTAAATATATTTCATATATTGTACATATAAAATTAACTAAAAGTACACCAAATACATTTTATATACTGTAAATAAAATATCAAAATTACAGTAAATATATATTACATACTGTACATAAAATATCAAAAAGTTCACCAAATATGTGTGATATATATATTGTAAATAAACCATCAAAAACTACAGTAATTATATTTAATATACTGTACATAAAATATCAAAAATTACACCAAATGTATATTATATACTGTAAATAAAATATCAAAAAGAACAGTAAATATATATTACACACCCTATGTAAAATATCAAAAACTACACCAAATATATATTATACAATTTACATAAAATATCAAAAGGACAGCAAATATATCTTATATACTGTACATAAAATATCAAAAAGTACAGTAAATATGTTTCATATATTGTACATATAATATTAACTAAAAGTACACCAAATACATTTTATATACAGTAAATAAAATATCAAAAATACAGTAAATATATATTACATACTGTACATAAAATATCAAAAGTACAGCAAATATGTGTTATATATACTGTAAATAAACTATCAAAAACTACAGTAATTATATTTATTATACTGTACATAAAATATCAAAAATTCCACCAAATGCATATTATATACTGTAAATAAAATATCAAAAAGGCAGTAAATATATATGACACACCCCATGTAAAATATCAAAAACTCCACCAAATATATATTATATAATTTACATAAAATATCAAAAGGACACCAAATATATCTTATATACTGTACATAAAATATCAAAAAGTACAGTAAATATATTTCATATATTGTACATATAATATTAACTAAAAGTACACCAAATACATTTTATATACAGTAAATAAAATATCAAAAAGTACAGTAAATATATATTATATACTGTACATAAAATATCAAAAAGCACACCAAATATGTGGTATATATACTGTAAATAAACTATCAAAATCTACAGTAATTATATTTAATATACTGTACATAAAATATCAAAAATTTCTCCAAATGTATATTATATACTGTAAATAAAATATCAAAAAGACAGTAAATATATATGACACACCCCATGTAAAATATCAAAAACTCCACAAAATATATATTATATAATTTACATAAAATATCAAAAGGACACAAAATATAACTTATATACTGTTCATAAAATATCAAAAAATACAGTAAATATATTTCATATATTGTACGTATAATATTTACTAAAAGTACACCAAATACATTTTATATACTGTAAATAAAATATCTAAAATACAGTAAATATATATTCCATACTGTAAATGAAATATCAAAAGTACACCAAATATGTTTTATATATACTGAAAATAAACTATCAAAAACAACAGTAATAATATTTAATATACTGTAAATAGAATATCAAAAATTACACCAAATGTATATTATATACTGTAAATAAAGTATCAAAAAGGACAGTAAATATATATTACAAACCCCATTTAAAGTATCAAAAACTACACCAAATATATATATTATATAATTTACATAAAATATCAAAAAGACACCAAATATATCTTATATACTGTACAAAAAATATCAAAAATTATAGTAAATATATTTCATATATTGTACATATAAAATTAACTAAAAGTACACCAAATACGTTCTATATACCCTAAATAAAATATCAAAAACTACAGTAAATATATATTACATACTGTACATAAAATATCAAAAAGTACACCAAATATGTGTTATATATACTGTAAATAAACTACCAAAAACTACAGTAATTATATTTAATACACTGTACATAAAATATCAAAAATTACACCAAATGCATATTATATACTGTAAATAAAATATCAAAAAGGACAGTAAATATATATGACACACCCCATGTAAAATATCAAAAACTACACAAAATATATATTATATAATTTACATAAAATATCAAAAGGACACCAAATATATCTTATATACTGTACATAAAATATCAAAAAGTACAGTAAATATATTTCATATATTGTACATATAATATTAACTAAAAGTACACCAAATACATTTTATATACTGTAAATAAAATATCAAAAATACAGTAAATATATATTACATACTGTACATAAAATATCAAAAAGTACACCAAATATGTGTTATATATACTGTAAATAAACTATCAAAAACTACAGTAATTATATTTAATATACTGTACATAAAATATCAAAAATTACACCACATGTATATTATATACTGTAAATAAAACATCAAAAACGACAGTAAATATATATGACACATCCCATGTAAAATATGAAAAACTACACCAAATATATATTATATAATTTACATAAAATATCAAAAGGACACCAAATATATCTTATATACTCTACATAAAATATCAAAAAGTACAGTAAATATATTTCATATATTGTACATATAATATTAAGTAAAATACACCAAATACATTTTATATACTGTAAATAAAATATCAAAAATACAGTAAATATGTATTACATACTGTACATAAAATATTAAAAGTACACCAAATATGTGTTATATATACTGTAAATAAACGATCAAAAACTACAGTAATTATATTTAATATACTGTAAATACAATATCAAAAATTACACCAAATGTATATTATATAGTGTAAATAAAATATCAAAAAGGACGGTAAACATATATGACACACCCCATGTAAAATATCAAAAACTACAACAAATATATATTATATAATTTAAATAAAATATCAAAAGGACACCAAATATATCTTATATACTGTACATAAAATATCAAAAAGTATAGTAAATATATTTCATATATTGTACATATAATATTAAGTAAAACTACACCAAATACATTTTATATACTGTAAATAAAATATCAAAAATACAGTAAATATATATTACATACTGTACATAAAATATCAAAAAGTACACCAAATATGTGTTATATATACTGTGAATAAACTATCAAAAACTACAGTAATTATATTTAGTATACTGTAAATAGAATATCAAAAATTACACCAAATGTATATTATATACTGTCAATAAATTATCAAAAAGACAGTAAATATATATGACACACCCCATGTAAAATATCAAAAACTACACCATATATATATTATATAATTTACATAAAATATCAAAAGGACACCAAATATATCTTATATACTGTACATAAAATATCAAAAATACAGTAAATATATTTCATATATTCAACATATAATATTAACTAAAAGTACACCAAATACATTTTATCTACTCTAAATAAAATATAAAAAATACAGTAAATATATATTACATACTGTACATAAAATATCAAAAGTACACCAAATATGTGTTATATATACTGTAAACTATCAAAACTACAGTAATTATATTTAATATACTGTACATAAAATATCAAAAATTATACCAAATGTATATTATATACTGTAAATAAAATATCAAAAAGGACAGTAAATATATATGACACACCCCATGTAAAATATCAAAAACTACACCAAATATATATTATATAATTTACATAAAATACCAAAGGACACCAAATATATCTTATATACTGTACATAAAATATCAAAAAGTACAGTAAATATATTTCATATATTGTACATATAATATTAACTAGAAGTACACCAAATACATTTTATATACTGTAAATAAAATATCAAAAATACAGTAAATATATATTACATACTGTACATAAAATATCAAAAAGTACACCAAATATGTGTTATATATACTGTAAATAAACTATCAAAAACTACAGTAATTATATTTAATATACTGTACATAAAATATCAAAAATTACACCACATGTATATTATATACTGTAAATAAAACATCAAAAACGACAGTAAATATATATGACACACCCCATGTAAAATATCAAAAACTACACCAAATATATATTATATAATTTACATAAAATATCAAAAGGACACCAAATATATCTTATATACTGTACATAAAATATCAAAAAGTACAGTAAATATATTTCATATATTGTACATATAATATTAACTAAAAGTACACCAAATACATTTTATCTACTGTAAATAAAATATCAAAAATACAGTAAATATATATTACATACTGTACATAAAATATCAAAAGTACACCAAATATGTGTTATATATACTGTAAACTATCAAAACTACAGTAATTATATTTAATATACTGTACATAAAATATCAAAAATTACACCAAATGTATATTATATACTGTAAATAAAATATCAAAAAGGACAGTAAATATATATGACACACCCCAAGTAAAATATCAAAAACTACACCAAATATATATTATATAATTTACATAAAATATCAAAAGGACACCAAATATATCTTATATACTGTACATAAAATATCAAAAAGTACAGTAAATATATTTCATATATTGTACATATAATATTAACTAAAAGTACACCAAATACATTTTATCTACTGTAAATAAATTATCAAAAAGTACAGTAAATATATATTACATACTGTACATAAAATATCAAAAGTACACCAAATATGTGTTATATATACTGTAAATAAACTATCAAAAACTACAGTAATTATATTTAATATACTGTAAATAGAATATCAAAAATTACACCAAATGTATATTATATATTGTCAATAAAATATCAAAAAGACAGTAAATATAAATGACACACCCCATGTAAAATATCAAAAACTACACCAAATATATATTATATAATTTACATAAAATATCAAAAGGACACCAAATATATCTTATATACTGTACATAAAATATCAAAAATACAGTAAATATATTTCATATATTCTACATATAATATTAACTAAAAGTACACCAAATACATTTTATCTACTCTAAATAAAATATCAAAAATACAGTAAATATATATTACATACTGTACATAAAATATCAAATGTACACCAAATATGTGTTATATATACTGTAAACTATCAAAACTACAGTACTTATATTTAATTTACTGTACATAAAATATCAAAAATTACACCAAATGTATATTATATACTGTAAATAAAATATCAAAAAGGACAGTAAATATATATGACACACCCCATGTAAAATATCAAAAACTACACCAAATATATATTATATAATTTACATAAAATACCAAAGGACACCAAATATATCTTATATACTCTACATAAAATATCAAAAAGTACAGTAAATATATTTCATATATTGTACATATAATATTAACTAAAAGTACACCAAATACATTTTATATACTGTAAATAAAATATCAAAAATACAGTAAATATATATTACATACTGTCCATAAAATATCAAAAGTACACAAATATGTGTTATATATACTGTAAATAAACTATCAAAAACTACAGTAATTATATTTATTATACTGTACATAAAATATCAAAAATTACACCAAATGCATATTATATACTGTAAATAAAATACCAAAAAGGACAGTAAATATATATGACACACCCCATGTAAAATATCAAAAGCTCCACCAAATATATATTATATAATTTACATAAAATATCAAAAGGACACCAAATATATCTTATATACTGTACATAAAATATCAAAAAGTACAGTAAATATATTTCATATATTGTACATATAATATTAACTAAAAGTACACCAAATACATTTTATATACTGTAAATAATATATCAAAAATAGAGTAAATATATATTACATACTGAACATAAAATATCAAAAGTACACCCAATATGTGTTATATATACTGTAAATAAACTATCAAAAACTACAGTAATTATATTTTATATAATGTAAAAAGAATATCAAAAATTACACCAAATGTATATTATATACTGTAAATATTATATCAAAAAGGACGGTAAATATATATGACACACCGCATGTAAAATATCAAAAACTACACCAAATATATATTATATAATTTACATAAAATATCAAAAGGACACCAAATATATCTTATATACTGTACATAAAATATCAAAAAGTACAGTAAATATATTTCATATATTGTACATATAATATTAAGTAAAATACACCAAATACATTTTATATACTGTAAATAAAATATCAAAAATACAGTAAATATTTATTACATACTGTACATAAAATATTAAAAGTACACCAAATATGTGTTATATATACTGTAAATAAACGATCAAAAACTACAGTAATTATATTTAATATACTGTAAATACAATATCAAAAATTACACCAAATGTATATTATATAGTGTAAATAAAATATCAAAAAGGACGGTAAACATATATGACACACCCCATGTAAAATATCAAAAACTACACCAAATATATATTATATAATTTAAATAAAATATCAAAAGGACACCAAATATATCTTATATACTGTACATAAAATATCAAAAAGTACAGTAAATATTTTTCATATATTGTACATATAATATTAAGTAAAACTACACCAAATACATTTTATATACTGTAAATAAAATATCAAAAATACAGTAAATATATATTACATACTGTACATAAAATATCAAAAAGTACACCAAATATGTGTTATATATACTGTAAATAAACTATCAAAAACTACAGTAATTATATTTAGTATACTGTAAATAGAATATCAAAAAGTACACCAAATGTATATTATATACTGTCAATAAATTATCAAAAAGACAGTAAATATATATGACACACCCCATGTAAAATATCAAAAACTACACCAAATATATATTATATAATTTACATAAAATATCAAAAGAACACCAAAGATATCTTATATACTGTACATAAAATATCAAAAATACAGTAAATATATTTCATATATTCTACATATAATATTAACTAAAAGTACACCAAATACATTTTATCTACTCTAAATAAAATATCAAAAATACAGTAAATATATATTACATACTGTACATAAAATATCAAAAGTACACCAAATATGTGTTATATATACTGTAAACTATCAAAACTACAGTACTTATATTTAATTTACTGTACATAAAATATCAAAAATTACACCAAATGTATATTATATACTGTAAATAAAATATCAAAAAGGACAGTAAATATATATGACACACCCCATGTAAAATATCAAAAACTACACCAAATATATATTATATAATTTAAATAAAATATGAAAAGGACACCAAATATATCTTATACACTGTACATAAAATATCAAAAAGTACAGTAAATATATTTCATATATTGTACATATAATATTAACTAAAATACACCAAATACATTTTATATACTGTAAATAATATATCAAAAATACAGTAAATATATATTACATACTGTACATAAAATATCAAAAGTACACCAAATATGTGTTATATATACTGTAAATAAACGATCAAAAACTACAGTAATTATATTAAATATACTGTAAATATAATATCAAAAATTACACCAAATGTATATTATATACTGTAAATAAAATATCAAAAAGACGGTAAAAATATATGACACACCCCAGGTAAAATATCAAAAACTACACCAAATATATATTATATAATTTAAATAAAATATCAAAAGGACACCAAATATATCTTATATACTGTACATAAAATATCAAAAAGTACAGTAAATATATTTCATATATTGTACATATAATATTAAGTAAAACTACACCAAATACATTTTATATACTGTAAAAAAAATATCAACAATACAGTAAATATATATTACATACTGTACATAAAATATCAAAAAGTACACCAAATATGTGTTATATATACTGTAAATAAACTATCAAAAACTACAGTAATCACATTTAATATACTGTACATAAAATATCAAAAATTAAACCACATGTATATTATATACTGTAAATAAAATATCAAAAACGACAGTAAATATATATGACACACCCCATGTAAAATATCAAAAACTCCACCAAATATATATTATATAATTTACATAAAATATTAAAAGGACACCAAATATATCTTCTATACTGTACATAAAATATCAAAAAGTACACCAGATATATTTCATATATTGTACATATAATATTAACTAAAAGTACACCAAATACATTTTATCTACTGTAAATAAAATATCAAAAATACAGTAAATATATATTAAATACTGTACATAAAATATCAAAAGTACACCAAATATGTGTTATATATACTGTAAATAAACTATCAAAAACTACAGTAATTATATTTAACATGCTGTCAATGGAATATCAAAAATTACACCCAATGTATATTATATACTGTAAAAAAAATATCAAAAAGACAGTAAATATATATGACACACCACATTTAAAATATCAATAACGACACCAAAAATATATTACATAATTTACATAAAATATCAAAAGGACACCAAATATATCTTATATACTGTACATAAAATATCGAAAAGTATAGTAAATATATTTCATATATTGTCCATATAAAATTAACTAAAAGTACACCAAATACATTTTATATACTGTAAATAAAATATCAAAAACTACAGTAAATATATATTACATACTGTACATAAAATATCAAAAAGTTCACCAAATATGTGTGATATATATAGTGTAAATAAACCATCTAAAACTACAGTAATATACTGTACATAAAATATCAAAAATTACACCAAATGTATATTATATACTGTAAATAAAATATCAAAAATGACAGTAAATATATATGACACAACCCATGTAAAATATCAAAACTACAGCAAATATATATTATATAATTTACATAAAATATCAAAAGGACACCAAATATATCTTATATACTGTACATAAAATAACCAAAAATACAGTAAATATATTTCATATATTGTACAAATAATATTAACTAAAGTACACCAAATGCATTTTTTATACTGTAAATAAAATATCAAAAAGAACAGTAAACATATATTTCATACTGTACATAAAATATCAAAAATTACACCAAATATGTGTTATATATACTGTAAATAAACTATCAAAACTACAGTAATTATATTTAATATACTGTACATAAAATATCAAAAATTACACCAAACGTATATCATATACTGTAAATAAAATATCAAAAAGGACAGTAAATATATATGACACACCCCATGTAAAATATCAAAAACTACACCAAATATATATTATATAATTTACATAAAATACCAAAGGACACCAAATATATCTTATATACTGTACATAAAATATCAAAAAGTACAGTAAATATATTTCATATATTGTACATATAATATTAACTAAAAGTACACCAAATACATTTTATATACTGTAAATAAAATATCAAAAATACAGTAAATATATATTACATACTGTACATAAAATATCAAAAGTACACCAAATATGTGTTATATATACTGTAAATAAACTATCAAAAACTACAGTAATTATATTTGATATACTGTAAATAGAATATCAAAAATTACACCAAATGTATATTATATACTGTAAATAAAATATCAAAAAGGACAGTAAATATATATGACACACCCCATGTAAAATATCAAAAACTACACCAAATATATATTATATAATTTACATAAAATATCAAAGGACACCAAATATATCTGACATACTGTACATAAAATATCAAAAAGTACAGTAAATATATTTCATATATTGTACATATAATATTAAATAAAGTACACAAAATACATTTTATATACTGTAGATAAAATATCAAAAAGTACAGTAAATATACATTACATACTGTACATAAAATATCAAAAAGTACACCAAATATGTGTTATATATATTGTAAATAAACTATCAAAAACTACAGTATTTATATTTAATATACTGTATATAAAATATCAAAAATTACACCAAATGTATATTATATACTGTAAATAAAATATCAAAAAGAACAGTAAATATATATTACACACCCTATGTAAAATATCAAAAACTACACCAAATATATATTATATAATTTACATAAAATATCAAAAGGACAGCAAATATATCTTATATACTGTACATAAAATATCAAAAAGTACAGTAAATATGTTTCATATATTGTACATATAATATTAACTAAAAGAACACCAAATACATTTTATATACAGTAAATAAAATATCAAAAAGTACAGTAAATATATATTACATACTGTACATAAAATATCAAAAGTACACAAATATGTGTTATATATACTGTAAATAAACTATCAAAAACTACAGTAATTATATTTATTATACTGTACATAAAATATCAAAAATTACACCAAATGCTTATTATATACTGTAAATAAAATACCAAAAAGGACAGTAAATATATATGACACACCCCATGTAAAATATCAAAAACTCCACCAAATATATATTATATAATTTACATAAAATATCAAAAGGACACCAAATATATCTTATATACTGTACATAAAATATCAAAAAGTACAGTAAATATATTTAATATATTGTACATATAATATTAACTAAAAGTACACCAAATACATTTTATATACTGTTAATAATATATCAAAAATACAGTAAATATATATTACATACTGTACATAAAATATCAAAAGTACACCCAATATGTGTTATATATACTGTAAATAAACTATCAAAAACTACAGTAATTATATTTAATATACTGTAAATAGAATATCAAAAATTACACCAAATGTATATTATATACTGTAAATAAAATATCAAAAAGGACGGTAAACATATATGACACACCCCATGTAAAATATCAAAAACTACACAAAATATATATTATATAATTTAAATAAAATATCAAAAGGACACCAAATATATCTTATATACTGTACATAAAATATCAAAAAGTACAGTAAATATATTTCATATACTGTACATATAATATTAAGTAAAACTACACCAAATACATTTTATATACTGTAAATAAAATATCAAAAATACAGTAAATATATATTACATACTGTACATAAAATATCAAAAGTAAACCAACTATGTGTTATATATACTGTAAATAAAATATCAAAAACTACAGTAATTATATTTAACATACTGTAAACAGAATATCAAAAATTACACCAAATATATATTATATACTGTAAATAAAATATCAAAAAGGATGGTAAAAATATATGACACACCCCATGTAAAATATCAAAAACTACACCAAATATATATTATACAATTTACATAAAATATCAAAAGGACACCAAATATATCTTATATACTGTACATAAAATATCAAAAAGTACAGTAAATATATTTCATATATTGTACAAATAATATTAACTAAAAGTACACCAAATACATTTTATATACTGTAAATAAAATATCAAAAATACAGTAAAGATATATTACATACTGTACATAAAATATCAAAAGTACACCAAATATGTGTTGTATATACTGTAAATACACTATCAAAAACTACAGTAATTATATTTATTATACTGTAAATAGAATATCAAAAATTACACCAAATGTATAATATATACTCTAAATAAAATATCAAAAAGTACGGTAAATATATATGACACACCCCATGTAAAATATCAAAAACTACACCAAATATATATTATATAATTTACATAAAACATCAAAAGGACACCAAATATATCTTATATACTGTATATAAAATATCAAAAAGTACAGTAAATATATTTCATATATTGTACATATAATATTAACTAAAAGTACACCAAATACATTTTATATACTGTAAATAAAATATCAAAAAGTACAGTAAATATATATTACATACTGTACATAAAATATCAAAAAGTACAACAAATATGTGTTATTTATACTGTAAATAAACTATCAAAAACTACAGTAATTATATTTAATATACTGTACATAAAATATCAAAAATTACACCACATGTATATTATATACTGCAAATAAAATATCAAAAAGGACAGTAAATATATATGACACACCCCATGTAAAATATCAAAAACTACACCAAATATATATTATATAATTTACATAAAATATCAAAAGGACACAAAATATATCTTATATACTGTACATAAAATATCAAAAAGTACAGTTAATATATTTCATATATTGTACATATAATATTAACTAAAAGTACACCAAATACATTTTATCTACTGTAAATAAAATATCAAAAATACAGTAAATATATAATACATACTGCACATAAATTATCAAAAGTACACCAAATATGTGTTATATATACTGTAAATAAACTATCAAAAACTACAGTAATTATATTTAATATACTGTACATAAAATATCAAAAATTACACCAAATGTATATTATAAACTGTAAATAAAATATCAAAAAGGACGGTAAATATATCTGACAAACCCCATGTAAAATATCAAAAACTACACCAAATATATATTATATAATTTACATAAAATAGCAAAAGGACACCAAATATATCTTATATACTGTACATAAAATATCAAAAATTACAGTAAATATATGTCATATATTGTACATATAATATTAACTAAAAGTACACCAAATACATTTTATATACTGTAAATAAAATATCAGAAATTACAGTAAATATATATTACATACTGTACATAAAATATCAAAAAGTACACCAAATAATTATTATACATACTGTAAATAAACTATCAAATCTACAGTAATTATATTTAATGTACTATACATAAAATATCAAAAATTACACCACATGTATACTATATACTGTAAATAAAATATCAAAAAGGACAGTAAATATATATGACACACCCCATGTAAAATATCAAAAACTACACCAAATATATATTATATAATTTACATAAAATATCAAAAGGACACCAAATATATGTTATATACTGTACATAAAATATCAAAAAGTACAGTAAATATGTTTCATATATTGTACAAATAATATTAACTAAAGTACACCAAATACATTTTATATACAGTAAATAAAATATCAAAAAGTACAGTAAATATATATAACATACTGTACATAAAATATCAAAAAGTACACCAAATATGTGTTATATATACTGTAAACTATCAAAACTACAGTAATTATATTTAATACACTGTACATAAAATATCAAAAATTACACCAAATGTATATTATATACTGTAAATAAAATATCAAAAAGGACAGTAAATATATATGACACACCCCATGTAAAATATCAAAAACTACACCAAATATATATTATATAATTTACATAAAATATCAAAAGGACACCAAATATATCTTATATACTGTACATAAAATATCAAAAAGTACAGTAAATATATTTCATATATTGTACATATCATATTAACTAAAAGTACACCAAATACATTTTATATACTGTAAATAAAATATCAAAATACAGTAAATATATATTACATACTGTACATAAAATATCAAAAGTACACCAAATATGTGTTATATATACTGTAAATAAACTATCAAAAACTACAGTAATTATATTTAATATACTGTACATAAAATATCAAAAATTACACCAAATGTATATTATATACTGTAAATAAAATATCAAAAAGGACAATAAATATATATGACACACCCCATGTAAAATATGAAAAACTACACCAAATATATATTATATAATTTACATAAAATATCAAAAGGACAACAAATATATCTTATATACTGTACATAAAATATCAAAAAGTACAGTAAATATATTTCATATATTGTACATATAATATTAACTAAAAGTACACCAAATACATTTTATATACTGTAAATAAAATATCAAAAATACAGTAAATATATATTACATACTGTACATAAAATATCAAAAAGTACACCAAATATGTGTTATATATACTGTAAATAAACAATCAAAAACTACAGTAATTATATTTAATATGCTGTACATAAAATATCAAAAATTACTCCACATGTATATTATATACTGTAAATAAAACATCAAAAACGACGGTAAATATATATGACACACCCCATGTAAAATATCAAAAACTACACAAAATATATATTATATAATTCACATAAAATATCAAAAGGACACCAAATATATCTTATATACTGTACATAAAATATCAAAAAGTACAGTAAATTTATTTCATATATTGTACATATAATATTAACTAAAAGTACACCAAATACATTTTATATACTGTGAATAAAATATCAAAAATACAGTAAATATATATTACATACTGTACGTAAAATATCAAAAAGTACACCAAATATGTGTTATATATACTGTAAATAAACTATCAAAAACTACAGTAATTATATTTAATATACTGTACGTAAAATATCAAAAATTACACCAAATGTATATTATATACTGTAAATAAAATATCAAAAAGGACAATAAATATATATGACACACCCCATGTAAAATATGAAAAACTACACCAAATATATATTATATAATTTACATAAAATATCAAAAGGACAACAAATATATCTTATATACTGTACATAAAATATCAAAAAGTACAGTAAATATATTTCATATATTGTACATATAATATTAACTAAAAGTACACCAAATACATTTTATATACTGTAAATAAAATATCAAAAATACAGTAAATATATATTACATACTGTACATAAAATATCAAAAAGTACACCAAATATGTGTTATATATACTGTAAATAAACAATCAAAAACTACAGTAATTATATTTAATATACTGTACATAAAATATCAAAAATTACTCCACATGTATATTATATACTGTAAATAAAACATCAAAAACGACGGTAAATATATATGACACACCCCATGTAAAATATCAAAAACTACACAAAATATATATTATATAATTCACATAAAATATCAAAAGGACACCAAATATATCTTATATACTGTACATAAAATATCAAAAAGTACAGTAAATTTATTTCATATATTGTACATATAATATTAACTAAAAGTACACCAAATACATTTTATATACTGTAAATAAAATATCAAAAATACAGTAAATATATATTACATACTGTACGTAAAATATCAAAAAGTACACCAAATATGTGTTATATATACTGTAAATAAACTATCAAAAACTACAGTAATTATATTTAATATACTGTACATAAAATATCAAAAATTACACCAAATGTATATTATATACTGTAAATAAAATATCAAAAAGGACAATAAATATATATGACACACCCCATGTAAAATATGAAAAACTACACCAAATATATATTATATAATTTACATAAAATATCAAAAGGACAACAAATATATCTTATATACTGTACATAAAATATCAAAAAGTACAGTAAATATATTTCATATATTGTACATATAATATTAACTAAAAGTACACCAAATACATTTCATATACTGTAAATAAAATATCAAAAATACAGTAAATATATATTACATACTGTACATAAAATATCAAAAGTACACCAAATATGTGTTATATATACTGTAAATAAACTATCAAAAACTACAGTAATTATATTTAACATACTGTAAACAGAATATCAAAAATTACACCAAATGTATATTATACACTGTAAATAAAATATCAAAAAGGATGGTAAAAATATATGACACACCCCATGTAAAATATCAAAAACTACACCAAATATATATTATATAATTTACATAAAATATCAAAAGGACACCAAATATATCTTATATACTGTATATAAAATATCAAAAAGTACAGTAAATATATTTCATATATTGTACATATAATATTAACTAAAAGTACACCAAATACATTTTATATACTGTAAATAAAATATCAAAAAGTACAGTAAATATATATTACATACTGTACATAAAATATCAAAAAGTACACCAAATATGTGTTATATATACTGTAAATAAACTATCAAAAACTACAGTAATTATATTTAATATACTGTACATAAAATATCAAAAATTACTCCACATGTATATTATATACTGTAAATAAAACATCAAAAACGACAGTAAATATATATGACACACCCCATGTAAAATATCAAAAACTACACAAAATATATATTATATAATTCACATAAAATATCAAAAGGACACCAAATATATCTTATATACTGTACATAAAATATCAAAAAGTACAGTAAATATATTTCATATATTGTACATATAATATTAACTAAAATACACCAAACACATTTTATATACTGTAAATAAAATATCAAAAATACAGTAAATATATAACCCATACTGTACATAAAATATGAAAAGTACACCAAATATGTGTTATATATACTGTAAATAAAGTATCAAAAACTACAGTAATTATATTTAATATACTGTAAATAGAATATCAAAAATTACACCAAATGTATATTATATACTCTAAATAAAATATAAAATAGAACGGTAAACATATATGACACACCCCATGTAAAATATCAAAAACTACACCAAATATATATTATATAATTTAAATAAAATATCAAAGGGACACCAAATATATCTTATATACTGTACATAAAATATGAAAAATTACAGTAAATATATTTCATATATTGTATATATAATATTAACTAAAAGTACACCAAATACATTTTATATACTGTAAATAAAATATCAAAATACAGTAAATATATATTACATACTGTACATAAAATATCAAAAAGTACACCAAATATGTGTTATATATACTGTAAATAAACTATCAAAATCTACAGTAATTATATTTAATATACTGTACATAAAATATCAAAAATTTCTCCAAATGTATATTATATACTGTAAATAAAATATCAAAAAGACAGTAAATATATATGACACACCCCATGTAAAATATCAAAAACTCCACAAAATATATATTATATAATTTACATAAAATATCAAAAGGACACCAAATGTATCTTATATACTGTACATAAAATATCAAAAAGTACAGTAAATATATTTCATATATTGTACATATAATATTAACTAAAAGTACACCAAATACATTTTATATACTGTAAATAATATATCAAAAATAGAGTAAATATATATTACATACTGAACATAAAATATCAAAAGTACACCCAATATGTGTTATATATACTGTAAATAAACTATCAAAAACTACAGTAATTATATTTTATATACTGTAAATAGAATATCAAAAATTACACCAAATGTATATTATATACTGTAAATATTATATCAAAAAGGACGGTAAATATATATGACACACCGCATGTAAAATATGAAAAACTACACCAAATATATATTATATAATTTACATAAAATATCAAAAGGACACCAAATATATCTTATATACTGTACATAAAATATCAAAAAGTACAGTAAATATATTTCTTATATTGTACATATAATATTAAGTAAAATACACCAAATACATTTTATATACTGTAAATAAAATATCAAAAATACAGTAAATATTTATTACATACTGTACATAAAATATTAAAAGTACACCAAATATGTGTTATATATACTGTAAATAAACGATCAAAAACTACAGTAATTATATTTAATATACTGTAAATACAATATCAAAAATTACACCAAATGTATATTATATAGTGTAAATAAAATATCAAAAAGGACGGTAAACATATATGACACACCCCATGTAAAATATCAAAAACTACACCAAATATATATTATATAATTTAAATAAAATATCAAAAGGACACCAAATATATCTTATATACTGTACATAAAATATCAAAAAGTACAGTAAATATTTTTCATATATTGTACATATAATATTAATTAAAACTACACCAAATACATTTTATATACTGTAAATAAAATATCAAAAATACAGTAAATATATATTACATACTGTACATAAAATATCAAAAAGTACACCAAATATGTGTTATATATACTGTAAATAAACTATCAAAAACTACAGTAATTATATTTAGTATACTGTAAATAGAATATCAAAAATTACACCAAATGTATATTATATAATGTCAATAAATTATCAAAAAGACAGTAAATATATATGACACACCCCATGTAAAATATCAAAAACTACACCAAATATATATTATATAATTTACATAAAATATCAAAAGGACACCAAAGATATCTTATATACTGTACATAAAATATCAAAAATACAGTAAATATATTTCATATATTCTACATATAATATTAACTAAAAGTACACCAAATACATTTTATCTACTCTAAATAAAATATCAAAAATACAGTAAATATATATTACATACTGTACATAAAATATCAAAAGTACACCAAATATGTGTTATATATACTGTAAACTATCAAAACTACAGTACTTATATTTAATTTACTGTACATAAAATATCAAAAATTACACCAAATGTATATTATATACTGTAAATAAAATATCAAAAAGGACAGTAAATATATATGACACACCCCATGTAAAATATCAAAAACTACACCAAATATATATTATATAATTTAAATAAAATATGAAAAGGACACCAAATATATCTTATACACTGTACATAAAATATCAAAAAGTACAGTAAATATATTTCATATATTGTACATATAATATTAACTAAAATACACCAAATACATTTTATATACTGTAAATAATATATCAAAAATACAGTAAATATATATTACATACTGTACATAAAATATCAAAAGTACACCAAATATGTGTTATATATACTGTAAATAAACGATCAAAAACTACAGTAATTATATTAAATATACTGTAAATAGAATATCAAAAATTACACCCAATGTATATTATATACTGTAAATAAAATATCAAAAAGACCGTAAACATATATGACACACCCCAGGTAAAATATCAAAAACTACACCAAATATATATTATATAATTTAAATAAAATATCAAAAGGACACCAAATATATCTTATATACTGTACATAAAATATCAAAAAGTACAGTAAATATATTTCATATATTGTACATATAATATTAAGTAAAACTACACCAAATACATTTTATATAGTGTAAAAAAAATATCAACAATACAGTAAATATATATTACATACTGTACATAAAATATCAAAAGTACACCAAATATGTGTTATATATGCTGTAAATAAACTATCAAAAACTACAGTAATTATATATAATATACTGTAAATAGAATATCAAAAATTACACCAAATGTATATTATGTACTGTAAATAAAATATCAGAAAGTACAGTAAATATATTTCATATATTGTGCATATAATATTATCTAAAGGTACACCAAATACATTTTAAATACTGTAAATAAAATGTCAAAAAGTACAGTAAATATATATTACAAACTGTACATTAAATATCAAAAGTACACCAAATATGTGTTATATATACTGTAAATAAACTATCAAAAACTACAGTAATTATATTTAACATACTGTACATAAAATATCAAAAATTACACCAAATGTATATTATATACTGTAAATAAAACATGAAAAAAGACAGTAAATATATATGACACACCCATGTAAAATATCAAAATCTACAACAAATATATATTATATAATTTACATAAAATATCAAAAGGACAGCAAATATATCTTATATGCTGTACATAAAATATCAAAAAGTACAGTAAATATATTTCATATATTGTACATATAATATTAACTAAAAGTAGACCAAATACATTTTATATACTGTAAATAAAATATCAAAAATGCAGTAAATATATATTACATACTGTACATAAAATATCAAAAGTACACCAAATATGTGTTATATATACTGTAAATAAACTATCAAAAACAACAGTAATTATATTTAATATACTGTAAATAGAATATCAAAAATTACACCCAATGTATATTATATACTGTAAATATAATATCAAAAAGGACGGTAAATATATATGACACACCCCATGTAAAATATCAAAAACTACACCAAATATATATTATATAATTTACATAATATATCAAAAGGACACCAAATATATCTTATATACTGTACATAAAATATCAAAAAGTACAGTAAATATATTTCATATATTGTACATATAATATTAACTAAAAGTACACCAAATACATTTTATATACTGTAAATAAAATATCAAAAACTACAGTAAATATATATTACATACTGTACATAAAATATCAAAAAGTACACCAAATATGTGTTATATATACTGTAAATAAACTATCAAAATCTACAGTAATTATATTTAATATACTGTACATAAAATATCAAAAATTACACCAAATGTATATTATATACTGTAAATAAAATATCAAAAAGGACAGTAAATATATATGACACACCCCATGTAAAATATCAAAAACTACACCAAAGATATATTATATAATTTACATAAAATATCAAAAGGACACCAAATATATCTTATATACTGTACATAAAATATCAAAAAGTACAGTAAATATATTTCATATATTGTGCATATAATATTAACTAAAAGTACACCAAATACATTTTATATACCGTAAATAAATATCAAAAATACAGTAAATATATATTACATACTGTACATAAAATATCAAAAGTACACCAAATATGTGTTATATATACTGTAAATAAACTATCAAAAACTACAGTAATTATATTTAACATACTGTAAATAGAATATCAAAACTTACACCAAATGTATATTATGTACTGTAAATAAAATATCAGAAAGTACAGTAAATATATTTCATATATTGTGCATATAATATTAACTAAAAGTACACCAAATACATTTTATATCCTGTAAATAAAATGTCAAAAAGCACGGTAAATATATATGACACACCCCATATAAATTATCAAAAACTACACCAAATATATATTATATAATTTATATAAAATATCAAAAGGACACCAAATATATCTTATATACGCTATATAAAATATCAAAAAGTACAGTAAATATATTTCATATATTTGACATATAATATTAACTAAAAGTACAGCAAATACATTTTATATACTGTAAAGAAAATATCAAAAAGTACAGTAAATATATATTACATACTGTACATAAAATATCAAAAGTACACCAAATATGTGTTATATATACTGTAAATAAACTATCAAAAACTACAGTAATTATATTTAACATACTGTAAATAGAATATCAAAAATTACACCAAATGTATATTATATACTGTAAATAAAATATCAAAAAGGACGGTAAATATATATGACACACCGCATGTAAAATATCAAAAACTACACCAAATATATATTACATAATTTACATAAAATATCAAAAGGATACCAAATATATCTTATATACTGTACATAAAATATCAAAAAGTACAGTAAATATATTTCATATATTGTACATATAATATTAACTAAAAGTACACCAATTACATTTTATATACTGTAAATAAAATATCAAAAAGTACAGTAAATATATATTACATACTGTACATAAAATATCAAAAAGTACACCAAATATGTGTTATATATACCGTAAATAAACTATCAAAAACTACAGTAATAATATTTAATATACTGTACATAAAATATCAAAAATTACACCAAATGTATATTATACACTGTAAATAAAATATCAAAAAGACAGTAAATATATATGACACACCCCATGTAAAATATCAAAAACTACACCAAATATATATTATATAATATACATAAAATATCAAAAGGACACCAAATATATCTTATATACTGTACATAAAATATCAAAAATACAGTAAATATATTTCATATATTGTACATATAATATTGACTAAAAGTACACCAAATACATTTTATATACTGTAAACAAAATATCAAAAATACAGTAAATATATATTACATACTGTACATAAAATATCAAAAGTTCACCAAATATGTGTTATATATACTGTAAATAAACTATCAAAAACTACAGTAATTATATTTAACATACTGTTAATAGAATATCAAAAATTACACCAAATGTATATTATATACTGTAAAAAAAATATCAGAAAGTACAGTAAATATATTTCATATATTGTGCATATAATATTAACTAAAAGTACACCAAATACATTTTATATACTTTAAATAAAATGTCAAAAAGGACGGTAAATGTATATGACACACCCAATATAAAATATCAAAAACTACACCAAATATATAATATATAATTTACATAAAATATCAAAAGGACACCAAATATATCTTATATACGCTATATAAAATATCAAAAAGTTCAGTAAATATATTTCATATATTTTACATATAATATTAACTAAAAGTACACCAAATACATTTTATATACTGTAAATAAAATATCAAAAATACAGTAAATATATATTACGTACTGTACATAAAATATCAAAAAGTACACCAAATATGTGTTATATGTACTGTAAACTATCAAAACTACAGTAATTATATTTAATACACTGTACATAAAATATCAAAAATTACACTAAATATATATTATATACTGTAGATAAAATATCAAAAAGGACAGTAAATATATATGACACACCCCATGTAAAATATCAAAAACTACAACAAATATATATTATATAATTTACATAAAATATCAAAAGGACACCAAACGTATCTTATGTACTGTACATAAAATATCAAAAAGTACAGTAAATATATTTCATATATTGTGCATATAATATTAACTAAAAGTACACCAAATACATTTTATATACTGTAAATAAAATGTCAAAAAGGACGGTAAATATATATGACACACCCCATATAAATTATCAAAAACTACACCAAATATATATTACATAATTTACATAAAATATCAAAAGGACACCAAATATATCTTATATACTGTACATAAAATATCAAAAAGTACAGTAAATATATTTCATATATTGTACATATAATATTAACTAAAAGTACACCAATTACATTTTATATACTGTAAATAAAATATCAAAAAGTACAGTAAATATATATTACATACTGTACATAAAATATCAAAAAGTACACCAAATATGTGTTATATATACTGTAAATAAACTATCAAAGTCTACAGTAATTATATTTAATATACTGTACATAAAATATCAAAAATTACACCAAATGTATATTATATACTATAAATAAAATATCAAAAAGGACAGTAAATATATATGACACACCCCATGTAAAATATCAAAAACTACACCAAATATAGATTATATAATATACATAAAATATCAAAAGGACACCAAATATATCTTATATACTGTACATAAAATATCAAAAATACAGTAAATATATTTCATATATTGTACATATAATATTGACTAAAAGTACACCAAATACATTTTATATACTGTAAATAAAATATCAAAAATACAGTAAATATATATTACATACTGTACATAAAATATCAAAAGTACACCAAATATGTGTTATATATACTGTAAATAAACTATCAAAAACTACAGTAATTATATTTAACATACTGTAAATAGAATATCAAAAATTACACCAAATGTATATTATATACTGTAAATAAAATATCAGAAAGTATAGTAAATATATTTCATATATTGTGCATATAATATTAACTAAAAGTACACCAAATACATTTTATATACTGTAAATAAAATGTCAAAAAGGACGGTAAATATATATGACACACCCCATATAAATTATCAAAAACTACACCAAATATATATTATACAATTTATATAAAATATCAAAAGGACACCAAATATATCTTATATACGCTATATAAAATATCAAAAAGTACAGTAAATATATTTCATATATTTTACATATAATATTAACTAAAAGTACACCAAATACATTTTATATACTGTAAATAAAATATCAAAAAGTACAGTAAATATATATTACATACTGTACATAAAATGTCAGAAAGTACACCAACTATGTGTTTTATATACTGGAAATAAACTATCAAAAACTACAGTAATTATATTTAATATACTGTACATTAAATATCAAAAATTACACCAAATGTATATTATATACTGTAAATAAAATATCAAAAAGGACAGTAAATATATGACACAACCTATGTAAAATATCAAAAACTACACCAAATATATATTATATAGTTTACATAAAATATCAAAAGGACACCAAATATATCTTATATACTGTACATAAAATATCAAAACGTACAGTAAATATATTTCATATATTGTACATATAATATTAAGTAAAAGTACACCAAATACATTTTATATACTGTAAATAAAATATCAAAAATACAGTAAATATATATTACATACTGTACATAAAATATCAAAAGTACACCAAATATGTATTATATACAGTGTAAATAGACTATCAAAAACTACAGTAATTATATTTAACATACTGTAAATAGAATATCAAAAATTACACCAAATGTATATTATATACTGTAAATAAAATATCAAAAAGGACGGTAAATATATATGACACACCGCATGTAAAATATCAAAAACTACACCAAATATATATTATATAATTTACATAAAATATCAAAAGGACACCAAATATATCTTATATACTGTATATAAAATATCAAAAATACAGTAAATATATTTCATATATTGTACATATAATATTAACTAAAAGTACACCAAATACATTTTATATACTGTAAATAAAATATCAAAAATAGAGTAAATATATATTACATACTGTACATAAAATATCAAATG